>NC_139217.1:371128934-371781434 GCF_055691185.1 Crinia signifera
GCCGAGAGGTATGCTGGGCCCCTGTAACATTTTGGGGGCATGGCCTAATTGTGGGAGGCGTGGCCACCTCCCGCAATTAGGTCACACCCCTAAAATGTTTAGAGGGGGTGGAAAAACACTCTAAAGTTGAGGGGGGTATTATTGTCCCCTCGCCCCCCTTCCTCAGCAGCAGCAGCACAGACCTACAGCATGTGCTGTGCTGACAGCAAGCTCAACATGAGGTCTCACACTGTCAGTACTCACTCCCCCCCCCCTTCTCGGAGACCCTGCCTGTAACATTCATTATTCCCAGTGGCTAAAAGGTATGAGATCTACAGGGATAGGAGCAGAGCCGGCCTTAGGCATAGGCCAACTAGGCAATTGCCTAGGGCATTTGGAATGCCTAGGGCAGGCATGCCCAAAGTCAGGCCCGGGGGCCAATTGTGGCCCGTGCTGTCATTTCAAGTGGCCCCCAGCCTCCAGCTTGAAGTGGGCAGAGCATCAGATGTGGGAAGCACAGCACAGGACACTAAAGGTGGGGCCCCGGCGAGCGCACCTTTACCTTGCTGTCTGCTGCAGTGAGAAGATGCCGGCCACCACAGTCAGATGTGTTTGGCATCCTACCCCTGCTGCTGCAATCGTATATCACCCTACTCCACAATCACAGTGACAGCAGTGTTTGGGGAGGGGGACAGCAAGGGGGAAGCTTGCTCCCATAACATGCAGAGCGGAGGAGGGCAGCAGCGGGAGCCCAAGCATCTCCTGTCCTTGCAGTGCCTGCTTTGCCTCTCCTTCCTCTGGCTCACACAAGGGGTTGGGAAACATACAGAGAAGGGAGGGGGAAGAGTGGGGGACATACAGTGAAGGAGGGTCAGGCTGGGGGACATACAGTGAATGGAGGCAGTGATGGCCATTCAGAGAAGGGGAGCAGGGGCAGGCTGGGGACATACAGTGAATTGGGGCAGAGTGGGGTACATATTGAATGGGAGTCATAAAGTGAAGGAGGGTCAGGCTTGGGGACAAACAATGAATGGAGGCACTTATGGACATTAAGAGAAGGGGGGCAGGCTGTGGGACAGAGTGAATGGGTGCAGAGTGGGGAACATACAGTGAATGGGGGACATACAGTGAAGGAGGGGCAGGCTGGGGGACATACAGTGCAGTGGCGTAACTACTGTAAGGCAGACCCAGCAGCCGCTTGGGGGAGCAAGCAGCAGGGTCTGTGTGGGCGCTGGCACCCACTCGACGCACTGACATGATGCTGCCTGCCGCTGCCCACTGACTGAGCACTGGACTTGAGTCAGCTGCAGCACGGGTGGGGCCATGGCAGAGATGACAAATCCCCCCACTGATTCAATTGACTGTACACAGAGCTAGCTATTGGCCACACACTTTTTGGCAGGGGGGAGCAAAATTTATAGTTACGCCACTGATACAGTGAATGGGGCAGGCTGGGGGACATAGAGTGTATGGGGCAGGGTGGGGGACCATTCTGATGTGATTTATGATTTTAAGAATGTCAGGCTGAATGGTCGGCCCCCCACATTTTCACCTCACCAAATCTGGCCCTAATCGCAAAAAGTTTGGACACCCCTGGCCTAGGGGCATCAGCAGCTTCTGCTGATTAAAATGATATGCAGCATGCCTATATTCTGTGTGTGAGTGAGGCTGTATCTGCATATGAAATAGTGTATTCATGGAAATCATTGTAACATAGCATTCCGTATGCAGGTACAACCACAGTCGCACACAGAATATAGGCATGCTGCATATCATTTTAATCATCAGAAGCTCCTTGTGTGTGCGGGTCATAACATTGCAAATAAGATGAATTTTCAGCAAAAAAGGCACCGAATGGGTGCGCTGGTTCTATTTAAAATATTGTGGGTAGGGACACCAAAATGATGACTGCTATGATGAGGGTTGATGGTGCTGGGAAAGGGGAGTAGGGTCAGAGACGGAACTAGTGGCGGTGCTAGGGGGCAACAGTCAAAATCTTGCCTAGGACGTAATTTAGGCTAGGGCCGGCTCTGGATAGGAGTAAGTCTTAGCCCATCAGCTGTTGTGAAACTACAAGTCTTGCCACAGTTTTGCTATTAGGGAATGCTTAAATTATGGCAAGGCATGCTGGGATGTGTAGTTTCACAACAGCTGGAGGGCCACAGTTTACCATGCTTGGTTTAAAAGGATAAGGGACCTTGCCTAATTTGAGTCAATTTATTGAATGTTTGCTCTAGCAATTAGTCCTCACCATATTAGTTGTGCAATATTTAAGATGCATACACAGTAGACGACTGGACTTCTGGTCAGTGGCGGAACCAGAGCACTTTTTGCTCTAACCAGCTCTGCAGTCCACTGGGATCGCTGAATCTGTATTTTTAAGCATGTGTTTACGTATATTTAATACCCCGATCCCTGGGAAGGGGGGGAATTGGACCCCTTTAAAGTGCAGGTTATAGTGATATCCAGACTTCAGCACAGATGGTCAAATCAATACTGAGGTTATTTAACCCCTTTAGTGGCAATCCCGAGAATTTTCCGGGCTGTGCCTCAGTGCCCAGTCTGGCAAGCCCGAAAAAATTCTCGGGATTGCCACTGTTTAGAGCCGGGCACGCTGCTGAGTTCACTCACTGATCTCAGGCAGCTTTGGCGCTGCCCGGCTCCCTCCCCTCTGCAGTGCCTCCTCCTCCCCCCTCCCCTCCGGATTTTGTATTGTCCTGTCCGGCTTATGACAAGCCGGCTGCCGGGAGCAGGGACAGGGCGGCGGGGAGCAGGGACAGGCAATGGCTAAATCACAGTTCAGCGACGCGGCCCGGACCCAGGGAGAGTGTGGTGGGTTTTTTTTAGGGAGCGCTCCCCATAAAAAACTCACCCAGTGGGGAGCGCTCCTTAAAAAAAAAAAACACCACTGAAGGGGTTAAGTCACCTGTGCTCAAATGTGGCTATCACTAAAACATGTACTGTTAGTGTGCCTTATGCTGCAGGAGAACCCCGCACTCCACTCCTTCAGTAATAAATGCTCCGGTGCCCTCTTAGGTCATACGTGACCAATAACAGGAGTAGGTAGAAAGCTGCACTCAGCAGTCTTCTTAAGCAGTGAAAACAGCAACTTTATTGGAAATCCAACATGTTTCGGGTACAACCTGTCATCAGGGACATCGCTGGGAGGCGCCAGACCGGTAACCACATATAAACAATTTGTCGAATCTGAAAAAAGACATTTAAAAACAATTACATAGTCAATTGGTTTGGAAAATACTATTGCAATACAAGGTAATAAATCAGCAATTACAAATATACATTATTAGTCATAATATTACCTATATTTAAAGACATGTATATATTGTTAACTTTTGTTACACATTTATTAATTATAAGAAACACCCCAGACCAGGATATTCATTTAACCCCCTAGGAGATTCCATTTGTGTATCCACAAACTTTCTTGCTGCAATAATTTTTTTTTTATAGGTGATGACAATCATGCATTAAGAGGGAAGTCCAGTATGCAGTGCAATGTAACATATATAATAAATATATATATATATATATACTTCAAGTGCACAGTCTGGAGCCTGATCTCCAGGTGAGGGGGGGGGGGGGGCTCTCACCAGCTTGCCTTTGTGCCCCAAGTCCAGCCCAAATTTTTTGAAACAAATTACAATCAACCATTTACTCCCAAAATCTGCAAAATGGGCGAAAGCAGTCATCTACATAAATTGATTTAACTAATTTGTCTGAATGGTCAATTGTCATTTGCTCCCAAAAATGTCCAGATTTTTCATTCCAACCAGCTAGATATGAAAGATAATCTTCTAGTGTGTATGGGCCTTTCCATGCTAATCACACTATAAAGCCTGCAAAACGTATTCGCCATTAAAAACACAGGGAATTATTTGAGAAACATGTTGCCATTAGAACTGGTGAGAAGGCCATGTTATTTTTATTTTATGTGCTTACATTTTTTTTATCATCATTCCTGTGACTTCAGATAAAGAAGAAGGCTACAGAAATCTTCATTTACCAGGAATCCAATGAGTAAATTAAAGATTATTGAAATGATGATACAGCAAAATGTGGACTTTTAAATGAAATAGCAAGGAATGTTATTTCAGCATCTCAAGCAACCAAATAAAAATACCATTAGCTGCTACGGTTTGCTAGTTTTCCAGTTCTCTCTTTGAAACTGATGTTTATCTCAGGATTTTACTCATTCGCCATCACAGAGACAGAATTACCAGCGCCAGAGCTGTAAAATTGTGGGGTTTTCTCTTCAAAAACAAACTTGTAAAACAGCAAATCACTCGGCTGGAGTGAATACATAAGGGTGCATTTAGTAGGAAGCAAAAGTCAAGGCTTAACACTGAATATTTCACTGTTACAGTACCTTCTAGAAGTTTAAACATAGAATAATCCACCTAGAATAGTGCTCTCATTCAGTGATCTGAGACCAGAGCTGACTTCGTGGCTAGGTTGGTAGAAAACAAAATTGACATTTTTAGTCATTTACCTCAATTTTATTTTATGTTTTTTTTTTTTTTTTTAAATAAACTTTATTCTTTTTCTTCTGGATGCTGATATCACCAATTCAGTTGAGAACCCTTTTTCAAACCCACAAGCACATGTCTGCAATGAATACATTGTTCAAAAGATCATGAAATGATCCTGTGTCTTTTCAATGGATGTCAGCAAATCTATAGCTGCTATCTACAGTGAATCCATAGATGGTATTTACATCATCTATGCATTGCTTCCTGTATTCAGCAAGAAGGACCAGATATTTTGTTTCATGAATAGGGTAGGCCATAGCTTTCATGAAGTGATTAGTGTGTTGTTTCCACTTGAGCAATTAACCGGATAGAACCACAATGATTGCATGTTGCAGATATGCAAATGGCCCCTGACCATACATTCAGTGTGAATATACAGTATATATAAGCTAACCTGGCAATGTAGGAGGAACTGCATCAAACCACCCAACATGACCCTCTCCAGGAGGGACACAACGTTCTGTTTCTGGTCTTCCCTCTTAATCCATGATTGCCATCACCTGTGTTGAACAGGTTACTTGCTGAGAAAGGTGTTTCACCACAGGTGATGGCAGTCATACATTATGCGGGAAGTCCAGGAGCAGAGCATAGGTGTCCCTCCTGGAGAGGGTCATGTTGGGAGGTATGCTGCATGTACATAAATGCATTGCACCAGGTATGTGCCTTTCTTTGCATAATAACCAGCTGCACGCAGGGCTAGATTAACAATTGGGGTATGGGTCATATGGTTGACTGTATGAAGGTCGACATACATTAGGTCGACCACTAAAGGTCAACAGGACTTAGGTCGACACTTGAAATAGATCGACAGGGTCAGAACTATTGTTGCATTTTGCACCTTCCAGACAAAGGGGGTTATTCTAATTTAATTGGTCCCCCGGGCTAAGCTACAAACACAATGTCAACATTTTTAAAATATTGACATTATGTTAGTGTCAACTTTGTCAACATTGTGGATGTCAAAATATCATCTGTCAACAATCTAAACATGTTGACATCCTGAACATTGAGAATATGTTGACATTGCAAAGTTAACGTAATGAATGTTGACACATCATAGTAACCAAGTATTAATAAGATTAACAAAATTGTGTGTTTACTCATTCTACAAGGCACCAGATAAATGATCAGTTATCCTGCTCTTGTTATGACCAAAGAGGACAAGATGTATTTGTGATAATAGGAGAGTACTGCATTGTGTACACTCAGGTGACCTTTATTATCATAGGCATATAATCCAGGCAAAGGTTACACAGCAGATAATTATATGCAGAGACAAAGAACAGGGACGGTTGGTAACAGGTCTTCAATCTTCAACACACTGACTTACTACAGACAATGTGACACTGTCAGTTTGGTTGAAAAGCCACAAGGGAAGACTGTCTATGCGGCAAATACTAACCCAGTAGTTGATCTATGGCTGTACAGTATATTGATGGCATGTTATTGGCTGGATAGCTCAGACTACACAGATGACCTTCTGAAGTCAGAGAAGAAGTATTAAATTCCGGTGCCCTTTTTATAACTAAAATGTTATACAGTTGAAATTCACTTCAAATGTTTGTGTCCTAAAATATCTGTTAGAGAAGTGATATATAAATGTAAAGCAATGGTTTATTAATGTATTATGCATGTTTCCTGTAAGCATTTCTCATCTTTACCTAGATGTGTCCTCATAACACTTATGGGTATACTGAATTTACTAATGGCCTTTCAATATATGTTAGTTATATACTAGATGGTGCAAAATGGATCAAATCAACTATAGTTCAAATCAACTATAGTTCAATTCAGCCACGCACAGCCGCCAACGCTGACATTACTGTTATGTTTTCCAACATTTTCACTGAATTGCGTATGGATTTGCCATTGAATACCGATTGGGTCTGAATAAAGGCCCATACACACTGGGCGACTTTGAGCTGAATGCAGCTCAAAACAGCAGGTTGGAGCGGCTTTCAGCTCAAAGCCGCCCAGTGTGTATGGCCCGACGATGAGCGCTGCTACGCGCTCCCGCATCATCACCGGGAAAGCCTTCAGCTGCTGGTATTGCCAGCAGATGAGCGGCATTAAGGATGGCATTGCCTAGCTCTGCGCTATGCAAAGCCGTCCTCTCCCCGCTGATGGCGCCGGGCAGGGGGAAAGCCACTCAGTGTGTATGCAATGAGCGGCTTTCCCCCCAGCGATGATAGCGATCATCGCTGTCCATACACACTGAGCATAATCGCCCAGTGTGTATGGACCTTTAGTCCCATAGATGAATTCTATAACCAATGGGGCCTGGCGTCTGCTCGTCTGAACCTCCCTGACCACTATCTCCTAGTGCTGCAAATATTGGTGATGTGAATGTGGACATGTTGATGTTCACAATGTCTGCATGGGGCACAAGGTTAGGGTTAGGCTGTGAGAGCGGAGGTACCGTACAGGGCTAAACTACAGGAAGCAAGGGGAAGTTTAGGGCAGTACCATAACAGGATTGCATTAGGCCAGTGTTTTTCAACCACTGTGCCGTGGCACACTAGTGTGCCATGAGTTGTTCTCAAGTGTGCCCCCAGATCTAGAAATTCCCAAACTAGTTTACAGCAACCACCAGTTTGTGTTATTTACTGGTCTCTTCTTTTAATTTAAAGGGCCAATGTATTTTATTTGTGTTACCTGTGGGGACCAGTGTGATTGTTTTTTATATGGGTGGCAATAGGTTTGTTTTTTACCTGTGGGGGCCAATGTGTTTTTCCCTGTGGGGATATCATGGTGTGCCTTTGCAATTTTAAAATCTTATTTAGTGTGCCGCAAGGTAAGAAGGTTGAAAATCAGTGCATTAGGCCTTATTTCAGCCATGCCTAGATTACAACCCTGACTGTTAACATCACAAAGGGGTTTAGGTGTAGATGTTGTTGACTGCAGCACTGACCAGTGTGTCCTCAGGACACACCTGAGCTGCTGCACAGGCTGCAGAGTGGCTGCCTGGAATATAGAAAGGATTCAGATCCAGAGATTCACTCTGTGTGGCGGCTGACTGCTGGACCTGCCCCAAAACAGTTGAAATTCACAATCACCTGACCACCCAAAAAAAGAGGGTAATTGGAGATCTGCTACCAGAAAACTGCTTATCACAAAATTAGGATGTCTATCAGTAAAGCATCCTTGTACTTAATGCAAGTGGTGGCTGTGGAACTTTTAAGATGTCATCTTCACACTTTCCTCAAAGCTGGCCTGTGTGACATAATGTGAATAAGGGACCTTGTCATGTGATGTAATTTCAATGAGGATGCATTACTGTGTGATGCTATTTGATTTGGTATTATTGTGTGGTCACACTGCTTACCCACAAAACCACACCCCCTTTCTATTTATATTCAATAATAGAAGCTCTGTGGATGAGGATCGCTATGGGTGAGGGTTGATGGGTGTTTCTGGCTGCTGCAGTGATCTATTCTGCTGGGTATCAGGTGCTGTGCTGGTAGAGGGGAGCTGGCTCATGGTCGGAACTGTTGGTGGTGCTAGAGAGCACCTGCCAAAATCTTACATTGGTTAGGGCCAGCTCTGCTTTCATCTGAAGGGCTGGAATGTGATTATTGGTGGCAGTGCAGTGTTGGGGATGCTTTAGGGTGATAGAATCAAATTCCTTTAATGAGTAATTTTAAATGTTACAGTATATTGATCTTAATTTAAAAGAGGGTGAGCGCAGGTGGTTCCAAATTGCTCATCCACTCATATGCTGCCCCCATACGGTGCTATTTTAACTTGCGATGCGCTCTCCCGCATATATCATATTGCAAGGTACAAAAAGTATGTGCATCAGATACTTTTTGGACTAGATCACATCGCACAATACTTTAGCATATCGCATGCGTTTAGAACTAGATGTGATCTTATCCAAAGCACTTGAGCAACTCCAGTCATTCAGGATATACTTATGGATGTGGATGCCGGTACAGGTAAACAGGACACTGCAGAGCTGAGGAGCAGGTGCAGGTATAAAGGATACTGCGGAGCTTGTGTCAAAATCATTTCTACCAGCGCAGTGTGGCTGGTGTGGCAGCAGAGATCAATAGCATAGGCACGGTAACCTGGAATAGTAACTAGGTATCGATAAAGCACAAGGACACATCTATGAACCGCAGCGGGGAGCACAGTGACAATTAACCTATACTTACCTACTTTTTCTGTTTATTCTCCAGGAGATCCCGGAGAGGAGACTATCAGCTGTACTTTGGGGAGTACAGACTGATTGTGTTGTCATCAAGCCCCACCCGAGTACAGCAAATACAGTGATTCGGGGGTCTACAGGGCTAGAATGACGTGATTTGCCTTGTTTTATCCCCGCCCCTTCAGGAAGAGCCGCAGGCCGCGGTAATTGAACATCGGAGCGGAGGAAATGCGGGAGGATCCCGGGACATGTGGGGTGCCCCGATTTTTGCCCCTCTCGGCTACTCTGGGAGGGTAGGCAAGAATGATGAAGCCCCTGGGAGAAGTGACTTGTTGCACTGGCACCTTACCTCTTTCCTGGACAGGCTTTATAGGCATCACTGCACCAAGAGGTTCAGGAGTACCCTCTGGCTGGCCATTGGTTACTGGTAGTTACTTGATGGTCTTCAACATGGCAGCACCCAGCATGCACCCACACAAGGAGGCTAATCACTTGGAAGACACGCCAACACTCCAAATACAGGCCACCATTACAAAACTAGTGCTGCATGCCAACATGGCTGTAACCTCTGCCGTCTCACCTGCTGACTACTCGCATACCCCTCCATCAGCTTACTAGTGGCCGGACAGGTAGGTCCTGAAAACTAGTACTTGAACCCGCACAGTCCTGACAGGTGGCCATTGTGTCATATACTGTAGTGCGAGATCATATACACAGCGCGCCCATAATTACTGACATCACTAAGAACCAAATATAAATGATGACATCACTAGAGAACAAGAATTGATGCCCCTCATGTATTAAAATAATATGCTAGTATCAATGCAGAATGCAGTGAATATAAACCTGTATCAGCGGGGTTGCTACAATTTCAGTTGATCCCACCTGATGTTTCTTTAAACCTGTGAGCAAATAGAAGAAAAATCTGCTCAAATGCGATCAAACAATTTAGTATATGTTGCATTAATGTGTCATTTGGTATTACGAATCTTTAATTCAATATGCTGAAGGCTTTATTTTGCTTTATGTCAAATCACAGCATGTGTTCTGTTGATGGATTTTGCAATGTATAGCTCTGCCACCAGCCTCTGAAAATGCTGCCAAATTCTTCAAAGTCTCCCTAACCTGAACATATGAAAAATGTCTGAGCAGAGATTATAATTTACAACCAGACCATGAAATTTCACGCCTGTATGTCAGCACTGCTCTGCTACAAGTAAAGGGACAGTGCACATAGGCAGTCATTTAATGTCTCAATTATTATAATGAATGTCACCCACTAGTACTACACATTCCTAACACAAATATCCATGCAGAATGTAATAAAATCAGTCCATTCAAAGTCTGATTCGTTCCATTAAAATGTCAAGCATCAATATACAACTCTTCAAAACTCATATATAGGTCCAGGAGCATGAAAAATTATATATAATGCGGCACACCATCATAAATCAATCTCTCAAAGCTGACAGTACACCCTGCTCTGCCAGCTCCCCACGCTCATTCCAAAAAGCAAGCTTCCTAAATAGTGTAGCAGCTTATGCGCTGCAGTATGGCATTTGTACTTATCTCATTATTGGCCGGATGCACTAAGATTCAAAAGTGATAAAATGGAGAGTGATAACCAACCAATCAGCTCCTGCCTGACATTTTTCAAACACAGTCTGTGACATGGTAGTTAGGAGCTGATTAGTTGGTTGTTTATCACTCTCCATTTTATCACTTTTGAAGCTTAGTGCATCTGGCCTACTATGTATATTATTTTTTGGAAGTACTGTATATAGATAATATTTTAAAAGATAGAAGTAAAGATACGAAAGATAGATAGATAGATAGATATACAGGAGACAGCGGGGCACAAGAGGAAAGTTGTACTGGGTCCTCAGATGCCTATACAGACTCTCATGGTGCACTATGAAGAAAGTAGGAAAGCATATCTCACATGTGTGTCACCAAATATTTGGAAACAGTGCATGCATACAGTTTTTAATGGAACAAGGATGACATGACCCAGGTGACGCAACTGAATTTGACTGAAGCGGTCCATCCCAGAGTATTACCCAGATTCTCTATTGAGCCATTGGACAGCTTTTAAGAAAACTCTGTTTGCTAGCTTTGCAATCACACAACTACTATTTGGCAGATGACTAAGGCACATAGGGGGCCGCCCAGTTAATATCTCCACTGCACTGTGAATGGATGGCCCAAATTCATCGAATGATTTCGCTGACCATCGAATGATTTCTACAGTGATCGCAAATCTAAGTCAGTCTGGGCTGACAATCCTAACTGGGAAAAGTGTGTGGCATATAATATAATATGAACTGGAGCACTGTGTGGCGTATAATGTGAATAGTGGGCAATTATGTTGCTGTGTAATTTCCTGAAGGGAAAAAAACAAACACATTGGCCCTCATAGGGGCAATGTGTTTGTACGTATGTATCAATAACACATTGATACATATGTACAAGAAAAAAAATAAACACATTAGCCCACGCAGGAATAAAAACACATTAGACCCTGCAGAATAGAAGGTAGGGGTTGAAGGATAGCCCTTAGAGCAGTGTTTCTCAACTTCAGTCCTCAGGACCCCCCATCAGTTCATGTTTTCCAGGTCTCCACACAGAATCACAAGTGAAGTAATTAGCCCCACCTGTGGATCTTTTAACATGTGTCAGTGAATAATGAGTGCACCTGTTGAACGTGAACTGTTGGGGGTCCTAAGGACCGAGGTTGAGAATCACTGCCTTAGAGGCTTGAATTGCGTCAGCAAATGTACTGTTACAGAGTGAAGCTGAGGACGCCTCCCAGACCAAAGCTCTTGGAGCCAGCAGGGTGAGTTTTTAGCCAGATAACTTACTTGTCCTGCCCCTATACCACCACTGGCTCCAGCAACCAAATCTGGGTAAGGACATTCCTTGATAAGACTTCCCATATGTTATACTTATTACACCACCACCACCATGTTTCTATGTGACACCCTTTGTATATATATTTTTATATATATGCATTGTGCTATCTTTAATACTTTTTAGTAATAAATACTTTGTTCTGTACCCCTATTGATGCACACCTTCTGTTTTATCATAATACCATCAATTGGTCTTATAAGGAGACTATAGGTGTGTCGTACCATGGCAGCTACAGAAAAGTGTGCTAATCAGTAGTACTCACCAATTTATTGCATCCTTCCCATCTCGGTTCAGCCTCCCTGAATGTCGGACAGGGGTTCCCAATATCCCCCTATGCCAAACGTTTCTTATGGAGAATAAAAAAAAAAAAAACCCATAAATAAATAGTTTTTATAGGCCAACCTTATGGTGTGTACACACGGTGCAATTTTCCTCTCTCCATTTTGACTATATAGTAAAACTCTGAATTGGTATCGCATAGACATCAAATAGAGATACTGTAGAACATGTTTTTAAGCTTTCTATCCCGATTTGATGCCGATGCGCGCTCGCTCCCGTTCAGCTGAAATTGAAAAGCCAAATAGACAGTGCAGTGATGACTATATAGTGCAGATCAAATGTAGATAGTATAAATTGTATGTAAATAGCACATGAGTTAGCAGAGATTGCATAGCAATCAAATCTTAGTTGAATAGCAAAGGAATCTCACCGTGTGTACACACCATTAGGGTCAGTCAGGGGAGTAGAGAGCCTGGCTGGGCCCAGGTACTTTTCAGATGGTGTGGTCTAATCGGGGGAGGCCATGCATCCTTAAAATAAAATACAGATAAAAATAGCACTTTAAGCACCTTCCTGGCCACACTGCAGCCAAGCACACAGCAGCATGTGCTGGTGGAGATGAACTGCTGCTGCCAGGTAATGGGGCTTCACATGGCCCCTCCATCAAACCTAGGCAAGATTTTGACTAGTGCCCCCAAGCACCATTGCTAATTCCACCTCGGACCTAGCATATCTCTCCCAACACAGAACTCATTACCCATTATCACAGATCACAGCAGCAGCCAGCAACACCAGACATCTCTCACAGAGCAAAACTCGTCCATAGATGGTAACTACACATTTTGCTGCCCTGTCCACACCCATATTTTAAATAAGGAAAGCAAGATTCATCCAGGTCAGGTGCCCTGCAAACCACCACCAGCCACATGGCCAACCCACTGCCGCCCACTCTTTGCTGCCCATTTTGATTTTGAGCTCTGATCGTAGATGCATTATCCAGAGTACCTGGACCAGAAAGCCAGCCTGCACCCAGCATGTGCCTGTATCACAACCTAGGCTTGGAATGCCCCTAGATATTCCAAATGCCCTAGGCAGACAGTTGCCTAGTTTGCCTATTCCTAGGGCCGGTTCTGGACATGTGTGTGCAAGAGGGCAATTCCAGGAAGGCATCCTAGGGTATCCTATCAGTATCTTTTGTGCAGTGTAACCCATAGGCTACAATGGCTAATGCCATAAAAATGGAGATAGGTGCTAGGTTCAAGTCCTGAAATGTTTGGTAAATACACGGTTATACCAATTAGACAATCCCCATAGAAACCTATGTTGGCTGCTGTCAGTTGAAAATGAAAATATATTCCATGTTAGTACTGTATATCTATAGCATACTACCATTTGCAAGGTCCCTCAAACTACAGTATATATTATTTATATATATATATATACTACCCAGAAGCGGGAGGAATAATGGTGTTTCAAAAGTACTGATGGCAGATTTTTGGAATAACACCTGCATACTTAATCTGTCAAAGGCAGCTCTATATATGCTGTGACAAGTCATGTTTTGCTATTATAATTTATTGGAATTTGTTGTTTTTTGTCATTTTATTTTAGGATTAGCACATTGCACTATTTAGTTTGTAAATCTCCTAATCTTAAATCACAGCCATGTTAATCTTTCAATAAAAGTTAGGCAAATTTAAGCAATATATACAACTCTCTGTACTAGATTTTATTTTCATTAGTTTCTTAAAAAGGACATGAGCAGCCAGACACCTGCCTGTACAATTCAGCTCTTTGTACCCACATCCAAAAGTATCATTGCAAGCACAGCTGTTTGTCTGCTACAAACCCGTCCCTCTACATTTGCATTGGGATTTCAGTGCTGGCTACTTTTTATCAATGGTTGCCCTTGTTACACATTACACTTCGCATATTCAGCACCTTGATTTTTAATAGCAGGACTTTAAAATGATTAGCAGATACTTTTCAGTAGAAGTTATGTTAATGTAATTTATGTTTTTATTGCTAATGGCGCAACAACTTGTAGTCATGCGCTATTAGTACATGTTTTCCATGATTTCTTGTACATAAATAGATTTTATAAACCTGACCTTTTTTCTACTGAAGGCCAGATCTGTGCTCTTTCCTGAGCGACAGGAGAGCAGAAGTAACACAAGTAGCTGGAAACAGTTTTATTATATAGAGCAAAACTTAGTACCTCTTTATCACTGCAGACCTTCATAACCTCTCTATAGTATATGAAAGGTCAAACTAACATTTTCTCAGGCAAAGAATTGCACTTCAGTGGTGTCACTAATGGGTGCAAGGGCGTAACTACCATGGGTGCAAGAGGTGCAGCTGCTATGGGGCCCAGAGCTGAAGGGGGCCCATCTCTACTGTCTGAATAATATGTTTTGCATACATTTATCACCATCAGTTGCTAAATAGGGGGCCCTTACAAACTTTTGCTCTAGGGCCTACGAATATCTAGTTACGCCCCTGAATGGGAGTGTGGGTTGCTCCTGGGTATCACCCTCCAACATACCCCCAACTGTCCCAGTTGGGAGTCCCATTGCACCTCACTATGCATGCGTACAGTGACCACTGCAGACAGAGGGACAAGGGGCATGCCAGCAGCTCACTCGTCATGCCCCCATAGTGACGGGAAATGGGGGCTTGGCTTATGATCGCAGGCATTCCTGCAAATCCATACCCCTGTTTCCAATCGGGAATGCACATGGCAAGGCCCCACAGGAGTCCCGACTTGCATTCTGAGAAAGTTAGGAGACACGCTCCAAGCGGTGATACCAAAATGTGACTCCTCTTCAGCAACATTATGTGCAGCACTCGGCTCCTGTAACAGTGAAGGAGTCAGCAATGCAGCCACAGTAGTTTCCAAGGGCAGTCCAGCATCTCTCAGACCGCTGGAATGATGGAAATGGGGGTCGGGCCAGAAGGCCACACCCCTTCTCATGAGAACACAACCTCTTTTACTGGCACATGCCTTTGGTGCAAACAGTGGAGGCTTGCCCAGTAGAAGGTTTTACAGGATATAGGGATGTAATGTTCCAGTTGCTAGTAACAAATAAAAAGTATCAGAGTGACAGGTCAAATTGCCTAATTACAGAGACCTACCCATTGGCTAGAGGCCAAGATTGGTTGTTACTGGTTTGTATCAAAGTATAAAATAGACACTAGACCCTGATAAGATCCCCTAATATAGTACCTCCAGGCTTAAGGCAGGATCAGAGCCGTCTTATCCATTCGGCTCAATGGGCAGTTGCCCAAGGGTCCCAAGATTCCAAGGGCCCAGAGAGAAGTCATCACTCCCCAGCCACACTGTGACTGGCCTTCAGTCAGAAAACATTAAAATAATTTAAGATTATTCACAGTTTTATACAGCAATAATACTGATAGGATTACCAGTCCCCCAATGGGACTGGTAATCTGGATGTAAAAAAAGACTGTTTTAACAGACTCACTTAAGGATTTACCCTAATACAAGTGAGCCTCAGACCACTACATATTTATTTTCAGTATTCTAATAACACCACCATCCTCAAAGCCACTGTGCTGAATATGACTAAGTGCAAATATTCATTTGTCATATATAATCCTTTTACCTTCTGTATACAAGGCTGCCTATTAGTATTATTGTCTATAAAACTGTGAATAATCTAAACGTTCTCTCTGACTGAAGGTCACACTTACATATATATATATATATATATATATATATATATATATATATATATATATATATATAAAATCGGTCATCATATACAGTTTTGATCTTTATGTGTGTATGTCTTAGAGCTACTGCAACGTAGCCATTATATATTTTAATAAATTGAGAATTAAAAGTTATGTTTTAATTAATATAATCAATTCACAATCCAATAAAAGTGTGCCTCCAAAAAAGAAAACCCTTTCTTAATGGATGGTTGTTCTCCGCAACTATCCGTTTTTCTCTTGAGTATCTGATTATTGATTTCTGGGGGCACCTTCAGCACTGACAAAATTGTACCAATATTTGTCAAGTATTTACATATATCGCTGGCTTTTAATATATGCTGCATTATTCTTGTGTCCTGTGCGAGATCCCCTTCCTCTTGCATATACTGTAACAGCATTTACAGTATTTAGATTGACTTGCTCTTTATAAGGGCAATGAGGGAGCTGTGTCTGCCATCTTTTGGACTGTTGTTTTTTCACATTTTTAGACTTCTGGCTGCCAAGCCCTGGCCCATACATACTTATATGGCATACTTATCATATGTCTTAAAATGACTGAGATTTTTGTATTGTGAGGTGACTCAAATAAGAATTACAGAATGGACTAGAAGTAAATGGATTTGAAGGATGTCACTTAAAGCAATGGCAAGGGACCTAGGCCCTTATCTGATTGCAGTACAAATTTGTTCTCAAAATGGGCAAAACCTTGTGCAGTGCAGGTGGCGCAGATGTAACATGGAGAGAGAGTTAAATTTGTGTGAGTTATTTTGTTTCTGTGCAGGGTAAATATAAGCTGCATTATTTTTACACTGCAATTTAGGTTTCCATTTCAACACACCCCACCCAAATTTAACTCTCTCTGCACATGTTACATCTGCCCCACCTGCAGTGCACAAGGTTTTGCCCATTTTGAGAACAAATTTGTACTGCGATCGATGTCAGGGGCTTCATGCTCAATGCCATGGGGTATTACATGCTCGTTGCCACAGCAGATTAAATGCTCGTTGCCACAGGGGAGTAAAATGCTTTTTGCCACACGGGATTATATGCTTTTTGACACAGGGCAGTTAAATGCTCATTGCTATGGGGGGAGCAGCCCAGCTGTATTTAGAGCAGGTCTGCGGCTATTTCAAATCAAGCTCTGGCTCGCGAGCCAATCGGAGCTCAAGGTTCAGCAGCCAATAAGGATCCACCACTGCCGCTCCTGATTGGCTGACAGACCACAAGCTCCGATTGGCTACTGAGCCAGCACAAGATTTGAAATGCCCTTGACCTCTGTCCATCTGTCCCTGGCTCCTTGTTTCAAATGGGAATGGAGTATGGGGCCTTTAGGCAACTGCCCACTAAGCCCATGGGATAAGACGGCCCAGCTTGCTAGGGTCCCCACCATACTTTTCTATGGGAACTGTTTTAAGGGACTATTTATGCTTTGATCCTTTGATCAGGATGTCTTGTGAAATGACAGATGGATGACAATTATCTCATCAATGCACAAACTAACAATAATTTATAAAAAAAAATAATATTACAGGTAGAGAGAGAATTTTAATTTCAAATATTTTACGTTTTTCTGTTATTTTTTGAAGATTAAACTATATGTATAGTTTGAATGATACAAAACAACTTACTAGATCTGAGTCACTGATTATAATGACAGCCCTTGCCCCATAAAGCTTTGACAATGATATAATGTATAATTTCATGGTTAAATACTGAATTCTGTTTATATATACCAACAAATTAATCTTTGATACAGTATCTGGCAATTTTGTATACTCATGCACCATTGACATGCAATAAAGTAACTGTACAAAGTATATGTTTGTACTGTATAAATAGTTTTTATTGTATGATATACAGTGCTTTAATATAATAATAATAATAATAATGTAATGTAGCCGTTATCAAACTGTGGGTCCTGACCCCAAAGTGGGTCCCGATCTTCTGAGCATGGGGTCGCGACTCCATGTTGTTGACCATCAGGCTGATGACTTTTCTAATCTCAGTCAGTGATTCAAGGAAAGTAGATATCAAGATATCAAGGGAAGGCGCTTTGAGATGAGTGTGCTTTTACCAAGCAGCAGTTCAAATAAATGGGTAGTCACTCCCAATGGTATACAAAAAAATGGTTCAGGAAGTATAAAACTGCGCTAGATATATATTCAACATATATTAACTTTCTGTTAAATTATTCACATTTATTATGGTATATACTGTACAACATCAAATAGACAGTAATTGCTACAGAATAACAATGAAAATAAGACAATGAATTGAAATGGGGAATTAAAATCATTAGTGATGTACGCTCAGTACAGTGACGTGAGCATACGGATAGTCTTCCTTAATGTATCCACCAGTACTGGGGAAGTTCAAGCGAGTTTTATGGAGAGTAGATGAAGTTTCAAGTGAATGAGGAGGTGAAGTCTCTTCCTTTCCTTTGCGAAATGTCACTGGGTCCTTAGGGAGGTGGCGTGCCTCCAAATCAACTGATTGCCACAGGACAAGGAATGTTGGTGCAGTGGTAAACCTCCGCTGGATTTTATATCAGTCGCTTCTGAACATGGAGAGGGTGGCTGATCCGTAGATGAGTCAGTGGATAGGCAAGAACCTACACGTTTCGCCGCTAAATGAGGACTGGGTTTAAATACCCTCCCCATAGGTATGATGTCATACACCTGTTTAGGTGATTAGTTACTCAATCATTTCACTTTATCTCCACTTTATCTCTTCTCCAGGCTCTCACATCTGCCCCTATAAGAAAGCACTATAGTGCATGTGGAGATGTTTCACATACTGTAGCAATTATTAAGATTCTGTCTTTTATATTCTATAAAGGTGCTAGGTAATTAATAAGTAGAATCGGATTGGTTGTAATGGGCAACATCTCCACATGCACTTTAGTGCTCTATTTCTCTCACTCTCTCTCTCTCTCTCTCTCTCTCTCTCTCTCTCTCTCTCTCTCTCCTTCCTAAAAAAAATTAACATTGTAGAGTCTTGTAATTGGTCTTATTGGGTTAAATATAACTTTTTACAATGGTAGAATTTACCACTGCTAATAGCTATGCCAGCTGCTGCCAATTAGCCGCAATGTGGGGGAATGTATCAAAACTCCTAAAGTGGAAAGGTAAATAAATTGCCCAGAGAAACCAATTAGATTTGAGCAATCATTTTATAGAATGTACTAGATAAATGACAGCTAGCTTCTTATTGGTTGCTATGGGTATATATATATATATAGGGCCATGGACACTGGAGCTCCCAGTGACACCGTGGTCCCTTTTTTAATACTTGAGCACTTTAGAGAATTTTTTTCTCAGCACCTAGCACTTTATTGATAATTCACTAATGTCAATATGAGGTAATTGTTTCATAATGTTGCACTTATTAGCAGGAGAGCATGATGTCGACCCGCCCTTGGGGTCTGGCAACACAAGGGTGTAATTGTAGAGGTGCCTCCTGTTGTATTTTAGTAAGGCACCATTCAGTGTGGAGAATTGTCCAGACACTTGGACACATATATATATGTGACGCATTCATTTTTTATTGATTGATAGGATGTTAACATCCGCTTACTCGACATGTATTTTTTCAGGTTTTTTATGCACATTATTGCACATGATTTCATAACTGTTTGTGTTTACATTGTAGGCAGTTCCCAGATCACCGTGACAACCATCCCTGAAGCCTACGGGCAGCCAGCGTATCAGATGCAGGACGGGGGCCGGGCTGACCAGCAGAGTGAGAGACTGCGGGTTGCCAGGGTAACCGCCAGCGTCACGGAGAGGCGGGCTAGCGTGGAGGGCGGAAGCCGGAGACGCCAGAGGGGTGAGACACACCTGGATACAGCCGGAAGTACAGGGCAGGACCACGGAGACGCGGGAACGCCGGGGGGCGTGGGTGAGTGGTTTGGAGTGTATTTATTGCTTGTACTTGCACTATGTATTTGTCCTGATGAAGGGGTGATATCCCCGAAACTGTAGACCAGTAAAGTTTCACGTTTTTGCATTGTTTGAAGACTCAGAGTGCCGCTGCTTTCTTCCACTCTCTACACATCCCTGGCTCCTTAGCCAGCACAGAAAGGCAACTGAGCAAGCTACCCCGTGGGGGAGTCTGAGTGCCGGGCACACGAGATTGCTATATATATATATATATATATATATATATATATATATATATATAAAAGCACTCACCCTCCTTGCAGAAGGTTTTGGGAAGAACCGGCACACACTTGTAGAAGTCCAATGTAGATTTATTTCAGGCATGAGATGGTATACAGACACGGCCCAACAGCCGTTTCAACTGATATTCACAGTCTTCCTCAGGGGCCCTGAGGAAGACTGTGAATATCAGTTGAAACGGCTGTTGGGCCGTGTCTGTATACCATCTCATGCCTTAAATAAATCTACATTGGACTTCTACAAGTGTGTGCCGGTTCTTCCCAAAACCTTCTGCAAGGAGGGTGAGTGCTTCTGTATCTTTACATTACAGGACTGTGCACCACAAAACGTGAGTTCTTTTATTTTCAAAATTGAGTGCTGTCTTACATGACCTATATATATATATATATATATATATATTTATATATATATATATATATATACGCAATTAGCATATTTAGCCCCACCCCTTCCACAGAAAAGACACTGATGTGTGCTGCCATTTGATTGCACACCACCTGCGCTCCCCTATACATTCCTGGCTGGATCTGGTACATACGGTATACTTGTGCTGTCTACCTGTTATACATACTGCTGCATCAACCCTGTGTCCAGTGCCTGATTACCCAATAGGCTGATTAGGCTGCAGCCTGGGGCATCAGGACTAGGGGGAGGGCAGGTGCCTTGCAGGTGGCACCCAGGGATTAAAATGAATGCCCAATTAATTTCATGCTTATTAGCTATCAATGGGGTAAGAAAGAGAAAAGCGGTTGCGAAGTTGCACACCTATTGTTTCTTTGGTCAGTATTGAACAATAAATCTTTATTTAAAAATTACCCTTGTGTTTTTCTTTTATTGTGGTGAAACTCAGGGCCACATAACATGGGTTAGACACGGTGGAAATAAGGGGTTAAAAGCACATATACTTTTGACAAAAAAACATATAGTGTATGTAAGGAGAAAAAGTTAGAAAGATTGTGCAAAGAATAGCATTTAAAAGTACAGAGCTATTCGTTGTGCCGTTTATTCAATTTCTCTCTTTGGCCCTTATTCTGATCGGTGCGGACTTTTCCGCATTCTTTCGGATGGCGTTTTTTAGCCGTCTGCGCATGCGTGGAGAACGCGACGCGCATGTGCCACGCATGGTCTCCGTACTTGTTCTCACTAATACCGTACAGAAATGTGCACCGCAATCACTCGGCCAATATGGGTGTGTTATGGACGTCATGCGGAATGACACAGGGGCGTAGTTTCAAAGTGGGCTAAACTGGGCGGAAACATGGGCGGACACGGGGGAGTACACACATTTTGGTAGGCGTGCATTCGGACAGCACGCCGAATGCACGCGAGCGAAAAGGGAAGAAATGTGCGGTGTACAAAAGGTTACTCTTGCTTTGCGGACACCACTCGGTCATGCGCTAGGCAATCGGAACGCCTAATCAGGACGAACGCACCTCAACCAATGTCACCTGAACCCAATACAATCACATACTTTACCCATTACTTGTTAATTACACGCTTCTCACTGCTACAATTGGAAGCATTGCAGCTTAAAGGGAACATTACATGCTGCACTTGTCACACACTTTTACACTGCAAATAATCAACACAACTTAATATTAATAATACTAATACACATGGCACTTGTGCATGTATCAATTAATACAGACATTTGGGGGGCCAACATAAAATTTATTAAACAAACTTTGGTACAATTTTAAAAACCATATCAAAACAAATGGTACCATACCAGGACAAAAATGACATAATACATAATAAAAAGCCACAGCAGAATCATTGGGAACACATCAGGTGGCTTCACAACAAAAGTACAGCACCAACACTTCAAGAACAGCACACAGTAATGGTAGCCGAAACAGGGCAACAGGGGAACCAAACATGATATTTGAACCGCGGGCAAAAGTGGTGACCCTGGGCACGGATTTGGACACAGGATGCTGACACACACAGCTCAATGGAAGATTTGGGAAGACATAACGGAGGAGATTAATGGGGACACAAGTTCATTTGCGAGCACGTTTGCCCCTGGCAGGCTCCTTGCCACGTGCAGCAGCTCTTCGGCCTCGTCCACGGCCAGAGTCCGATGGTGGCTCATGTGGAGCACGTGCTGGTGAGGGGGTGGATCTTCTTCCCCCTCTGGCAGCAGGGAGTGATGAGGTTGGTAATGCACCCGAAGCGGGTGACATTAGGGCCCTATTGCTGTTAACTAGCTCCACCATAAGTTCATTATGGCGGAGGAGGAGGTCGTTTTGCCGCAGGGCTTGATCAGCCAGCACCTGCAGGCTACCAGCAATAGCTTGGTGGCTGCCAGCCATAGCTAGCTGGCTGGCACTCATAGCCTGCAGGCTCTCAGCAATACTCTGCTGGCTGCTGGTCAAACCCTGCAGCACCTCCTCGGCCCTACGCACCCGCTCGAATGCCGACTCTCCCTGCTGCACAATACTATCCAGCACACGGCCCCACATGGACAATTCAGCCGCAGACAATCCCGGCGGCTGCTGCACGGGCCTGCTACTGGGGCCAGGTGGCACAGACTCCACAACCTCCTCAAGAGAATCTTGACCAAGCGGTGGCGATGCTGTTGAACAAGAAAATTCCAATTAACACACATTCCATGCAAAATGTAAAACATCTACTTATGGCCTGGCAAATAATTACCTTCTAGAGTAGAAGCCATCACTTCCGCTGGGGACTCGCTGTCTATAGTGCTCTCCCCCCGGACCTCCTCCACTGCTATACAGCACTGGGCCATCTCTTCCAGGGGGGTGAGCTCCAGCTTGCCAGGCATGGGGCCAGCCCCAGAGGTCTGGCTGTGTTGCCACCACTCGGTCAATTTCTTCTTGAGGTTGCCTTTGAAGTCGTGCCACCTGCAATCAAAGTGTACATATTAATACATGTAACTCCTCATGTTTACTGTAGCACCCATTGCAATCTGAAACATAATACAACATGTGCCTACTGACACCAAACGTACTATATTATTTTTTCAAACCAATCCTTAGAAGATCCAAATACAGTCACCCTCCAATAACTATCAATTCAATGTCATGGCCTACATGTCTGTGCGTCCAAGCAACGTGAACACCCATTGGCCAACTCCATCTAATATTGAATGTAAACATTACTGGACTTGTCCTACTCAAATTTTACACACATGTACTTGCCTCTTCTTAACGTGCTCCGTCTGACGAACTTGTGGAGCCACTGCATTAATCTCCGCCGTTATCTCCTCCCAGATCTTCCATCTCCTTGTGTGTGTCAACTTCACCGCAGGACACTCAATTAAATCACGTGCCCGGGTCACCAGGATGTCAAGCTCCCGCGGTTCAAATGCCATGTTTCGTGTTGTTGGTTCCCGTGTTGCCCCACTGCGGCCACGGGCACTGCCACGGCCACGGCCACGGCCACCGGTTGCTGTACCTGAAGTGCTGGGCTGGCTACTCTGTTGTGAAGCCACCTGCTGTGTTCCCAATGATTCTGCTGAAGCTGAGGATGGCCCACCAGCTGATTGGCCTGATGTTGATGGGCCATCTGGGTCCTCTGGGTTGAGGGGGACATAGGTGGTGTTGGCCTCCATGCGTGCCAAGAGATTCTGCACCACCTGGTCTTCCTCTGAGCCTGAGCCTGGCATGTTAGCAACAACTGTTTGCCTTTCTAGGTCAACTTTAAATACTATTTCTGTAATTGGCGTTAATCAGCTGCAACCTGCGTTCCGTACGGCCGCGTCCCGTACGCCAGCGTCAACCGTGCGGCGCATACGTCCCGCCCCTTGGTGTAGAGAAATATTTCCAAAAAACCTGGCAAACTCAGTAAGTCTGATTTATTTGCTAAATGCAGATTCCAACACCAATGACCAAATACAACTGAGGTCAGACATGCAATGTATATTTTAATGTACTTCTGTACTGTGCACTTGTTTGCTATGTAGTACAACTGACACTACCCATTCCATATGTCAATCCAGTCCACCACTTAGCCACAAGTAATCAGTGCTAGCATCCAAATCACATGTGAAAGCACTCCAAATTCAGGCCGGATTCTAGCTACTTTTCATTCCACCTCTGTAGTATGGGCCAGTAGAAGGTAAGTGTACACATGGCACCATGGCGTAATTTTGGGAAAAGGTCTGCCATTATTTGCTACTGTATGTTTCTGTGGCATAGCTTTCATTATAAAATATCTGTTTAGTACCTTGTTGAGTTAGGTGTTAGTGTCTAGTGATGCAGACTATTTCACCTGGTGCTTATACCCATGTTTGGTGAATGTTATAGATTATATATAATGTGTTTACATCTTAGTTTAGACTGTGTGTTTAGGATGGGGGTGCAATGCAATGGGTTAGCCGGATGTTCGGGCGCATACACGCTGTTAGTGTAAAAATGAACAATAAAGTTAATACCAAATATCACTCGAACCAACCAATGACAGCACATGATAGTTTGATTAGTGCCACTCCTAAAATGGCTTCCTACCAGCGTGCAGAACCCTTCTCCACTGCGGAGCTACTGGCGCTGGTGGGAGTTATGGAGCGCAGACTGGGGCAGGCAGGCCCCTTCATTACTAACCGCGACAAGCGCCGGGCATATGTTGCGGCCCGGCGCCGCATATTCGCCCGCACTCATGTGCGGAGGACCATCGCCCAACTGGAGAGGCGATGGTCCGACCTGCGGAGGCGGGAGCAGGAGCGTCTGCAGGCTCTGAGGCGGCGTCTGCAACGCTGTAAGTATTTTGTGCAAATACATATAATTGACAGAGGCCAGGATTTGGTCTGCTTCACAATTTTTAAAATGGAGATGAACAAACAGGCAGCCAATCAGCTCCTACCTGCCCTTTTACAACTACAGTCTGTGACATGACAGGAAGGATCTGATTGGCTGCGTGTTTATCACTCTACATTGTATCACTTTTGAAGGCTAGTGCATCTAGGCCATTGAGTGTTTGCATTTTCACATTATTTAATATTAATATTACATGAGGTCAATTGGGTGTTTATGACATAGAAAAGCCATATATTATATGTGTGATATATAACACATATATAATGTGGTTATGAGATGTACTTGTTAGAGTAATTTCAATGTGAAATGACACTCACCCATTTTGTATGTTTAACCCACAGCACCGGAGAGAGCAAGACAGGCCCGTCAGGAGGCCCAGGAGGTGGCCAGTGCGGAGGCCACAGAGGAGGTGGCCAATGAGGAGATGGCCATTGAGGAGCCCAGACAAGAGGTGGCCATTGACGAGGAGTCACAGGCCCAGAGTTATGTGACAGAGGAGGATACAGAGGAGGCACAGGAGGTCGGGCAGGAGGTGGAAGTGGAGGAGGAGGAGGTGCCCCTACCCCTGGAGGATGTTCCACCACCTCCCAATGTGGAGGAGGACGACCTGGTCGAGCTGGCTGCCAGGGGTAAGTAGACATAATGCTTCATTAGTGAGTTAGGTACAGGTTGTTATGTCGCACAGCTGATTCAATTTTCCTATAATATAGTAAAGAGTAGTCCCAAAAAATGGAAAACAACAGACACACTTTGGTCTTATAGGCCCATGCTGCAAACGTGCAATCTGGATGCTCATGTAGGTGATGAGTGTTAATTTATGGATGCTCTTTGTATAGAAGCAACAAAAACACTTCAATGGAATTTGGGCAGGCCTGATTTATACTGGAGTCCCATGTGGGCAGTTTGCATGGGCCCCCCTCTAGCCAGTGTGCCCGTGTTGTTGTCATGTATTTTTGTAAGGTATTATGTATGATGGATTGAGCTTAGAAATTGTTAGTTGTATGGAAGCGGATTAGTTCTGCCCTTTCACCTATGTGTCAAATGTGACAAGGAATCATGAAGTAATGGGCAGAGGAAGTAGCCGAGCATTTTCCTGTGGTATCTATTCTATCTATCTATCTATCTATCTATCTATCTATCTATCTATCTATCTATCTATCATGCAGTTTAGCTATTAAGCAGTAACATGCAGGTATATATGTATGGGTCAATGTGGCATGTTGTAGTGGGTGTATGTTTTGAGTTGAGTGAGGAGTCTTTGGCCAGGACAAGTGTGAGTGATCCTCAAGTGTGGTTGTGTTTTTGATATATAGATTGTGAAATGTATATGTCACACAAGTGTGTGGGTGTGGTGGCAGCATCATGATCATATATTTGATGACATAACATACAAGAGTGGATAAGGTTTTTTTGGTATGTATGATTTCGCATGGTGTAGGTCATGGGTCTTCAACCTTTGGCCCTCCAGATGTTGTGAAACTACATGTTCCAACATGCATTGCCACATTTGTTCCTATAAGAGCATGCCAAAAAACCTCAGGGCATGCTGGGACATGTAGTTCCACAACATCTGGAGGGCCACAGGTTGAAGACCTGTGGTGTAGGTACTTAGGATTGACTGTACAAGGTGTACGTGAGTAGCATAATTAATGTTGTACCCCCTTTCTCATGCACACAGATTACCAGGAGCCACCCCAGGGAGTGAGAGGGGCTCTCATGAGCTTGAGAGAGGACCTGAGGAGGACCTCTGTGTCCTGCTGCTGGACCAGTGATAGGGGTCCTTTTGTTATGTTTTTGAATAAAAGTTTGCACTTGTTTAAGAAGTTGTCTGTGTGTTATTTTAGTCTTTAACATTAAAAGTATAAAAAGCATTTAACACACAAACATGTGGATGTTTAGATATGTACACAGCAAAAGGGTAGATAACATTTTTATCCCCATAGGGAATGTTAGGGTTAATGTATAGTGCTTGTAAGTGTTTAAGGATCAATTAGCTAAATAACAGATGACCAGGAGCAACAATCTGTTCTCAAAGTGGTTTGCTAATTGCATAAGTGTGTCATGTGATCTATGTGGGAACTCTGATAACAGTAGTCTTGTTGTATGCGGAAGTACACCGCATCTGTGCGTAGTGGCCGGTTTGCGTCCGTTCTGACGCGGGAAGGCCGTGCATACGCGGTCAGACCGTGCAGAATCAGAGTGTTTCCCCCGCACACGCATGGTTTATATGTCGTCCGTACACACGCCCTGTTCTTACAGAGTGAGTCCGTCCGAATGCGGAGGACACGTGGGCGTTTCTACGGACGATGGCCGCACGCTGCCGCACAGCGATGCGTGCGGCCCGCACCGAAAGAATTCGGGAATATCCGCACCGATCAGAATAAGGGCCCTTGAGAGGATAGCACTGGTTGTACACTGTATGAAGCTATAATGCTAGTATATGATTCAGTTTATTGGCACAGAGCCCAGGCTAATGTTTGTCTGGGATTGTTATACAATGTTGCAGATTTGAGACTGTCTTTTACTGCAAATAAATTCTGTTACTTTAGTACAGAGACCTGGTCACAAAGTGAATCTGTCTTTATCTGGACAGTGGTTGGACAAATTTTAACTTTAGATGCGTAATTTATCATTGTTTGTCCACCTTTTATAGTTAGTGCCTCTTTTATTAGGCTTACAGGTAGTTTAAGTGGTTACTGTAGATCTATGTCCCTAGATTGGGAATCTATGTCTACTTCTACCGCTTAAAACTGCGAGCAGGTCTCTTACTACATCCCAGATGAAACATGTATCAACATTTTATATTTAAACAAAATTTTGCATTTGGCGGCATTAACGCTAGCTCTGAACAGGCCGACACGTGTTTCCTCCTGTCTAAGCAGGCTTTATCAAGGCTCCCTTTATTAGCTATCACCCATTTCGATGTACAGTAAGTTCTTAAGGTGACTGCCAGATGGCTGTGCCAATGTAACCTACTGATGGAACCATTACTTACTGCACATTGTGCTCCAGCTAGGAAACCTATAGCCAAAGACCCCTTCCAACACCACAAGCATTAAATCAGACATGCCAGTTGTATACCCTTCATTACATGCATATGGCCAGTATGAAGGGTGAGTCACTGAGTGCCCATACACATGTGTTTAACAGCATTACAAGGGGAGCTACATGTGTGTGTGCCCTGCTTGTGTCATCCTGTAATGTTGTCTATTGTGCGGATTCTCTTCCATTACACTTCGCTGCCTCCTATAGGGTCTACCAATAGAATACACATGCAGTATTAAGCCACGATTAAATATAATAGATAACAACATGGTGTGGTACAGTCATACAAAACAAGAAAACAAAGCATCACTTGATTTAGAACTGCATGAAACATACCAATGAAACATTTCCTAGCATGGAAAGAATGGGGGAGGATCAGAACACACATAATGTTCCAGAGTGTCTACAATAAAAGATGGCTTGCCCAGACTACACCACCATCTTTAATAAATTACCCCATTGGATGTATTAAAATTCCCACTCATTAAAATTCCAGCTCCATAAACCACTGTCTTAAGTAAAGACAAAAATCTGCATTGAGGTAAATGTTTCACTTGATGTTTCCATTGAATAGATGACTCTCAGACTGTCTTTTACAAGCTAATAATAGAGAAAATAAGGACGCTTTGAAGTAACCACTTTCCCTTTGAGACTGAGCCAGTGGCATGGAAATAATTAATTCAGAAGAAGTTGGTCATTTGTGCTCCCTATCTTGGTGTGACTAATAGATTGGTGCATATCATTCCCAGTTGCTCGAATTCAAGTTAGATACAACAACATACTGACATACTGTGCATGTTTATTTTCATTCAGTATAACTGGAAGACAATGTGCTTTGAATTGGAGAAATGAAAGTTCACATTGAAATATTTCAAATGCTTACTGGAGAGCAACAGAAATATATAACCAAATACTGTTTTACTTTTATGTTTTGTTCAATCAATACAAACATTAACTGAATAAACATGGTTATTGGTAGGGGTATGGATCATTCATTCAACCCAAGAAAGGTTGACAGGGTCCTTAGGAAGGTTGACAATGCAGAAGATCGACATGTATTTTTTATTTTTCTTAGGTGTCTAGATCTAGACGTCTAGTTCTGGACACTATCTAAGTGTACGGCAGCTGCTCGCAATGCTTTGGGGACGGTGTCTCGCTAAGCTCGGCACACTATTCTCCCTCAATGCCCTAGTGGATGGTAGGGCATGAACTAGCGCTAGTGTGGCCAATCCCTGGATCAGGATTGCCGGGATCCCGGGATTTAAGGCCAAAATTAGTGGGAATTCAATCCCAGGATTGGACTCCTTAATCCCGGGATTTCGGGATTATGCAGGCACTGTGTTTTACATTGTTAGTCAGCAGCCGCTCTCAGCAATTGCCGGGCAGGTCGCAGCTTTAAACGCTGCCCCGGCTGCGCGCCCACCATTTTAAGTGCAGAGGAGGATTTGTCTGGCTCGCCGCATGAGGCTGCAGCTGAGCAATTCTCAATCCAGGGATTCCCAGGATCGACATCTCTAATAACCCCCACACACACATACACACACACAAACCAGTTGGGTGCAGTGCATGCTGGAGCGGTGTGGCTTGGTGCGGCAGAGCGGCAGTATGCGGGGTGCAGCAGTGGGCTTCACAGTGTGTCCTCTAACCATGTCATGTTGGGCAAAGCCACCGGGTGTGGTATATTTTCCCGACAGTCGGGATTCCGACAGTCATAACTCATACGTCGGAATCCCGACTGCACAGCGGGGGGAGCGCAATGAAGCCCCCTTGCGGGCTCGCTGCACTCGCCATGCTGCGGGCACGGTGGCGAGCTGTGCTCGCCACCTATTTTATTCTCCCTCTATGGGGGTCGTGGACCCCCACGAGGGAGCAGTCGGGATTCCGACGTCGGAGTAATGACTGTCGGAATCCCGACTGTCGGGGCGCCGTCCGGCACCCAAAGCCACCCAGCCGGAGACAGGAGCAGCTTGGCAGCGTGGGTGGGTGCTTAGACCCTGCCCAGCATTAAACTACACATGGGCAATTTTAGGGCCAAATCCCGGGATCCCGCCATTCGCAGGATTTTCCACCCTAGTAGTTAATTGCCTAACCGGTTCTCTCAATTTGGCAGATGTATTAAGCCTTAACAAGAGATAATTGTAAGGGTGATAAAGAGAGATAAACATCCAGCCAATCAGCTCCTTACTGACTTTTTGACTTTTTTCAAACACAGGCTGTAACATGGCAGTTGGCAGGTGATTGGCTAGACGTTTATCTCTCCTTATCACCCTTGGATTTTTCTCTTGTTAAGGCATAATACTGTATATCTGCCCATATATACATTACAATTAACAGCTGCAGCAATGGATATTTTTATCCGCTAAAAATGTGTCTAGTCCTTTTTTTAAGATATTAATTGAGCCAGCCATCACAACCTTTTCTTGCAGTGAATTCCAAATCTTGACTGCTCTAACTGTGAAGAATCCTTTCCTTTGACCGGTATGAAATCTCCTTTCCTCTAACCTTAGGGGATAGTCTTGTGTCCTGTGCATGGACCTCATGGTAGACAAAGCACCTAACAGTTCTATGTACAGATGGAGTACCTCTCAGCCAGCGCTGGGACTTCCCAGAACCCCCCGTGGCGAGCCGGCGCTCCATCTGACTGGGACGTGCAAGCAGGGCAAACCCTGCCCATCTCTGCTTCAGGGGCTGACGGAGGCTGGCGGCTGGCCAATCTACCGCCAGCCCCTGCAAGAATGACGTGCACTCCATCTGTATTGGCACTTGATGTATTTGTAAATATTTACTATGTTCCCTCTTAATCACCTCTTTTCCAATGTAAACATTCCTGCCTGGTTAACCGTTCATCGTAGTCTAACTATTCTAGACCTTGATCAATTTGGTTGCCCTTATCTGTACCTTCCAGCTCCATAATGTTCTTTTGAATTCTGTCATAATGTCACTGAATTCTAGGTGGGGCCTCCCCAATGCTTTATACAGGTGTAAGATCACTGTCTCATCCCTAACCTCTATATCTCTTTTTATGGAGGTGAGTATCCTGTTTGCCTTGGCTGAACCTACTTGGCAGTGAGTACAACAGCTAAGTTTGTTGTCTATTTGTACCCCTATGTCCTCCTCCACAGGTACTTCCCCCAACACTAGGGTTTCTGTTCCCAAAGTGCATGACCTTACATTTATCTACGTTATATCTAATTTTCCCTTATCTATGTATGTCTCCAGTATGATTAAGTGCTTCTGTAAGGTAGAAACATCCTGGTCTTTTTTGATGAACATACTCAGTTTAGTGTCAGCTGATGGTTGGTACTTTGGGGGTGGTTCAGATGAATTCGGTCCCCCGGCCAAAGTTTGGGGTTCATGCATGCACGGATATGGGCATGTGCGGTGTAAAAATAAAGCAGCCAGTATTTACCCTGCACATAAACAAAATAGTTTACCCAACTCTAACTCTCTCTGCACATGTTACATCAGCCCCAACTGCAGTGCACATGGTTTTACCCATTTTAAGAAATGTGTCCTGCGATCAGGTCTAAATTAGGCCCATTGTTGTGAGCCTCCTGCCACACAGACCCATGAAGGTAGTATCCAAGTAAGTAATCCAGTAAGGTTGTCCGTTATGCTCATGGTTTGTAGCTGCTGCTGCTTGTGCTGTATAAAGCCATTTCCGTAATGTATTGTATATTATATTAGTTCCACCTGTTCCCCCTGCAGTAAGTATGACCAAACTATGTGGTGTACACATTTCTATCAGTAATCAGCCTTTGCTGATTGTGTTGGATTGGCCTGAATTGATACATCCAAAAAACATACATCAGTAACAGTACAAAGTGCAACTAAATATGTTTTGTTTACCACTGTTATGAGCTTTATATTGACGTCCTCCTAGAGAGCTCAAAGACGTTCCTGCATTTGTGGTTAATGATTACGGAGATAGATTTTAGTTTTGCAGAGTCGGCGACTGAAACTGAATATTTCTCTGAGATTCTTAGCAAGCAGTAACAGGCCCTGCCTCGCTTGTGCAGGGAAAATGCTATTCAAAGAATTCATTTTATCTACACGGGATAAGCTGCTCAGCATTAGGTGTGAATGAATATTTCTCTGCCAAAAGCATCAGATAATCATAGCCAACTGGAAGATAATAAGGTGGGACAAGCCATTTATAGCATTTCTATGTTTCTGGAGTCTTTTTGTGCTTACTGACTTTTTCCTAAAAGTACAATGGAATATGCTATATGATAAGTGAAATCAATCAACCCTTGAGGTCATTGAACTGCCTGTTAAACAGCTTCTGAAAAATGCATACAGTATATAGCGCAGTCTGTTTTCCATACATGACTGGGGCCTACCAAAATCTATAGTGCCCTCATGTGGTGACAAGAAAAATAGAAGTTATGATGTGCATAGGCTGGACTGTAACAGGCAGAGAGAGTTATAACAGCATGAATCGCAAGAACACCAAGTGGGCCTGTCTTCTCCAGTGATTTGTGGCAGGTTGGAAAACACACAATTGCCAGAAACTTGCTGGAGAGACTGCACAGACTGCATGCATTCTGAGTTATTATTACACACAAAACAAAATAAAGAGCCACTGAAGATACATATTATTAAGACTAATTATTACTCAGTTATGGAACACCATAACTATTGAATGTATTATCATTTTGGAGTGATGACTGTGTGAGCCGATGACCCTCTGCAGTGTACCCTCTGTGTAGTTATTAATGACTATGCTGGTAGCAGATCCTGTCTGTTTGCCTGCCTGTTGTGGTGATTCTCTGCAGTAGGGTCCTGCCTGTTTTACATCTGTAGCCAGTGCTGCTCTTTAATCCAGTCCTGTTTGTCCAAACTGGTGCGGCTCCACAGTCCAGTCCTGTCTTTCTGCCCGCCTGAGCCAGTGGGGGCAGTTAGCTGTGCAAGCGGCTTTTAATCCACATGCAATAACCTCCGAAGTCACATAACATATATAATATGTGGGTATGGGTAAAAACCAGACCAGGACAAGACCGCCGGACCGGACATAAAATTCTGTAGTCCCGAGCTTGTAGTGTCTGGTCCAGGGGGTGTCCTGTCTGGGGGTGTCCTGCCTGGGGGTGCTGCCTGTGACACCTGTCAACAGGGAGAGGAGGAGGGGGAGAATAAAGCCTCCCTGTATGGTCCGGGCATGTAGCAAAAACCGGACGGTCCGGACCACACGGAAAGGCTGTAATCTCCCCTCCCCCGTGTCCCTGATGATAGCTATCACAGGGAACCCCCCGGACAAGAAACCCCCCGGAAGGGACACACCCCCGGACCGGACACTACAAGCTCCGGACTGCAGATTTTGATGTCCGGTCCGGTGGTCCGGGGTTTAGTCCGGGTCCGGTTTTTACATAGTCCCATAATATGTTTATCATCTCTATTACATAAGTATGTTATATGACTGTAACTTCTGCTTTAAAAACTTCCCCCAATAACTTTTCCTTTCACTGATACTGTGTTTTATTGTTATATTTTACCTTTAACAAAAAGTGTGTTTTTTTAATTACTCCATTTAAATTTACTTATTTTACTAAATATTTTCAAAGCTGCTCGATTATGGAAACAGGTTTGGCAGTATCTTAAAAAAAAGTCTAATCCTTGAGTCAGAAGATTAAAAACTGTTGTAGGATTACTATTACCTGTGTACCCAGGCCATCCTTGGACTAGTTTAACATGTGTGCAAGAGATTGTAGTATGAAATCCTATTTGGGTCAATTATGCTTGGTTTCATTTACTTTCACATTTATAGGCTACCTCTATGCAGAAAACTGACATAAAAAGTGTGGTAATGCTGCCATCTAGTGGATGGAGTGGTGAATTGATTTGATGTTGATTTGTATGAGGTAGCAGTGATAGAGTAAAGGTGGCCATACATCTACAGATCGATTGTCAGATTGGGCTGGTTGGAACAAAATCCTGGTAATGGATGAGAGCAGATGACAGCTGGCCATTAGCTTTGAATTGCTGGAAAACTGCCAAAAACTGTCATTCAGATATTACCAGGTTTTTGTTCCAACCAGCCCAATCTGCCAATCGATCTGTAGATGTATGGCCACCTTTACTCTAATGCCGCCGCCACCCCCCCCCCCCCCCCGACCACATTTACAATGAGATAATTTATTAGATTGCACGTATAAATTTAATATATAACATGTAGGGACAAATCTTGAGAGAAAGCTCTGTCCCTGCAATGTCAGTTCGCAGTACTATTGGTGTATTTTTCATAAAAAAAAATACCCAGAGTAATGGCTGTGAATGCACCATTGATAACATCACCATTCCCGCTGCACCCCCTCCCGATCGTGATGAAACACCTATCCTTCCCTCAGATCTAAATCTGGGATTGGTGATCGGAGCTCTTGGAGGGCTGCAGGTCACTGGAAATCCCTGCTGGTGTGACCTCATGCTGTAAAGTGAGTTGCCGATTTGCAACATCACATTATCGCAAAGGGGTCACATGAGCAGCAAGGAGCTCCCATGACCAGCAGCCCTCAATGGGTCACTGATCCCCGATCCCTGGGTAGGTGAAAATGAATATTTTTTTTTTATCAGTGATGTGTGTCCATAGGAAGCACATATTGTAGCTGATCATACTGGCCCGTTCTCCGCACAGCTTCAAATACTGGAAAAGAGATAAAGTACTAACCACCCTTTTACAGCCTTTTTGAAAAAAATGACTGACCTGATTGGTACTTTGGGTCTGATTCACTAACGATCGGTCCCTGGCACACATCGGTCACTCTGGGGACCGATGTTTTGGCTCTGCACATGCGTCTATGCTAATAAATGCATGTGCAGGGCCGCTGTGTGGACACCTTCAGTGGCTTGCACAGGGGAGATTGGATGGAGGTGGTCAGGGAGATTGTGCATGGGAACATCCAGCATTTTATGGGCATCCCTATGAAAACGCTGGGCGTTCTGATGAGTGCGTGGGCAGGCCGATGCCTGCCGAGGGCGACAGCCACCCACCTCATTCTCTGAGCCACACCCTGCAGATATAGGTCAGTCAAGACCAGGCCCACCAGCAGTAGGCAGAACCCTTACGCGGCGAAAAGGGGGCAAGGCCTCACAGAATAGAGGCATGGCATCACAAAAAGTAGCATTACACATTATGGAACACGCCGCAATGCCCATTACACCTTGTGGCACACACCGTTATGCCCATTACAGAATAAGACACAATCCTTATGCCCATTACAGCATATGACACTATCATATGCTGTAATGGGCATAAGGATTGTGTCATAATGACACAATCTTTATGCCCATTATAAAATATGACACAATCCTTATGCCCATTACACCTTGTGGCACACACCGCAATGCCCATTATTAAACATTGTGGCACACAATCCTAATGCCCATTATTACACATTTTGGCACACACACCATAACGTCCATTATAACACATTGTGGCACACATTGTAATGCCCATTATTACACATTGTGGCACACACACACACTGCAATGCCCATTATTACACATTGTGGCACACAATCCTAATGCCCATTATTACACATTGTGGCACACAATCCTAATGCCTATTATTACACATTGTGGCACACACACCATAATGCCCATTATTACACATTGTGGCACACACACACCAACACCATAATGCCCAGCACAGAAGTCATAGACAAAAAAAAACACTTATTATCTTGGCTGCTGCCTTGCACTCTCTGTATGTGACACTGGACCTCTGCAGACTGCACAACATGGACGGAAAGAATCCAACTCCTCCAGTCGCCAGGTGTCTCTGTAGCCCTTAGCTTAAGTAGCACTCAGACGGCCGCGTCATGATGTATAAAATGCTAATGCTGGGGCGGGCGGGGCAGCCCCGAGTGCCTGAATGACAGGAGCCGGAGGCAGTGGGGCGGGCCCAGTAGCACCCTCCGTGTCATGATGCTGCGGCGTCATGATGTGTTGCTATTATGTTGGGCTGGGCGGGCGGCTCGCAGAGGAGCTTCAAGTTGGCGCCCCCTGATGACGCCGGGGTAGGGTGGGGCGGTGCACACTAAGGCGGCCGGGCCGCCTTGATATATCCCAAAGACGGGCGCCGTGTCATGACGTCATGGTGTCAGTATGCAAATAACGCGATGACGCGGCGCACGAGAGTCGGGAAGCATAGCTAGCACAATATGAGTACCTGCAGCACAATATCGGCCCACTGGTCCATCGGCCCTTCTGGCATTTGCCAGAAGTGCCAGATGGCCAGTCCGGCCCTGGTCAAGACTGACTTATATTTGTGAACAGGGAAAAATCAATAATTGGTCGGCCACCATTGAATGACTTTTGCCACGTATGTTCACGTGAGGATGGATGTTTATGCTAAACAGATGTTTATGCTAAACATCCATTCGCATTGTGGCAAAGATGTTGCATGGCGGCGGGGGAAATGCAATCGCATTCGCTTGCCGGGGCGGAGTTAGAGGGCTCGAAAACCAGTGGATTTTCACTGCTTAGCGAGTCTTATGCCCCTTTCAGACCGCACTAAAAAACCTGATTTCAACACGAAAAGCAGCGTATGGGAACTAGTAGTTACCATCCGCTGCAGGGACCCCACCACTGATCTAACACAGCGCTGCCCTATAACCGAAGCTGCAAACTCCAGTACCGGAAACTAGTTTATTCCCCCGTCATGGATGTAAGATGGCTGACAATGGAGAACAGGCAGCTGGCACCGGGAGATGTGGGCACTGCAGTCTCTGCTGCTGGTAATGACAGCACAGTGTCGTCCTCCCCACCAGCCCCCGACCGCGGCTACCTTTGAATTTGAGCTTGTGCGGTGGGTGGAGCACCAGTACCTGCTTGTGCTTGGACATGTTGGCCCCGCCAGCGGCTGCACACATGCACCTCTCAGCTAGATCACTGATGACTCTGTGGCATTCAGGGTGTCATACCAGATCAAGCACCTAGCAGTAATAATTTTAAGTAAGGGGGCTTGTGGTCATATAGCAATACTGCACCATCGATTGATCGGAATCTGATTTTTGTGCATGCGCTATATCGCGTGCAATTTATCACAGGAAGTTTGAGTGACATTTCAGTCCCTCTAGCCCCGTAATCCAGCCCATTAGATATATCTTATGGTACAATTATATTTCATAGGCTATATCACATGTGATTTACCGTGGCTAGACATATCTTATGCGATATATCTGATGCAAAAATGACACCAAAGTACAAAATTAGATGGGTCACTCCCAGGAAAGTCCAGGTGGAGTTCAAGGGAAATCGCATCCGACTTCAGGGTCAGACATATCATTGTGCATGGGGTCCTTTAGAAGCGGCATGCTTCAGTGTACACGTGATATCTCCTAGTTTTATGTCTTTTCAGGTATCAGATGTTTAAATATACATGTACATCTGGAAAATAGGTTTAAATAAAACATATCAACTACTGTTACACATTTACTAACGGATGTCCAGTCCCTTTTCTAAGTCGCAAATTCCAGGCTTTGGTCTCCAGAGATCCCACTCTGTTGTATATGGAGATAAATTGCACCAAGAGGAATTAACTTGTAAGACCATACCATAACTGTGCAGCCTGAAAGGAGAGGCGGTGGTCCTGGGACCCCCACACCTTAAGGGCTCCACACTACTGCCCCACCTCCATCTGGCTGCTCCAGCAGTAGCCACCCCCTGGCATGACTTCAACTTTCTCCACCGTGGCCGAGAATAGAGAGACAGCAACTCCCCATGAGTCCAGTCACTTCAAACTACAAGGTGCCGCTGCCATCATATTTGGTTCCCTCCTTCCTGGATCGCTAGGATCCCACTGCATGACCGCACCTCTTTCTAGGAACGTAAGCTGCAGCCTGGACTGTGGAGCTACCCCAGCACGGTACCTGTTCCCTACACACGACCGCAAAATTGCCAGGACAGCTGCTCCCTCTGAATCCCTCAGCTGCAAATAACAGAGAAGCAAGCTTTTTCTGCTCCCCGATGACTTCTGCTTCCTACACCCCCCTGAACATTCCAGTAAGTGTCCTCGCCATCTCTGTCCCTCCTTCCTCTGCGTCACTGTCCCTGCATCCCTGTTATCACTGTCCCCACCTTCACTGTCCCTGCGTCGCGGCCATCTCTGTTCCTGCATCACCGCCGCCTCTGTCGCTGCATCGCTGCCATCTCTGTCCCTGTGTTGCCGCCATCTCTGTCCCTGCATCTGCGCCGTCTCTGTCCCTGCATCCATGCTGAACCCCTCGGCTGCAGATAAAGAGAAGCAAGCTTCTTCTGCTCCCCTCATGCCTCTGCTTCCTAGACCCCCCTGGACATCGCAGTAAGTGTGCCTGCTGTCTCTGTCCCTGCATCCTCGCCATCACTTTCCCTGCCATCATTGTCCTTGCCTTGCCGCCATCACTGTCCCTCATCCCCGCCCTTTCTGTTCCTGCAGCTCTGCCGTTTCTATCCCTGCGTCCCTGCAGGGACAGAGACATAATGTGGCATAATGTGAATTTTGGTTCAATCCTTATGAATGTGGCTCAATCCATGTGGCATAATGTGAATTTTGGCTCAATCCGGATTGCATAATGTAAATTTTGTATAGTTTTAGTATAGTTCCCCCTTTGTAGTTCCCCCTAAGTAGATGTACAAAAGTTCCTGCACCATTAGTACCCCCTTAGTAGTTGTACCTTTATATTCCCGATCTGTAGTTTCCCCCATTAAGTTAGGCAGCTTCCATTAGTGCCCCCCTTAGTTTGTCCCCCATTAGTGTTATTTTGTCCCCCATAGCAGGCCCCTCTCTGCAGATAGCATGGACACATCAGTGCTGAATTTCACATGCCAAATAAAGATGTCGCCGGAAGCCGGGACTTATATAAAGGGACTTATTCTAGTTCACTCTTAGAGGCAAATTCCTTCTCAGATGGACAAACCCATGTGCACTGCAGGGGGGCAGATGTAACAGGTGCAGATAGAATTAGATTTGGGTGAGTTATTTTGTTTCTGTGCAGGGAAAATACTGACTGCTTTATTTTTACACTGCAATATAGATCTCACTTTGAAGAAAAACCCCACCCAAATCTAATTATATCTGCACAAGTAACATCTGCCCCACCTGCAGTGCACATGGTTTTGTACATTTGAGAAGGAATTGTGAACTAGAATAAGGCCCAAAGTTCCATTCTCGCAAGAATCCGACAGCGGGAAGATGACATTCGGCCTCGTTTTCAACTTGGATTATCGGCTCGATGGAAGCAAAAAGCTCGGGGCCGACTAGGATCAGGTAAATTCGGATCTCTAGGATCCGAACACACTCATCCCTAGTGAAATAGTACTCCCATCCTAGTAAATTTCCCCCTCTGTCTTCCCCTGCTACCTTCTGCTTCTCCCTGTTACTCACTGCTATGCCGCATATTGTGAACATGGTGTGGAGGAGGGGGGCCCAAATTATACTTTACATCTGGGCCCACTACCAACAAGTTTGGCCACTGTCAAGTCAGATATAGCCAGATCTGATTCAATATTGAGCCATCTTTCTTCAAGTGACTTATTCTTGCTTTGGTACATGCTCTCATTTCATTATCATTTAGGTAGGTTTAAGGGCCATTGGGAAGTCACTTTACATGTTGTCTTGTATGAGTTTTTTACATGGGCTGGCCTGACCAATATGCCTGGTACACGACTGTGTAGAACGACACACTGAGGTGGGAGCCGTTGCTCCACAGCCCAATACTTTTACTTGGCCCCTTGCTGTGCTGTTATTTAGGGGAGCTGCTATAAGAACCATTCAGTCTGTAGGAGGTGAGTTTTATGGTGCACATAGGAGGGGTTAGGGTTAGGCTGCAGGTGGGGGGGTGGAAGGTTAAGGCAACCAGGACCAGGTGCAGGGGTTAGGAACTACATGGAAAATTTGGGGTCATCCTTCGGGATGCCAGCATCGGTGTTCTGACTGCTGGCATCCTGACAACCAGTCATTCCTACTATCCCAGTAAGGGTTACTTGGTCCCCCCCGCTGTGCTGTTATTTAGGGGAGCTGCTAAAGGAACCATTTAGTCTGTAGCAGGTGAGTCTTATGGAGCACATAAAGAAGGAGGGGTTGCGGCTAGGCTGCAGGGTGGGGGGGATAGGTTTAGGCGACCGGGTACAGGGGTTAGGGTTGTAAATTACCCAGGAAGGTTTGGTTCATCCTTTGGGATGGCGGCATCGGTGTTCTGACTGCCAGCATCCTGACAACCAGTCATTCATATCTATCCCAGTAAGGGTTACTTGGTGTGAGGGGTGCAGTACTGAGAGGGATGCTGTGCATTGTGGTGCTCTTCTGGGAGGGGCTATGTTGTGCTGTGAGGGGAGAAAGGTGCTTTGGGGGGTGTTTTGCTGAGAGGTGCTGTACTAAGGGCCTGATTCAGACCTGTTCGCATGTCTGCAAATTTGAATGGAGCATGGTTGCCTACCCCCGCTGGAATGGGCGGGAGACTTTCAAAAATCTGAGTCCCCGCACCCCTGGAACCTCTAAATCAAATTAAAATTTGTAGCTCTTTTGAGGAGGGGCAGGGTTAAAATTACGCAAATTGGTGAACTCAGCCTTGTCCCCCGTCTGCAGCATTTGGTCAGCAACCCTGGCATGGAGGCCGATTATCGATGAACTGAGCATGCGTATTGGCCACAATGCTCAACGCCAGGCTGCGATCAAGTCCTGCAACGTTTTCTGTTTCTGAATACCTATGTACTGTCAGGTAGAGACCCTCACTTTTCTCTCTTCAAGAAAGGTAGACTTGGTGCTATCCTTGTGTTATGGGAATCCACAGGTTATAAACTATTCCTAAATTACTAAGTCTTAAAGACGGTCTATAATGAGAGGAGCAGAAGTGACACTGAACAACAAAACCCACCACTCAAGGGGTTAAATAAATATTTCTTCAGGATTTAATGTAATGCACAGTTTGCATTTTCATGGTCATATATTGTATAGCAGTTGTTTATGAATGCAGCATAATAGTTTACCAAGCATAGTATAAAAGTAAATTGTTATTGCTAATGATTAATACCAAATGTAACGTGTATAACAATTTATTTACAACCAGGGGCTTCCAATAAAGTGTGTGTGAAGCAGATGTTCCTCTGTGATACTGAGAAAATGGCAAAGACCACGGTAACAGGTCCGTGTAGAGACAGAAGTATTGTCATGAATAAAACAGAAAAGACAAATTGATGGCAATATGCTGTGTTGTTCCTTATCAGTTACTGTAGTGTTGTGTTCTTTCTGGAGCATTGTAACTGTTGCTCTCAATGTTATATTCATTGGTAACTGCATTTTGTTTACTATCCTCCTGACCATGGATTGATTTGGAAGTGAAGTTCAGTAGCTGTTTTCAGACCAATAGCGAGAAATAAGGGAATGCAAACAAAAAAAAAGAAATTATACAAACTGGGCATGATGCAGTAACTGTGGATACTGATTATTCATACTGCACACACTTTGGGGTATATTTACTAAACCTTGGAAAGAGAAAAGTGGGAGCTGGGATCCTACAGCGGGATGTACAGAGCAGGAGCGGTACATTCCGCCGCCCATAGCGCCGATGCTCATTGCATATGTACATATGCGATGAGCAATGCAAAGAGCCGCCCCTAGTGGTCCCTGCCGCTGCTTGGACTTCCTTGTTTCTGATGGGGAAGTCCAGCTTTGCATGCTCAGAGAGACGCTGGAGGCTGCACGGCATGCTGGGAGGGTTCCGTGTCGGATCCCTCACACAGCAGCACTGCGAAGAGAAGCCTGCAGCCCCCTTCAAGGGACCCCACTTTTCTGCAGGTCCTAACACTATTGCTCAAAATGGCTACAATACACATAGCTATCACATTCATGTTTGATTCCAGGCATGCTATCTGGTCTAAAGCTCACAGCAGACTACTCTTTTAAAGGTGAGCAGTTACCAACACACCTGTCACTAGTCATCTAGGGAAATGGTTAACATAAGCTATGAAGTATAGGTTAATTCTATCACAAGGTGAAAGCTGGTGGGACCAAATTTTTAATCCATACTGTTTGTCAACATTTCGGGGTCGACACACCCCATCGTCAGGACATATTTGGGTACTTATGTATTATCTGGGCTCCCATGTTAAATGCACCCCATTTTTTCATACCCCTACTATCCAACTACGAGTTGATTTTCTATAGTGTGACGAGCGCAGCGAGCCACCGTGCCTGAAGCGTGGCGAGCGCAGCGAGCCCCGCGAGGGGACGCGGTCTCATAAGAAAAACGGGAGCCCAGATATTACATAAGTACCCATATTTGATAGTGAAAATATGTCCTGACGATGGGGTGTGTCAACCCCGAAACGTTGATACTTTCACCCTGTGACAGTCTCCAACATAGCACACACACACATATACTGATACATACGGATGACCGGTGGTGGTGATGCCAGCGGTCAGAATTCCATAGAAGAGAATCCTGACAGGGGGTGAGTATATACTTACCTTCACCCTGCACCCTTCCAAATGCTAACCCTACCTTCTAGCAGCCTAAACCTCTCCTTCGCAGCCTCAACCTAACCCTCCACACTTGTAGCCTCAACCTTCCCCGCAGCCTAACCCTAACCTTCCCCCTCACAGCCTAACAATAAGATGCCACACTAGTGCCTAAACCTATCTTAGCCACCTAAACCTCCCCCCTGCAGCAGAACCCAAAATCCCCTCACTAGTACTCATAGGTGTGTGCAGTCCATTTCCTTAAGGAGTGCACCATTGGAGGGGCGTGCCTATCACTACCTACTGGGCGTGTCTATCACCGCCTACTGGGCATCAATAAAAGGTGACGTATTTATGTATATGGCCTTCAGAATGAATCATTCCCCCCACACACTAGGAACAGGGAGCGCCTAAGGCTAAGTATTGCCAACAGCGCCCCCTACCATGCAGTGCTGTGTACAGTAGCATGCTCCCTTTATGTCCCTTATTGAGACTAGATTTTGGGGGCCCATCTGTACATGTTTTCCTATATACAGATGTACAACATTATAATGTAACATTTTTGTATTACACAAAATATTGTAATATATATATATATATATATATATATATATATATATCTCAAATTATACAACAAAATCATGTCATGACAGAGATGACAATGCTTCAAGGTCCACTGTTTCCTGGAACTTATGCTTACAATTATATAGTGTACCTTGTATACAGATTATTTTTGCCAGCTGTAACCATGACTATGGCACCTTGCTCTCTCTGTGTGTTACAAAGTAACAGGCCGTACCCAAACAAGTATTATACAAAACATCAGAGAGAATGCCGTGTATAGGAACAGCACTCAACTGATAACATTGAAATTAGCACACAATAGAAAAATAAATATTTCAAAGATTAGCACTCCTTCTCTGTAAATTAATCCAATATTCCGTTTGATCTTCATATACCTATAGCCAAAGTCCTACAATTATTTTAGGCAAATATATATTTGACGTCATTTTGACTGTAGTACAGAGTAGACTTGTACAAAATGCTTAAGCAAAAAAACACAACTTGTAACTTGTTGACAAAGATGTAATAATTTGAATAATACTATTAGAGATAGAGAGAGAGAGGGACAGAGAGAGAGAGAGAGAGAGAGTATGATATTCCAAACCAATAAATTTGCAGCCTAATATCATGTGAGCTGTGTGAACAAAGCTGAGGATGCAATAGAGTTGGTATATTTGTTAGGTTATGTTGAATAACATGGTTTTGCAAAATGGAAAATACTTGGGTCTGGAAAATGTTCTACCTCTTGGTGGTATTCAGGTTTATCAGTCATTGATATCAGATAAGCTTCCTCAGGGCCATCTGTTGGCCCTGAGGAAGCTAATCTGCGAAGTGCGTGCCAGCTAGCGGTGCGCAGGCAGATTGTTGCACTTTATTATTTTTCATATATGCATTTTTATTGTGTGTCCTTTAAAGCAGCGATGTCTCACCAGTCCTTTTAAGGACTGAGACCTATCTGCAACTGTGCTCCTCATTCTACCCTGCGTGCATTTCTAACATTGCACACAGAGGGAGCACCTCCATCTGATCCTCTCACAGGGTGGCCATTCCTACCTGCTATAAGGCAGTGGAACACCCTGATTGAGTGCAGAGTGATCACGAAATAATTCCTGTATAATCTATGCTTCATCTTGAGAGACATAATAGGCATCCCTGCCCTATGTCCCAAGACTAATATAAACGTTATAATATAATTGAGTTGCAGAACAAGGGACACGCAGAGTTATAAGAGGTTTTTTAACCCACTCCTCCCTGGCACCCCCTATAAGTCTAGCAGTAACATTTGGGCACTGCAGACCCACATTTCTGCTTAGAATCGGGGTAACCTTAAAACTGTTTACAAGTGACACACCCAAACACGTCTAACATATAACATAATTACTGTTAGCAACATCTGCCTGCCACCTTGGTTTTAAATGTGTGAACCCCACCTATGTATGTCAGTATTGTGTTTTTAATACATTTTCGCAGACTTTTATAAGATACCCAATAAAAGTAAAATTTTATTCTTTTCTTTGGTGCACCATCTCAAGGACATATCTTTTTTCTCTCTCGAATATTGTCTCTAATCCATGTCCGAAGGTAGCACACCCCTGTCTTGAGAATACCCATATTTAAGCATTATAGATCAAGGGGTCCTCTAATGATATCTAGTAGTCTTGTGCGATTGACCTAAACCAAAACCCCCCACTGTCTGTTAATAGCCATTCTCATTTTATTACTGTTTTCTTCCCAGTTGTAAAGAACAATGCAATATGCTATTAAAGTTGAAAGTATTTTTGACATTTATTTATTAACAGTTTCTTATATTGCGCACATTCTGCAGCGCCACTTATGAAAGCTTTATTGATATCCTTTCTGTTACAGTGAAGCTGGAGACCTGGAAATTTTGTCATATGTGTTTGTCTTGGATCCACTATTTTTCTAGAGCTGGATTAGATTGAGCTTTCATCTCTCAGGGATGACTCCTGCAGTTTACACCATTAACATTTCTGTTATGTCAGTGAAATGAAAATTAATGATTCTATTCTTAGATTTAATTATACATGTGGTAGTTGAAAGGGATTAGTTCTTGGCAAATGCAAACACTCCATTGGCTGTCTTGTTATTCAATCATTATAATGTTTTATTTGTTGTTTGCATGATTTTGAAAATGCTTTATTAAGGGGGTATTCAATGTCGTGCAAAAATGGCGAAATCGCATCTGTTTTCGCAAACAATAGATGGAATTCGCATTCCATCTATTCAATGGTTTCTCTTTTTTTGTTGATTTTCCGAAACAAATCAGAAAATAGGAAAAGACGTGTATCCGTGAATCCACGTAGTTTTCTGTGGAAACAGCAACTAATACGAAAATTTTGCATCTGTTTCCACGAATGCAGATTTGTCTTTTTAAAGAGCTGGCTCTGCAAACACAAATCTCAGCCGTTTGCCTTGTGAAAAAAGATGGGATTGAATAGTCGCAACCTCTTATTTCCGAAAATCAGAAATAAGGGAAAACATTGAATACCCACTAAAAGGAAATCCAACTGTTTATGGTTTTGTGTTGGGATTTAAATAATAAAAATTTTTTTTTTACGTCTTTTGAAGATGGAGACATTTTATGAATGATGTTTGATACTTATTACATCTAACTCTGTCTGCAAATATTACATTTGCCCACCTGTAGTGCAACACGCTTTTGTCTATTTTAAGAACAAATTAGTCCTGCGATCAAGCCTGAATTTCTTTCTTTATTATGTATTCACTTAATTGTTTTAAAAGTATTTACTGGTGTTTAAATCCATATTTTATTCTCTGTTGTAGAACTACGTTTTCCAACATATGCAAAACCGTTGTTCACTAATTTGATAACCTAAGCAAGATTTTGATTGGGGACACCTAGCACTGCTCCCTGTTCACACACCACACAGTAGAGCCCTTTTTGCCACACAGTAGTACCTCTTACACATTATACCACACATTAGTAATGCCCTTATTCTCATAATGCCCAACAGTAATTCCCCTTAAATGTTATGCTGCACATTAGTAATGTAATTCTACACATAATTCCACACAGTAATACCACTTTCACAAATGCCATACATTATTAAACCCAACACACACCCCCACGCACAGCACTCACCCGGGTTGGACTCAGCAGCCCTCCTCCAGAGAAGGTGTCCATTTTGTTACTGCCCACGCCTGCTTCCATTGTCTCTGCTCCCCACACTGGTGCTCCCCCTGGCTCATTTGTATGAGCTGTATGCCCCTAGGCATTTGCCTATGCCTAGGGCTAGCTTTGAACATATGGACACTATAATTCCTAAACAGTTGGCACTTCCTAAACAGAGTGTCAAATGTTGTCTAAGCCCACCAATCCCCATAACAGGACGGAGATTTCTAATATTGTGGAGGTAGCATTCCATATGGGGTAGCTAATGTATAACAACTGGGATTTTAATTGAACTTGTGATATTAACCTATGTTCTAACCAATAAATCCATCTTAAGTAGATGTTCGTTTTCAAGTGTAAATATTTATACATTGCATACATATAATATTAGTGTATGCCAAAGGATTGAACAAATTAGTTTTTTAGTTTTATATTATATATTCCATTGAAATTTAGCGGAAATAAAAATATGTCTATTACATAAAAAAATTGGAAAAGATGTGGATCCGCAAATATAAAAGTTTTTCATACATACACAACACCAATATGCGCCAATAGCTATAAGTAGTCCCATACCAAACTATAAGAAATAATTTCTTATCTGTTTACTTTTGACAAAATTAAACTCCCAGCAATGTGAATTTTGTTTTCTTTTAAGAAGATTCAAAATGACATAAAAGACATAGGGTAGTATCCAATTACCCACAGTCACCCTGGCATACTGTACCTCCCAACAGTCCAGAAAACCACCGGAATGTCCAGATTTTCGGGGACATTCCTGCGTCTCACCCATGACCGGCAGTGTCCCCCGGCGAGGGGGGCTGTTGGGAGTCCCCCCTGTCGGCTGGTGAGCAGCGGTGAATAAACGCTGTGCATATGCGCACAGTGTCTATTCCCACAGCCAGGGGGGTCATGCCCCCATAGCGGCAAAACGTGGGCGTGGCCTCACGGGTGAACCGTGATTATAGGCCACGCCCCCAAAATTTTACGGCACGCAGACCCCTGTCCCTCCTCCGGCTCACAAGAAGTTGGGAGGTATGCCCTGGGATATCCTCATCAGGCAGGTGAACCAAATCCCTGAAAGTGCCTTGTTTTTGTGTGAAAATGGAACTGTGGCCGGCAAAAACCACACAGGTTTTACTGAACCTGTGTGTTTTCATGCAAAAATGCTATAGGTTTAAGGGCCCTACATACACAGAGATGTGTGCCAGAGATACATAACAGGAGATTCGGCACAAGAGATTTCACTCTTGTGGCTCATTTCAGACAATGAGCCACATACAGAGAGATTTGTGTCAGAGATTCATAATGGGAGATTCAGCACGGGAGATTTCAAATCTGTCACAACTGTCACAGCCGCACATGCCATCAAACTGCACTGTGTGTATATATATATATATATATATATATATATATATATATACTTAGAAGATTGGTGTCGGCACTCCACTCTTTTTGTGAGTATAACCTGGGTGCCTTCCTATGAGCAGAAGCATAGATATATTGAGAGGGTTGGCGGCACTCTCAGCGTAGATAAGAAAACTCACAGAGGCAGCAGTTTGCTTAACAATTCAATTCGTGTTAAACGAATTTTCATCAGAAGTACATCATACATTACAAGGTACATACCTTTATCCCTTTACCAAGAAGCCCTGTGCACGTGAGTAACTCCCACAGCGTGTGCGTCTGTGATGGCGCACAGTGCATGATGTCACATCGCCGGGGGTGGTGTGTTGCTAAGCAACTCAAGTCAACAATAAGTGAAAGTTGTGAAAAGATAGTGCTGGCTGTCAAGAGCAGGCTGGGATATCTACTAGAAGGGGCAACAGTGTCACTGAGTCCACATGGGTACATTGTTGCACAAGGTGTAGACCATTTGTTACAGAAAGCAGTTCAAGTTTAACTGCTCGTTGAGTCCGTTCGGTCTCATTGTGTTAAGTTCATACGTCCACCTTGCTTCTTTTTGCAGGAGTTGGTGTTCTCTGTTTCCTCCTCTTATCGACAAAGGAATGTCGTCAATGATCTTATAGCGCAGAGTTGCTAATCCATGTCGCGCCTCCGCAAAATGCCGTGCTACCGGCTGGTCAGAGGACTTGCCCTCTATGGCATGGCGTATTGCGCTCCTGTGCATTGCCATGCGTTCCTTGAATTTGCGTGTGGTCTTGCCTATGTAGGCAAGACCACACGGGCACTTTAGCAGATAGACAACGTACGAGGAGTTGCATTAGTAAGTCCTTTTAATTTTGTAGACCTTTCCAGAGTGGGGATGTGTAAATGTGGGAACTGGTTCCAGGTAGCTGCAAGTTGTGCATCCCACACAGCGGTAATTCCCCGGCTTCTTGGTAAGGAAGTGTCCTGGGGCTTTGCTGATAGGATCTGTCATGTAAGTTTTCATGACCCTGTCTTTTATGTTGCGTCCTCTTCTGAAGCATGGTGTAAGTGCTGAGTTCTGCAGGAGCGGTAGGTCCGTGTCTCTTTTAATTAGGGGCCAGAATGTTTTCGCTGTTTTAGTTAGTGCTTTACTGGAAGGGTTATAGTCCATGATGAATATAGATTTGTCAGTTTGTTTGTTCTTTGATGATGTTTGCCCAAAGTGTGCTTTTGGTGTCGACATTACTTTGTCGTATGCTTCATTTAGCAATTTATGACTGTATCCTCGTTCCAGAAATTTATTTTTCATTAAGGCCAGTTGTTTTTGTTCCTCTTCGGCTGTAGAGCAGATCCTCCTTACTCTGCAAAACTGGGAGTAAGGTAGTGATTTTTTTAGAGGGTCCGGGTGATAACTAGTCGACAGTAGCAAAGAATTCCCATCTGTAGGCTTGTTATAAATGGTTGTTTGTATGCTGTTGTCCCGCTGTTGCACCAGAACATCAAGGAATGGGATTTCTGCGCTGCTGTAATTGTACGTAAATTTGATATGTTCATCTGCTCTGTTGACCCATGTCATCATGTCGACCAGTTCGTTTATTGTGCCAGTCCAAATCACAAAGATGTCGTCCATAAATCGACGGAAGAAGGTAATCTTTGAGTTGTATTCTTCTTTTGTTAAGAACAAGCTTCTTTCAAGGTCTGCCATAAACGCGTTGGCGTACGTGGGGGCCACACACGCCCCCATCGCACAGCCCTGCGTCTGGATGTACATCTCTTTATTAAATACGAAATAATTTCTTGTTAGAACCAGGTTGAGGAGTTCCAGAAATAGTTCAGTATCTGGCCCCTTATATTCAGAGTTATCAGTTAATAGCCTTTTGACAGCAGCCAAGCCACGTCCATGTGGTATACTGGTGTAAAGGTTAATTACATCAATTGTGCAGAGGAGCACTTCTTGAGATGTCACATCTATCTTGTTGAGTTCTGCCAGGAACATACTTGTGTCCCTAAGGTATGTGTTGCCCTGTGTGATGAGAGGTTGCAGGTGTGCATCCAAAAATTTGGAGACATCATAAAGGAGTGAACCCCTGCCGGATATTATCGGCCTTCCGGGGGGCTTTATCAGCCGCTTGTGGATCTTAGGAACCAGATACAAGATAGGTACTATCGGAGTTTTCTTATCTACGCTGAGAGTGCTGCCAACCCCCTCAATATATATATATATATATATATATATATATATATATATATATATAAAGGATTGTGTGTAGACCTGGCACTCCCCCAGCTAGTCAGAGACCGAGGTGCCTTCCGGAACAGAAGTATAACCATAAGCGAAGAAGCAGACAGCGGCACTCTGGGAAATTTTCAAAAACGTGTATTGAGATTTCAAATCTGTCACAACTGTCACAGCCGCACATGCCAGCAAACTGCACTGTTTATATATATATATATAATATATATATATACACATCTATATATATATATATATATATATATATATATATATATATATATATATATATATATACATATATATACATAATGAAACAATAAATGGATACTGGCTGCTGAAAATAAATCTAAGTCATTAGTGGAACAGTGACCTCCCCCCCAAACATTTCATAGTTGGTGTCCCCCATAAAAAGTTTTAATCGTTGGTGGTATAGTGTGGCATCCCCCTCTCCCCTCCACCGTTGGTGGCACAGTGTAAAAAAAATATAGTATATACTTACCAACTCCGGTGTCTTCCAGCGTCGCGTCCTCTCACTGCAGCTTCCATCTGACTGCAGAGGGCGGGCGCGGCACCCGGCAGGTCCAGGAAGCGTCTCTTCAGCTGGGCTCCGGCGGCAGCGGGGCTTCAAGGTCGGCGGCAGCGGGGCTTCATCTGGGCGGCGTGCTTCGGCATGACAGTCGCTTAGATGGCCCTGCTCATCCCCGCGCCACACATGCGGACTGTTATGAATTGACCGGGCCATTCTGAATCTTGTGCAGATTCAGAACGGCGGGGGCGCACATGTAAATCCCTGTGGGGGCTATATACACAGCGATTTACATGCATTTTCAGGGATTTTCTGAGCAATTTAGTAAAATCGCTCAGAAAATGCCTGAAAATTGTGCTGTGTGTGGGGCCCATAACTCTACGGTAGTTAGAAGAGAGCCCGGAGCAGGAAGATCCAGGATACTATGTGGAACCCTCCCCGGGAGTTGCAAATGATGCATCGCATGTGATGTATCACTTGCAAAACTTGGCACATCAAGTGCCTAATCTTGTGTCCCCCTCCCAGGGAGCTGCAGGGGGGAAATCAGGTCTGACTTGTCCTTAGGACAAGTTGGACTAATGTATGGGGGCCTTAAGCATTACAAAAAGGCTGGACTGGTACACAGGGGTACGGGGAAAAGCCCTGGTGGTTCCCACTGCCTATGAGCCCACCTACTCCTCTATGGATCAGGTCCCAGACTTTGCAATTGAATTATACATCACACATATGTTCAGTGGCAGTTTTCACCTATGGGCTGCAGCCCCCCCCCAGGTAAAATCCGCCACTGTCTCTGCCTAAAGTAAAGCCAGATGCAGTCTGTGAGACTGCTCTGGCTTCACTGTGACTGGCAGTGACTTCCTATTGGAAGTCTGACCTGCCAGTCACAAAGACAGTCGCATTGGGAGGTGTTCCCTCCCTCTGAGATGCATCTCTGTGCGCAAATACGCAGCAGCCCCCAAAACGGGCTCTGCACATGCGCAGTATGGTGGACCATACTGCGGATGCGCCGGACCCGGGACACACGGAATATGCCTATGGGGCTGCTGCAAAAGCAGCCCACAGAGGCTGGGGGCCAGCGCATGCGCAGTACTAAAGAGGCTACTGCGCATGCGCTGGCCGCACATCGGGACCGGAGCAGGCAGCTGAAGGGACCAGGAACATGACAGCGGCAGCAGAGGGGGGCCTGACTGGAGGCTGGTCAAACCCCAAAATGTACACCCCAATGACTGCTCTCCCAGGTAAAATCCACCACTGTGCTCTGCCTAAGTGAAGCCAGATGCAGTCTGTGAGACTGCACTGGCTTCACTGTGACTGGCAGTGACTTCCAACTGACTTGCCATTCACCCAAGGCAGTCCCATTAAAGGCCCCTAATTCAGAGATGTACGCTAATGACGCTGCAAGTGTGGTTTTCTCTGCAACATAGCTCCTGATATCAACAAATTAAGCTACCACCCAAAAATGAAAAGAGACGCCCACCAGAGCTCCACAGCTCATTTGCATATGCATACGCAGCCAATATGCAAGAACGGGAAAAATTAAGTACGCCTATGGCTTTGTAGACTGGCAGCAACAGTAGCAATGCAGTTATTGTACATTAGGACTCACAGCTGTGTATGGTATAACCCGCCGACGGTCATTTCTCTGGCATCAGAATTCTGTAGGATTACTACCTCATCCCTTTATTTCTGGACACAAATAATGACACAGGTTCTGTGGCTGGCTGACTTCAAGACTCCATTTCACCTGGTTTTAATCAGCCACAGAACCTGTGTTATTAATATGTGTCCAGAATTAAAGGAATGAGGTAGTAACAGTAGTGATGGATTAGCCACGGGGCGACATGGGCGGTCGCCCCGGGGCCCCCACACATTTGTGGCATGCAGGTCCGGGGCCCCAACACATTTGTGGCATGCAGCGGGGTCTGGCAGTGCAGGGTCGGATAGCACTGGCAGGCAGGGGGTCCCTGCAGCATATGTGAGATCAGCAGCGGAGTCCCTGCGGCGGATGGGAACTAGTTCCCATCTTCACATACGCCGAAGGGATCCCCTGCCTGCTAGCGTTGCATGGACCCCGCTGCCCAGGTAGGGGGGGAATGATGCCTCCGCCAGAGAGGGGGGGGGATGCCTCCATTGGGGAGAGGGGAGATGCCTCCGTGGGGGGGCCTCCACAGACCTTTTTGTCCAGGGCCCCCACAGTCCTTAATCCGGCCCTGAGTAACCCTAGAATTCCCGACAGTGGGGTGAGCGCATTCAAGCCTCTTGCGATCGCCTCCTATTCTCCCTCTATAGGAGTCAGGGACCGCCATGAGGGAAAATAGGCCCTGTTAGTCAGGATCTCAATTGTCAGTCTTTTAACAGTCGGGATTCAGATGTCGAAGAAATGTCAGTGACTCAGTGAGTCATCCAGCACCCCTCACAGCTACTGTCAGAAACAGGTTATAAAAACGTCAATGACACACCTGGATTTTCGCAACCTCTCCCCGCAATCATCATGCTAACACCCCCAAATAATCACTTCCTGTCAATTACTTTGCAGAGCAATCCATGCTGTGTGCAGGTACCGCAGCACCTTGACACATGCGCAGTCCAAATGCAGCGCATGCTCAGTCTGTTAATGATAGCTCAGTTCCGTGAAACATCGACTTTGCTTGACAAGCCGCGTGTCCATGTCAATTACTGGCCAATTCTGTATAATACTCTAGCCCTGAGCAATAAACCTATTATTACACCACTCTGGGACTGAGCAACTATGATCTCTATTGAGCCCTAGCGGCTGCATCTGGTAAAACACCTGCTGGCCTCTTCCTGGGTGACCTCGTTTCCATGGTGACCGCATTGCACCTGAGCAGCAGCCTGTGCGTTCTCCTGCTGCAGACCGCTGCCAAATACCGACACGCACACCTTGGCAGCGCTGCAGGGGCCACACGGCTCGTGTCTTCAGGCCATAGATCACAACGGACACCCCGGGACTCTTATAGGAAACGTCTGGGAGCTGTAGGCTCCGGGAGGCCTCCCGTCATGCATCGCTTTATTGTGGCCGGTAGCTCAGGGAGATAGGAGAAAGGCAGCCGGACAGCAGCAGGCCAGCGGACATGACCCACAGCACTGCCTGGCAGTAACACCCGCTTCATGTGTATGTATACCTCGCATAGCTATACATGGTGCAGCACTGAGCGCTAGGATACAGGCACTGTGCTTTGTGTGTACTCTGTATTTCCCCTGGTGATTACATGTATGATAATGCATATCTGTGTAGCAGAGAGTGGTACCAATTTCCTGTCTTTCCTGATTAGTAATATCATTACATCGATATTTGCAGATGAAGTTTATAGTATTGAGTCATTGGCTGAAGCAATCTTGCAGATCCCAGCCACTTTGCTACTGGGGTAGTTTGCATATGTCTAGGACACTTCTGGATCAATTCTAGCTATATATTATGCCATAATCATTGTGGTTCTATTACATTCAACACTCTTATCTATGCCAGCTGTGTAGCCTTTGCTTTCTTTACATAATATTGTATTGCCATTCATTCACCTTCAGATATTCCAACTATTGCTAGAAATAAATGGCTTATGCACATACTGTAATGTGCAGTTATATTGTCTCCTTTTTAGGTGCCTACTTACTAGACGATATCATGAACAATATGCACGATTATGGCCATCGTTAATAACATTATCGTGACTATCATCCACAGGTCGCTATGCTGGGTACACACCTACAGATTTATCTGTCCAATCTATCTGGTGGGATCAAAAATCTGACAATGTATGGGAGCATATGAGACTCATTCATTTGCTCTCAAATGCTGGAAAACAAACAATAGTAATTCAGATAAATTGGTTAAAGTCGTTTATTTATCAGATTAAACTGAGCAATCCTTGTTATCCATTTTCCAGTGTTTGAGAGCAATTGATTTGATTGTTATTTTCCCCCATACAGAATGGACGGATAAATCTTGGTGGAAGTATGTATGTGTGTGTGTACCCAGCTTTAGCGATGTCCTCCATCATCTGTACATGCAGGATGATGGAGGATATCCCTAGCGAGAAGTATGATCCCCACCCCCGCCGTCAATCCCGACGCTGGCAAGTGTGTCTGCACTTTCTGTTGCCGGCTACCTCCCAGGTCCCGATGACCACCACATCGTCTAATGTGTAATATCTAAAAGTAAAATATAGCTCTCATTTCTCTGCTTTCTGGCAGAAGAGTTCCCACATAGTGGGCGACCAATATATCTTTGTAGTATCCCATCTCCCTTATACCCATGCTATTTGTTGTATACCTCGCATCTGGCCAGCTCCCCTGCTGCATAACAAGGCCAGAGAAATTAACATTTAAGCAATCTGAACCCTCTTATGCCAAGAGAGCTGTCTGATTGGCTGGGCAATCATCCAATCAGAGCTGCAAGCACGAGAAGTGTCAGATCACTTGGACGTAGAACCTCTCCCACCTCCTCCAATAGGAGATAGCCCAGTGATTAGTCAGAAGCTGATTGATAGGGTGAGCAGGGAGAGGGTTAACTTGACATTTTGGAACAGTGTGGAATTAATTTATAGGAGTTATAGATGTAAGTAAGAGGACTTTGGGGCTACTCCTTTAAGTAAAGTAAGTTAAGACTATACCCATGCAGCTATTGCAAAGGGATACGGTCATTGGGTCACCACCAAGTAGGTCAACAAGCATTAGGTCGACATGACTTTAGGTCAACATGCAGTAAGGTCGACATGACTTTAGGTCAACATGCAGTAAGGTCGACATGACTTTAGGTCAACATGCAGTAAGGTCGACATGACTTTAGGTCAACATGCAGTAAGGTCGACATGACTTTAGGTCAACATGCAGTAAGGTCGACATGACTTTAGGTCGACATGGGTCATTAGGTCAACAGGGTCATTAGGTCGACATGTGCCAACAGGCGGTATTTCATGCCCTACCATCTACTGGGGCATGGTGGGAGAATAAAATAGTGTGCCGAGCGTAGTGAAGCAAAAAACAAAAACATGTCGACCATACCTATGTCCACCTAATGACCCTGTCGACATTACCTATGTTGAACTAATGACCCTGTCATCCTTAAGCCATGTTGACCTAGTTGTGTCGACATAATGCTTGTCGAACAACTTGTTGTAGACCAAATGATCCATACCCATTGGGAATAGGGCAGTATTTCAGGAACAATTGCTAAACTAGAATCTTCAGGTTACTAGGAAGAAAACAGGAGAGATGAGCTGTAATTGGAATTCATTTGCAGATTGATATGTTACTGTCAAATAGGAGAATGTAAACTAGTAATTAGTGTGAGGACAAGACTAATAGCATGTTATGTTACCAGAGTAATATGGTACACAGAATACTAAGTATTACAGGGTGCTCGTCCCATAATACTTACAAACTTGAGGGACTGTAGGGCTGCTGGCACTTCACAATCCTACTGTGCTGAGCTATATGTTGTGTAATGTGTTGATTTCCTTTTGTGAGAAACACTACAGCAAACATCATGAATGATTTTTATAGCGTGCATACAAAGTAATATGAGTGCACCTTACACGTATTTGTGCACCTCGCCGTAACTGTTTCTGGTAAAGGTAATAAAGAATTTAGCTTGTGATAACTAGCCAGAGACTGCAATATAGCAACACAAGTGACAGTGTGTACATACCTCCATACTCCACTCTCTTCTGACTACGTCATTGAACCATTTCAATATTTGACATTGGACAACACAATTGAACACATATTTTGATTATAGTTTCCTGATAATTTGTTTCCAACAGGTATTTGTGAATGCTATTAAAATAATTGTATTGTTAAATACATTGGTGTTGTGACTGCAGTTTTAATTGGCAGTCTCTCTGCTACTATATACTGTAGTTACACAGGGCCTTATTCTAGTTCACTCTTTTTGACAAAATCCTTCTTAGATCGACAAAACCATGTGCACTGGAGGGGGGCAGATGTAAAATGTGCAGAGAGAATTAGATTTGGGTTAGTTATTTTGTTTCTGTGCAGGATATAGGTCTCACTTTTAAGTAAAACCCCACCCAAATCTAATTCTCTCTGCACAAGTAACATCTGCCCCAACTGCACTGCACATGGTTTTGTCCATCTAAGAAGGATTTTGTCAGAAAGAGTAAACTATAATAAGGCCCATAGTTACATAGTAGATAAGGCTGAATAAAGATTTGCGTCCATCGAGTTCAACATGGGTTGTAATATCTTTTATCCCTTGTTTTATAGTATGTTCTGACATTTTTAAAGACAGATTATGAGTTATATTTGTACCCTTGGATGTTTTTAACCAATAAATGTTTGTCTAACCTTATTTTAACCGTATTTATAGTGTCTGCTGACACCACTTCTCCAGGAAGAGAGTTCCAAAAATTGACTGCTCTGACTGTAAATATTTTTTTTCTTCTAAGGCAAAAAAATCTTCTATTTTTCTAATCTAAACTTGTGCCCTCACGTCCTAGATTCCTTTCTTGCAGTAAAAAGGGTGTGTTCCTTATATTGGCCCCTGATATATTTGTACATGTTGAGCATGTCCTCCCTTAAACATCTCTTTAGTGTAAATAGTCCCAAATTGCTCAATCTCTCCTCGTACTTTAATTCTCCATTCCCCTAATAAGCTTTGTTGCTCTTCTTTGTTTTTTTCCAGTTCTATAATGTCCTTTTTATTGTGTGGGGCCCAGAATTACATAGTTACATAGTAGGTAAGGCTGAAAAAAGACTTGCGTCCATCTAGTTAAACCTGGTATAGATATTCTTTGCTGATTTGGTAGGTTCTGGTATTTTACAGACAAATTATATTTCTTATTTGTACCCATGGATGTTTTTCTCCAGTAAATGTTTGTCCAACTTTGCCTTGAACGCATTTAATGAGCCATTTTGTACTCCATATTCAAGGTGAGGTCTAACCAATGCTTTGTACAGTGGCATAATTACTTTTGAGTCCTTAGTTTCCATGCCCCTTTTAATACATGCTAGAATTCTGTTGGACTTTTTTGTTGCTATGTGACATTGAACACTGCACCCCAGCTTGTTATCTATTTGGACTCCTAGATCCTTTTCAAGTACTGAATTACCCAATGCCTCCCCGCTTAGGTTGTAACTAGCACACTGGTTATGTCTCCCAAGGTGCATAACCTTACATTTATCCACATTGAACCTCATCATTTTGAAGCGTGGTGACATCTTCTGATGATACTCTGCTCAGTTTTGTATCGTCTGCAAAGATGGATACATTGCTGAGTAACCCCATCCCAATATCGTTAATAAATATGTTAAATAAAATGGTCCCTAGTACCGAACCCTGTGGCACTCCATTTAGTACTGGTATCATATTTCATATGGCACTGTTCACAACCACTCTTTGCGTATTACACAGCCAGTTCCCTACCCATCTACAGATACTTGCCCCTAATCCCAGGTCCTCCATTTTATTTATCAACCTCTTGTATAGTACTGTATCAAAAGCTTTAGCAAAATCTAGGTAGACCACATCTACAGTGTTTCCATTATCAAGGTTTTTGCTACCCTCCTCATAGAAACCTAGTAAATTTGTTTGGCATGAATGATTTTTCACGAACCCATGCTGGTTAATACTGAGTAAACTATGAAGGTATAAATATTCCTGGATACCATCCCTTAAAAATCCTTCAAATATTTTACCCACTATTGATGTTAAGCTCACAGGTCTGTAATTAGCTGGGTCATCCCTTTTTCCTTTTTTGAATATTGGCACTATCTCTGCTATTCTCCAGTCTTTTGGTACCTTACCTGATGATAGTGAGTTATCAAAAATGTAATATAGAGGGGTCGCTAGTTCCTCCCTTAATTCCATTAGTACCTAGGATGATTCCAGGGACGTGCAGTCAGGGGAGGCAGGGGAGGCAGTGCCTCCCCTGTCATTAATGATTAACCATAATTAAAATAATACAAAGAAGATACTTATGACACATATTATGTGTCATAAGTATATGCTTTATATTATAATCATTTTTACCCCTTTAAAATAATATACAGTATATCTTGGTCTAGGAGGCACCAAGTGCGGTGCCTCCCGCTAACAATGTAAATGGCCAGAATCAGGGGGCGGGCAGTGGGCGAAGCCGAGCACTGGGCTGTAAAAGCCCATTCAAAAAAGCTGGGGAAACGGCACCTGTGGCAGTGCCTCAGTGACAGGGACGTGCTTTCTGCCTATATGAAAGCACGCCTCTGTCACTGAGGCAGATGTGATTGGGCAAGCACATCTGCCTCTGTGACAGGGGCGTGCATTCATAACGGAGAAAGCACGTCCCTGACTATCACTGAGGCACTTCCAGGGGAGTATCTACAGGCGGCGTCGAAGGCTGCTTAACTGCCTTTTGACGACTGCTCCTCGCCGCCTGCTGTCTACTCGCCGCCCGCTCCGTGTCTCCGGCTCACGCGGCTCTGACTGTGTGGACAGTGGGGGCTGACAGCAGGGAAGTTGGGTGGCTTACCTAACCCCGCCAATGGGTGCCAGATGCCGGCTAGGCGACGCAGCAACTAACCCAGCGTCACTAGTCCTGGCCCCAAAGGCAATCCCCTGCACCCTCTGAAAATGTTTTAATTTTTAATCATTGCTGCCGCCGATGCTTCCGCAGTGAAGGGAGGAGCAAGGCTGGAGGTGCGCTCTCCCTGCACTGCTTACGATGCTGTGTCTGTGACCTGTAGCTGCCGCTGTGACAGGTCAGGCTGTCAGCATAAAGAGCGGGTGTGTGGCATTAAAGCGCCCCCCCCGTACTGTGTGATGCCCCGGCGGCATTATCCTACAAACCCCCGGCTCTCATACTGTGATGACTGAGCCACTCCCCTCCCCCCCCCCCAATGTCCGGCTCCCATACTTTGTGCCCCAGCAGCTGCTTCACCCACCAACCCCTGACTAATGTACCCTGATGCCTTGGCCGCCGACCACCCCTGCTGCTCCATCTCCACCCAGGCAGTGACTTCACATGGATTGTAACAGCACCTAATGCTGGCCGTGCTGCTGAACTTCCCTCCTGATACCCGCAGGCACAGACTGGAGGTAAGTTGTCACTTCCCTGCACTGTGCACTTTCATTGTTCTTTTCCTTCATGCCTTCTCCCCCACCCCCCCCCCACCCCCACCCTCACCCTACACCTCCCTGACCACAGTATACACTCCAACTACATTCCTTACAACCCCTGCATTATTTATTTTGCTGTGTCCAAGTTGCTTCTGCGCTGACAGGCAGAAGCTGTTTTGCCTGTCTCTGCTGCTTATGCAGGTGGCAGCTCCTACAATAGCCTGTCAGCGCAGAAGCAACCAGGACTCAGCGTTCCCCACAGAGTCCGTTGGTGCTGGCCCCACCAAAACAGTGCCTCACTGACCAGTAACCTCACCGCACGTCACTGGATGATTCCCATCTGGCCCTGCTGATTTGTTTGTTTTTATTTTGCTGAGCCACAATATTATCTCCTCGTCATGAAATCAATATTGAGATCCGGCTTGTTTGTCCCATTTGTGGTACATGTATGTTTCACAAATGGAATATGAGCATGAAATAAAATAGTGCAACAATGACACCATAGCTTTGGTTCTTGGCACTGTTGTGTTAGCATACACAGTATATGGCTAGGGTATCTGGACTCATGATAGATTGACTCTAGGTCGACAGGGTCCAAAGGTCGACAAGGACAAAAGGTCAGCATGAAAAATGTCGACATGGCTTTTTAAAACAAAATTATGAGCCGACATGTGCCAACAGGTGGCATTTCATACTCTACCATCCACTACGGCGTGAAGGGAGAATATAATAGTGTGCTGAGTGCGAAGCATGTTGACACAGACACCAAAAAGACATGAAAACTCATGTCAACCTTTTCACTGTCGACATTTGGACCCTGTTGACATTTCCACTGTCCACCTTTGGACCCTGTCGACCATTTCACTGTTGACCTTTGATTGACATTAGTGGTTGACCATATGACTGTAGACCTATACATTGTAGATCTAAAGTTGCACACTGTGTTAGCATATACAGTACATGGCTAGGGTTGCACACTCTCTGTTAGCATATACAGTACATGGCTAGGGTTGCACACTGTGTTAGCATATACAGTCAGGGCAGGCAACAGAAATCTTGGAGTCCTGTACACTGATGTTTCTGCCCACCCCCCCGCACTTTGCCCTTCAAACCCCAACCCCCCCCCTGGCATGCGGCGATGCCTGGCTCTCTCTGAGATGAGCTCCAGGCAGCTCCTTGCCTCCTTCCCTCCTTAGTCCACTCCTTACCTATACCATTGAGGATCCAGGGGGGCTTTTACACTTCAGTCTTCAACTGTGTAGTAGAATAGAATCTCTGACCACAGGAGGACCACAGCAGCAGGGCAGGACTCCGAAGGCAGCTACCACAGTGCGGAACACAGATTAAGTGTGCTGCGCATGCGCAGTAAGGTCAGTGACGCGCGGTAGGAGACAGCCGACTCAGGCTCAGCCTCCGAGCGCTGAGTGGCTGACCTGGACGGCGGGCAGACAGAGTGACAATCAGTGCTGCGGCAGGAGGAGAGACCCAGGGGCGGCGGCGCGCACAACACAAGCGAGTTGGCTGGACAGAGCCAGCCCAGCACAGACACCAGACTGCTGTGGACCGGGCCGCAGCAACGGGGTTCACACAGACAGGCCCTTGCCGGGCTCTGGAGCCCTTCAGATTGCCGGGGCCCCTCACAAATGCCCCCCTTGACACCCCCCTGTCGCCGGCTCTGTATACAGTACATGGCTAGGGTTGCACACTGTGTTAGCATATACAGTACATGTCTAGTGTTGAATACAGTGTTAGCATATACAGTACATGGTTAGGGTTGCACACTGTGTAAGCACATACAGTACATGGCTAGGGTTGCACACTGTGTTAGTATATACAGTACATGGCTAGGGTTGCACACTGTTAGCATATACAGTACATGGCTAGGGTTGCACACTGTGTTAGCATATACAGTACATGGCTAGGGTTGCACACTGTTAGCACATACAGTACATGGCTAGGGTTGCACACTGTTAGCACATACAGTACATGGCTAGGGTTGCATACTGTGTTGGCATATACAGTACATGGTTAGGGTTGCATACTGTGTTAGCACATGCAGTACATGTCTAGTGTTGAATACAGTGTTAGCATATACAGTACATGGTTAGGGTTGCACACTGTGTAAGCACATACAGTACATGGCTAGGGTTGCACACTGTGTTAGTATATACAGTACATGGCTAGGGTTGCACACTGTTAGCATATACAGTACATGGCTAGGGTTGCACACTGTGTTAGCATATACAGTACATGGCTAGGGTTGCACACTGTTAGCACATACAGTACATGGCTAGGGTTGCACACTGTTAGCACATACAGTACATGGCTAGGGTTGCACACTGTTAGCACGTACAGTACATGGCTAGGGTTGCACACTGTGTTAGCACGTACAGTACATGGCTAGTGTTGCATACTGTGTTAGCATATACAGTACATGGTTAGGGTTGCATACTGTGTTAGCATATACAGTACATGGTTAGGGTTGCACACTGTGTAAGCACATACAGTACATGGCTAGGGTTGCACACTGTGTTAGTATATACAGTACATGGTTAGGGTTGCATACTGTGTTAGCATATACAGTACATGGCTAGGGTTGCACACTGTGTTAGCATATACAGTACATGGCTAGGGTTGCACACTGTTAGCACATACAGTACATGGCTAGGGTTGCACACTGTTAGCACATACAGTACATGGCTAGGGTTGCACACTGTTAGCACGTACAGTACATGGCTAGGGTTGCACACTGTGTTAGCACGTACAGTACATGGCTAGTGTTGCATACTGTGTTAGCATATACAGTACATGGTTAGGGTTGCATACTGTGTTATCATATACAGTACATGGTTAGGGTTGCATACTGTGTTAGCATAAACAGTACATGGTTAGGGTTTCATACTGTGTTAGCATATATAGTACATGGTTAGGGTTGCATACTGTGTTAGCATTGCATACTGTGTTAGCACATACAGTGTATGGTTAGGGTTTCATACTGTGTTAGCATATACAGTATATAGTTAGGGTTGCATTCTGTGTTAGCGTAGCATACTGTGTTAGCACATACAGTATATGGTTAGGGTTGCATACTGTAAGTACCTTATGGAACCACTCATGATGCTTAATTTACTGATATGTGTGTATCTGTCCGCACACCCACTAATGGGATGTGTATACAGTAGTACATAGCCGCACAGTGTGATAGAATGCAGGATGCGGTCCTCCCGCACCTGTGCAACAGTCTGATGGAACGTACGTGTGTGTGGTCCTGTATGTCAGGATTCTGCCACTTCTATGATGTCTGATGTTGGGATGAGGACATCTTTCTGGTCCTTTCTTGCCTTATATACCTTGAGCACGCATAGAGCCACGCAGAGTATGACATCATATGGCACAAACTTCATGTGAGTCCCCTGCATTGTGTACATTGTGTCTACATGGCATAAGGTGACGTAGTATTCCTGTTGGTAGGTCATGTACGCTGTCCTCTGGGTGTGGCATTTGTCCTATATTAGGATTACAGAATTGTTGACGATTATTGATTATTGCGGATTATTGTGTATGTGCTGTCACCGAACTCCAGTGGTAATGCTGCATCCCTCCCCCTCCCGTCTGTCTATCTATCTACAGTATCCCCTGTCTATGGGGATCGGCACTGGTACTGTCTTGGTTATCTTCTGGCCGGATGTATTTATAGCTTTGGTTGATGCGCTCGTTAGCAGCAGTACCTTTCATCTGCTTCTGTAGGAGGTGCAGCAGTGTCTTCATCCCAGCCCTCCCTGCCCTCGTCATCAGTATGCGGGGCATCGCCTTGGAATAAACGATCCATATCATACCCCCGGGATGTGAGAAGGGCGTTTTCCTCCGCTGATCACAAGAGGAGCAGGGGCTGCTGCCGTGCTGTGTGTGTGTGACAAGGCGGGGACACGGTGCCTGCATACATACTGTCAGTCCTAGCTGCTGTCTCCCTGCCCATGTGTGAGTGAGCAGTAGCGCTTCCCCATGAGCTGACCGTTTCACACGTGGTGCTGAAATCTATAGGGTGAGTTTCCTGAGGCGACCTCGTTCCCTCCAGAGGTAATGACTTCAATGTGTAAATATTTACTAACAAGGCTCTGTAGACTATCGGCATGCTGATGTTGCTGGAGATCAGATGGTCCGCATTGCAGATATGAAACTGTCCAGACTGGTACCTTCCCAATTTGTTCACTTTAACGTAGAGGGGATATGTGTGTGTGTGTGTGTGTGTGTGTGTGTGTGTGTGTTTGTGTTTTGTAATGATCACTCCGCGTACACAACCACAGGGAAGTGGCCCATTGGCATTCTAATTATAACCTCTCTTTACAGTCAAAGTACCTGACCATTACTGTAGCATCCCTTCTGAGACTCTTTTGTCTGTTACTTTGCATTGGTAAGCCTGCTCTTATGCCCAGCTGGCAATGTCACCAGTGTCACCAGTCCTGCTTTTCTGCAGGTAAATTATAGAGCATCTGCCCAGAAGGCGGATTCTGCTGCGAAAAACTGGGTCAGCTTTTGTGGCTATTCTAAGTATTTGTTTAAGCTCCAATCTTACAGTAAAAAAAAATACTATACTATAGTCTCTATGCATTGTACAGTACACATGCCTACATTCTATAGAAAGCAATCAGGAAAATCAGCTACCTGTATGTTATCGTGGTAGGTTATTGCAACACACTAGTTATCCTGGAATGAAATCATCAGAAAAGTTTTATAGAGCAATTGCCAGGCTTTTCCATTGTCATTCAGATTTGCAGCTACTGCCATGTGCGTTTCCTATGTCTTGTTTGCCAACAATAGCCACTACCACAGCTGTGTTTGTATTTTTGCCTCTATTGTTTCTTTAGCTTAAAATTCAATAAATAAAATATAATTTTATCTAGCCACCGAAAAAGCTGTGATTTGGGCTTTTTTCAATAAATTGTGGTACATTTGTTTGCAAACATTTATCTGTTCTAAGAGCATGCATCAATTGACGTCTGTCTTCTACACTATTTAAATGACTGCCTCGTATGTCTTCTGCTTTTGTAGTAGCACTTCTGCCTGTTATTATGTCAGTATACATGGTTTCAATACTGTGCTTATTTTTTTGTTGTAAAACTTTCTTTAAACAGTTATATTTTATGCCCCATCTTGCATCTCTACCTACGTTTTGTTTTTGGTCAGTTTGGCGTTATAAACCAGGCAGATAATGGTGTATATGATGTTGAAGTGCGTAGAAACCTTTAAAACCCAGTTCATGTCTAGGAGGAGAGCCACACACACACACACGTCAGCTGTCAGTGTACCATTGTTCTGCTCAGAGCATTTTACTGTAAAGACACACCCTTAAGAACACAGACCTCTGTGTATCAAAGGACTTTATTGATCTCTGTACCTTCCTCCATTTTAGTTTAGGGATCAACAAAGGTCATATGGATACATAGGGGTTGATCCTATTAGGTCTGAAGGGTGCGAGGTGCCATTCGGGTGCCGTTTTCATGCGTTTAAACACTGGAAAAGGCACACGTTTCAGTCCGATCTTGCACCCTTCGCTGGGCCCAATTCGCTCTAAAGTGTGCCCGGTGCCATGAAGATTCGCACTCGGGAATCATATACCCCCAATAGGATCGACCCCATAGTGCCCTGTAGCCTGACTCTATTGTGTACTGTATACACAGAGACATACCAAAAGTGTGATGGTTATACCAGTTCTAACATGTTTTACAAACAAAACTGTTGTCTATTCCCACCCATGTTATAAATCATTGTTGCACATGAATGGAATCATTTGTCAAATTAATTTGATAACAAATACAATAATTTATTATCCGTAACATCCCATAAGAAATGACATATTTACCTTAGTTTGGAATCAAGGTTAATACAGTAGCTGCATAATCTTTCCGGTAATGCTGCAGAGTATCGCAACTTTGTATTCTCTCCAAATGTGTTGTAGGTTACAGAACAGTTCACCTTTATTATGAACACACTAGTGAGGGTGTAGTGACTTCCAGTTGAGCTCGGTAAACTCTGCAAGACTGAAGTTGCATAGAAAGTAAATATTAGGTATTTCACAGAGTGCATGTATGATATAGCTAATGATGCTTCTATGTCTACTACCGCCTCGTACTATTACTGGGTGTGGTATAACTCGCAGACAATGTCTAGGGCGACCCCAAAAGGTTGACATGCACAAGCAAAATGTCAACCAGAAAAGGGTGACACATGAAAAGGTCAACATTTCCACTGTTTGTTTGGTGTCATTGTGTATACCTCATACCAACAATTAGTGTACAGCTCCCCCCCTCATGGCTCGCTTCAGATGCCTCACTCTGCGACCACTGCGCTCGGCACACTTTACCATTCCCAGTCTGAGTCCAAGTGGAAAAGTCTGTGTTGATCTTTTGACCAGGTTGAGCATAAATATGTCGACCACGTGGTGTTGTCCTATTGACTATCGACCTAGATATTGTCTGTCAGCCATCTGGATACCATTATTACTTGTGCTATACATGTCTCTGTACTTCCAGCAATGTGGGCAATGGGTTGTGTGTTTCCTAAAATGTAATTTTACCCTCATTTCTTTACTGCTGTGAGGTTTATGTTTCTTACGATTTCTAAACAATGAAGTAAAATCCCTCCCATTTTTTGTAATAATAATAATAAAAGTAATAGATTTATTTCTATTGCAACATAATGATTCTGTAGCCCAGTACAGGCACCAACATTCAGGATTACATGGGTATATGCTGCACTGCAGGTGGGGCAGATGTAACATCTGCAGAGAAAGATAGGAGCCAGTATTTACCCTGCACAGAAGAAAAAAAAAAATGTGTGTGTGTATATATATATATATATATATATATTTATATATATATTTATATTTGCTCCTCTCGCACGGCAACATGGCTTGTTCCAGACACGAAGTTATTTTTTATTTGTTTTGCTTTACTGACCAATATGAATCAGACCTATAATTACATAACAAGACACTAGCAGAACAGGCCCTGCTTATATTCTGATACAGAAGTTGGGGGGGGGGGGGGGGGCAGGGATAGAGTATGTGTGTGGCAGATCAGTGGTGTGCAAAATTTGGATAGGTAGGTGTGGTAGGTTTTACTGAAGAGTTGAGTTTTTAGCTCACATTTAAAGGCATTGAGGTTAAAAAAGTCTGATATATAGGGGTGGGACATTATAGGGAGCAAGAGCAGCATAGGAGTAGTCGTGCAGGAAGAGGAAGCGATCAGGAAGTAGGAAAGGAGGCAGTCATTGGCTGAATAGAGCGGGTGAGAGGTAATGTGAGAGGAGATGACTGAGTGGAGATGACATATAAAGGTGCGTACACATGGATAGATTTGTCCAACGATTCAATCTCGTTAACGATTTCCTCTGAACCTCCTGCACATACGATTTGGTGACAAATGATGAACGATTGAGCAAACGATTACACATGAAAGATTGATCTTTAACGATGGTGGAGGGAGAGGGAGCCAGTCAATTAGCCTTACCAAATCGTTCATCGTGCATACACATGAAACGATTGGTACACATCGTTAACGATTGGTCGCTGATCTTTCTGCATGCAGGAAAGATCAGCGACCTCTACCAACGTACGCGCATAGTTCGATATATCGTTCATACACACGGAACGATTGGTCGTTTCAATCGATCGGGAACGCCCAGATCGTTTAGATGTAGGGGTACAAATTGTGGTTGAGGATTGTATAAGGGAGTAGAGGAGTCTGAATTTGATTCCATGTATTATAGGCAGCCAGTAGGGAGTCTGAAAGGTTTTACTAACTTGCAATAATTAGATAGAGGTTTGGCAAATGCTGAGCCATTTATGGAAACTGGTGCATTGATAACTGCAAATACTGGTGCTGCAGCCAAAGCTCATATTACATTCTGAGGTGGCACACCTATTTTTGCACAAATATAATGGGTTTTAGGACAAAAACACATATTTGTTGATGAAGATGTCTCTATGTAGGTTGTCCCTTGCTGAGTGGTATCGTTCTTAATATTACTACCACATGCAAAGAGAGATTTGTATTCCAGGACATGATTATTAAAAGGTTAATGTAGGGGTTTTTATTCTGTGGACATTGCAGAGATTATTTTGTCCCTCAAGATGTGCTGAATACTGGGCCTCAGGCAATGTTTTACCAGCTCTGCCTTCTTCCAGGTGTATTTCATATGAAAAAATAAATTTCTAGGAGCACTTCATCTTGTTTAATGAAGCACAGAAAGTGGCACATGTAATAAAGGACAATCCGGTATACCCTCCCTCGCCTGATTCATTTAGGACATAAATGTGGTTAGCATGGACAGTGCTGTAGTCAAACTAAAAATATGAATCTAGCTAACAAAAGCTGCTATGTTCTAGTAGTAGACCGTAGTCAGGGGTACATGCAACAGTACCCACAAATCTACAAATGCCTAGCAACATCCAGAGGATGAACCTGGTTTTGCCAGTTATGGTATAAATGGTAGATAGTGACAAACTTGTTTTGGCCTTTGTCAATGTTGACCTTGGTTATATATACCATTTCACGGTGTCAACTTAATCATTGCCGATCATTAGTCTTGTCTACATTGTCTACCCAGTGACCGCATACCGTTTTGCCTTGCAGATGGTTGCAGACTCACACAGAATCCGGATCCTCAGGCCAGCTATTACATTTGGCCCATTTATTATACAAGAGGAGGCTAATTAGACATATGGCTGCAATCTGTCATGTATATTGCCTCAGTTCCCCCTCTAAATTGCTCCTAGGGGTATGTTTTAAAATGGGGCAACCTTTTGTACTGTATATGCACTGCATCACCTGCATTGCACATAGGGGGTTATTCAGTAAGGATCTCAAAGCAATCTCTTTCTCTTATGGGAAAAACCATGTGCACTGCAGGTGGGGCAGATGTAACCTGTGCAGAGTGTTGGCTACTTTATTTTTACATTGCAACTTAAATTTCAGTTTGAACACCCCCCATCCAAAATGAAAGGTCCATACACACTGGGCAATTATGCCCAGTGTGTTTGGTGCACGATGATGAGGAAATTAGCTTGGCTGAAAAATGCTCAGTACATATATACACAGAGGGGGAAATTTACTAAAGGAAATTTGTAAAAAATAGGTGTAAAAATAGGTGTATTTGTATCCAGAAATACACTTATTTTTGACATTTACTATCCCGAAAAAACGGCAATTCGTATTCGTATTGATAGCACATCAATACGAATACGAATTGCCGTATTTTTGGGATAGTAAATGTCAAAAATAAGTGTATTTCTGGATACAAATACACCTATTTTTTACAAATTTCCTTTACTAAATTTCCCCCTGAGTGTTTTTCCCCCTGCCCAGCCTTTTCCCCAGGGGTGGACTGCTTTCCATAGCAGGACACTATGTAAAGCCGCCTCTCAGTCGCTTTCTGCTGGTAATACCAGCAGATGAGTGGCAGCCAGCAGCGATGATGCAGAAAGACCCAGAAGCGCTCACCGCTCATAGCTGCCCTATACACACTGCGAGGCTTTCACATGAAAGTCCCCTCTGCACATGTTACACCAGCCCCACCTGCAGTGTACATCGTATTGCTTATTAGAGAAAGATTTTACTTTGAGATCCTTGCCCCAATATTTATCATCCCCTTAGAATCTAGTTTGCTGTGGGTTGTCAACCTTGCCTAATGCTTGTGTTGACCTTCCAGCCCTGTCGATCTTAGCCAAGTTGACCGATTTCAGGTGTCGACCTAAGTAAGGCCTGTCGATATTCAGTGTTCAACCCAATGCATGTCATATCCACAGAGTACACAGTTACATGTGCACCAGTTTTCATAACTGACATTCATAGCGCTTCCAAAAAGTTAGTGATGTAATTTCCAACATTTTTCTTTTACGATAACACTCAGATGGCACACATCAGCTTTCGGTGCCATCTCTGGCAAAACTAATCGGATCATTCTGAGAAATGTGATGTTCATATTGCAGTTATTAAATACAATATTTCTCTGTCGTCCATCTTGGTGACACATCTACTGTAACCATGGGATGTAGGAGGGTCCGCAGGAGCAAGGCACCGATGCTAACTTCTTTGAGGGGCAGGCTCCACCCTTCTGTATCCCAGCATTCCTCAGTTCGTTTTAGGTGTCCACTGGAGTGGGTGCTAAGCTGACTGGCTGCGACCTCCCCATGAACAATTCGCACTCATTTTCTGGTTATTAAACAGTATTTGTCTCCTGAAAGTACATGACATGATATGATTGAATGAATGGTGCATTGCTTACATAGGGCCTTATTCTGGTTGGAGCGGCCGGGCCGTACGCGTACGTCCCGGGATTTTTTATGATCTGCGCATGCGTACATTCGCTAATGCGCAGGCGCGAACACTCCACAACGCTTATGGACGGGCCTCTACGTGCGAAAAAACCTATACGCGAGTGTACGGGCATTGGGGGCGGCATAGGGGCGTGAAGAGGGGAGCGGCCGAAATAATGAGGGAAAAAGGGCGTAAATATGGGCGTACACGGGGGTGTGCACCAAAAATGAGCGGTGCTACTACCGCACGATCGACTAAGGCACCGTTCATTTCGGACACAAAACAGGCGGCCGCAAACCGCCATCTCAAACCACCCCTACAGATACCGCATGCCAGCGTGCGCCTGGGTTTGCTAATTTACGCTGATTACTACTCAAACACATACACCTGAATGTAATAAGCAATGCTGCAGTCTATTAAGTCCAAACCATGATTTCACTACCTGCAAGCCACACACAGCACTCAAACACATTGGAAGCTTATCTTTCTATACTTCTCTACATTTAAAGGTTTGTTTAATTTAAGGTAAGAATCTTTTTAAGACCTGCTAAGGTAGCTATTTGCTAAACAGTTACACACATTCACTACGTGCTTTCATAGACTTTACACAGTAGCAAACTCAATCTACACAAGTCGACATGTGTCAACGTGTTCACTCTAATACAAACATAGGTTTTGTATTTATGATACAATAACATAAACCACATCTAACACCTACAAAGGATGTTTCAGCAATGTTTTAAGCCCATGCCCACTATTTTGCACACAATCTTTGTATAGTACCCAAAATACAGAACTGTACCACTATTTGATCTGCTATAAATTGGATTTGACTACACTCTGGATGTAAGATGCCACCAATCACATTATTGCACTCACATCTCTCTAACAAAGGATTCCTACATCTGCTTATGACACTGTAAAATCATATATATTTAAAAACTTATACATGTTTCTTCACAAGCAATTTTATCATGTTTGGCCGATTCACACATCTTTTTTTAGGGAGGACACATATGCATTCCTACACAAATGTACCTTTTGACCCTTGTTTGTCTGCCTCACCCACTCCATGAGGAAAGCATTGTTCTGGACCTGCTTTTACCTACTACTGTAGGAGCTACCTCACCTGCACACAAACTGCTTTCTCACCTATTAAGTTGCTCTGCACATGTGCTGACACAAACTAATTAGCAGGGAAAAGTTGGATAGGAACATGGGAATGACCATGGAGAGGGTTACACATGGGAAACTTCGACCATACTTCAACAAATGTTCAAAAATACCCTGGTCAGTAAGTACACATAAATCTAGTATTTGTTTCACACAAGAAATTACACATACAACAATTTTGTTTTAATTGGTAAAATAAATTTATTTGCTGTTCAGCATCACAGCTTAGTAGACACTTTCATGTCATAAATCAAATAAACAAATAAAATAGACACAAAAATAAAAAAAAACAGCCAGAACAAGAGGTTGCATATCTCCAAACATGTGTTACCCTGCAAATGCAATGGTGAAAGAAATGGGGACACCAGAATACGTACTGCAACAACCAGGGTGAATACTAAGCAAGATACACACCACCAAAAATTTATCCTGCATTTGTAGAGGTCAAAATAAGAACTTTAATGCCCATGGCACGAAAATGGATAGATGGCCAACTCAGGAAGTGGATGTCCAGTGCAATTTAAACATTTGGGGTCCAACCACAGAGGAAGTGAACCAGGTCTCATTATTTGGGCCCTTTTCTACCCCTTTTAGATGGGGCCTTGGGGACAGGGGCCTTTGGGTCAGATGGCTTGCGGCGTCTTCCCCTAGTGGACACAGGAGGGTCAGCAGAGGTGGAAGGTTGGGGAGCAGCTTGGGGTGGGGCAGCAGATGGGGGATTGTCCCTTAGGGACCTGGCAGTGGGCAGCAGCTCCGCAAGAATGTCATTCAGGCGGCTGAGGTGTTGGCCAATGTTTTGCATGCCAGCCGCCAGAGTGTCATTAATGCGGTTGAAGGCCTCACACTGCTGCCTGTTTGTGGCCTTTCAATCCTCCAAAAATTCCCCAATCTGCTGCTGACGGAGCGCAGCATCCACCCCTTGCTGCTCGATCCTCTCCAGCGTCACCATCATGCTCTCATCCCATGTCTCCTGTGGCTGGGGCTGGGGGTGTCTTCTTGGTGGAGGCTGGACCACTTGCTCCACCTGTGGCTCTGCAGAGGAAGATGCTTCCGGTACATCCTGGGTTTCTGCTTCTGCTAGGATAATAATTGAAAACAATGTCACCATCACATACGCACTAAAAAATCTCTTTCAAAATACAATGCATTACTGTGACTTACCATCAAAAGCAGCATCAAAGACCTCCGCCGGGAGCTCACTGTCCATATTGGAGATCCCCCTGACCTCGGCCACATCAATGACGTCCAAGGCGTCCTGCTCCAGGGGGGTATACTCCAAAGTATCGGGCATAGGACCTCTCCCGGTGGACATGCTGTGGTTGTACCGGTCAGTCATCTTCCTCTTCAGTGTACTTTTGAAGTCGGTCCACCTACAAGTTTAAAAATACAAATATCACCATGAGATATGTGCACCACTGTGCTACGTGACATTTCCTAGTGTGGGTGATCTTATGTTTTTTATCCATATGTGTCCCACACACATTAATGTCTCCATTAGGAGGCATTTCAGTGTCTCATCTCATTCATTAGGCCACTAAATGCACATACATAGATCACTATGCAGAAATGACATCATCCCTGGCCAAATTAGGCACCTCCACCTGTTGTGAAATTACACATTCCACCATAGCTTGACAGTGTGGTTATTATGGAGTCATTTAACTATGGGATGGCATACTGGGATGTGTAGTTTCTCACCAGCTACATGTGCACAGTTTGCTCATTCTTGTTTCAGTTGCATCATATGGAACATGTAAAGGTGGCCATACACGTTACAATTATTGTATACAATATTGCATCTCATAGCATATCGGTTTTGCGATGAGATCAGATTAGATGAGATCTAGTACAAAAAGTATGTGCTGCACATACTTTTTGTACTCATCGCTAAACCGATATGCTATGAGATGCGATATTGTATACAATATTGTATACAATAATTGTAACATGTATGGGCACCTTTACAACAACTCTTTCCAAAACACACTTTCTCTTGTCCCATCACATACTTCACATACTTCACATGAGCAGAACTGTGCCCATAACCTCACATCACACCAATGGTGCATGTTTCATATATCAATGTGGGTTATTAGACATGGTTGTGTTCACATGTGACATTGAAGTGTAGCACTATCTACAAACACACCTTTCTATTATTCTCAAAACATACATGTAACATATGTACACACATATGACATTATCAGGGGGACAAACACACTTGCCTTTTCTTCACCGATAGCCAATCTCTGACCACTGGTGACACCTGGTTCACTTCCTCTGTTATCTTGTCCCAAAGGTTTCTCCTTGCACTGGCACCCTGCTTCCTGATTGGCAATTCTATCCATTCACGTGCTCTGGGCACTAAAATTCTTAATTCTGCCTCTACAAATGCAGGGTTTCTCTTTTTGGAGGTGGTATCCTGCTCAGTCCTCACCCTAGATGTTGCAGCTCGTTTTCTGGTGGCCCCAGTTCTCTCACCATGCACCTGCTGGGTCACACCTGTTTGGAGAGATGCAACCTCTTGTTCTGGCTGGTTGCTTGGCCCTTGTGGAGCTGGTGGAGGTTGAACAGGGCCTGTTAGTGAGGGGCCCGCTTGGGCTTGCAGGCTACCTCTCTCTTGAGCCCTCCTTCTCCGCTCCTGTTCCCTCTTCTGTAATGCTTCAAGCAGGGATTCTGCTTGTGCTCTCTGCAGAGCGTCCTCAGCTGCGGAATCGTCTGAGTTAGACATGTTTGCAGCAATTCTGGCCTGCATCTGACTGAATATTTATATGTTAATCTCCCGCCATGAACAAGGGGGCGTATATTTTTCCCCGCAATGTACTTGCTAATTTACGCCGATATTTCCCGCCGATAATTTCCGCTTAAATTACGCAGGTCTCCACGCACCTGATCAATCACCTGTATATGCACATACACAGGTTGTGGAGCATTGTGTTCTGCATCGTGAAATGTGTGCACCTGTCATTCCAATGATGAGTGTTGTCAGCTGGTATCTGTTGGAGTTCGTGTATGCTTTGTGAGTCACATTTCAAAACATCACGTTATAATGCTTTCCTTACATATGTAATGAGTCTGAAATTGTCATACACCAACATGTTGCAATGTGCCCCTTTTAGCAGCGTATTTATTAGTAGACGCTTGCGTGTATTCTTTTACGCACACTGTATATACAGTTCCTCTCTATACATTGAATGCATGCTGTTGGTTATGTTGTGTATATCGGAACGGTCCGCGTAAGTTTCTATTCGCATCCAGTTTGTTAATGTAAGAAGGATTAATAAAGTTAATACTAAACAAACAATTTTTTACACCAATCAGCAAGCACCAAAAGTGATATATGTACCTACAATTAATAACTGCGCCATTGCCACTATGACTTCAACCAGGGCTAGGGCGTTTTCTACCCAGGAGCTATTGGCCTTGGTTGAGGTCATGGACCGGCGCCTGGGGCCCAGGGGCCCTTATGTCTCGAATAATGACAAGCGGCGGGCATATAATGCTGCCCGGACCGGCGTTCACAGGAGCCTGGGCCAAGTTGAGCGGCGCTGGTCTGACCTGCGCCGGCGGCAGCCAGTGTTGCTATCATCACTTCGCCGCCATATTGCCCGATGTAAGTTTTTATTTACTAGTATGACTGCGTTTTTTTGCAATGTTTTCTGTACTTTTTATAAATATGTTCCTGAGTATGGGGGTGTATAGGGGGTGTATATGGGGTGTATATGGGTGTATATGGGGTGTATAGGGGGTGTATAGGGGGTGTATAGGGGGGGGGTTTAAGTAGTTGCTTAGTTTTTGGGTGTAGCATATCAATTAGTTTGCATGATAAATGTCTGAAATATAACAGCAATGATAATTTGGAAGGTTATGAGCATGACTAATGTGAATTTTTCTTTCCCCCTTTTTTATGAAACCCAATCTTCGATTTCTATGCCATCAACATGAACATTTCAGCACGGGCAAGAGCCCGCATAGAAGCCCGGGAGCAGGCAGCCCGGGACCAGGCAGCCCAGGAGCAGCCGGAAGAGGAGGAGGAAGAGGAGGAGGAAGAAGAGAAGGAGGAGGAAGAGGAGGAGACAATGCCTCAAGCTGGGGCCCACACAATTTCGCCATCCCCTTCCCCCACCCCCTCCCCCACCCCCTCCCCAACCCCCACCCCCTTCCCTACCCCCACCCACACCCCTACCCCCACCCCCACCCCTACCCCCACCCCCTCCCCACCCCATTTCCAACCCCCCTACACCTCTCCACCACCCACCCCCAAACCTCTCCAATCCCCACTCACACCCACTACCAGCATCCAAACTCCAATCCCATCCCCCTTGCTCCTGACCCCCCCAACCACCGCACAGCCAACCAGCGGCGACCAGGATGGCTCAAGTAGCCGTAAGTAAATAATGTGTCTAATGTTTACCTACACATTTCTACACATAAACAATCACAACAACCACATATGTGTATCCAACATCAACATTAGTTGCAACATATCACTGCAGGGCGACCATGAGGTGTGGCCTGTCCTTCTCCAGGAACAAGGGTCCCCTTGGTGGTTTTTTGGAGTGTGGCCATGCCTCACCCCTTGAATAATTGACATAACAGTACATCCAATGAGATATCCGACATTAGTGGTGTTGTAGTTATGTGGCTCCAGGTGTTGGGTAACTCCACTTCCCAGCATGATTTGCAACATAAATGTAGAGATTGTTTTGTTAATAGTGTGTGAGGCCATGCGGATGCATGCTTTACAAACATAGCTGTAGGCCTATAATTTGTACAGCAATGTCCTAAATTTAAAATAGTAAGGAGTGCTTAAGCTGCCACAATGTCATAACCCTTAAATAGCACAGCCTAATTGTGAGGTTAGAGGAGAGTCCCCCAAAACCAAACTAGCAATTGGGATACAGCATACATTCATCCAAGAAGGAGTAATTTAATTAATGTTATTTACTATGTACAGTATGTGTGTGTTAACATATTATTTTTCAGTACTGTGTTTACAGCAGACCCATCTTCAATGTAGTTTAAAAATGTATGTGGCCTTCACACATAACTCACAAGTTTTTATTATGTACAAATACAACAAACATTTGTGTATGTTATATATTAATTTTTTTTTTATCCCTTCACTACAGACACTGAACAGCAGCAGGAGGAGGTGGCAGCCCTTATTCGGGAGATCTTCCTGACCCTTTTTTATTTGCAAATTCTTTTTGGCCTACTGGAGGCCCGCATTTAATTTATTTTGATCCCCCCCCCCCCCCCTTATTATGTTTGTTATAAATAAAAGTTAATATTGTGTTATAAATTGCCTGTGTTTTTAATAATAAATATGTTAGAGGGCTTGTAAGGGTAGGTACATACAGATGTGTAATGTAAGTTATATTAGTAATTTGAGGTGAGGGGTAATGATTGATGTGTGAATGTGTGTGTTTTTGAGTAAAATAACACATAGTGAAAATGCATGAATGTTTAATGTTGTTAGATTAAAACATCACACATAACATCAGGGTAGGTATACATGTTACACATTTTGGACAAAGTAATTATGGACATAATTTAGTACATATACAGAAACACCAACATAACTTGATTTAAAAGTAACAGCAATATGGGGACACATAGATAGTGATTAAAATGCAACATTAGAACATAACAAATATACATGTAATGAGGGTTAAAATGTTGTTTTATTAGGGTCATTATTAAGGTAGACAATTGAGTTAATAGAAAACAATAATTGAATAACAAATAGAATAATTAATTAATTGTCAGAATTCTAGTTGAAAGGCAAGATTTGCAGGTCCATATATGTGAAGGGTATGCCAGCGTACACGGACGTACGCTCACTCTCACGAGCGGTGACATAAGCTGAGTTTTCCATTGAAAACAATAGCGACCCGTCCGTGCAAGCTGGCGTACGCTCAGATTTCCGCAAGAAGTCGGCGGGAAGACGGACGAGAGACGTCCGTAAACGGTGGCGTACGCTCAGTTGTACGCCAGTTGTCGGAGTGTAAGGGCTGGCCCGTCCGTGTACGTTGGCGTACGCTCAATTGTACGCCACTCCCCTTTGACGTTGTTTCTGGCCGTACGTATGCGGCTGAGTTGTGGGTGGACTTAACCCCAACGGCCGCGTACGGATAGCGTACGTTGTTTTGGAACGTACGCACGTTTGGCCGCTACGATCAGAATAAGCTCCATAGTGCCCTGGTTTAGTCAGCAGGACATGTTCTATATACAGTGATGGTGTGCGCTCTGTGTCTCTGTAATAGAAGCTAAAAGGGTACTGACATAACCTGATCACTCAGCTCCCATGCGGCAGGATGAAGTCATTGGAAGTGAATTGTGTATGACCACCACACGGCTTTCTTTTTATTTTAAGGACCTGTAAACCTAAAATACAAGTTACCTCATGGGGTGTGGATTATTAGATAGACTATGTCTAGAGAGACAGCCAAAAGGTCGACACATGAAAAAAGTAGATATTAACAAAATGTCGACATGTAGTAGGTCGGTATGGTGAAAAGGTCGACACAAGCAAAATGTTGACATGTGAAAAGATTGACATGAGATTTTCCCATTTTTTTTGGTGACATTTGTCAACATGGACCCTCAATTAGTGTGACGGGTACTCTCGCATGGCTCGCTTTCAGCATCATTTGTAGTCCAAGAGGATGGTAAAATATGAAAATATTCCCAAATAATGGGGAAAAAATTGTGAGCAACTCATGTCAACCTTTTGTCAATGTCGGCCCAGTGCATGTCGACCTTTATCTGTGTTGACTTATTGCAGGTTGACCTTTTGAGTGACTGTCTAGACACTGTAGCTCTATCAACCAAAAGCAGCCTCATGTAAATCACAATCACACATACAGCATATCCCATACAGTGATGGAAGATGAGCAGATGAGAGGGAGGGGTGGGGAAGTGGGGAGTTTGCAGACACAGGCCTATAAGGATACAAACCATCTATGACATTTCCCGGTGTGTCATGGGTGCCAGCTCACTCCCAGCTGTAACACATTCCGAAAGCAGAGCACCAAATAAGTGTATTATTTTTTAAACAGTGTATATTGGTCATTACCAAAGGTATAATATATGATCGCTTATCTGTGAGTCTTGCTCCACAATGGTTATTCACAAAATGTCATTCAGAGGAATCTCTTCGGCAGTCTGTATGTAGATAAAGAGACTTAAGGTCCATACACACTGGGCGGTTATGCCCAGCGTGTATAGACAGCAATGACCGCTGTCATCGCTGGGGGGGAAGATGCTCAGTGCATACACGCTGAGCCGCTGTCAGCGGGGGGCGGACACATTGCATAGCGCAGCGCTTTCCCGGCGATGATCAGTGTGAATCACCGCTCACCGTTCATTGCCAGGCTGTACACACTGGGCGGCTTTGAGCTGAAAGCCGCTCAAACTTGGTGTTTTGAGCGACTTTCAGCTCAAAATCGCCCAGTGCGTATGGGCCTTAACACAGGGGTATATTTACTAAAGTGTAGGTTTTAAAAGTGGAGATGTTGCCAATAGCAAACTATTAGATACTTTCTATCATCTTCTAGAAGGTGCTAAATAGATGTTAAGTAGAATGATTGGTTGCCATGGGCAACATCTCCACTTATAACACCTGCACTTTAATAAATGTACCCCATAGTGTATACTGATTGTGTTTAGTAATATAAGATATCCAGCAATGTAATAATAATAATAATTTGCGTACCGGAATCATAAATAAACATATTGGGCCAAATAAAACTGATTGGGTCGAGAAATCAGGGGAAAGTGGCCAAATTGCATGTGTTTGACATAAATCCGATAAGCGGTCCCTTGCACATCGGGTCGGACAGCCTCCCAGCAGAATGCATGTGGTATATCGCACACAAAAGGGCCTCATGCAGTCAAGGGGGGTTGGCTGCGACTGCTTCCCTTGGGGAAGTCGAGCAAAAACCATTAATGAACTGTAGGCTGCTATATCCCCCCCCCCCAACAAAAAAAAAGAAGTCAATATCGTATTCAGAACCAATTGTAAATAAACTATATTCCATGTAATTTTTTATTATGTACTAACGTTTTGATAAGCACGTGCATTGCCTTGTTAACCTTTAAAACCTGGGAGTTTTACTTTCCTTTGGCCTGTACTTATACGTTTATATCCAGGTCTGTAATTAAACTAGTGTACATAAATCATTATGTATCTCTTTGAGCAGTGGTGGTAAAAACACTTTGCTTTTAAATGCTCCAATATAGCAAATTAGAAAGATCCTTCTTCACATAGCTTTGTTTGTTTTCCAGTAGCTTGCTTGGCATGAACCAGTAGCCTACTGCCAATTTGTGCTGTAATAGCTATCTATGGGTTTGATCACTGTGATGGGAATCTCTAATAGACATGAAACCGCCAGCCCCTCAGACTCAATGCATCACATTCCCTTTTACTGGTCAGGGGTTAAGTGGGCCCTGTCGAGTAGGCATTCATTAATGACTTCACAGCTACTTATACATAGATTACATTGTAATCCTGTAATGGGAAATACACACCTGAGCAAGGCTGATTCAAGCAAAGCTTCAATGCACTTTCAATGGAGTTCTAGCAATATTATTTTAACTTCATTCTTTTTGATATGGTAAGAAGTTACAGATGAGCTCAGCATAGTGAGGTCAGGATGTATTGGGATATATGCATTTCATACTGTAAGTAAAGGAAAGTTACTTACAACATTTCATTTCATGTTGCAGGACAATGTCCTGCTTATCCATTTATAGAGTTAACAGTTTATGTTTTAAGTACAAGGAAAATATGACAAATGTAAAAAAAAGTTGTTATTACAGCTTGTATTCAATAAAAAATATGCATTTCCCATACACCTGCTCCCTGATCCAATCAGGGGAAATTACACAAAAATAGGTTCAATCTACATTTTGCCAAAATGTGTCTTAAGCCTCGTACACACAGGGCGACAGATGTGATGTGCTGAGTGATGTGCTTAGGTCGCTCAGCTGACGTCGCTGGCACACATGCGATGTACCCGCGATGTGTGCTGAGTGATCTGTGTGGACTGGCGATCTCACTAGTCTATGCACGTGACCGCACAATATCGTCGCTCAAGCAATCTCTGCTTAATTTCTGAGCGATCTAATCAGATCACTTAGAAATAGGGCAAATTCGCTCCGTGTGTATTCCCCATTAGTTGCAACGCAATGTGATTAGACAATTGCCAATCTGATATTATTACATGTTAAAGAAATACAGTTTGCCTGGTAATGACATGTGAGATAACGGAAACTGCCTCCAGCTCCAGATGCAGTACAATTGCCTGTCGGCATGTGTTAATTAATTAAAATAAGTTCTCTTTCCTATTCATGTTACGGTTTTGTTACCCTTCTATAATTTATTGGCATACTGTAAAAATGATCACATATTTTACATTCTAAGGGGTCAATTTGCAGGTGCAAGTCATCGCAGCAGGGGCCACACTTTATGGATGCCCGAACTCACACAAAAGTTAAGGTACTCTTTACCTAGAACGGCGCCCGTCGCGGGCATTGCGGGTACATTTATGTGCGTCCGCGACGCGACCGACGCGATGCCCGCGATTTCCCATTGAAACCCATGTTAAACATGGAAATCGTGTCGGTCGCGTCGCGGACGCAGATAAATGTACCCGCGATGCCCGCGACGCGATGCTCCCGATTTCCCATAGGAATCAATGTTAAAAGGCGCGATGGACCCGATTTTACTGTTAAATGGCTCAATCCACCCGATTTGGCCATAGGAATCAATGTTAAATGGGCCACAGAGCCCATTAACCCTTAAATGCCCCCCCAAATTTTTAACGCCACCCCACGATCCACGTCAACCCGAAGCGTGGCGAGCGCAGCGAGCCCGCGAGGGGCGTCGGTACGCGTCCTCCGACCTTTTCATGCCCTACTATCCACTAGGGCGTGGTGTGAGAATATAATAGTGTGGCGAGCGCAGCGAGCCACCGAGCCCGAAGCGTGGCGAGCGCACGCGGATACCTTCACAGTTATGCGCGTCCCCTCGCGGGCTTCACAGGTGTCCGTGGCGACGCGGACACCTGTGAAGCCCGCGAGGGGACGCGTCTACCTGTGAAGGTATCCGCGTCCCCTCGCGGGGCTCGCTGCGCTCGCCACGCTTCGGGCTCGCTGCGCTCGCCACACTAATATATTCTCACACCACGCCCTAGTGGATAGTAGGGCATGAAAAGGTCGGAGGACGCGTACCGCCGCCCCTCGCGGGCTCGCTGCGCTCGCCACGCTTCGGGTTGGCGTGGATCGTGGGGTGGCGTTAAAAATTTGGGGGGCCATTTAAGGGTTAATTTGGCCCCAAATCGGGTCCATTGAGGCATTTAATAGTAAAATCGCGGTCAATCTGCCGTTTTAACATTGTTCCCTATGAGGAAATCGCGGTCATCGCGGCCATCCCGATTTACCCGCGATGACCGCGATTTTTACCCCGACGCCCGCGATTTCAATCGCGGGCGCCGTTCTAGGTAAAGAGTACCAAAGTGAACGCTACCCCATACAGGTCTGAGTAATTTTGTGTGAATTCAGGGTGATTTCAGCCAGCAAAGGGTGCGAGTTCGGGTGCAAATGCCAGCATGAAATGCCACAGCAATGGCACATTGCACTCTTCACAAACAAAGGGATTAATCCCTAAATAGATTGGCCCATTTTCTTTCTTGGGGGGTGGGGGGGGGGGGGGGTTAGAGAGTAATACCGGTACTTGTTTCCTAGCACGGCCACAATCGCGGCCATCGGGGGTAATTTTTAGTGGCACGCGACGCCATGCTTCTGGCTCGCTGCGCTCGCCACACTATTCTATTCTCAACTCCACGCCGACGTGGATAGTGGGGGTATGAAAAGGTCGGAGGACGCGTACCGCCGCCCCTCGCGGGCTCGCTGCGCTCGCCACGCTTCGGGTTCACGTTGATCGCGGGGTGGCGTATAGTACTTTTGGGGGGACATGTCAATGTTCAGGGGAGTTTTTTGGGGTTTCTGGCCCATTTACCATTCTTCCCTATGATGATTTGGGTAAATTGACCCATTTAACATTGTTTCCTATGGGAATGCCCGCGATGGCCCCGATTTTACCCCCGATGACCGCGATCATGATCGTTGTGGCCGTGCTAGGAAACAAGTACCGTAATAACAATTATAAATACTTGACAAACATCACATGTCAAGTCATGCAATGGAGGCAAATCAATTCAACAATATTAGGAATATCAACATGAATAATGTTTTAAGCAAGAGGAGGGGGGGGGGGTAAGAAGAAGGGACACACAAAAGGAGAAAAGGAGAGGTAAGTGATCAAATCAGTAATAGGAGGGTGCCCTAACAATAAAACCATAACAAAATAGGTCATAATGGTCCATTTTAGTATGTGACATATTTATATAGTAAATATTTATTGTGGTTCCCTTGTATTCTAGTCACCAATATATATTAAATACTAATAATGCCCCAAAACACATTTGTTATTTTTTAATTACTTTTTATTCTATCCGCCTGCACTATATATGTTACATATTTATTTACCCATATAGATCTATGCTACAGTAATGTTGCCAACCAACACCTACAGTATTGCCTCAATATTTGTATTGTATTGGTTGTAGTACTGTATATAGTTACCTACACTCTTCTTGTCTTGGTCTAATGCAAGACTTGTACACTATATTGAAAAACATTTACCCACTGATTGCAGTTTGATGTTTTATTTTACTGGTATGATGGTAAATCTTGTTTGTTATTTGTGTGTGTGTGTGTGTGTGTGTGTGTGTGTGTGTGTGTGGTTATTTCCTGACTATGTGCTTAGTTTGTATGGGCCTAGCTGTGGCCAACATTAGTATGAAACAATCCAATTTACAGAGAGCTACTTTCAAAACCTAACTTGACTGGTCACAAATTAATTGATGTGTTAATAGAGTTAAGTTTCAGCTTGATGATTAACCAGCTTTTACAAAGCTAAATTATAATGATCCTATATTGGCCTCTTAATCTTGGCCATATTTATAGTATTACCTGCAGATTTACATTTCCAACGAATGTTATTTAATCAAAACAGAAATTATATTTGTAAAACAGCTGAAATATATTTGTTTTAGAATTGTTTTAACATTAAAATTAAAGCTAAAAACTTGAACCAGATGAAATATTATTCCTGTCTTTCTACCTGAACGGGATTTTGAATGTTGCTGCCTGGGTCATTGCGCTCTGGAATCTGGGAGTGGGGCATATGCTCGCTGGACTGGAAGTGTGGCAACCGCCATTTGTAAGTAATTATTTTTAATATTAGAAATACGGGACCCTGTATTACAGGAAGTGGGGCATCACTAAATGCTACCACTTCCTGGCACCGAAAAACGGATCTCCTAATTGGATAGAAGCCATTTAAATAGAGACATTATCCATGGAACAGACATACAAATACCTTAAATCTCCTTGAGAAAGACCCAAGCAGGGTTGAAACACATTTGAGTGTATCATCCTGACCCACTTAGAAGGGACCAATACCGACACCATCCAGCTGCTATTCGATGCCAGTAACCGGGACTGCCATCTTATACCATGCACTTTTGAGAACTTTGTTACTCTTAGTTCTCCACCTTTTCGGGCAATCCTCCCTACATTTGGATTCTGGTACTTTTATATACTTTTGTTGTTCATACCATGTTTTTATACTTTTCAATATCATTAAATTGAGTTACACTAGATTATGCCTATTTTGTCACCATTCCGGGATGATCTGGAGCAACATAAGTGCTTTCTAAAATACTAGAAAGCAAGAACTCCGAAAAAGAGGAAAGCCTAGTGGTTTTCCTCAGTATACGATTTCTGGATACCCGGATCTCTGCAAGTTCATAGAACATAACTGATACTAACAGATTCTTTATTTTTTTTGGTTAATGTGTTACACTGCATCGGGTTTCACATAGAGAATGGTTGATGCCTTCCATGCAAGACCATGATGGGAATCACATTGAGCTAAAGATCATTATAGTAAATAACATTGGGGGGTTTCAGACCTGACCTCAGCCCTGCAATTCTGCAAGATGGACGATTATGAATTGACTGTGCATGCGCGCGGAACGAATTGATGGCCATTCAGCAAAAAAATAGTGTACTTTTGGATTGGTGTTTTGTTTTGCTTTTACTAATATCTGAGGTTTTCCCCCTTTTTCCCAAGTTCTTACTTACTAACGGCTCACTGACTAATGTAAGTGGTTAATTGGTGTTTAGTGTCACGTGACGCTATGAATCTCAGATCAGAATGAAGAGGAACAAGTTTTGTAATCTGATAAATTCTGTTAATGCTGTTCTAGAAAGCCTTGATAAAGACTCTTCTGTCCGTAGATTGTCCATCATGAAATTCACACAATAGTTCTTCAGTAATAAACTGGACACTAGGGGTGTCACTGCAGCTGTCCCTAAGACTATCCATGTTTTAACATATTTTATTCACAGCAGGGGAATTTGGTTATTATTTTGAATGGGCCACTCTGATAAGATACACAGATTTGGTGGTCTGGACATTGTAGTTTTACTTAACAGTACTTTTCTTATGTGATTATGTATTATAGGCCTTATTCATGGTTGTACGCACATGCTTAGGCAGTTACGATTTTCCAGCCTACAGACTTGCTAATCATCGTAAGTGCGGCTGCTGCCCTGTAAAGAATGCAGACTGAATGCAGACTGAATGCCCCCGCCCCCACAGCCATTGCAATGTCCTCATTACTGCATACACATAAACAGCATAGATGCAGTAATGAGGAACTCTAACTAACCAAATGAGTCTGTTCACAAAGACTTACTGCAGCAGTAGCAACACTGGTGCCATGTTTTTCTGAGGTTGTGAATGCCTTACACATCCTAAAAACATCCGTGACATGCCTGCATTTTTAAGCCATTCCTCATTTCCTGTTCTGTCAATCTTTTGTTTAAATTCTTACTGTGAGCGGCATCACAAAAAATGCTATGACAGCACATCTGCAACCTACCAGTAATCACTTAATTGCGTGAAAATCGACATTGCTTAGAAACATGAATAAGGCCCTATGTCACAAGAAATTCAGTATAGTAGTACTATTTCACACCCATTTTATACCCCTCTCACACCTGCGATCCGGCAGTTACCAGGGTTGACCCTTTTACACCGAAGAAATACCTGTGTTATTCAGCAAATTACCGGGTTGAAAAGTTTTAACCCGGTAGTTTGCTGCTCGGTGTGAAAGTGGTATTACTTAATGATGGACCACTGAGTTTGTTGGTGGTTGCCACCATAAGATTTATAGTATGGGCATCCTTAGCAACTGCAATCAATAGGTAGTTAATTATTTCAGTCTAATGCACCCATTAGAGATGTATGACAACAATCAGTATTTTTTTTTTATTCTGCCACGGCTGTCCCGGACACTGCAGACTGCCTGCCCCGCCGTCACACTGCACCCACACCCCCGGGAAGGCCGGATGCCACGCTGCCCGCCCAGCCCCTACTGATCGGGCCCAACACATCGTTCGTACTAAAAAACACCCACGATGTGCCGCTGATGAGTTCCGATCCAACAGATTGAATCTGCAGCAGGTTCAATCTGTATGGTCCGACCCGACGCACACGGGGCCGCGCATCTAGTCGGATGGGATGTCAAACACATCCGATTTTGGCCAATTTCTCAGCCCGATCCATCGGTATTGGGTGAAATTGGCCCAAATTGGATAAGTGTATGGGCACCTTTAATGTGGCCATACACTGCTGCGATGTCTCGCAGCAGTGTACGGCCAGCCGATACCCCGCAAGGTGCCCGGGACTTTCCCTGGCGACAGAGACACATGCGATCCATCACAATTTGTTGTGATGGATTGCATGCGACCCTGCTCTTCTCCCTGCCCGCCACCGGGAGGTCACAGGTCGGGTGATCTGACCGGTCAGGATGTCCAACTGACCCGATTTGACAGCCCAGTTCGTCAGAATCAGCCCAAATCGGCCCAGTGTATGGGGGCCTTTAATGTATAACTTTGCGAGGCAAGTATTTATAAGGTACAATAAGTAGCATTGCAGGAGTCACTCCAACAACAGGTTAAACCAGCTGTAGAAGATTTCATGACAACACAAGGTATTTGTTAGGTAACATTTTTGTAAACTGTCACCATTCCCATGACAAAGTGCCCAGTAGGCAGGAAACATGTTAGGACACCATACTGTCCCTCCATGTTGTGACAAGATCACCTTTATGAATGACTATCAATAACCTTTTGTCAGGACTGTTTGTGCTTTGTACCTATAAAGAGGATGTGAATGATGCAGACTAATTGAAAACATTTGTATTGATAAGTCTATACATTAGAAATACTTACAATCCAATAGTAGATTCTCAAGGGTTTATTTACTAAGATGTGAGTTTTATTGAAGATGGGATGTTGCCCATAGCAACCAATCAGAATCTACTCTTTATTTATTTAGCACCTTTTAGAAGATAACAGCTAGAATCTGATTGGTTGCTATGGGCAACATCCCATCTTCAACAGAACTCCTATCAGTAAATTTACTCCTTAGGGTGGTATTCAATTGTTTAGTCAAGCCCCATTTCCTCTCTAAATTAATGGGAGATCATGGGGAAACATTCAATTGAATTTATTTTGCGCATATCACACTCATTATGGTCGGGATTAGGTGCACATAGCGGCTAAACATGACAAAACTAATGGGAGCAATGTGAAATTTCAGTGCTCAAACTGGTGATTTTTCAAGCATTTAGCTTCACCACCCCTGGGGAAGTGAGCTGTACTGGTGTTAGAGTGCCCGCTCACAGAAACATTTGCATATTGCTGGGAGGGGCATGTAAAGGTGCGGGGACATACTTAAACAACTGAATACCGCCCATAGTCGTTAGATTTGATTGTTTATATGTGTGACCCATGTTACAACAGAATGGACATAGGAACTGAGGGAACATATTTATTTAACCTGCTCTTTTAATCATTTTGTAGTATGATTGTTACACTATACACTTATAAGACCATAGACTTATGATTGACACAATAAACTGATTGTGAATCAAATTGTACTTAAAATCAATTAGTCGAATGATACTCGCATTACATTTCTGTCCTCAGACAAAGGGCTCTGATACAAATGACTGAAACCTGTACAATCCACGTGAATCAATCAATGTAGGCCTGTTTATGTTCCTGATTAACTGTGAAGATGTGTAAAATGATGTTTAGAGAAGGGAGGGCCCTTCCCCTGACTGCAGGCCGGCACACACCTACAAATCACATGCGATACATGCAATGTGTCACTGATGCATCCGATCTGACAGATCATATGATCTGTATGCTCTGGTTCGATGCGCATTCCCGTGTCAGACACAGCCGATTTGGCCTATTTTCATCCAATATATCGGCCTGTACCAATCGGATGAAAACAGGTCAAATTGGACCTATGTATCCTTCACAGTCAGACACAGGCTACTTACACAGGGAAATATCACACTGCAGCGTCCACCTCTGAATCAGGCCCATAGTGGTGTGTGTGCAGTGATGTTGGTATGGCAGCTTAGTAGAGTATGTACAAAAGTTACTATGTCAACATTGTGACTATATCAACATTTTGAATGTCAACATGATATCCCACACGCATTTAGTAGTGCATACAGGAGTGTTAGTTACTGTAATCCACTACAATTGGGGGGAAATATGCCACTGTTATTATGCATCACACTCGCACTATCTGCATTAGCAGTGCCCTTTGTGTGTCTGAGTACCAGGACAGTTGTGACAAAATTAAGACTTTAACATATTCCTTTTTTTTTTTTTTTTTCATTCAAGGACAACTTTCCTCAGTAAAGCAGGGTAGACATTAAGTGATATATTAAATGATATAGCTCATTTTGCCCCTTCTGATTAATGCCATTTGTAATATCGTCCTGTGTAAATGCTCAATATCATTAACGACGTACGCTCCTGTGGGTTGTTAACAATGTCCCTCATCATCCGCGCATGCAGCTCAATTTTGGCTATATCGTCAACAACTGTATGGAGCGGGGACAGGATGACATCACTGAATAATATTGTTAGCATTATCGTTCAGTGTGTATAATCTATATCGTTTGCCTGAAAGTTCAAGCTAAATTGTTAACAATATCGTTCATAGGTGATATCATCTAGTCTAGTGTGTACCCAGCGTAAGACCTGCTGGGCCTCAGTGTGCTGTAGGGATATGATCTTGCCTTTATGGTGTCTATACAGTGTCAAACACTGTCAAATATATCATATATGTTTATAACATTTATGTTAAAATTTGGTCATGAATTTCTCTGGCAGGCTGACTCCTTGCTCTCTCCTGAAGAGTGAAAACCATCATGGCCACTTCCAACCTGGAAAATCAGCTACAAAGTGCCCAGAAGAACCTGCTATTTCTACAGCAGGAACATGCCAACACACTGAAAGGCTTGCACGCTGAGATCCGCCGATTGCAGCAGCATTGCACAGGTAATAATGACTAACAGGCATACTTTGCACTAGGTAGATATCTCAGCACCGACCAAGTAGTGCAGCACATATATACATACATGTTATCATGCATATAATTGTGAAGGAACGTTGATCCCCGGATATCGCCAGCACTGTTTTTATTGTGCGCAGTGTTAAGCTTCCCCCAACCCTTCCTCCATAAACTCATTGGCTGGGGGAAGCTTAACACTGCAATAGCTTATGCTGCTTCTTGGGCAGCTCTGGTGATCCCTGGGGGGATCGATCCAGCACATATAACATGCATGTATATATGTGCTGTGTGATATCCCCCCTGCACTACTTGGTCGGTGTTGCAATCGCTTCTGAGGTATAGATGTATTCACATACATCTAGCCTCCTTGTGAATTGAACGACCCATTCTAGTCGCACCATTCCGTTGGGTGACTCAGTAGTGCCAAGCATCTTTTTTTGTGTTATTTTTTTTTCATTTAATCTGCGCCTTATTTACATTTCTATGCATATAAGATGCACAAGTACAAGACCTTGCCAATTAAAATGATATGTGGCGTGCCTATATTCTGTATGTTGCATTTTGTATGCAGATACAGCCACAGTCACACATAGAATATAGGCATGCTGCATATCATTTTAATCAGCATGGCCTGCTTTAAGATGCATGTTTGGCAAAGAAAAAAAAAGTACCACACAAGGCCCGCAGGTCATTAGTTGCACCATACTAATCAGTTACGATCATTGCAAAATAAACATTATGAATCATTGTTTCTGAGAACTAAGCTGCATCCTAATGTCCAGAAATTGTAGCTGACTAATATACAGCACACACACTTATTGTGGAACTTCCATTGCACATGACCTTTATCACAAACTGATGTCCACAAAAAGAAAGTTGCGAACAATACAGCTTGCATGTATGATCTGACTGCAGAATCATATGTTCTGTACCATGAAGCCTAATATCGGTGCTGTCTTCTGAGTATAATATACTGTATGAATGTGAACACCTGACTAGGACAAATCAAGGATATAGGATGCATTATTGTTCTCCTGTGTTGCTTCTCGATCAGTATGTGCAGCCCAGCTGGCTGTCCTTCAGGTCACTAGAAAGGATGGAACATACTGCTAGAACACCTGTCCTCATTACACACAAATAACAGTTTGGATCATTGTAACTCATTCATTACCAGCAGCTGGCTAACCCAATAGTTTCTTCAGATAATGTACAAATCTTTTTTATTTTTAGGTTACAAATTGTAAGGAGTGATTGTAGTTCTATTTCAGATGGGAGGTTCCTATGGGCATCCGATTAGATTCTACTTCTTATTTATTTAGCAGACAGAATTAAGTGTATCTAGATTACCTACTAAAACCCCATTTAAGGGGAAATTTACTAAGATAGGGAGTTCTATTTCAAAGGGAATGTTGCTGTGGGCAACCAATCGGCTACTATCTATTATCTTCTAGAAGGTGCTAAATAAATAAGTAGATTCTGATTGGTTACCCATAGCAGCATCCCATCTTAAATAGAACTCCCGTGTTGGTAAACAAACCCCTCATTCCACACACCGGGTTACCCCCTAAGTGTGTGGTCTCCACCCTTTGAATCAGAAACGTAAAACCGCAAACTTAATCATAGAGTATATATGGTAACAGCTGCATGGCAATATAAATTCTCTGTATGGATACAAAACAAAAAAAAATATTTTTTCATAGAGTGGGTGATTAGGAGACCAGCCAATGTCAGGCTTCTTTCAGAAAATAGAATGATAAAATATCTTCTAAATGACGATTTGCCAAATGTGCCCAAAGGGCAAAGCGATACTGGTTATAATCAGATGTTTAATACTTTGTGTTTTTTTTCTCATAGATCTGACATATGAACTGACTCTTAAAAGTTCTGATGAGACAGGTAAGAACAGCTGAGTAAGCTAATGCTGTATTATACAGGTATATTTGTGTGCCTATTTCTGCAATATTCTAACAATGGCTGCCATGGTTTCAGTTAGGATAACAGCCATTATATGATTCTAACACTGCATAGAACAAGGAACCATTTCGTTTCTGTCCAGTATGTTCCCTGTGAGCATGAACCTGATCTACAAGTAGTGATCTAAGAGAGGCTGAACACAAAGGGAGACCATGGAGAATGTGCCAGCACAGAATCCACACACTGGCCCTTATTCAGATCTGATCGCAGTACAAATTTGTTCAGAAAATGGGCAAAACCATGTGCACTGCAGGTGGGGCAGAGAGAGATAATTTGGGTGGGGTGTGTTGAAACTGAAGTCTTAATTGCAGTGTAAGAATAATGCAGCCAGTATTTAAAATGCACAGAAACAAAATAACTCATACATGTTACATCTGCCCCACCTGAAGTGCACATGGTTTTGCCCATTTTCCAAACAAAATTGTACTGCGATCAGATCTGAATAAGGGCCACTGTTTTCTTTTATAATTACTTATCTTTCCGACCTCCACTAACATTACTTCAAGCCTTGGATTCTAGTGCCCTCTATGTGAATAACAGTTAATTTAGCTATATGCTTAAAGTTAATGACTGTTTTGTATTAGACAGTATAATGCACCTAATTCAGCTTATCCCCTTAAATTGCGGTCACATTTATGGACCGTTTGTGGGCCAGGCCACAGTGGCTGCTTGATACCACACAAACCTGCTGTGACCCAAAACATGGCGGCATGCACAGCTTGGCTGCACCTCAATGGGGCTACCCTTAACATGCGACAGTTCACTATATATATATATATATATATATATATATATATATGTTATTGCAAAACTTTGCAGTCGCATCACAGGGAGGGACCTGGCATGTGGGGAACTTTGCTCTTTGTGCTGGGCATCCCCCAAACATGCATCAGCTTATGCCCTATTGTTATGTTCATGTTACTTTCTAAACTCTACAATATTCACTGAATCTTTACGCAATAAATATTACTAGAAAAATTGTGTCCCATTGTTTGGATTCCATTGTTTGGGAGACTTTTCCCACTGCCGATGCCTGCAGTCCAGGGATGCCCCAGTCAGGAAACTACATGAAGGAAATGACCAAAACTTTTCCACAGAACAATTGACTCAATCTGCACATTTTGCCAGGAGAAGTGAATTCTGAAAAATGTGATTGTAGATATGGTGCAGAATGGTGAATCAAAAATGACAATCACAGAACGACACATCTCTATGATATAGTCTGTTTTGCTGCAATATTCAGTTTGCTGAAACTTTTCTTACAACGTTGCTCATCTATATTTAAATATAAGCTCCTGTCAGTTGTTAAAAAAAAGCTGATCATAATGGAAACCCAGTAGTGGAACTACAAAATATGCTCCCCCCCTGCCGGAAAATTTAGGCAACCCCCCCAGTAAAGTTTACTCTCACTTATACATCCACTTGCCGGTTCTACGGGACCTGCAAATCTACTTACTAGCCTGCAGTCCCGGCGCTCTTCCTGCTGCTAATGAAAAATGCATCCAATTAAATGGCTACCCCTAACAGCAGACCATTTTTAAGGTTTCTAGAGGAGGTCGCCTCCTCTTGCATCCTCAAAACCTGTCTTCTGTAAGGGGGCAGACATTTTGTTAGGGCTATTTTTCAATCCACAAATATACTGGTAGGCTAATTGGCTCCAAACAAAAAATTAACTGAATGTCTTTGTGTGCGTGTACATGTGGTAGGGAATATAGATTGTAAGCTCCACAGGGGCAGGGACTGATGTGAATGTTCAAATATTCTCTGTAAAGCGCTTAGGAATATGTGTGCGCTATATAAGAAACCGTTAATAATAATAATAATAATAAATGAATTAGCAGCAGCAGGAGGAGTGCTGGAAATCGTGACTGCAGACAAGTAGATCTGCAGGTCCCGGCAAGCAGCAGCAGTTCAGCGATAGCCCCGCAAACCCTCTACGCCCACATTTACTCAGCTCCTCCCTGCCACGGCGGGGTCTGCTGGGCTATTGTTATGCCACTGCGGCAACCTGCATATTTAAATATGTATGTGCAAAGTTGTGAGAGAAATTTGCACAAATGTCTTAAAAAATATCCTAAAATTCATAAAGCAAGTTGATATACTAGAGTAGCACAAATGCATTTATAAACGGTATAGCAATCTATTTAATAAGAATATTATCCTTTAACGCAGCGGTGTCAAACTCAAATTCATCAGGGGCCGCATCAGCAGTTTGGTCACCCTCAAAGGGCCACTGTATAATAATAATGCAATGACACCACAGGCTTCTCCCGCTGTATAATAATAATGCAATGACAACACAGGCTGCTCCCGCTGTATAATAATAATGCAATGACAGCACAGGCTGCTCCCGCTGTATAATATAACAATAGTAATGCCATGACACAAATTATTATACAGGGGGAGCAGCCTGTGGTGTTATTGCATTATTATTATACAGAGGGAGCAGCCTGCGGTGTCATGGCATTACTTTTATATTATACAGGGGGAGCAGCCTGTGGTGTCATTGCATTATTATTATACAGGGGGAGCAGCCTGTGGTGTCATGGCATAATGCCATGACACCACAGGCTGCTCCCCCTGTACAATAATAATGACACCACAGGCTGCTCCCCCTGTATAATATAAAAGTAATGCCATGACACCACCACCAGATATATTGTTTTTTTATGTAACTTACTGTATTTTATCCCTCAGGCTCCTTTACTGCTGCTGCGGCTCCAGTGATTTCAATTCCACTCTCTGCGCCACGGCCTGTCCTGCTGCGGCCCCCCGACTCGGCCTGCCTGCAGACGCGTGGGTGGGAGGCGTCATCGTCATGACGTCCCCACCCAGCGTCTACCACTGCCTCGATAAGAAGGAACAGGCTGCCGGGCCCTCCTCCACGTAGCCGTGGAGGCCGGCGGCCATGTTCCTGTGGCCGCAGACATCTTAAAAGACCACAGGAACATGGCCGCCGGCAGTGCAAAAACAAACTCTCAAAAAAGAGAATAAAAGGTGAAGGCTGGCGGGTGCTACGTGGGCCACATGACGAGGTCTGTCGGGCCGGATTTGGCCCGCGGGCCTTGTGTTTGACACCCGTGCTAACGTATATTGTAATTGTATCTGATAGAGTTATAGAATAACAGCGTAGACAAAAATGTTTTTGTTAATACAAATTATATACCATCAAAGTCTAGAGGGAAATATCAATGAGTTGAAAATAGAATGTAAAATGATTGATTTGAAGGCCTGCTAATACATACGTTCAATATCTGCTGGTCAGCATAGCCTGTGTGGTGCTTAGTAGGATTTATCAGACACTAATTGCAACTGGTGAAAACATGGTAGCTCGTTACTATGATGTAGCAGTGTGTGCGTTCCTCTGACACATGCACTAAATGCTGAACAAAGAAATAAGTCCAGGATGTGTCTATTACGGCTGCATGCATGCTAATATCTTAACCTGTAAGCACATTGTACAACATATACTATGTAGTGAAAGAACCACCCCAGAAATCATGCAATATATATATATATATATTCTATTTATTATACTTGTTATTAAATTACTGTTACTAATTTTAAACTGTTCAATGCAATATCTGCGCTAATACAGAATAAGGCTGACATGGATGAATCAAACTCAGATTGTCCTATATATAAATAAAAAAAAACATCCCCCTCGTTTTTTTTTTTTTTTTAATACCTTTGTGATTTTTATATGTGTGCGCGCGCACTGAAATGCATTGATTTTATGATTATGGGTTGATAATAAATTATTAGAGTACAATCTGAGTTTGATTCATCCATATCAGCCTTCTTCTAGATTCTATATTAGTGCAGATATTGCAGTGAACATTTTTTTTGTTTGTGTGTTAACTTATGCTGAGTTCTCGTATGCCTCCACAGGCCTATTATATATCTGCAGCTTAATTACATGGTTTGTTAAACTACTGCAACAGCGCTCATTTTTTATTAGCACTCCTATATATTCTGGAGTGAACATTACCCATTTTATACTTGTTTCTTTGTAACTGTGTCACAGATGATACTTTTAGCATAAATCTGAGATATTTATTACTGTCAGGGATAAGTTAATGAATTAACGTCCTTGGAGAGAACCGCTTTGCTGAGGATGATGGGAGTTACTGAACACTGCACCTGCTAATATCACATTGCTGACTAAGCCATTTAGAGCAATATTTTTGGCACACAATTCACATTTTTCCTGTAGTGTGAAATACCAGAACAAGCAACAAATCTATGTTGCTGGTGTATATTGGAGACCATTGGGGCTTGCGGTACTTGTACACCAGTGTGCAACTAAATCGCTAATTTGTGTAAAAGGTTCCAAATTGACCACCCACTGTGATTATTCCCACCTGGTTAGATTTCGATTATGCTGAACCTGTGACTTTGTACATAGGTTGTACCAGTTCTTTTGCAAACAAAGTCACAACTTAGCGTCTCTGGTACACTGTGAGCAGCTTTGTATGCATCCACGATGCAACTAAAACAAATAAAATGTTTGCTGTGCCACATGTATTGCAGCATCTCAGTTGTGCCAAGCATTTTGTACCATGTGGCATAAAGATGCCAGGTGTCTGAGGGCACATCTGTAGCCAGATTCTCAAGTAATGACCAACCAAATCCAGATTTCGGTTATTGTCATGCAGAGAAAGGTGAGGTACCATTTGGTTCTGTATGCTTCATTTTAAAATTCTATGCATTCAGATTGTTGACACCAGAATATCGATATGGTCTGAATGCCAACTTGTCAACATTGTGAATGTCGACACCCCATTTTAGGGTTAAGCCTAATTTTAGAAAATTGTATTGGAAATCATATTGTCAACATGATGAGCTTATGTATACAACACTACAGATAGATGTCAGCATTTTGTACATGTTGGCATTCTGGCAATGTTGACGTGGCCTAAGCAAAGGTTTATTTTTATTGTGTTTTTTTCCTTCTATCACTTATTTACAGCCAGATTTATCATAAAAAGCAATATCTAGTTAAAACGGGTGCGACAGAATTGTTGGAATTCCCGAATGATAATTAGCTGTGTAAAATAACTGGCACTGCCCTGCTTCAGAGAAAGCTGCTGTGTTATATTCCCTTACATAAGCTTTAAGCTCACGCTGCCCCTTTAAGTGTCACCCGGCGGCTGATTGCCTGCACTTTGCTGCATCTACAGTATGTCATACTCTATATCCACACAGTTCCCTGTGGGTTCAGATGAGAATTACAGGACAAATATTAATATTTCATGTAATCTTGTTACAGCTGAATTGATGGGAAATTGTAAAAACTGGACTCTTGAACAGCAAATGGCCTTTTCTTATTGATTTCCTGGCCATTAGTGTCCTTGAACACATGAGCCTTTCATGTTGTGCTGTTCTCAGAACAAAGCTCTGCTTGCAGACTGAAATCTGAGCTTGCATAGAGATACATTGCTGCAGTTCCATCAATATTTGATTCCTTATGGTGGCGGACTGCAGCATCACTATATTGTACAGCAAAGGGAAAATGAATGCAGCAGACAAGTAGGATGCATTTCATATTTCATTTCCTGTACATCCTCAGCACAAAACTGGGGCAGAATTCCCAAACTCATTGTCAAAGAAAATTGGTCTGTGAAATGATCTAATTCACAAACGGAAATAAAAACTGTGTAAAATGTCCCAGCATGCGGGAGAGGCTTGCTGGAACTCATAGTTCCACAGTAAAAGACAATAGTTTTTATTCTATTTTTTTTACACTGAATTAGCCTGGTGACCACCGCACAGGGTCACCGGGGACAGCACCAGGCTTCAGCCTGATCAGGTAAGTCCTGGAGAGGGGGGACCCCCTTAATTGGGGGGGTCCCCACTCCCCCAGGGCCCCTGGCCAGGCTGACTGGTCAGTAGGGATAAATGTTTTGGCTGCGGGACCTTATATAATAAGTGTCCAACGGCTGTGACATTACCCTGCTGGCTGGTTTGGCCTGGGGCTGGTTCTTAAAATACTGGGGACCCCTAGTCATTTTGTCCCCCATATTTTGGGAACCAGACCTGGAGCCTGGGGCTGGTTTAAAAAAATCAGGGAACCCCTATTTTCAATACGGCTGCTTAGTAAATCAGGAACCACCATTCTTTTGAATGGTGATTCCTGTCGTATTCTATCGATGGTGTATTCCTTCGTATTTGTAAATACAAATACGAATGTCCCATCAATATGAATACGAAAATTGTTAATTTGTTAGTAAATTTCCCTCTTAATGTCCAAATACTCCATACAGAAAATATACATAGTATATGTAACTTAGCATATCATATTATAATTAAAGTAATATATAAAAATAAATAAAACAACAGACTTTAAGACAAGGATGAGTATACTTGCTGTATCTATACTGGCAAAAAGTGGTGACATACAAGGAAGGCAGCTCCTGACTGTCCCAAGTTTGAGGGCATACACTGTCATACACTGTCATAGGCAATAAATTGGACTTGGATACAAGGAGGTCATTCTGGTTGACTCGCACAGCAGTGAATTTCACTGCTTTGCTAGCCAACTAAATGCCGGCCGCATGAATGGCCACACCCCACTCACAAGGCGATTTTCCCCGCAGGCATGTGAATGGATGTTTTGCATAAACATCCATTCCCAACCTTGCATGATTTCTTCAGGCCATGCAAATATGTCAGTGGAGGCTGCCTTATATTTGCGGCCATTCCGATGAAGGCAGGGCGGGCAGCTGACATCATGTGACATCAGCCGCCCGCCCCTGGCATACCTAATTCCGCCCGAATTCCTATGTGAATGCCCATTGTTTTCATGGGGACACCCATTAAACGCTGGGCATTCCCATGGGTGTGACCCGTGCCTGCCGTCCCACTCCCGCACTGCTCCGTCCAGACAAACCAGCGACTATGCAAGTCGCCATTTGCCACCAGAGTCTGCACATGCACGTAAATGGTTATGCGCATGCGCATGCACAGAAGCAAAAGTGGAAGACTTTGGGGGAAATTTACTAAGATGGAAATTCTATTTCACATGGAATGTTGCTATGGGCAACCAATCAGTATCTACTTATTTAATTAGCACCTTCTAGACAATAATAAATAGTATCTGATTGGTTGCCCAAAGCAACATCCCATCTGAAATAGATCACCCATCTTAGTAGATTTCTCCCTTTGACTCTACTTAGGGCACACCTGGAAACCAAGATCACTGTTCTCATTAGAAAAAAAAATCCTTACTATATCCTATTTATTTTAATAATAATCTTTACAACATGTATTTCAAATCAGGTACTTAATCTACAGTCAAAAAAATATGTTTTTATTAAACTGTCGCCACACTTTTATATTGTTTACTATCCTAAGCTAAGGAAAGCTGAAATCTGCATTCATAAGGAAACATAACCTTTAATCCATGTGTATTTTTTCCCCAGGAGATAGTACTTCAAGAAGCACTGAGCTAAGGAGAAACTGTGAAGAACTGGAAGCTCAACTGAAAGACAAAGAAAAGGAGAACAAGGAGTTGTTAAAGGAGTTAGAGCAGAAAAATGCAATGATAACGGTCTTAGAAAATACAATAAAAGAAAGAGAGAAAAAATATTTAGAAGAACTAAAAGTTAAAAGCCATAAACTAAACATGTTGTCCAGCGAACTGGAACAGAGAGCCAGCACTATTGCCTACCTTACATCCCAGCTGCATGCAACCAAAAAGAAGATGATCAATTCCAGTGGGGCACCTGAGGTTGCTCCTCCAGGGAGCCCAGTAATGCCCAGTTATAAGCCATCTCCCCCAAAGGAAAAACTACCCGAGACTCCAAGAAGAAGAATGAAAAAGAGTCTGTCTACTCCCCTTAATGCTGACTTTGCTGAGGTCTACAGGCTTGGGGCGGATGGCCGTAAAATAATGTTGCGGGAGCCCGTGGACGCTATGCCTGACCCAACTCCGTTTTTATTGGCTAGACAGTCGGTGGACACACAGATCATTAAAGAGCGGCCTCTTGTTATACCTCCGATTCGTTCTGATTCAAGTAGTCCAGCTAAAGAGAAGAAGCAGAAAGCTCACATCGGGGTCGCACATAGGATTCCACATGCCACCACTGTCCAGAGCCAGCTTGTACCCCAGCCAGAAGTTGAAACATTAGCAGTGGATCAGGTTAATGCAAGCAAAGTTGTTAGGAAGCACTCAGGAACGGACAGAACTATTTAATATATATTTAGTATATCCAACTAAACACCATGTTATAACTTTAACAAATATGTTGCTTTTTATGCACTGTGTGATGACGACAAATACAAACGGTAGATATTTTTTTCCATTTTCTTATTATTTTGAATAGCCTGCATGCCAAATGTACACAGACTTTCTGTCGAGAAAAAAAATGTTCTGCTGTTCTGAAATCGTTCCTTCAAATGACAAAATGATAAGTGATATATGGTGATATATGAACCCACAGTATGTAAAGCTTGCTCCAAATCTTCCATCTAACAGCGTCTATGCTATAAGGTAAAGCACAGCATTGTCACTTGTACAATTCTACTGAATAACACAGCAATATTAGTCTGATGCGCAACAAGCAGCATAAGGCTGGCAACACGTAATACTCTACTCTGTACACTGTATAACAATGCCTTTACTGTACAGGCGGCACGTGAAATAATGCAGATATATGTATGTCTGATGGAACTTAATAAGACAATATACTCACACTGAGCCAGTGGTGGTGTTTTTACTTAAATTACATTGCATCAGGGGCATAAGTTCATACTGGGAGCCCTGAGGGGACATAGTTATTGGTGTGCCCCCCACCCCCTTCTCTTCTCACATTAACTACCAACACCCCCTACCAGCAGCACCCAGACATACTCTCAGAGATGCTAAGATGGTGTGTGTGTGTGGGTACTAATTAACTGGGCCTGGACTTGTCAGAGGTTGAGTCCAGGTTATCTTCTAAGGCAGGGATGGGGAACCTTTGGCCCTCCAGCTGTTGTTGAACTACACATCTCAGCATGCCCCGCTACAGTTTTGTTATGTGGCCATGTTAAAACTGTTGCTGGGCATGCTGGAAAATGTAGTTCAACAGCAGTTGAATGGACAAAGATTCCCCATCCCTGTTCAAGGGGACATGGTCCCCCTATGCCTCATGTACATGGTAATCTCTCTATACAGTTGCCGGCTGCTGTGGGATGGGCCCAGTGGCGTAACTATAGCTCCACAGCCCCCGCGGTGGCGGGGGGACGCACAGAGAAATTGAGGCGCCGCTGGGGGGCTGCGGAGCTATAGTTACCCGCGGTCTGTGTCTCGCCCGGCTCTCTGCCGGGACCTGCCTGACCGTCACGGTCCCGGCCGGCTCCTGCTGCAATGAAAACTGACAATTAGAAAATGGCTGCCTCCATACTGCAGACAGTTTTCTGTCTGCAGTATGGGGGAAGCCATTTTCTAAGAGTCAGTTTTCATTGTAGCAGCAGGAGCCGGCCGGGACCGTGACGGTCAGGCAGGTCCCGGCAGAGAGCCGGGCGAGACGCAGACCGCGGGTGCAGGTATGGGTAAGAAGGGGGGGGGGGGGGCAGGTTAGGTGTGTGCGGGGGCGGCGAAAAAACGTGCGGCGGGGGGGGCGCAAAATAGTTAGTTACGCCCCTGGATGGGCCCTTCCTCCTGCAGATCACATTCATCCCCCACATTTACTTCCACCACCCCAAAAGCACTCAGACTGGGAAAGGGAGTCCGGTATCCGAATTTCGGATCGACGGAGGGCTGATCGACAATACCATGGTCAACCACCAGAGGTCGACCTTGGCTAGTTAGACGCGTAAACTTGGTCATCAAGCATTAGACAGACAGGGACGGGAGATAAGACGGAAGGTAAGCATCAACATAAACCTGGTCGACAGTAGCAAGGGCCACACGTTTTTTTTTGTCTTTTGTCTGATGCCAGTCCACTTGGATCCTAATCTACTATCCAAGCTGACATAGCGTAGGAGTATAGCATGGTGAGTGTAGCAAGACATGCGAGGGGACACTGTGCACATATACAGTGCCAATGGGCACCCTACTGACATTTGTCACCAAAAAAAGACGGATAACCCGTGTCGAACTTGCTACGTCGACCAGGTTTCTGTCGATGCTTACTTTCTGTCGGTCTAAAGCCCAACAACCAAGTTTACGTGTCTAACTAGCCACGGTCGACCTCTATTGGTCAACCAAGGTATTGTTGATCAGCCACCCATCGATCCTATATATCGGAACCAGAGAGATCCATGACACATGCTCCTTGGACTCCCTACTTATTCCTGCTGGGGTGCATAAAGAAGAACCTGGTGCAATGGTGGAAGTCAGTGTCCTCTCTTCAGGGGCCAGATTCACTATGCTTCAAATGTGATGAAATGTAGAGTGATAAACAATCAACCAATCAGCTCTTACCGGTCATTTTTCAAACACAGTCTGTGACATGGCAGGTAGGAGCTGATTGGCTGGCTGTTTATCAATCTCCATTTTATAACTTTTGAAGCTTAGTGCATCTGGCCCCAGGACTGGCACCAATTGTCTCCTGTATTTAGACCCCCACACTGTGTACGGATTGCTGGACTCAACCTGTCTCATCTAATGCATCTAATCGTCAATGCACAGTTTGCAAAGCAGGATGCAGCATGTTTGTCAAATATGGAAACTTCCTTTCCTAAATATGAAAATCACAAGAGGGGATCATGCTATGCTAATTGAATTAAAATGCTTTAAAGTTAATGCACTGCAGTCAATGCTAGGATGTAAATATTACTATCCTCTATATCAGGGATCCTCAAACTATTTTGCTCTGGGACCCCATCAGACAATAAAAATAATGACAGGACCCCAGCAAGTTACTGCAGAAGGTCATCAGATCACATGTGTAGTCAGCAGACAGCACATACATAGCAGCATTGTGGAGGAACAGAGTGATGGGAGGAGTCTAAAATAACAGACAATTCAACAGAGTCTCAGACTCCTTGAATCACTGACTGAGATTAAAAAAGTCATGAGCCTGATGGTCAGCAACATGGAGTCGCGACCACATGCTGAGAAGGTCGGGACCCACTTTGGGGTCAGGACCCACAGTTTGAGAACCGCTGCTCTATATGGTGCTACAAGGTGTCCGCAGCACCTTACAGAAACAGAACATAAACGAACTGTGTGATCAAAACAAAATAATCACTTACAGTACAAAACATTATAGAAAATGGACTACATGGAATATAAAGATTGCTGCTGCAGCAGTCATAATACCCAGGTAAAAAGCACCAGTTGAGCCCAAGGGTGCTGCTATTGGCAGTGGGGAGGAGATCAACCAACTATTGCTAAACTGAAATGAAATGGATTTATTACTACAAACTAATAGCATACCCTCCAACATTTCAAATGCAGAAATCGGTACAACTTCAGAAAAGAGGTGTGGTCATGGGTGAAGGGGCGTGTCCACACCCCCTTTCTTATCCTTTTGATGGACAGTTTTGCCAATGTAGAATTATCCTTTCTGATCACGGTGCGGTCCCTACTTGATGCTGCTCCCCTCTCTACCACTTCTCCATGCTACAGACTCTCCTGCTGCTGCTGCTGCTTTAACACACGCAGCCGCCTGTGGGGAGGGACTGCAAGCGCTGCCTGAACCAAGGACTCGGCGGCGGCACGGCCAATCAGCGACCTTGCACAAGTGATTGACGGTGACTCAGCAAAGGGCTTGCAAAAAAAGGTGGTGGGGAGCTGCAACCGCAGGTGTGTGGCTGCTAAGAGGCCAGAGATATACACTGTATGGGCAGCGGCCATTTTGTAGTGTGTGGACGGGGATAGAGAGAAAAATCGGTACAATCGGTACAGGGAGATTTAGCCGGTACAGACTACTAAAAAAAAACGGTACTGTATTGGCTAAATCGGTACAGTTGGAGGGTATGTAATAGCTGCACAATTCTCAGAGAAAAAAAGGTCATTTGCAGTTGCTCGAACCTCTAATATTCGCATCATATCTGTCTGGCATTGCGCCTATCAGTTTGTACAAAAGTAAAAGAAGGTAAATTGCTTGCAGGTTACATGAAGACTCATGTGTAAGTACCATTGAAACAATGCTAAATGGTGGACCATGCCCCTTTAGTTCTATGCTAATAACCGTTGATTTAAATATACCAGGACACTCAGGTATGGAGTCCTCGTAATCATTGTTTCCACCCTTGCACAAATATAAAACCAATAAAGAGTGAGATTATATTTCTCTAGTATTGATCTACTACAGTAATTAATATTCCTTTAGTGGGACATTTCTGTCCACCTGCTTATCTCAAGCACTGGGATACAGTACACAGCCAAAATGGACACTGATGTAGTCTTTTGGTGTCTCTGACCTGACTAGGACCTTTCATTGGGTCAATAGCAGCAATTTGTGCCCATCTTCTAACTGCAGTTACCATGTTCTTAATAATAAGTATTTGGTATTGTGATCATTATCAATGTGTGTGGCCAGTATACCAGGTTATTTATAAAGTTGACTAAGCAACAGTTGGATAACTTTTCATTCTCTAATGTGTTCTCAGAGATTGTCTTATAGACAATGGTCCTGGGAGATAGGATTGTAAAGAAATATGTATACTTACATCTAGAGCGGTTTCTTGCATAGGATGATTGCATTTAGGTTTGTATGATGATCATGTGTATGTCTCTAATTTGAATAAAGGGGAGGGGGCATCAATTCTCTTACTAGCACAAGGCACCAACATGTCTAGTTACAGCTCTGTGTATAAGGTTACTACTGGGTGGTGTAACATGTATAAGAGGTACTACTGTACTGTGTGGTGTAATGTGACAAATAGTCACTACTGTGCGGTTTAAGGTGAATTGGTACTATGTGGCTACAACCCTTCCCCATGTAGCCACAGCCCTACATTTTTGGCACATACACTGGCCCTAATTTGAATATGGGAGGAGGGGGCACCAATTATTTTTCTGGCACACGGCACCAACATTTATACTTACAGTGCTGGCACCATAAATGAAGGAATAAAATAAATTTCAAAAGTTGTATATTAAAGTATAAAAGACTAATGCTTCTCCTCACCTCTAAAGGAGGAATTCAGAGTTTTGTGTGCCTGTAGCCACTAAATGCAGCAAGTCGATATGTCAGATGTTGAATTCATAATGTCAACATTAATTAAATGTTGGCCTGTTGAAAATGCATTTTTTTTCCCATTGATTTGTCAATTTAAAACCCCCATACATGAGCAGCACACTGTACTGTATTGCCACAATGTCCTGATGCTCCTATGGCCGAGTAAGATAAATAGGAAAATTACCGTAAACAGAATTAAAAATTAAAAATTCCAAATAAATACCAAATAAAAAGTGTTTCAATTGGCAAATGTGGTGTTTTTAAAACTAGTAATTTCCCTCATGGATCGATGATCATTTACTACTGGCCTGTGTGTTGTTGGGACTCCTGTAGGCATTCCAAAGAAGAACCGGTGTGTTTCCAGTTATGTGTGTGCAATTTGTTCGAATATAATAAACATTTCTGATTTTAGTATCAAAGAAAATAGTCTCTTAGGAGTAATATCAGCCAAAAATAAGCCAAAGCTATGTCTACATCTATTTATGGTCTGGAAAAAAATATGCCTCCAGCGTTCTTTGCCTTGTGTGCTTTATCAGTAGCAGATATAAAGAAAATGAAACAGAGTAAAGGTAATAAAATCCAGTGAAATCCAGTGGGGATGCGGTCATTTGGTCTATAGCATGATGGTAGACAGTCATTAGGTCGACATGGGAAAAGGTCGACATATGTCTATGTCGACATAGGAAAAGGTCGACATGGTTCTAGGGCAAAAGGTCATTAGGTCGACGGGGTTTTTTTCACAGTTTTTTCTGATTTCTCCCCAACTTCCAGGTTGTGACATGAATAACAAAGCATACTGTATACAGTATTTCAATTAGGTCCTTATTTTGCTCGACAGCACTAAGGTCGACATGCATCAAGGTCGACACACCTGAAGCTTGAAATTGGTTAAGGTTAAAACATGCATTAGGTGGACAGTCAAAAGTTTGACATGCAATTTTTCAGTTTTTTTTTTCCCGATACAGTCAACAAAGGCACTAAAAAAGTGTGCCGCATCCCTTCGTATGCATGCTTCGGTGCCTTGCTGCTCTCTGCACTCTATAATCTTCTCCCACCACGCCCAAGTGGATGGTAGGGCATGAAATACTGCCTGTCGGCACAAAAAGAGTGAAACACTCCGTGTCGACCTTTTGACTGTCGACCTAGCCCATGTCTACCTAATTACCTGTCAACCTAACCCCATGTTGACCTTCAGGTGCGTCGCCCTAATGCGTGTCGACCTTCAGTGGTCAAACCAATGAATGTCGACCTTCCCCTTGTGTCGACCTAGTGACTGCATCCCACATAATTACTGATATTTTGTCAGAGACCGTTCCTGTTTTGGAAATGCACATCGCAAATGAAAGAAAAACTAATGGCAGAAAGGAAGATAAGTCGGCTTTGGAGGTTCCACTATTTGGTTTGCTTCCATCTGGCCTTGGACTGCACCTGGTTGGCCCAAGCTGGTTCTAGCCTGAAGGCAAAGGAAATGCTGACAGATGGGAAGTGTACTGATCCTCAGACTATTTGGAATCTATTATTATTTTGTCCCAATGTCCTGGTTCATACAATGCCCATAACACAGAACGCCCTGCACATAACACACAACACCCAGCATTTGACACCAAATATACATGTGTCAGTGTGACAGGAGCCTCACATCCCTACTGCATGCTATTGGGAACCCGATTCCTACTCCTTATCTTCTGTATTGGTGTTTGTGGCTTCCCACTTGCATAAGTGCATGGCCATCCCTGTAACATGCAGCTCTGTTCTCACTATGACAGTCACTGCATGCTGTGAGCATGACGATGACCTGGTCCATTATCTGGGTTATTTCATTAGTAGCTGCAGATTGTACTTGCAATGTTTCATCAGTGCTTTATCTTACTGTTCTATAACCCTGTACAGCAGATCCTTGGCTCAGCTCAGTACAGCTCTAGCTGTGTTGGCTCTGATGGCACTTACATTATGAGCAAGTGACGACAAGTATGTCCAAGATCTAAGAGGCAGTGCCAGTAGTAAGAAGCTCCTGTATGCTAAACCCCATCTAATCTAGGCATATCAATCAAAGCAATACCCAGCCTTTCTGTCCTGCACTGAACTTTGGCAGCGAGTTATTGTGTGACAGGGACTGGCGTCATTGACTGCTGTTTGGCCTTAGTGGACATAACACCCTGAGGATTACTCACTAATAACCTCCACTAATCAATGTAATGTGCATTGCTGCGAACTTGAAATAAATGAAATACTATTAAAAGCAAGTACTCCGTCTGCTGCTGATCATGCCACAACAACATATAATGGTGATACTTTTGTGTCCATTGCAGTGGCGGACTGGGCCTCCTAATCGGCCCTGGCATTTGTGCATGTGCGACCTTTGTAGTGCATGCATGTGCCGGGCATGTGGGTGGTGGTGATCCCGGCTTGCAGGAGAGAGGGAATAGCCGCATGAGATGCCTCCCTATCCCCTCTCTCCTGGACCCGACCGGCGCAGTACTGTGTATAGGAACCTAACAAAAAAGCATCAGCAATAGTATAGGCACGGTATGAGCTAACTAGTAAGACAAGAAAGCCCTAGCACCTATAAGTTACACATATATAACTTAGCCTTTCACATCATTACCTTCCCAGAAACCATTGTCAGACTGTCCCCTCCTATAAGGTAACAGACAAGCAAAGCTGGCACATAGTATATTCCACCTGCTAACTTTATAGCGCACACTCTGAACGTGAATCAGGCCCATTGTGTTTATCTTTCTTTATCATCATTTAATTCAGTCAGAATTTTGCTTCAAAAAGTAAAACTGTGACTTCTTTCTCTAAAATGCCAGAGACTGCCCAGCACAGGGCAAGGCCGCCCAGCATGCCTGGTCACTCCCCATGATATCACATTATATTCGCATTTCTATGGTACTCCTATACCTGCGGACGTAGCTGCCGCGAACCACCCCAAAAGCTGTCCAGACTGCTCCCACCCAACACAGCTTCTCCGCAGTTTGAGCCTTTGCGCATCAGTGCTGCGGCAGGCATGCATGCGCACTTGTGCAAGAATGTCCTAATAGGCCAAGCTGAATTAGGCCTGATGAACAAGTATTTGATGTATCCCATTTTCACTATAGCATTTCTCATCTTCTCTATGTACATAGGGTTTATTGTTTAATACGGGGGTTTGAATGAATGTTGAAAGCCATATTAATGAAAGCAATCATTGGACAAGCACCATTTATTTCAATGTTTATCTTACATATATCTAAATATATAAACATTTAACATGAAAAATATATCATCTGTTATTGTGACAATTGGTAATAAGGGCACATGCTGCTCTGTGGTAATCTAATCGGAGTTGAGCGTGAGGCACACTCCTTGCAGCACCCAGTGTGAAATGTGCTTCGTTGTGTAGAGATCAGCCTCAAACACCAAACCAACTCCCATTGCATTCCTCCGCATAGATGTAGTGTAGACGGGCGTCTTCAATGTGTTCTGGAGAATATAAAACAGCCAGAAAAGCTACATGAAGCTTCTACCTTTAATATATACAGATATTCAGAACATTTTATATACATAAAAGATGATTAATTACTGTACATACAATTCTCTTTAACCATACACCTTAGACACCCAGTTCCTAGTCACGGCACCTGTTCTATCATAAGCCTGGATACACCAGATCTCTCCTCTCATACGCCATTACAACCCTCATGAATTATGTAAGGGAAGAACATGCTTTTTGGCAACATATGGTGTAGTCAGTAGATAACGACATCTTTCCTACGTGTCAAACAAGATAACAGTTTCCACAACAAAACATTTGGAAACTTCAAAAGCTTCTCTTACAGCTATGCATTAATAGAACAAGTAATACTGACCTCCGACATTAAGGTCCAAGGTGGCCAAGTAATATGCAGGTAGTTGATTGTGACCATTGATGAGCATTGCTAAGCTCTGCTTTAAGTTTTGTAAATGTGTATATAGGGCTTAATTCAGGTTGGATCGTATATGTTAAGTTGCTCACAGCAGCTCAGCATATGTGATCCATAGCAATGCAAATGCATAAATGATCCAACCTGAATCAGTTGTTTTTCTATATTCAGCATGTTGGAATGTACTATTGCTTTAGAACAGGGGTGGCCAAACCTGTCATAGAGATCTACCAACAGTTGCGGTTTAAAAGGCAACCTGTCGAGCTATAGTAAGAATGAATGCAGCATTCGTTGACAGTTAGCAATGACTACAGCTGTGCACCAGCTACAGTAGGTTATTTGGAAAACGTGGACCGTTGGTTTGGCCAACTCTGCTTTAGAAGGACTCTAACATCGGTGGTCATTGTAGATCTACCAGCCAGACCACATGCATAGAATAATCTGCAAATAACAATATTATTTAAAGGTAATGAACATTCAAAGTTATTTAGTGTCCTTTGACAAGTACATAATCCATGTTAACCCATATGTCACTAGCCATATACATTCTCAGGGATCTATTGTAAAAACAAGGTTCGATTTGGCCAACAATTATTCCTTCTGGTGACTTACCTGTAATTTGAGACGATGAGCTTCAATTGGGATAACCTTCAATACAGGAAGCTCCACGACAAGGACTTTGGGTTTGCTTTTAATTAAACATGATTTCTCTATGTCCCAGTCAGCTCCCTCCAAATACAGGCCAGAAATGAAGCATCCTGCACAGAAGTTATGAGGAGATAGAATTCATGTTGCGTGCACAAATGACTGCAGTAAAGGCAGCATAAACTTAGAGAAAAGCAAATGAGGCACACATTTTGGACTTTAATTGTATATTCAAGTGCATGATGAGAAAGTAGCAAAATTAAAACCTTTATTTTGTGCTGTAAAATATGTTCTCACTTACTATGAATAGTAAATTTACTAAAAGGTCCATTTTAAATAGATCTAAATCGATGTTGTGTTTGTTGACATTTTAAAAAACTGATAAAATGTGCAGTTTAGCAATTGATTTCCAATTGATAACCTTTATCAAATTAACTCCTTAGAGTGAAATAGCCTATTAATTACATGTAATAACCCTGTTGCTGAAGGGCTCTTTTTCTGGGATTGAATATGACCAGCCAATGAGGAGGTATGACACATAAACACCACACTTTCAGAGTTTACATTTAGTTTAACAGAAATACATATGATATTATGAAGGACATATATATATAATGGGCCTAACTTGTCCTTTGTACCAAAGTGTTTAAAGGCACCTATTGTCTACACGCATCTGTCCCTATTTTGTGTGGGTAACAGCTGCAGTATGGTATATGACTGTGTGCTGGACATAATGTTATATTCGGTACTAAAGCTGAATCAGATCGATCAGTCCTATGACTCCACACAATGCATACTTGCCTACCCTCCCAGAATGGCCGGTAGGTTCCCGAAAATCTGGTCCGCTTCCCGGAAAGGTAGGCAAGTCCTCCGGAATCCCCTCAGTCTCCTGCAAATACCCCTCGGAGTGGGTACGGAGGGACCCGATGACACGAATCGCATCATCAGGCCCTGCCCCCCCACTGTGAAATGTCTGTAATACTGGCAATTCACAGCAAGGGGTGTGGCCACGATGATGCAATCGCAATGACCACATCCAAACAGGTTAAGTAGATTAGCCCTGCCCCTTCCACAGGACAGCCGCCATCCCCGCCCTCTTCTTCTTCTAGCTAGCTTTGCAGCCCTCTCCCGGAAAAGGACAGCCCAAAAGTAGGCAACCCTGACACAATGTAGATGTCATAAGTTGGGTATTAAATGACAATGCAAATGATGCCATGTCATCAAGAATTTACAAACAATATTGTACAGTGGTCACATTAAGGAGCAATCCTGTCATTGTCATTATAGTCATGATTGAGCATCATGTACAAACGGCAGAGGGGCTCACTAAAGATTCATGGGAGCGTGCACTGTTAACCATATAATGCATAAACACTAGACGATATGCACAAAAACATCATTATAGATGGTCGTTATTGAGCATATTGATTAAAATATCTAATGTATACCCAGCTATACACAAATAAATACTTTTGCTTCAGTACATATGGCTAAAGTTCCTGTAAAATAATGAACACATTACAAATACACACCCTGTCCTGGTCTCTCTGTGACCTCATCAGCTGTATGAAATTTGGTAACCTGAGTGTACAGGGTGGAACGGTCAAGTGGCCATCCATTCTTCCTGCATGTAGCTTGGACAAGAGCAGTCAGATAGGACTCCGGAATATGTAACCCTGACAGCCACATGACGTTTGGCTCACTGTCATTCACCTGAAACAATAAATGAATGTATCAATTTAGGGCAATTTATATAAACATGTCATATTTCTATGCTGACTCTACATCATTAACTCACTTTGTATATGGGAACACCAGATGACACAAACTATAGGTCTAACATCACCTTTCTCCAGCCTCTAACACCAGAACTGAATCCAATAGACACAGATGCGCCCTACCAGTGGACTGTAGGCATCTGCACTGTAGCATGTTGAACAGCAACATAATTAATGTTGCTGATATAAATCAGTGGGGCTGTGGTTAATAGATTAAAACTTTATCTTATCCCTTTCACACAGCACCTCAAACCCGGGTAATTGACAGGTTGCTGACATGTCGACCCGGGTCAAGTTGCTGTGTGAAAGCACTAAAGCTTATAACCTGGGTCGTCCAACCTGGCAATTCGACCTGGGTTATAAGAAGGTTTAAACCTGGGTCGTTCTCTGTATAATGGGCCACCCAGGTTTAACGTGAAAATGGCGGACCCAGGTCCGACCCAGTATAGCAATATAAAAGTCATTGCATAATATGCTGGTAATATATGCATAAAGGATAATAATATCATAGCATAAATATTGAAGCCATAATTGTATTATTTCAGAAAGTAGCTAGAGCAATTATTCACAACTGAGAGGCAGACTCAATAATCCATTGTGAGCATTTGGCGGCTTCATAGGGTGTTTATTTGACCTGATTTCTGCTTGCAGCCTATGAACATGCCAGCAGAAATCAGCCTATCATAATTGTGCTTATAAGCGCAGGCTGAGCTGCCAATGACAGAGCGCATCTATTTGAATCTGGTAAGATTTAATTGAAAAGAATTCCAAGAGTACAAAAAGGATGCGACTAGTCTTGTATCTTACCCATGATGTGTATTGATTGTAACGTCTTCTGAAGTGAATCATCCAGTTTCCCAATGACTTTAAAGTATCAGGAGCCAGTCTGCGCCATATGTTAGGAATCTGCCCATTGAAAAGCGCTCGAGCCACTTCATCTAACTCATTGCTCATTCCAACTTCCCCAGCCAAAGCCTGCAGATAACAGAGTAGGAAGTAGTAACCAACAGAGGTGGATCAGCTCAGCACAACAGAGGTTTATTTTCACTAGCTAAATACACTACAAGTACAAAGATATACTGTAGGGCCTGACAGTGTGACTCCCCTGGGACATTTGGGCTTCTACAAACGGTGGCTCACTATGAAGCACCCAGAATCTCTTTGTGTTTACTTGCCATATTGTCACAATACAAGGGGCAAATGGCATGGCTGAGCTGATGAATCACATACTGTATGACTTACACACATAACTGCCTTTGATGTTGCTTTATCACAGTACACACGGAAGCATCAATTATAAATGTGATAGTGAGGGCTATGATGTATTAAAATAATTCTGTTTAATGTTAAACCCCTTTACTGTTAGGTAAAACAGGGACAGCAATGGGAAATGACAATGGCAATTACACTGCTCAATATAAAAGCTATTAATCCATATACAGTACAGGGCTATACGGTATGGGACAGCATGACACAGACTCTCTCTGACCGCTCTTTCTCTGAATCACCTTCTGAAGTTCAGCCAGGGACCTGGACATGCGGATGATCAGATTGTTAAACCTCTCCAATTCCTGCAGTAACACCACAGTGGTGGGGGATATTTCCAACCCCAAGTTCTTTCTAATTTGATCCAGATCAAATATTTGGGGCAGCTTGTTCTCAATGTCCTTTGCCACTTGGCCGATGTACTCATCTCTGCTTATACCCGTGCCTGATTCTCCTGGGGTGATAGTAAGGCAAAACATTTACGTTTATACAAATGGTGTGATGATATTATCCTTTGTTTATATGGCACCACAAAGGGGTCCGCAGGTACAAAAACAGAAACAGTATGGACAAAGCAATAAAGAAACTCACAGTACAGAACATTGTCCATGTCTTGCATGACATAGACACTGATTATAAACATTACTGCATCGGCCGTATAACACAGATGTGTTCTCACTCATCCAGCCTCAATACGCCATGTAGCTCAGGATGAGTGAGTCACCAAGTCTCGTGCCACTCTGCTAAAGTCTGGCATCTTTCTTGATGAACATGCATCTTAGTCGCAGCACAATGTGACTAAGACACACAAGAAGACTGCGCTGATTAATTTGATATATGGCACATAGTAGTAGTAGTAGTAGTACGTTTATTTATAAGGCGCCGCAAAGTGTCCGCAGCGCCGTACATAGCAAAAAAAAAAAAATTACAAGGTAACGTACAGGGTGTGTTGAAAGATACAGTATAAATAGGGGTATAGCTGGTAGGACTAAAATCAGCATCAGTTCAGAAGTAGGTGTCAAATTTGTCAAGGAGACTGAAGATGAAGTAGAGGAAGGGAAGAACAGGACAGGAGCACAGGTGAGGTAATGAGGTAGGGTGAGTACGAGAGGAAGGAGGGCCCTGCTCATAAGAGTTAACATACTAAAAATAGGTGGGTGGACGAACGAAATACAATAGGATAAGTAGGAACGGAGGGGAACGGAGGCAGGATAGGAGGATCAAAAGAGGTTAGGAGGAGGGATAGGCTAGTCGAAAAAAGTGGGTTTTGAGGGAGCGCTTGAAGGAGGTAAGGGAATCAGATAGCCTGATGGGTGGCGGGAGGTTGTTCCAGTGCAGGGGGGCAGCGCGAGAGAAATCTTGGACACGGGAGTGGGAGGAGGTGATTAGGTGAGAGGTCAGTCGGCGGTCAGCGATGGAGCGAAGAGGACGGGAGGGAGTGTGGATAGAGATCAGTGAAGAGAGGTAGGGAGCTGTGGAGGAGGAGAGAGCCACATCTACGTAACTGGGCATGCCAAGGAGAGATGCCAGAGAAGCTAGATCAATGTCATTTCATGACAAATTTGCTTTCGTTATTTTGATAAATAAAACAAGTTCTGTTCACAAGACATATCTTTTTTTCCAGATTAACTCTTGTAATATTGGACCTAATTCAGACCTGATTGCACTGCTGCAAATTCGCAGGCTGGGTGATTATCGACAGCGCATGCGTACGGCCCATAGTAGGCATGCATGAGACCTTCCTGAAAAATATTCCTGACAATTTTCTTTATTACTGGCCATACACAATTTGATTGACAGGAAGCCGCCATTTGTTTGTGGTAACTGGGCATTTTCTGGGAGTGTCAGGGAAAATGCAGGCATGCCCAGGCATCTGAGGGAAAGCTGTGTGATGTCAGTTACGGCCCCGAACAGCCTGTTTCTATCGCAGCCGCCGAGTAAGTCCTGGGCTACATACAGACTGCGCACAGTGGAAAATCATTGGATTGTGAGCGGTTGTGAATGGACTGCAGCTATTGGCCGATCCAGCTGATTTCATAAAGCCCTGCTAAGCAATTTACAGGCTTGCACGGGGCGTGATGTCACTCTGGCGGAGCGGCGTATAGCTGATCACAGGGCTATAAAACTTAGCAGCCCAGCAATCAGGTCTGAATTAGGCCCATAGTTCATTAAAATTAACCATACTGACACATATATAAAGTAAAGCACATGTGTAATGTTTAAAGGTTTGAGGCACCAACATCTAAGGAAACTTGTCACTCTCTTTTATGTCATGTCCACGCTCCCCCCCCCCCCACGTCCACCCCCATTTACTCATCTGCCAGTTAAATAAGGTAGCTCACATATCTAATAATAAATTCTCATCATTTCCAGAATATCCCAATACATGGATATAGCAATTAATACATAATGTGAATGTAAACGTGTGTGTGTGTGTGTGTGTGTGTGTGTGTGTGTGTGTATTCAAAGTGCAGGCACCTGTTTGTGGCTGGAGCTCCAGGAGGTGAGACCACATATCGCGAGCTGCCTGTGTGTAGTATCCAATTTCAGCATTAGAATGGAGGCCAAACACCTGAGGGGTGTTAGCAAGCGGAAGTGATTCTATCTCCTCTGTTGAAAAAGTAATATTAAATAAAAGCAATCTTTAAATACTGTGCAAACAATACAATGTAATGGTTTAACATATACATTTCAGTTTCTTAGAATGTGGGTTACCGCTTTGTTCTCCTATACACAATAAGGGCATTATTCAATGAAGATTTTTGGCACGTGCAGCGAATCCTGTTTAGGATTCGCTGCACATTCGCCGTTTCCAGAGGGCTGGAGCATTCGCTGCCAGCCCTCCCTGTCGCCCTATTCAACGTTGCAGGGGCTCACTGCCCCTGACGGTGAATTTTAACCCCTGCGGCGAACGCCGGAGGATGCCGGGGGACGGCGGCAGGCAGGGAGATGGAAGTCTCCCTGCCTGCCCCAGAATGTATGTGGGGTGGAAGGAGGGCTCCCCGGGACACAGGCAGCACAAGCTGCCCCCCGGGAGAGCTGGCAAGGGACTCGGGAAGGGAGCCGCTGCACTGCTCCCGCTCGGGCATAATGAGCGGGAGCAGTGATATGAATATCTAATGAGCGTCTCTCTGCTCTCGGCCCCCTGCTGGCTGTTATGTGTAAAAAAAAAAATTTTTTTATATATATTCATGAAAAAAAATAGCATGCCCCTTCACCGAAAAAAATTACTGATTGTTTTTGAATCAAATTTAAAAAAAAAAAAAACTTTATTTTAAAAGTTCAAATTCCAGTTCACCATAAAAAGATGGCGATTGCTACACGGTGAAGCATGGCGAACATGACCTTGAAATTAATTCGCCATCTGATCATTGAATAGACTCATAGCGAATCACGGCGAATGACAGTGAAAAAACCCTTTGAAAAACCACAGTGAATTGCGGCGACTATCAGACGGCAAATTGGCCGTCATTCACTGTTTGCCGTCAGCAAATAGTGCACGATGAATAGGGCAAATCAGTTTTTCAGCAAAAAGATTCGCCTTACAGCACGAAAATAGCACACATTCGCCTTAGAACATGGCGAATCAGCGTCATTGAATACTGCCCTAACTGTGCCCAAACACGTGAATGATGTAGACCTTACCAACATAGTCGTCTTTTTGGTTTCCACTTGGAATTTTGTAATCAACCTCCTCATTTTTATAGAAATGGAACAGCTGGAATGTGTCAAATATAAAGTCACCCAAATACTCGTCCATGTAGGTGGTGAGGATACGACGGTCAAAGCTGTCAATTGCCCGTCCCCCATACATCACCTACAGAGGTGCAGAGAACAATTATTAATAATTACTTTGTGGGGAGGCCGATACCTCCAAAACATTCAATGTTTATAAAATCTAAAGTAAACCATATAATAATGATCAAAACAACTGTGTCTGACTTGTTACCTATACACAGTAACGTAGCTCATAAAGCTCTCTGTGTGTAGGCCGTTGTTGCAGTGACCTTTCACATAACAGCCCCTTCATTCTATTCCTGTATAGTTTCTAGTAGTATCTAGCAGGGGCCTGCACACAGATGTATTTACTTAAAATATGAAGCAGTAGGCAGACACTTCTGTGACATGACAATATGGAGGGAAGTCTGCTGTTCTGATGAAAGCGCCATCCGTTTGGCTGGGGTTGGGGAAAACGTTGGCTCAGTGTGTAAAGCACTGTTTTAGTTGGTCAGACATGTTGGATGGCTGGTCAGGTGGTCTGAAAGTCTTGTTCATGTCACAAACAGCCTAGAAATGAATTGCTCCTATAAAGATAGATGAAAATGAACTCATCCACTATAGACATTATGGCTCATCCAATATTCCTCGGAAGTAACCATGAATTGTAATCTACAGTATGTTTGGGATGTTACTGTATTAATAAGATGCTAGAACACCTTATTCTTTGTGACTTACAGTAAGATGCATGTAGAAACTTCTGTTTCATATTGGAGTTTGTAGAAGCCAAGGACAATATGGGAAATAGTAAAAAGAGAAACAAACCTCTCCAATTAGGTACTTGAGGCTTCCCCATGGTATCCTGGTATCATGCTGGGTGTAGGCTTTGGTCAGATATGTATGTAATATCTCCATGCACACCTGGGCACAAACAATAAAATCAGAATGATGACACTGAAAATGCAACTAGTGCAACATGATATGGACAAGAAAATCACATACAGTATTAAGTTCATTAGAACAGTAACAATCTAAACAAGCATTAAATAAAATATCCCATGTTCTGTACAGTAAGTGTACATCCATATTCACCTTAGAGATCTGCACCTACAGTATTTGAGGGAATCTTTATTACATGCGTAACAATCAGGAGTTTGAGTCTTTGTTCCATTACTGTGGAGTTTGTCTTTTTCTCAATAGACTTAGCCATATCATATGTTAGAAAGCAGTCCCTACATAGCTCTGCTTCTGGACTTTCCTCTTAATGTATGATTGCAAGCACCTGTGTTGAACAGGTTAATTGATAAGAAAGGTGTTTCACCACAGGTGATGGCAATCATACATCAAGAGGGAAGTCCTGGGCAGAGCAATGTGTCCCTCCTGCAGAGGGTCATGTTGGGAGGTATGAATAGGCTCTCACTGTTAACTGGGTAACACCCTGAACACTGACCCTCTAGTCTTATGTAAATATGTCATGCTGCAATACATCTCATTCTTGCACGTTGGCACAATGTGAAGCACGTGGGCACACCACAAGCTGTATTTAGATAGGAACATCTATATATGCCTTGCGTTTCTAAGCGGTTTCAGGTGTCTACATACACATCCTATAAATAATGGAAGATTTGCATATAAGCAAGGACATTGCTGTGTGCTGAGCAATCATGCTGAGTGTTCTAGCATCGCTCAGAATGCTTCAGAATCGCTAGGTGTGAAGTATGCAGTCGATATACCGTATATACTCGAGTATAATTCGACCTGATTATAAGCCGAGGCACAGCCGAGGCACCTAATTTTACAACAAAAAAACTGGGAAAACTTATTTACTCAAGTGGGACCCTCACTTGAGTATAAGCCGAGGGGGGGGGGGTTCAGCTTAAAAAATGTTCTGAAAAAGTAGGCTTATACTCCAGTATATATGGTTTATGCTACAAATGTATGTACAGTCTCTTACAGAGTTAGTACGGGGTTCCAAACATTTCTAACCAAAATCTGTCTAGGATTAGGGAGATGTCCTTGCTAAGAAACCATTTCAAAATTGGCCATATAAGTGGGAGACCATACAATACCGGGCCACTGAATATATGTGTACTTTATCGCTGCATGGCAGAGTTCACTATGCTGACATTCATAATGTCAACACCAGAATGTGGAATATTATGAGGCCAGCTAAATGTTGACATGGAAATAACAATAGTTCTAGGGTCGACATTAGGCTGAAAACTGCTTGTCTGCATTTACTATGCCTATATGTTGAGGACATGTTGACCAAGTCGAATTATGAAGGTCAGCTTGGGGAATGCTGACAAGATATCCCGAACCTCACAGCATGAGGATAGCATTACAGACAGGGCACTGTTATAATGGTATACATAACTAATCACTGTAACGCTGCCTTGCAGTATGAATATATAAATTAAGGCTGATCTAGCAGGTTTATTTGTAGACTCAGGGGTAGATTTATTAAGCTTGTGAAGTGATAAAGTGTCTGTTTTTTTTCACCGGCCAATCAGCTCCTACCTGTAACTTCACAGTTAGGAGCTGATTGGCCGGTGATAAAAAGAAAACACTTTATCACTTCACCAAGCTTGATTAATCTGCCCCTCAGTCACCACTTTTACTTCCTAAAGATGTTGGAAAGTACAGACAGAAAGTAATGCCAAATGACCATACCTGGAAATCAGACTCATTGAAATCATAAGACACATTCCAGCCAATCTTCCCAAACTTCCTTCTCTCCTGCACCACCGCATGGAAGAAGGTCAGGACATAGACCAAGGTTTTGAATGCAGGATGCTGACATGCATCAAGAGCTTCATGGGTGATCTTGAAGTATGTTGCTCTCATGTTCAACTTCAGCCCATTAGGAGGTTCTGTAACAACCTGCAGAGCACACGTATAAACTGTTTATAGGTACAGGACTTCCAGATAAGCATCAACAGGATAAAACAGCATCAGGTCCTTATTATATTCAGGGGGTCCCTGGACAGTTAGTATTGATATGACTTTCTGTTTTCAGCTGTTTAATCCTTTCGGGGGAGTATATTTACCTTGAGGGATTTCTGTAAAATTCCAATAGGGAAGTCTTTGGTGGGATCTGTAGTGAGCCACAGGCGGAAGTCTGGGTGTGGTTTCCTTATCATCTCCAATGCTTTTTCTAAATCTTTCAGCCACTTCACCAGAAGGTGGCAGTTCTGTAACATGAGCCACTGTCCACGAGATACAGCTATCTCCAGGAGCTGAAGGGCAACCTATCACAACCAATGTTACATATTATTGTTACTACAGTTGTTATTATTAATTTGTATAGTGCCACATATATAAGTATGGTGTCACGGTGCTCTGATGTGCAAAGATGAAATCAGAGCACACATATTGGGATGTAAAGGTATACAAAGATATATAGGGTGAGAACATAAAAAAGAGTAGTGATGTCCATCTGTTATAGGCAGTTTAAAATGAATAGCTATATAACAGATATACTGTATGTCAGAAATGGATTTACAAGAATTAAACCTAGACTGGATGTATACACACCCAGGGCCGGCTCTACCATTAGGCAGCTGCCTAGGGCGCCAGGATCTGGGGGGGGGGGGGCGCCACCAAGTCTGCCTATCAAAAAATCCAGGATGTCCATGAGGATCTTTGTTGTATTTAATGGAGGTGGCTGCTGTGGAACTTCTAAGACATCACCTACATACTTTCCTACATTTCTGCCCCCTCCTCCTCCGACATTACTGCCCCCTCCTCCTTACTCTATTATGGATGGCAAAGGGAGGCCTCCAGGGAAAGCAGGGGACTTTCCCACCTTCCTGAGGGCTGGGTGGACCACCCAATTTTTGGGAGCCTGCCTGCCATTCTGGAAAGTGGGTATTGGTGGCAGTATTGGGGGTGGGGGAGGGGCAGTTTGTCAGTCTCAGGACTTGCATTTCAAAGGGCTCTTGAACAGTTTGCAGTTAACTAGTCATCAACACTAATGTTTATTAAAAAGTCTTTTTTTTAAAAGGAGGTGTAAAAAAAAGAATAAATTGAGGTTGAACATCATCTGTGCACATGAATAGGTCAGTCATATATTCCTGTCTGGCTGCCAGGATTAACCCTTTGAGTGCCAATGTATCTACTGAAAATGCCAGCATTGCTCACAGTTGTTATACAAATTCAAAGAAAAAAAGTTACATTAAAAAAAAGATTATATTTCCTATATAAAGGTAAACCTTACAGGTCATTGGGCAGGATGTACTAAGGGAAAAATGCGGTAAAACTCCAGTTTTCGAAGTGTTTACCGCATTTTCAAATGTACTAAGACCTGTAATGACTACAGCTGTGCACCAGGTGGCAGGGTATCGCCACCTGGTGCACAGCTGTAGTCATTACTAACTGTCACATTTTCAAACATGTGCTGCATTTATTCCTACTATAGACCCACAGGTTGCCTGAAACATGAACTGGTGGTAGATCTTTGGTAGACCGGATTGGCCACCCCTGGGTGTATGAGGCTTTAGACCAGGGGTGGCCAAACCTGTAATCAAGATCTACCAACAGTTCATGTTTTTCAGGCAATGACAGGCCGGACGCCTGGCCAGTTTCTTGAATTTGTCCCAGTGAACTCCACGGCAGTGGCAAACAGCGTGTGCACACGCTGTAGGAAAACCAGAAGAAGACCGCCGAGAAGGAAGAACCAACGGAGGCGAGTACGGATGGGGGAAAGCAGAAACAGTGTGCTGAGGGGCCTGTAAGGTGGTGAACAGTCACCGCGACGGGTCATAACAAACCCAGTGCTCTCTGCAAGCTACTGGAGAGACTGGTCTACTCTCGCCTCACAAACTTTCTTAACTCTAACACCCTATTAGACGCGCTTCAGTTAGGCTTTCGCTCTCAACACTCCACTGAGACAGCTTTGACTAAAGTGGTGAATGATCTGGTAACTGCTAAGTCTAAAGGCTATTACTCACTACTTATTCTTCTAGATCTTTCTGCTGCGTTTGACAATCTGTCGATTTGTCGATCACACTCTTCTCTTACAAACACTACACTCCCTAGGTCTTAATGATAAAGGGATTTTTGTAAGAACTTACCGTTCGAATCCCTTTCTCTGATATGGTCCTGGTGACACAGCTTCACATTGGTGACACAGCTTCACATTGGGATGTAGGAGGGTCCGCAGGAGCCAGGCACCTATCCTAAAGCTTTTGGAGGGTAGGCTCCTCCCCTACTGCATCCCAGATTCCTCAGTTCAATCTTTCAAAGCCACTGGAATACATTAACTCAGTACAAACAACTGCACATATTATATGCACAATTTTAAATTTAACTTTTCAACCAATTATAACATGAAACATCATGAACACTGGCATACTTACTGAGCGTAAGGGAGGGATCGCTGTGTCACCAGGACCATATCAGAGAAAGGGATTCGAACGGTAAGTTCTTACAAAAATCCCTTTTTCTCTTTCAATGGTCCTGGTGACACAGCTTCACATTGGGACGTTCCAGAGCCGGTCCTTTTGGGTGGGTACGCACAGGTCTGCAGTATTCATCACTGCTCGCCCGAATGATGCGTCCACCGACGCGAACTCATGGAACCTATCGAATTTGGCAAAATTATGAACAGATGACCAAGTGGCAGCGCTGCAAACCTGCTCAGCTGTTGCCCCATGTCGAACCGCCCAAGAGGTGGCAACCGACCTGGTGGTATGCGCATTAATCCTGGCCGGTACAGGCCTACCAACTTTAGTATATGCAAACGCAATAACAGAGCGCAACCACCTAGCAATGGTCTGCTTTTTTAGAAGCAGGCCAACTAAGTTTGTGTATGTCATACAAAACCAGTAAAGTATCAGTCTTTCTGACACTCTTAACTCTGTCCACATAAACGCGCAAGACGCGCACAACATCCAAATTCCTCAATTTGTCCCTTTTCCTAACAACCCTCTGGGGGTTGAAACACAGGCAGAACAATCTCCTGATTTAGAAGAAAAGCAGAGACTACTTTTGGTAAAAATCTAGGGGTACTGTCCGAAAGGCAGCCCTATCATCATGACATATAAGGGAGGAATACTTGTAGCACAAAGCAATCAACTCCGATATTTTTTTTTTTTTTTTTTTTTTTCTGCTGACGCCACCGCCAACAAAAATACCAGCTTCCCTGAAAGGAAACTAAGGTCAACCGACCTTAACGGCTCAAAAGGCGCCTCTTTAAGGTACTCCAGAGCCAGAGATAATTCCCCTGGTGCTACTGGTTGGTTGTAGGGAGGTTTCAATAGATAAACCCCCTGCAGGAAGGTCTGTACTTCTGGTTCTAACGCAATCCTTCTTTGGAAAGAAAAATTGACACGGTCGAGATATGTACTCTGAGTGACTGAAGGCCTAACCCAGAGGAAAGGCCCTCCTGTAAAAAACTCCAACAATTTAGCCATTTTAAATCTCGATGTGCGTGACCTCTGTCTTACACACCACCAAATATAGGTCTTCCAGGCCCCAATATAATTTACAGAAGACACTGACTTTCTGTCTTTCCTCATTGTGTTAACCACCGCCTCTGAGAATCCTATATTCCTCAAAATGGCGTTTTCAACAGTCAGACCGTCAAAATTAATCGAGCTGAATCCAGCTGGTTGAACGGTCCTTGTTTTAGAAGGTCTGACCTCAGAGGTAGACGCCACGAGTCCACAGAGAATCTCTGAAGCCTCGAGTACCAGGATCTCCCTGGCCAATCTGGGGCCACTAAAATTACTGGAATTGTCTGGGCCTGTATTGTTTTCAACTCTCTTGCCAGCATTGGAACTGGCGGAAAATCATAAAGAAGATTCCCCTCCCAGGGGATAGTCATGGCATCCACTGCTTCTGCCAGTGGATCCCACATCCTGTCATACAACCTGGGTACCTGATGGATGAACCTGTATGCCTTCAGGTCCCTCTCCGGGGTTTCCCCCTTATTGTAATCTAGTGGAATACTTGTGGATTCAGCCTCCATTTTCCTTCCATCAGTTTCTCCCTGCTCAGGAAGTCGGCCTCTATATTCTCCACTCCTGGTATGAAGATTGCTGATAATGCTAGAACATTCTGTTCCGCCCACAAGAAGATTCGGGACACCTCCCACATGGCCAGATTGCTGTGTGTGCCTCCCTGGTGATTCAGATATGCCACAGCTGTGACGTTGTCGGTCTGAATGCCTAAAAGGGAGCTCTTGTAATCTTTTCTCCCGCCAGAGAAAACCTCTTCCACACAGCCCTCAGTTCCAAGATGTTGATCAGTAAGGCAGACTGTAAAGTATCAGTCTTTCTGCTCTAAAGTGCACAAGCCCTGCAGACGCAGGTCCATGACTACTGCCCCTCATCCTCTGAGACTGGCGTCGGTAGTTTTGACTACCAACCAGCTCCAGGACTGCAGGGACCGACTCCCCCGAAGGGAATCCACCTCCATCCACCATTTTAGGAAGGATCGAGTTTCTGAAAACAACACCATTTGTTCTGACCTCATGGTCTGAGTGTTCCCTGTCCACTGGGACACTCTAGAGTGGAACCTGGCGAACTGTAACGTCTCGAAAGACGCCACCATCTTCCCCAGCAGTTTGAGGCACCTCCATACTGCTGTGCTCTGAGACCCTAGGATCTCTTGTACCAAGGCAGCCAGATCCCTGGCCTATGCCTCTGGTAGAAACACCCAATGCAACTGGGTATCCAGACCAATCCCCAAGAATTGGAGTCTCTGTGACGGCACCAACTGAGACTTTTGTAAGTTTAAAAAACCAGCCGTGAGCCTGCCAAAAACCCAATGGCTTTTGCCCAGTGACTCTTCAACATGTCTGCTGACTCCGCTCTGAACAGCAGGTCGTCCAAATATGGGATCACAGTGTTTCCCCTCAGTCGAAGCACAGCCGCCATTACAGACATTATCTTGGTGAATACCCTTGACGCTGTGGCCAGGCCGAAGTGCAACACCTGGAATTGCAAGTGCATGGTCTCCTATCTCAATAGAACCTGATGTCCTGGGTGAACAGGAACATGAAGGTATGCGTCCTGGACATCCATGAACGCCAAAAATTCTCCCTGGTCCAGGCTACACAGCACTGACCGTAGAGACTCCATTTTGAAATGGTCTACCCACAAATGGATAATTAACGACTTTAAATTGAGAATCGGTCTGAAAGACCCTTCTGGTTTGGACACCCGACACAGAGTGGGATAAAAGCCTTTTTTCCATTCCGCTCTGGGGACCGGGATCACCACACCCTTCTCTAAAAGAGAATGAGCCGCTCCCAAGGGAGCTGTACGGAGCCGAGCCCCTTTTGGTATTGGCGTGGGAATGAATCTTCTTGGAAGAAGACCCTTGAAGGGAATTCTGTAACCCTGGGTTATAATTTCTAACACCCAAGAATCCCGGTCTAACAATGCCCATGCGTCTTTGAACAGTGTCAGATGTCCCCCCATCTTGACCACCGCCGGGCAAAACCCTTGGCAGTCATGCAGACGGTTTGTCCTCTCCTTTGTGTTTGGTTTCTTATGAAAGGAACCAAATTTAGACTTTAGGACCTTTCCCCTGAAGGGCTGTCCTCAGAAAGACGCACCTCCTCTAAGGGAGGGCCGCAAGGCTGGCCTGAAAGCAGAAAGCCTTGATGTCTGCTTGGCTGCAGGGACTGGCAGGACAGTACTTTTGCCACCTGTGGCCTGCTAATAATCTCTTTCAGTTCAGAAGGAAGTAACAGCTTTCCTTTAAAAGCTATTGTCTCTAAGGCTTTCTTAGACACATTATCTGCCTCCCAAGCCTTAAGCCAGATCACTCTCCTGGCATTTACAGACACTGTGGAAACTCTGGCAGCCATTTTGAGAGCTTCCTCTCAGACTCCAATACATGCTCTGCAGCCGTTTTTAAGCTTCTCTGCAAGCAATAACACACAAGGGTCAGCGTGTAAAATAGTGCACAAATTTTTGGCCCACACGATCATGGCCTTAGAGACCCAGGCTGAAATCCTCAGAGGGCGTAGGGTGTATCCCACCCCTTAAAATAATGCTTTGAGGCTACCCTCCAGCTTTTAGTCTGCGGGGTCCTTAAACGCTGCTACCCCTTGTACTGGTAGCACAGTGGCTCCACCTGAGGTCTTGATACACGTGTCACAGAAGCATCTACCACTGGGACTTTTTTCCAGAGGTCAGCATGCACCTCAGGCATGGGGTACAGGCTTAGAAATCTTTTAAGTATCTGAAGCCTTTTATCAGGGGTTTTTCAGGCCCCTTAGCAGGGAGATATCAGATTCTTTACGCTGTCTCATAAAAAACAACCTTTGCAGGAGTTTATCCTTCACAGACAAATTTAATGCCTGTTTAACAGCAGTAATAAAATCCTCTACCCCTGAGGCTGAGGACTCTTCAGAAATATCACCCTGGTTTGCTCTGTGTACTCTCCTACCTCATCAGCAGCTAATAATGGCCCTGAATAAGACCTTTTAGGGGTCCCCACAGAATAACCATAAAACTTGTGCAACAAGTAATTTAAACCTGCTGATTCCCATAGCAGTATCCTGCATGACCTGTAATCAGTCAGGATCTGTCTGGGTCCGAGGCACAGAGCTAGGGGACTGCTGAGAGAATGGCAATGGTCTAGGGAAGTTACCAGCCATCACTCTGCCTGTCCAGTAATGCTCCAAGGCATTTTTAGACCTGCCTAGGGCTTGGCCCATGCAAGTTCCGATGTACTACCCTCTGGAGTTCACTCCCCATGGGTTTCACAGCAGCGCATATAAATACATAAGCCCCCCTCAGGGACAATTCTCAGTGTACAACCACTGCAAGCGCTCAATGCATTTTAGGCTCCCTCCCCCAAGACCACAGGCTGTTGCTCAGACCTGATGTTCTCAATAACACGGTCACAGCATTAAATGTACATACATTATATACAGTGTACTCAGTCACTTAGCTTTCTGTAGTCTTCAGAATGGGGAAAGCGAAGCCCAGGAAATCCAATCACTCTGTCAGGATCTGTAAGCCAGCTCAGCTCCGCTGCAAGCGTTCTGAATGGCGCCAAAACAGAGTGAGGGAAGGGATCAAGTCCCTGCTGCTGCGGGGTCTGTGACTTTTGGCGCCAACTACCCCCAGACAGCCGCTCCCATTGTAGGATCTCCTTGTTCCAGTATCTCCCCCTCAGCTGGGGACCACTCGGAACATGCCTGTAACAACACTGCTGTCCTCTCATATCAGGAGCTCAGTGTGTAAGCTCCGCATAAAATGGCCGCCGCCATCACGGAGCGCCTGTCCCCCATGATCCCCACCTAGCGTGAAGCCGGTTTCAGAGCGCTCCGGAGCCCAGGCAGCTTCTTAAAAGAAGCTGTAAGCGCTGCACAGGGAGGCCAGACAGCGTCTCCCATGTGCACAGTGAGCTGACAGGACGCGCTTCTGTCAGCTCCTGCTGCGCTAGCAGTGTGAAGATTCACTAATGAGAATCCTCACACTGTGCCTACCTAGCTAGTGTAAAAGTTAATAAAATAATAAAAACCCTAACTAGCTCTACTCCTTCGGCTGCTCCGGCAGCCCTTTAGAATAGCACCCACTCCAGTGGGCACCTAACACGAACTGAGGAATCTGGGATGCAGTAGGGGAGGAGCCTACCCTCCAAAAGCTTTAGGATAGGTGCCTGGCTCCTGCGGACCCTCCTACATCCCAATGTGAAGCTGTGTCACCAATGTGAAGCTGTGTCACCAGGACCATTGAAAGAGAAACAGCCCTTTCCTGGTTCACATCTTACCGATCTGATTGCTCTTTCAGTGTTCACTTCTCTGACTCTACTTCTTCTTCATTACCTCTGTCAGTCAGAGTTACGCAAGCAGATCTGAAGATAAATCTGCATGTTTATTTTCTAAACTGCATGAAAAAAATAAACTTTGCAGAAAAAACAAATATTTTAAAAATAATAGAAAAAATAGTTCACTCACAAAGGGGTCCGATGGAAGTGGTGCGCTAAATGCATCCTAGCGCTATACATCCAGGATATGAAGGGTGGATTTTTAAAACCACCTGCCTCTTCTGTTTAACAGGTAAATGTTATAGGTTGCTCCTGCCGCAATTTGTACTCCACGACTCTCTGCTATCTCCCGCAGCTGTGGTCCCAGCTTGTAGGTAGAGAGAAAGTCTGTCTAGTACTGACATACAATGCCGGCTCCGTTGTGCGGCTCCGTTTGCGGCTCCTGTTCTGGGGGGTGGTTGGAAGGTAGAAAAAAAGTGACCACGTTCACCTGGCCAACGCGTTTCAATCCGCAACGGGATCTTTGTCAAGGCTCTCCCGTTGCGGATTGAAACGCGTTGGCCAGGTGAACGTGGTCACTTTTTTTCTACCTTCCAACCACCCCCCAGAACAGGAGCCGCAAACGGAGCCGCACAACGGAGCCGGCATTGTATGTCAGTACTAGACAGACTTTCTCTCTACCTACAAGCTGGGACCACAGCTGCGGGAGATAGCAGAGAGTCGTGGAGTACAAATTGCGGCAGGAGCAACCTATAACATTTACCTGTTAAACAGAAGCGGCAGGTGGTTTTAAAAATCCACCCTTCATATCCTGGATGTATAGCGCTAGGATGCATTTAGCGCACCACTTCCATCGGACCCCTTTGTGAGTGAACTATTTTTTCTATTATTTTTAAAATATTTGTTTTTTCTGCAAAGTTTATTTTTTTCATGCAGTTTAGAAAATAAACCTTTTTAAATAAATATATTGGAACTTGTATACATCTGACCATAAGCGCCTGTGTTAAAACTTCTCCAACCCCCCCTCTTTCATCCATGATATTGGCTGGCCGATTGAACCAGCTGGAGATTTCTCAGGCTGCTAGGTGAGAGGCGCATTTGAAAAATCACACACCATCCCTTTTGGCATAAATCTGCATGTGTATGGCCACCTTTAGGTCCTCTGATTTCTCAATCTATACTTCCTCTCTTGGCAAAATAATCAGCTCTTTTGGATTTCAGTATCACTTATATGCGGATGATACTCAAATCTATCTATCAACCCCAGAGTTGTCACCAGTGGTTTTGGGTCGAGTCTCTGAAAGTCTCTCTGCCATCTCATCTTGGATGTCTTCTCGCCAACTCAAACTCAATATTTCCAAAACGGAATTACTTATATTCCCGCCAACTAAGAACAGCTACCATCCTGATATCTTTATCGCTGTTGAAAACTAGACAATCTACCCTACCCCACAAGCTTGTTGCTTAGGGGTCATCCACGACTCTGAACTGTCCTTTCTTCCCCACATTCAATCTGTCTCCAAATCATGTTACATGCATCTAAAAAACATATCCAAAATACGACTGTATCTCACGCAAGACACTACTAAATCTCGTATCCATGCACTCATTATATCCTGCATTGATTATTGCAATAGTCTCCTAAATGGTCTTCCCAAGAACAGACTCGCTCCACTGCAATCCATTTTAAATGCTGCTGCTAGGCTGATCTTCCTTGCAAGACACTCATCGTCTGCTGATCCAGTCTGCCAGTCCCTCCATTGGTTACCTGTATCTTACCGTATTCAATATAAAACACTTCTACTCGCATTAACCGAACTGCACCAGCATATATCTCTTTACTTATCACAAAATATCTCCCATCTCGACCACTCCGCTTTACACAAGATCTGCGTCTCTCTTCTGCACAGATCACTAGCTCCCATTCACTATTACAGGACTTTCATCGGGCTGCTCCCATCCTATGGAACGCCCTTCCATGCACAATAAGACTCTACACTAGCCTCCAAACTTTCAAGTGTTCCCTGAAAACTCACCTCTTCAGGCAAGCCTGTCATATTTAAGTTCTACATGCATAACCCTCTGAGGCACTTATGTATTATATTGCTTCCCTTCTGGACTTGTAACTGTGGGACTGCTGTGCTATTACTGATGCCTGTCCTTGTGTTTCCCTCCTATATCCCTATAGATTGTAAGCTTGAAGCAGGGCTCTCTAACCTCCAAGTCTGTCTGTTGTTACCCAGCTTGTTTTATCATTGTCTACAATTGTAAAACGCAACGGAATCTGCTGCGCTATATAAGAAACTGTAAATAAATAAACATATAAATATAGAAACTCTGAGACTAATTAGCAAAATCTGAAGCTAATTAGGGACACTGCAGAACAATTTGTACATGTATATAGGATTGAAATATTAAATAGCATTTTAGTTTTCATTCATTTTTATATATACCTGGAGTAAATAAAAGGTTATACAAATGACAGAGTGAAGCAATTTAACTTGATAGCAGTTTCTGCCGTTTCTATGTTATAGACTAGAAATTAATTGATATACTGATTATATAAGAAGTGTCTCAAAATGTGTGGGGAGGGGGGGAGGGAGGAGGTGGGGGGGATTAAGCATTTGCAATAGATTAAGTTGAGTTTTCTGGGTGATCGAAAATAAATGTAAATCAATATTTACTGTAGATGTGTACATAATCCAACATAATCTAGCACAATAGCACTGTATATATGGTAGATTAATTTAGCAAAGCAAAATTATTTACTGTGAGTTAACCTAGCTGTTGAGAAATACAGAACATAATAAGAGGTCAAACAAGTCGCGTTACTTACTTTTTCCTGCCCCTGACCCATGGCAAGGAATTTCAAGCGATTTCCTCCAAAGCCTGACCTGTCTGCCAACTTCATGAGGTCACTGGCAGGATCAGACCCCGGACTCAGGATAAACACAATGGGTGAAGTAGGAACACTTTGTTCAAATATAGCTTCAAAGCTTATGACGGGTGGCTGGACATACCTATGGGTTGTAACAAACATTCTGCACTTAGTAAATGAACCTTAACGCGTGTGAGTGTGACTCGCCTGAGTGGACATGACACATGGGTAAGCGTGTGTTTTTATACTGGTTATGGACGGATTATCATTGTCCTGAAGGCTGCAGTGCTAAACAATGATTATTTCACTTTTGCCATTACAAACCATTAAGTGCCCACAGCTAAATATAGGTTGCAGGGAAGATACATTTACAATGGTTAAAAGACTAATCTAAGAAGACAAGTGTTAGCTGGCAGTTCTGCAGGGACCACAGAGAAGAACGGTAGTGATATAGGAGTACTGCGGCAATCTCATCAGATTACATTATATGTGAGCCAGTGGGGAAAGATCTACCATTCATTATATTTCTATTGGACTGCTGCACTTTCCAGCAGTGGCATGGTTACAGCAGGGACAGGGTTACAGCAGGGACAGGGTTACAGCAGGGACAGGGTTACAGCAGGGACAGGGTCACTGCAGGGACATGGTCACAGCGGAATGGGATCATTCGTCAGACTGCATTTAGGTCTACAGTCATTAGGTTGACCCCACTAGGTCGACTGGCAGGAAGGTCGACCTGAATTAAGGTCGACATGGGCCAAGGTCGACATGACTTAAGGTCGAATTTGCATAAAGGTCGACATGAGGAAGGTCGACTGGTCATAAGGTCGACATGGGTTTTTCACTGTTTTTTTATCCGAATGTCGACACAGTCGACATGGACACAGTTGGCAATGAGAATCGGACCCTTGCATCGCTCGCTTCGCTCGCGATGCTTCGGGCACGGTGCCTCGCTGCGCTCGGCACACTATTTTATTCTCCTACCACGCCCTAGTGGATGGTAGGGCATGAAATACCGCCTGTCGGCACATGTCGGCTCAAAAAACAGTGAAAAACCCATGTCGACCTTATGACCAGTCGACCTTCCTCATGTCGACCTTTATGCAAATTCGACCTTAAGTCATGTCGACCTTGGCCCATGTCGACCTTAAGTCAGGTCGACCTTCCTGCCAGTCGACCTAGTGGGGTCGACCTAATGACTGTAGACCTAAGTTCATTCTAATAGATGACCGCATCCCGTCACAGCAGGGACATGGTCACAGCAGGGACATGGTCACAGCAGGGACATGGTCAAAGAAGGGACATGGTTGCAGCAGGGACAGGGTTGCAGCAGGGACAGGGTTGCAGCAGGGACAGGGTTACAGCAGGGACAGGGTTACAGCAGGGACAGGGTTACAGCAAGGACATGGTTACAGCAGGCAACAAATAAATATTAAATGAGGTGCATGCACTTTGCCAGTACTATAGCTGCTCCCAAAGGTGCTTTATTCTGGCTGCCTGGTCATGCTGGCTCCTAGATGAGTGTTACTGTAAACTCAAGTATGTCACACTGCAAACAGCTGGCACGTTCTATATGTATCCATACAGCATCACATAGTTATATATAAATTACAGTGTTTTACCCACTGTAGTCAGAACAATAAAAAAAAACAATCCATTTAGACCTTCAATATACTTGGGGGTCATTTATCAACTGTATCATTGATGTGATGCAATGTAACTGTACACAGCTTCCAACAAGTGTAGCCATTGCTAGACTGGTGACATTGGCATTTTGGAAAGAGGGTGCGCATATATGTCCCCAGGGGATGAGCGTGACCGGACGACAGGATGCTGGCTGTCAATAGACTGCATTATATCATTCATTTCAGCTGGTTACTTACTTCTCTCCCATGGTGACTGTGACATAGTCTGTTACAGCCCTGTACACACGGTCGACTCTAAAGCATCTCAGCAGCAGCAGTTTTTGAAAGGTAGAAAGCTTGTCATTGTAGCCGAGAGGGAAGGGATACTGCTCCAGAGTGTCCAGGTCATACCACTAAGTACAGGAGCAGAAGAACACAATTGCTGATGTTTTCTGTAGTATACGATGGAAAATTACAGCAAACATCTGATACGTTGCTATGGGTTACAACACTTTTTCCTGTGTAACCCTTTTCTTTAATGACCTTTGTCATTATATGTGCAAAACGTCCTTTAGTGCTTCATCGGACACTACACATTTATTTGATCTAGTTAAAATGTCAGTTATGTTATCTGCTGCAAATTTAATATTTATTAAGTAATACAGATATGAAATGACAATACAATAGGATGACTGGTCATATTTGTTCTCGCTTAACCCTTTGAGTGCCAACATCTGCGCTAAAATTGCCAGCGTCGCTCACATTTGTTATATAAATTCAAATAAAAACCGTGGTGTAAAAAAATATTAAATTTCCTATATAAGGTAAACATTACATGGAATTATGATGAATATAAAGGTTTGCTTGGCAATTTTTACACCTCTGTTATCAAATTCACTTGGCATTCAAAGGGTCAAGTAATAATATTCAGCTTTCTGTGGTTTAAATGCGATAACTAAGATCTCACTTACAACTTTCCATTCCGACTCATGTCTCTCCACAAGATCAGGAAGTGACCCATACAGGGATGGAAACAATTCAGAGAGGCGGATGATGTCTTCCCATCCTTGGTCTGGAAGCCAAGAACATGGCTTCTTTCTCTTGCTTTTCTCCAGTGATATATTTCCTAAAGGAGAAAGAAGGATCTAAATACACCAAACTTAAACCAAAACCCAGATTCTTATAACGAGTCACAATAAATGATACCTTTTAAGAAGAAGTCCAGTTCCTCCTGTGGCACCCTGCCATCTGCTTGTTCTAGCTTTATAGTCATATTGAAGGAAAACAGCAACTTATGTCTCTCAAATAAGCCTGAAAATATAATGTTTTAAGTTTAACATCAATCATAAAAATCACATCATTTGTAAAAATGTAAAACTGTGACAGTCATGTGACCAGAAGTTTATTGCTTCCTCTTAGGTCCCAAATACAGTAAGCAGCTATAGGGAACCTATTCTAACCTACACTAGTCATTTGAGTTGCTCCAGTGTTTGAGTATTGAATTAGGAACAAAAATGTGGTAATTTACAGCAACTAGCCTTATCACAGCTATTGCACAAAAAGTGCAAGGAAAATGACTTTTCGCTGGTACTGTATGTATGCCACCATTTCTTTCTAACACCTAATGTATTCTATTGCAAATTCTCAAACATGGGATTACCACAATAATTCTATATACCATATAATATAGGATAACAGTATTTAAATGGTCAGAATAAAAATGTGTACACAAATGGCATATATATATGAATTTTGTTCACATGAAAAAAATTGTTTTTATTATATATTTGGTTAGTTATAGTCAATTTTACAAAAAGTTAATAAAAAAAGACTACTTCATCCTGCAAAGCTAAAAACACACCAAAAACACCCCTGCAAGGCTAACAAAACACCCCAAATACTTGTCCCATACCTTGTACCCCAATTTTCATGATTTTGCATTATTTGTTTAACATAAGCTACAAGTTATTATTGGCTAATTAAAAACGTCTAAAGTGCCTAATTACCCATTCAGAGGGGTATCCCCAGGGCCGGCGCTACCCACTCAGCAGCTCCTGCAAAGCAGGTAGGCGCCATGCTGAAAAGGCGCTGTCTCCCACCCTGCTCTGCTAAAGTTGCCTCAGCCCTCACTGTCACTGCCTCCTGCACGCCGCCTGCAGCGCCTGTCTGATAGCGGGCGGCAGTATGGAGAGGCTGAGCAGCTCCATGCACCGCACACACACTGTCCTCCTCCTGCGACCTGCCCCCTCTTCCTCACACTCACGGACACTTGCGCTGAGGCATGTAGCGCTGTCTGTGAATGCCTGGATGACATGTCATGTCCAGATCCGCCCCCTACCCATTGCTCCCTACGCCTGTCAGCTGTCAATCAAATGACGAACAGGCAGCAGCGCTGCCTCCTCTTCCTTCCCTCTTCTCAGTGTGCTGTGCCAGTGCCAGTCCTCAACACTCCGCCCCCTCTATTTCCTCCCCTCTTCTTCCATCTCCTCCTTCTCTCCCCTCCTGTCCCCCTCAGTCACGAGAGGGGTGTAATGGCGTCCTCAGCGTCCTGCCTACGCAGATAGAAGAGGAGGGACTGCACAAGAATTAAACAGCAAAAGAACAGTGATTCTTTTATTATACATGTTTATAGCAAATTTTTTAATAATTGTATATTTTTTTTATATTAATTTAGACACTTTTTAAATAATGGGCTGGGTTATGTGCCTAAAGGTGGCCATACACACTGCAATAGCAGCGTGCTATGCGATGTGTGCTCCTGCGGGCATCGCATCACATAGTACAAAAAGTAGGTGCTGCTTTCGGATCGCATCGCGATCTAGCCCATAACGTATGTGATTCTCGCAGCGTGTATGGGCACCTTTAGTGCCTGCAACATTTTGCGGACACACCACTGAGATGGTGTATGCATACATGTACATGTACCCGAGATCCTCCATAGGATCTCATGTTGCATAAACTCCCACAATCGGGCTGCAGTTTGTTGCAATGGCAATGTGAAAGGGCGCAAAATTTATGGTTTGCAGGAGGGCGCCGGACACCCTAGCACCGGCCCTGGGTATCCCAGTGATTTTGAACCAAATCCCTACATTTTTCACCTGCTCAGAAAAGGTGAACGCAGATTTGTGATAAAACCTGTGGAAAATGATTGTGGTTTAGTTGCAGACAATTTTTTGTCTGCGTTTTCATAGCTAATTGGGTACCCTCCCTAACCGAAGAGAAAATTAGTGTTGGTAGGTAATGATTTTGGTGAACAAAAGATTCCCAGCCCTGAGAGATACAGGAGTTATTGGACCGCTAACAGATGCACATTTTTTATAGTACAATACATAGCATAAATGTAGAAGTCAACATTGAAAAGTAATATTTTCATTAATAAGATTCTTATTAACTTTTAAAGTGTCCTTATCTTCCACAACACATTACAAATTAAATAATACATACCAGCCTTTATAACAATTACATGATTTTAAGATTTATGCAAACACTAGTTACCAGCCCATCAAAATGACAGAACAACATAACAGTAAGGTCAGTGTAGGTGACTGTGCGCGCCCAGCCTGGAGCAACACTTTAATGTTGTTTGGCATTAGTTAATAAATGTGAGCGCCTACATTTCTAAATAAAATACAAACACCTCTGCCACATCTGTTATTTTGTGGTCAGAATGTAATGGGAATAGATATCTATGACTTAATGCAATATAGCTACAATATATATAATTAAGAGCTAGCATTGAGAGTGTGCAGCAGTAAGCCGTAAACATCATTACTGCATATTATGCACCAGTCCTCTAGTACTAGCAAGAGACACGCATCCTATCCTTAAGCACCATACACACTAGCTGAACCCCACCGACACCGATATTGGCAGCTGCGGGGACCGGACGGGATGCAAGCGCATACACACTTTCCGTTGCTGGGGTAAAGGGAGAGACAGCGAATGGAGACCACGAGGGAGAGACGACCATGCTGCAGCTGCAACATGATTGTCATTAATGAGGACCTCCCTCGTCTGACCATGAAGGACAAGGAAGGAGGTTGTTAACAATGTGCACAGTCACTAGGCAATATAGTAAAATATATCATTCAGAAGGGCCCTTCTGAGTGACATCTTTTACTACATATATCGCCTAGTGCAGCGGTTCTCAAACTGTGGGTCCTGACCCTCTCAGCACAGGGTCGTGACTCCATGTTGCTGATCATCAGGCTGATGACTAATCTCTGTCAGTCTGAAAAATCTGTTGAATTGTCTGTTATTTTAGACTCCTCACATCATTCTGTGCATCCACAATGCTGCCATGTATGTGATGTCTGCTGACTACACATGTGATGTGATGACCTTCTGCAGTAACTTGCTGGGGTCCTATCATTATTTTTATTGTCTGATAGGGTCCCAGAGCAAAATAGTTTGAGGACCCCTGGCCTAGTGTCTATGGGGCATAATTGGGTGTGGATCAAAGAGTCAATGTTTTTAGGCCGACAGTGTGTAGCCACAAGGTCGTCATGGGGAAAATATCAACACAAGTAAAAGGTTGACATGGAAATGGTCGACACATGAACAGGTCTACATAATAGTTTCACATTTGTTTGGTGTTACTTTGTACATTAGAGAATGTGCAACTCCAATTAGTGTACCATGTTCCCTCACATAGCTTGCTGAGCCACATAGCACGTGAATGGTAAAGTATGAAAAAGTAAAACAATTTAAAATAAACAAAGTTTTCCTACATTGCCACTTATATCAACAGTGTGCATGTCCACCATATGTGGACTAGACAGTCAACCTATAATCCAGATCCCATCAAATTATTGTAATCCTGTAGAATGTAAGGAAGGGAGCAGAGCCCTCTTACCTCATTGGGGGGTATTCAATCTCAGACGATATTACTGCCCGGAGGATGTCAGTGATCTACACTCCCCTATGCAAGTTTAACATTGTTAAAAGTCGAATCTGCACTGTCAAAAATGGCCAATGAATTGTTGAATCTGCGGCCATTTTGAATATCGGTGGCTGTTTCCGCTGATGCACAGACTTTTTATGATTGTCGTAATCATTTGCTAAATCAAACCACGACAATGAAACTAGACCCAAACACAAGGCTTCCTGCACATTCCGAAAAAGAACAAGTGGTTTCCTATGTGAATTACAGTGTGGGCTGTATCTGAAAGAAAACACTAACCTGTGCATCCATAGTTATAAATGTTGAATGTCAATGTGTCCATTATGTTTTTCAACCTTTTGACCAAAATACCATCAGGCAAAGATTTCCGCAGTGATAGATCAAAGACAGCCAAGAATGATGACAGCGAATACTGATACATTGAGTTGACCAGTGCCATCTCAGACAGGACAAAGAAGAGTATGGCACCACGCTTGGCAGCTGGTCTATAACCATCTCGTAATTTATCAATGTCCACTGCAGTCCTCTCTGCTAGCTTCAATTTTTCTGATACCTAGTTGGAAAAGAAAATGTTAATCTATGACTAAAGGGAATGGGATCATTCGTCAGACTGCATTTAGGTCTACAGTCATTAGGTCGACCCCACTAGGTCGACTGGCAGGAAGGTCGACCTGACTTAAGGTCGACATGGGCCAAGGTCGACATGACTTAAGGTCGAATTTGCATAAAGGTCGACATGAGGAAGGTCGACTGGTCATAAGGTCGACATGGGTTTTTCACTGTTTTTTTATCCGAATGTCGACACAGTCGACATGGACACAGTTGGCAATGAGAATCGGAATCGCAATGCTTCGGGCACGGTGCCTCGCTGCGCTCGGCACACTATTTTATTCTCCCACCACGCCCTAGTGGATGGTAGGGCATGAAATACCGCCTGTCGGCACATGTCGGCTCAAAAAACAGTGAAAAACCCATGTCGACCTTATGACCAGTCGACCTTCCTCATGTCGACCTTTATGCAAATTCGACCTTAAGTCATGTCGACCTTGGCCCATGTCGACCTTAAGTCAGGTCGACCTTCCTGCAAGTCGACCTAGTGGGGTCAACCTAATGACTGTAGACCTAAATGCAGTCTGACGAATGACCGCATCCCGACTAAAGTACTTTAATATTACAACTGTAATAGTAGGTTGTCATTGTATGCTGTTGTTCATTATATTATGCAACTTTATACACATAGGCCATAACAGTAAATATGGAGTTAGTAGCTTACTAATATATAATGTATTTATTGCATATTGGAAGAATCAGAGTTATCTGTCATTAGACAGTAGTGACATTTGACACCTACCTCTGTAGCTTTGGACTTTGTCTCTTCCAGGGTATGAACCAGTTCCACATTATCCAGCATGTTACCGGTGGAGGTTGCAAGCTCTCTTAATAAGGAGTCTTCCAGGTCCTTTAATAACTTTTTATTCTCACTGGTCTCCAGAATAAGATTTTCTCTTTGCTCTTCCAACTCTCTTCTTTCAAAGCCAACAATGACACTCAGTAATTGATCTTCGAGGCCTTTCAAAGTAACTGAACATTACACAGAAAAGAGATTCAGAGTGAACACTGTGCCTGTTAGTATACAGTATATTGGTTTTTTTTGTACTGCAAAACCAATCTATCATGCATTGTACATAAAAAAAAGTATAGGCATTGCTTCCAAACAAATTAGGCCCTTTCTTCATAATTCAGATATATATTATGATTTATTCAATCTGGGGTATTCAATCTGGGATTTAAATTGTTGGAACGTCTTGACAGTCAGAATCCTGGGCCGTTTTCGCGCAGCTCAACTGTAACTCAGTTGGAATTCAATGTTCTGGCTGTCGAGTGTCGGAAAGTGGGCGTGTTAGCGAAAACAGCCGCGGATTGACGAAAAACGTCCATGATTTTGACAATCCGTAGCCGTTTTCCTACAAAACAGATCCAACTTGTTTTAAAGTCAAATCTATTTTTTCGTAATGTGCCATCGATGCTGTCAGAAATGACAGCATTGAATAGGCGACGGCCGCTATTTCCACAGGCCGGGAGTGAATACCGCCGTAAGTTTTTTATATATATATATATATATATATATATATATATATATATATATATATGCAGTACAGCTCATAGTTTATGCAGTGTTTGAGAGGCTGCATAGATTAATTGTCTAAATATATTGCTGCATAAAAAATAGTTTAAAAGCATGTTGGAAGGGGAATATTAAACTCTATCACAGGCAGCAACTGGGATGAACTTCTACTTGTAAAGAGACAGACCCCCCTTCCCCGTCCCACCACATAAAATCATTTGAAATCATTTGGTGTGGCAGAATGTGAATTCTGTCTCATTCTATCTTGTGTGGCATAATGTGAGTTTTAGCTCATACTGTGTGGCATAATGTGACTGTTGGCTCATACCTTGTGACATAATGTGAAATTTGGCTCATACTGTGTGGCATAATGTAATTTTTGTCTTATACTGTGTGGCATAATGTGAATTTTGTCTCATTCCATGTGGCATAATGTGAATTTTGTCTTATTCTGCTTGGCATAATGTGCATTTTGGCTCATCCAGTTTGGCATAATATGAATTTTAGCTCATGCTGTGTGGCATAATGTGAATTTTGGCTCATTCCATATAGCATAATGTGAATTTTGGCTCATTCCATGTGGCATAATGTGAGTTTTGGCTCATTCCGTGTGGCATAATTTGAATTTTGGCTCATTCCGTGTGGCCTAATGTGTATGGGGAGTATTGCACTGGGAGGGGAATATTTTGCATAGGGGGAGACGCAGGTAGATCCCCAGTAAGTAAGTGTACAGAAAGTAGATCCCAGGTTACAAAAGTCAGGCCACCCCTGTTCTAGAAGATAATATATAGAATCTAATTTGGTTGCCCATAGCAAAATCACATATTCAATAGAACTCCCATCTTAGTAAATAAACCCCCAAGTTTGCCTTGTTTGCTGCCCCTACCCATGTATGCCTTTGCCCCACCCCTCTATGTGTTCCTCTGTCACACGTGACCATGTGTGCCTCTGAATCCACCTTTGCAAGTGTGCCCATATTACACCCTGAAAAAGTATGCCTCTAACCCCTTAATTATATGTACTGCTCCACCTAACAAATGTTTCTCTGCCTACTTTCACTTTCTTTATCCCTCTTTGTCCCATTATCCCATCTGTTTCCCCACCCAATCTAGTTCACCTCCTTCTACAATCTTCGCCCACCATGTATTTCCTTTTCACACCACACTTTTCACCACCTCATCTTCCATTTATCCCCTGCCTTTACTTTCTGCTCTTATGCACGCTGTATGTAGAACTCTATTAGAGGTGGCGTGGATAAATTGAAATACAACTATGGGCGGTATTCAATGTGAATACCGGCGACGTGCAGCAAATCCTGTTTAGGATTCGCTGAACATTCACCACTGCTCGCTGCGTTCCGGAGCCTCGCCGGCTCCGGTATTCAACGAGTCAGGGGCTCGCTGCCCCTGACCGGCGAATTTGAGCTCCTGCGGCGGACGCCGCAGGGAGCCTGAGGACGGCGGCAGGCAGGGAGATGGAAGTCTCCCTGCCTGCCCCAGAACGTTTGTGGGGGGGAGGTGGGCTCCCCGGGAGCCAGGCAGCACAGGCTGCCCCCTGGGGGAGCCAGCAGGGGACCGGGTATATTCACTACACCCGATCATGAATATGTAATGATCGGGTGAAGTGAATATATGAATATCTAATGAGCGGCTCGGCTCCGGCCCCCTGCTGGCTGGTCTGTGTAAAAAAATATATAATGAATAAAAATAGCATGCCCCTCCTCAGAATAAAATTCCAGATTTTTTTACACCAATTGTAAAAAACAAAACACTTTATTTTAAAAGTTCACCTTCCACTTCACCATAAAAAGATAGCGATTGCTACTCTGTGAATCATGGCGAAAAAAACTTGAAATGTATTCGCCATCTGGTCATTGAATAGGGTGATTCACCGTTTTAGTTAGAAATTCGCCTTACAGCACAAAATCGCCATAAAAACCTGGCGAATCAGCCTCAATGAATACCGCCCTATGTATTACAACACACAATTGAGCCCAAAGTTGGCATGTAAGCACAACTTTCTATTGCAAGATGGAATCACTGTGGTGGATTGCATGGCTGAGCCTATTAATCAACTAGTACTTGTTAGAAACTAAGAAACACACCTATGCAAAGGCAAGGTACAGTGCACTATGTATTGAATAACTAGGAAAAGTGTTATATATCTTCACCTGTGTAATTGATGACCATTGCTTTACCAAACACTGAAGGAGAGTACTTTGGGTTTGCCAGCTTTGTATTTAGGTACAGTCTGAAGTTTGGATCGTAATCAACCTCTTTATCTCCCAAATAGAGAAACTGACGACCTTGGGCGCCTTTAATATTTTTCTCTAAAACATTGTCAATGACAGGGTCAATATATTCATCAACATCTTGAAACAGGAATGGGAATCCGTACTTAATGGCCATTTCTAATTGTTTCAAGAAATCAGGGTCATTAAAAGAGGAAATCTAAAAAAGAAAAGATAAATAAAATGTAATATTCAAATTTATTTCTTAGTATCAATTATAATAATTTTATTAATATAGCGCTCTTTCTCCAATAGGACTCAAGGCGCTTACCAGATAGAATGAATGTAATACAGTACAGAAACAATGAAGTACAGAAAAGCTTTTCATAAACAATACTTGAGGGAATGAAGAAAATGCTTGAGTAAATAGGAAAGTCTTGAGTCTCTTTTTTAATCATTCTAGATTGGGAACTTTCTGCAATTGTGGGGGGGGGGGGGGTGTTAGTTCCATAAAGTCAGAGCTGTATGGCTAAAAGCTCGACTCCCAGATGAATTACGGGAGATCTTAGGTTAATTAGCAATCAGTAATTCAGTTGCCAATTATCAGTTTATATCTGCCTAAATCAAAGTAACTGACTGATCCCTTATAATGTAATAAAACAAGTTAACCAAACCTTTAGGTTGTTCCTTTCCTCCTTCCTTTTGATCCAATTGAGTGCTTGCTGTTGAGGGTCTATGCACAATGGGAAGCGGCTTGCCCTAGTGGTCAGTATGCCATTTTGGACTGAGAGTTCATCTGGAGGTAGACCTTCTGAGCCCCACCTTCAGGAGAGTCACATATAACAGCAATCAGAAATTTAACAGAATGTCACAATGTCCGTTTGTCCATACAAATATAAATACATTCTGGGATACAGCAATTGTAAACTGTATTTATCTATAAAACATATTTGTGGTCATCTCTAAAATCTTTAATTATTTTTTATTTTAGAACTGCTGGACTATTTTTGGCTTTGTTAATAAACACAGGTAGTGTATCATTTTCATCAGATTTTCATGTTGTATGCTGATGTTCCAATATGTTGTTATTGAATTATGATTTTCTGAACAATTATGGCAAAATAAGGGCTTAATCTGCCTGATTCAGCGGCTTCGCTGCTTAGCGGCCCATAAACACAACCCACCACCCAGCCGAACTAAATAAGGTCATAGTCAGCGACCATCAAATGATTTCGCTCACCCCTTTGGAAATAAAAGTCAGTTTAGACTTCCAAAGAGCGGGTCCGCCATGTCTGGATTAACTTACTCACTTACCTGCTAATTTCAACATCATCAGTAAGTAAACTTTCAATCCTGAAGGGGTGACTCAGGGGGACTTCACGGTCCACTATGTCTTGCTGCCATTCTGTGTATACCATCTCTTTACGGAACTCCCAGTTGAAGGCCCCTTCATAGCTAAGGAATGCTGAGCAGAGTAAACAATCTCCAAGCAACTTCACTCTCCTCTCCTTCAGGTCTTCTAAATCATTTGTCCACCTAAAATAGACATATTAAAATTAGATGCATCATAGATAGCAAGTCTCTTGCGAGGCTATACACTTACTACGGCCTACATTTCCCAGCCAGGATAGGTTAGTCCAGTCGTGGAAAGGCTAAATGAATTATAAGTGCTCCCACGTCCTGGAAAGACTTTGATTATGTTCCAATTCATCTACTGTGTTCTGTTGCTCTGTGATTCTGGCTTGGGACAATAACCTATGATTCATGACTTGTGTAGATAACTGTCAAATTCTTTGTGCTATTGCTTATAGCTCCAATGGATTTACAATAACCTGCTGAGCTCTTATGTGGTCATTTAAAAATAAATCTACACATCAGCTTTTTAACCAAATAAAACAGATTGCTAATAGACATAAAGTAAGTGAATTGCAATTAAGTGATAGGACACACACAATTCCGATGAAGGAATTTACAAAGGGCACAACAAAGAGGTCAATGCGATAAAACTTCTGCTTAAAATAATGAAGGTTTTCTTAGCTTAAACTTCTTTCCAAACTTGCCTTAAATTCTCAGATCCCAAACCAGAGATCAATTTATCAGCTGCTATCAGCCTGCGCTCCATAATTTCCGCTTCCTTCTGCAGCTTTTGCTTCTCTGCTATGGCATCTTCATATCGTTGTCCCAGGGTTTTCAACTCACTCTGGATGGTGGCTAATTCCGACTGGATCCTCTCCAGGTCCCGCTTACTTATATAATAGTTCCGCTCCAGTTTTGCCACCTGCATTATGGAAAAGTTATTTCTTCTCCAAAATTTCCCTAAAGTACCAATATTTCAGGATAAGCACCTAAGTGGCAATGGTTTGGAGATCTTAATGTTAGCCGTATACATTGTAATGATAGGCAGACCTACTGAGAATTAGGTGGAGAACATAGAATAGGTGTTTCAGAGAGAAAACACAAATGGAGCATCTGAAAAAAACTAATTAAAAAATGTTAAACAGATATTTCTCTTAATATATCCTGAATGTACTGGAGAGGCTGCTATATACAGTGCTATACCGGCCTGTGTAAGCAAGCTTCTTACTTTTTACTATGTGTCTTGGCCCCTCCAAGCATCTATATTGGTCAAAATAGGTTTCTTATTATTTTCATAATAACACAACTTGAAAAAAAAACTAAACTACATTGCTAGATTGCCCTGATCAAGATGTTGTATGACACTGGTACATCTGTGTGAGACTGAGCCTGTATCTGTGTGGGCTCCAATGCAAGCTGCCTTCTTGTACCAAGTTCTGCTGTGCTTCATTTGCAGCTTGGAACATGTGTAAAACCTATTTCTGTGCTTATAAAAAAACGCAGCCTAGAACCTCTAGTACCTTGTGAGCAGCTTTTCGTTGCCTAATGCGGTTAAGACATAAAATAAGATGGTATGCTACTACGCTCAAGCATCTCAGTGGCACCCGGCATGTCATGCTGTATGGAATACAGACAACCAGTAAATGAGGATTTCTGCAGATGACTTAATAAAATAAAGTATTAAAAGAAGTAATAGAAAAAATACAGTCACTATTATTATCCATACTCTACCTTTTCTCTCTTTGGTTTGATCTCTTTAGCCACATCACAATAACCCATTACAGCATCGACAAACTTTAACATCCCCAGGCCCGCTTTACTAATGGCCTCCATCTCTTCAAATGTTGCATTGAGATTTCTTAAGAACCCTAAAGAAAAAGCCAAAAAAAAACATACAACAGATTAATGGCATGTCAGGGACTAAGATGATGTATAGCAAATATAGTTTAGCTAAAGTAATGGGTTATCATAACAGGAAATATATCCCTTGCAGACAGATATAGCAGATATACTGTATGGTCACAGTACCTCTGACTGTCTTGACTTGATTCTGGGTGATTGCATCAAAGTCTATCTCCATGAGTGTCTTCAGGAAATTTGGTTCCGACATCATTCCCTTTGCATTCTTCCAGCTTATCTCCTTGTACCCTCTCATCACCAAGATACACTCACAAACAACCTGAACTTGCCTTGGAGGTTTGGCAAATGTCCTTAACAAAATAGAAAATACATTTAATCTTTCCATGAAACAGTTATGGTTTAAATGACACAATAGACCACTGCAAGCTCAAACATCATGCTATACTACCGTACAATTGACCCAAACAACATAAACAGCTTAAAAACAAGTAACAATTTTATGCTTCATACCGACTACAAGCAAACAAACCAAATCCATAATTAAGCTTTCATAGACAGCTGTAGAGCTTAGGTTTGTGGTGGTCTAACTAAAGCATATTATAACTTACCTAGGACTTAATCTGTATAGGAAAAAAATATTTTATAGGCAGCATAGTACTCTGTTACAGCGACCCCCCTCTGATTCCTCAATATACTCTAATGTATAATACTCTAGTGCTCGATGCTGTTCATTTATATGAAGTAAACAAACATTCTTTATTACTACACACTACGCAGAAACACAAAAGGAAAGTTTGCACAGGTTTAGAATATGTTGTTGTATATTTTTCTCTGTGTGAATTACCTAATGTATTGGCATGTCATAAAAGGTTGATTGCCTTTGATTGGTGGTGCTCGAAAAGGTTTTTGTAAGAGCAGAGCAGCAGTGATTATGCCTTGATATAGGACTCTGACCATCATGATACGTTGTGCGCTGAATTGTCTCCATTTATAGGATGCCAGAGGTTTTTCAGATACTCCTGTGTCCCACTGCACCTTTAAGGGTAATTTAACCCTGTATTTTGACTATTTTGGGGAAATTTACCAAAATGGATTCGTAGAAAAAAGGTGTATTCGTAGGGAGAAATACACCTTTTTTTTACGAATTTGTATTTTCGGGATTTACAATCCCAAAAATACAACAAATCGTAGTCCTAAAGATGGAACATTCGTATTTGTATTTACAAATACGAATGTCTACACCATCGATAGAATACGACAGAAATCACCATTCAAAGAATGGTGGTTTCTGATTTACTAAGCAGCCGTACTGATAATACGGCTGCTTAGTGGTGTGAAACACCCACGCAAATACGACAGGAAAATAGAACACCATTTTCCTGTTCTATTTGCGTTTTAGCCTGCACGGATCAGTCAGATCCGTGCAGGCTTCAGTGTAAAAAAAATAGAAAAATAAATAAATTAAAAAAAAAACCGGCGTGGGGTCCCCCCCACAGCTGTAACCAGCACCAGGCTGAAGGAGCCGGGGCCGGTAATTAAAAATCAGGGAACCCGACAAATAGGGGTTCCCCGATTTTTAACAACCAGCCCCAGGCTCCTGCTCTGGGGCTGGTTCCCAAAATACGGGGGACAAAATGACTAGGGGTCCCCCGTATTTCAAGAACCAGCCCCAGGCAATACCAGCCAGCGGGTAATGCCACAGCCGGGGGGAGACTTTTTATGCAAGTCCCCCCGGCCAAAGCATTAACCCTACCGACCAGTCAGCCTGGCCAGGGGCCCTGGGGGAGTGGGGACCCCCCCAATAAAGGGGTCCCCCCCCTCCAGGACTTACCTGACCAGGCTGAAGCCTGGTGCTGTCCTCGATGCCCCTGGGCGGTGGGCATCGAGCTGATGGTTTTGTGTAAAAAATAGAATAAAAACCATTGTCTTTTACTGGTGAACTATGAGTCCCAGCAAGCCTCCCCCGCAAGCTGGGACTTGGAGAACCACAAGTCCCAGCCTGCGGGGCATTAAAGGGCCCGCTGGGTCTTGTAGTTCCACAGTAAAAGAAAGAGTTAAATAAACACACTGACACACGTGAAAAATAAAAGTTTAATACACACATTACACATACATACTGATACTTACCTTTCTTGATCCCGTAGGTAGCCCTGGTCCTGATGTCCTGTGTCGTCCATGTCGGCTGTCTGCGTCGTCCTCCAGGTCCATGTCGACGGTCCGTGTCGTCCTCCAGGTCCATGGCGGTGTCCGGGTCCGAAGAAATCCATGTTGGAGCTGTGGAAGGAAATCCTACTCACCTGGTCCTGCGCTGAAGAAGTCTTCTCTTGATCCGACGTAATCCAGGTAATCTTCCTGCTGTCGCCGGTCCCCGCTGTCTGCGCTGTCTCTGCATCGCGCTGAGGAGAGATGCTGAAGTTTCATATTCGGCGCCTCTCCTCAGACTGAATTCTATTGGCCGCCTAGCAGGCCAATCAGGAGCCGACTTTCTCGGCTCCTGATTGGCCTGCTAGGCGGCCAATAGAATTCAGTCTGAGGAGAGGCGCCGAATATGAAACTTCTCAGCATCTCTCCTCAGCGCGATGCAGAGACAGCGCAGACAGCGGGGACCATCGGAGGGTTACAAAGCAGTCGTATATGACTGCTTTGTAACTGATCCTCCGGAACACGACTTTGCATACGACTTAAACAGTCGTATGCAGTCGTAGGGAAAATACCAATACGAAAAACTAGGTTTTTCATATTGGTACATTTCCCCCTTTATGTCTAACAAGAGGTGCATTTTATTAATTAAAAAAAATACCAATTAAAAAGTAATATTTTAAATACAAACATACACAAGTATTTAAATAAGAGTGCTTCCCTCAATAAATGTTGTGTTTACTTTTTTGCCTTTTTCTGTTACTATGTATTTCATAAGAGGGTGAGCAATGTAACTTTCCAACTTAACTGTGAATGTAAAAACACAGAAAGGAACACACCTACCTATATGGCTTTTAACTTTCATATGCTCATATAAGGATATTATCCAGCCATTGTGGATTTCTATTTTACATTAATGCTATACTATTATCACCTTACTGACAGTAGGGCACATGGGAAAACATTATAGGAAAGATATACCTTAGCCCTATCCATATGTTTACACTCCACAATACTCCACTCACATTAACACCTCACAGCAACGCACATCAGAGAGATTGTCACATGGCCGAGAGATCGTCACATGGTACTTACATTCTCCTTTGATGAGCATTTGGTAAGAAAAAAATCTTATTCCACCTCATGTACAACAACAAAAACTCTACAAAGATGATCACAACACACTACAGTTTGCATATCTAACCTTAGTATAGTAGTACAGAGTACAGAGGTGATGTACATGTGCATCTAATTTCACAAAGCAGGGCTAAAATAAGATTTTGTATTATGGAGTATGATGATTACAAAGAGAGAAAAGGCCAGGAAAGGAGAGGGTACAATTCAATTGTGTCTCTCCGTTTAATTATGCCCAATGAAGCGGGCAGACACATTTGAGCTTGCAGCCCCCTGTGCCGGTGAGCTGAAATGTGCAAAAAGTGACCAGGTCACTTTTCAAGTAGTACCCAGCACTTTGGTTGGGTTTAGCTGTTTTACATGGGCGCAACAAGCTTGATAAAAAACAATTGAATATCACCATCTTGAACGTTCATCATTTTATATGGGAGATTGGGTGCAACAGACCACTGAAATCGCCACCCAATGAATTGGGTAGCCCTGTTTTTATGTTTTGAGCTTTGAAACAGCTTGATGTTTATACTTTTCAGAGTGTGCATTATCAGCCTCTGTATAGGTAGGAGTGTTTCTAGTTTATGGAGAGAATCTACAAGAGTGTAGATGTTGCTCTAGCAGCATACTGTACATACAATTTTTGTTAATAAAGTTTATAATTAGGACACAGAGTTGTGCCATGGCCACCAGGAGCGCACTATGATCAAGTGTGCTGTGCATAGAGTGTATTAAGTGGAAAGTATAACATTCAGAAAGACATGGGCCTGATACACACATCCTGGATGTCATTTACTCACACAACAAATACAGTATATGCAGAACCTGTGTAAGACTAGAGGGGTCAGGGTTGCTCTATATCGGCATCATATACAAGGTACGCCAACTTTACACTTATCTCCATGTTTCTGAACACTTATTTTGCTTGTAAACTAAGAATTTCATCTTTGCCATCACTATTAATTTAAAAAAAATCTCTAACAGAGCAGAAACAACTTTCCATTTTATTTACTTCAAAGAAAAACAACTGCTAAAGCATACACAACGAGCATAATATATGTATGGAGGCAAGTAGTTCTCAAGTAGTCAGTGATGCATTTGCAATTGTCCCAGAGGGCTTCTAGTGCTGGCGATAGTTATCCCCATCATCACTGCACTTTCCCTGACTGCCCACAGATAATAACACTTTCTTTCCGTTACACAATCACTCCTGCCCGTACTTGCCCTACTTTAGTATACCTCTTCCCTCCCCATCCCAACTCTCCAGGCAAAGATGGGCATATGTGCCCAAAATCAAGCAAATTGGTGTAGGTGTCTGGTATATGAACGTGCACGGTAGTTTGCAATCTGACCCAGTGCTCACTCTGCATCTGCCTCAAAATGTGTAGACTCAAGTGTATAAAAACATTATACAGTACATAAAACAAATCTATCAATTGCAGCCCTAAACAAATAAAATAAAACAAGTAATTAGTATATAAAAAAGTGTACAGTATATATTTCATTAATCATACAGCTCACTAATAACACATAATTTTAAAAAACTAACGTGGGTACTTATGTAATATCTGGACTCCCGTTTTTCTTATGAGACCGCGTCCCCTCGCGGGGCTCGCTGCGCTCACCACGCTTCGGGCACGGTGGCTCGCTCCGCTCGCCACACTATATAAAATCAACTCCATGCGTAGTTGGATAGTAGGGGTATGAAAAAATGGGGTGCATTTAACATGGGAGCCCAGATAATACATAAGTATCCTAACGTGTTATGTTAAGTGCACTATATGGAATAAAAATGAGAAAAAAATTATACTTTAGGGGCCCATACACGAAGCAATGTGCTCTATGCATTTTGAACTAGATTGCATCGCATCTAGTTCATAACGAATGCAATGTGCTACAGCAGCGTGTGTTTTGTACTAGATGTGATGCGATGCGATCTATGCTGCACATACTTATTGTGCTATACGATGTGATGTGTGCAGGAGTGCGCATTGCATCTCACAGGCAAAGTGCATGGGCACATTTACTGCTTGTCTTTCTCTTACCCAGTTAGTGCAATGATTTCCATTCACCCCACATATCTAGTACTCCGGAGTACAAGGATACAAAATATGTGTAAAATATACAAGGGATGGTAGAACTGTTTAGTTTAAAAATGTCATTTCATTCAACTGCATCTACATTTAATGTAATGACTGAGCATATACCAAATCTCCCCTGCTTATAGATTCAGTGGATCTAACACCATCTGACATGTCAGCCACTGTTCATTATTTGTTACACTAGTATAGCCATTCCGACAGGAGACAAATACTCACTACACTGGTGGAAATTGGCAATTGTGCGATAATTTTTTGTGCTTCCAATGCATACAATGCATACAGGTGGGCAGTGACTGCAAGTGATGACTCCTGACCACTTCAATAGAACCCATGGCAGTACAAGTATATTCTACAAAGTGTGACCACCATACTGAAGATTTAGCATAATCAACACAGAGGGAGAGACAAAGGCAGACTCCAAAAGGTAGTCCGAACTGCAGAGAAGATCATAGGGGCAGACCTTCCCTCTGTCCAGCACCTGTACCTGTCCAGAGCAAAAGAACAGGCAACGAAGATAGTCAAGGAACAACTACATCCTGTCCATGGCTTGTTTAACCTGCTGCCTTCAGTCAGGCGCTACAGGGCCATTCCCACCAGTTCCACCAGAAGCCTAAAAAGTTTCTTCCCTCAAGCGGTTCACCTGCTGACACTTGAACTTCTGAACATCTCACTGTCTAGTCGCGCCATAAGCCTTTGCACATAATCTAACACTGTGTCCCCATGAAATATCTTTCTGTATGACTGTGCGTGTCCCTGACCTGTTTATATTGTTTATTGTTTATACTGTATACTGTTTACTTGTTCCCACTCTGGCTGTTGCACAGCAAACTGAAAACCAATTCCTAGTATATGTAAGTATACCTGGCCAATAAAGCTGATTCTGATTCTTATGAAGATTAAAAAAGTTAATCTTCATAATGGAGATTTCTTCCTGTGGTGATTGTGATGATTCTTCAGTGGTCACACTGTGCATGTGACACTCCTCAATACCATTTCACATTACGGTGTTATGAGCCTCATTCAGAGATTTGTTATATAAACTCAATGTTTGCACAAATCTCAGATGTCTTTTATCTGCGAATGTGCAGAAGCCACGCTGTGTATGGGCAGATCTTGGTCTGCAATGCAGCTCACAGCTCTGCAAAAGCCACAGTATCACTTATTGCTGCTTACATTTGGGGCAGCAAATGGCAGCATTCCAGAGGTGTGTCTGCCCTATTTTCTGGGTGTGCTGGGATCCTTGGATGTACAGTACTTTACTGGCTCCAGCAGCAGGGCTACTTCAGATGTCCAATGATCACACAGGTGAACCAATGCTGTGTCTTTAGACACAGCAGCTGATCACAGGAGCCTGTAGTGGGCGTCATATAACACAAGATGCACTGTGCATCTATCAGCCACTACAATCATCCACTAATGTAGATACATTTGCTCATACATATTATAAAATCAAAGCTACCTGATCTCAGTAACATCAGATCTGTCCAATTTCTGCAGTTCCAGTTTTGCCGCCTCCAAGATGGGCAAAGCTTCTGCCAGAGAACTCTCCGCATCCTTCTTCTCCACCGCAATCACCTTATTCTGCTCCTCTATTTCTGCAGCCTTCTCTTCAGCAAGCTTTCGTTTCTCCTCAGCTATAAAACAATAACAAGACTAAAACTGTGAGAAGGAATGAGTGAGAGGGGCATACGCAGGAGGCCTTCTACATGCCAATGCAAATGGCGACCAGCCCTTAACTAAGGAAAACTATGACTGAGGATTCCTCCTTCTGTTAAAAAGAGATGTTATGCAGGGAGGGTACAGGGTGCATAGGTGGGCAGATGCAGGGTGCAGAAATGGAAGATGCAGGGATCAGAGGTGGGAGATACATATTGTGTACGGTGCTTAAGACTCACATTGTCAGGCACTTATACACACATACATACAGAATTATTCATAGACAATCGAGTGTGCTTGTGTGTACCCCTCCCATCATATAGGGTAGGAACACTGTACTGGCTCCTCCATCCCCTCCTCCTCTCTCCCTATGCTGCTGGCCTGTCAGTGTGCTGAGTAACCCTGTCCCCTCTGCTTCTGCATAATGGTAGTTACAGCACTGCCATAGACCAAAAAACAAATATAGGGTAGCTTCCCAGCGCTAGTTGGATCCAATGAATAATAACTGCTCGATATTCCCGAGTGGATATCCTATAGGACCACACTGACCTTGGTGTTGGTCCCTATGTGCACAAAAAGGTATCTTTACTGGCTCAAATTCACAGGGTCTTGTACACTTCTATCCAAACATGGGGAGATTACAACTGACCTGATAGTAGGTCCCTATATGCACATCGCGGTTTCTTTGAGAAGCTCCAAATCTCTGTGACACACACACACTCTGTTGCAGATAGTACTGACCTGGTAGTAATGCCCTATGTTCACATAGGGGTTTCTTTGATACGTCCCAGCCAGCACAATAAGTTCCCAGAGTTGAGTAGCGTGCTTTCCAAACACTGGATGGTTTATTGCGAATATAAAAAATTTCCAATTCAGATAAAATGTTTAAAAATGAGAACAGGATGGGGAACAGAAAACTCTGGACAGCCACCACAAATCCTTCTCATCCGGATTGAGTTGGAGAAAGGTGGGACCGATGGAAAGGGTCTATCCAGGAGTTGTCTGTGTCTCCTTCCATACACACCAACGCGTTTCAAAATTAATCCTACCTCAGACACCCTGTGAATTTGAGCCAGTAAAGATACCTTTTTGTGCACATAGGGACCAACACCAAGGTCAGTGTGGTCCTATAGGATATCCACTCGGGAATATCGAGCATTTATTATTCATTGGATCCAACTAGCGCTGGGAAGCTACCCTATATTTGTTTTTTGGTATATGTGTAAAGGAGTGGTGCTCCTGGTTAGCAATCCAGCTGCGGTTGAAAGCGCTGTCTAACTGAGAATCTATCTTGTTTCAATTGTACCACTGCCATAGAGCCTATACAGTAGAACAGAGGAATACATTTCTATTATTTTTGCCAGAGACAGTATGCATGCTCACCATACTCATCTTTCTGCATGACTGTGTATAACTCACCAACTGCAGTGTTGACTGATATCTCATCCAGTAACGCTTCACATGCGGCCGATTTCTCGGCTAATACAACCTTCTGTTCAGCCAGCTTTACATTAAGCTCAGCCAGTTGCACAGTAGCTTCCTTCAACTTGTCTAGACCCCCTTCCAATCGTTTGCACTGTGCTGCAATAAGAGACCATATAAAAACGTAAGAGAGGCTAAATACCAAATACGGTTGTAAGTACAATACATTTTATTTCAGCATCTTATTATTTATATTACTATATAATCATTTTCTCCATTGGTCACTAAAGTCTGTGCAAAGTGTTATACATATTTGCAGTATAACAAGGGTATGCAATCTCCCTATTCAATGCTGTCTTTAGCGACAACATTGAAGCGGGATCACGGCAGAACAGGTCTGACTTTAGAAGCTGTTGGGCCCGTTCTGCCGATAATGGCCGTGGATTGTCGCGATCCCGGCTGCAGATCGACAATCCACGGCTGTTTTCGTGGCCACGGCCCAATTGTGCAGAGCGGCAAACGGGACATTGAATCCCGCCTATCGTTCTGCGGTCGATCAGACCGCAAACCGGCCAGGATCGACAGCCGTGATCCTGGATTGCATAACCCCCTAAATCTTTTGGGAAAAAACTACCATCATAAACTATAGAACTACCATCATAAACTATAGATGATGGGCTCCAAATAACCATTCTTATATTAAAATTACCCCTGAACAGCAGTGATGTAATTAGGTGTGGGCTGGAGTGCATCAGGTTTTTACTGTGCCATTTTTATGGTTACAACAATGCAAACATTCCACTTCTCATCTAGGGTAATCCGATTTACCCCACTTCACATTAAGTATGTGAAGCTGTAGGAAAGTGCCAGGTGATGGTAACAGCACCAGAGGAGAGGTTGTTTGGAATGGATCCATTGGAGGCAGTGAGTAGTTTCCAGTACATAGTGTTGCACTGACAAGTATAATGTAATAAAGGTGAGGAACACATGAGGTGTATGGATGAAGGTTTTGGGAACATGGAGGGGTTTCTGTACAATACCATTTTTGACAAAATCCAACATGTCTTTATTTGTCTTTTATGAGGATAAAGACACGTTGGATTTTGTCAAAAATGGTATTGCACTTTTCCTTTCCTCCTGCTTCACATATGTTTCCAGTGTGTGTTTATTTTGTGTTTTAATATACAAATTCAGCCAGAAATGTAAAGAACCGTATTCAAGGGGCTCAATTTTTAATTTGACCTGGGCGCTATTAATCCTAATTATCCCTGTAGCCAACAGTAATAATGATAATATATTCATTAATAAAATGAGCTTCTAATGATTTGCATAAATGAAGAAACGCTTTCAGGATAGTTCGGTACTGGGGCTCTCTCCCTATATTCTGATGACACCCTACTGACATTGGGATATTCAGATAAGCTACTGTATGGGAAAAATGTACTAAGATGGGAGTTTCACATGGGATGTTGCTATGTGCAACCAATCAGATACTATTATCTTCTAGAAGGTGCTAAATAAATAAATAGATTGTGATTGGTTGCCCATAGCAATATCCCATCTTAGCAAATTTCCCCTTTTTTATTTAAGAAGTGTACTTGTTTATGTGTAGTAATACATTTCAAAAATCACTATATTTGAACCATTATTCTCTCTCTCTACATACTGAATGGAAATCCTACAAAATTGGGTTAATATACATCCCGATGGTCATTAAGCACAATTTTCTGATCCCATATATTCCCATAAAGAGGATTAAGGGTTTTTGAGTCTCCAAAATGTATTACTTTGATGTATCTGTTTACAATAACAATACTTATACATTAAAAATAATTACCTTCCGTTATATGTGGATTCTTAAATTATTACACTAGAAGGCAATTGTTTCTCTCTCTCTTTTTATCTATATATATATATCTATATACAGGTTGAGTATCCCGTATCCGAATATCCGTTATCCGAATTATTCGGAAAACCATACATTCCAGAAAGTGGAAAAAAAACGTTTTTTTGCTAAAAACTCACTGGGGACATTTGTAACAGCCCTACTGAGGACATGATATGTAACTGGCACTATATATGTACAAGAAAATGATTGCTTGGCCTTCAAATTCAATATCTGAGATAGTACACAAATTTTGTTTCATGTTTTGAAACCTTGTTTTTTGAACAAATAAAATATATTTGTGTGCATTTCATGTGGTAATAAAATATATGTGTGTGTATTTTATGTGTTTATACAGCATAAATGCAAGATACTTCAAAATACATCATTTAAATATTAAAATATTCCAGAATACGGAATAATCCGCTATCCAAAATTCTCCTGGTCCTGAGCATTTTGGATACGGGATACTCAACCTGTATATATATATATATCTATATATATATATATATATATATATATAGATATATATATATAAATATATATATATCTATATATAAAACTACTAAGCCTGCACGAAGCAAAAGCTTTGAAAGCTAGTCTGCTACCTCCTGTGTTTGTGCATGTGTGAGAGAGATGCAGTTTCCATCTGTGCCAGCAGATGGCAGTATTTAGGAGACTCACGGACACTAGACTTATATAGATGATTTTTTTTTCCCCAAGAGGCCACATTCATATCTTACCCAGATTAAACTGATTCTTTTCTTCCAATAACTTTGAATATGTGTTGATGAAGTCCAGATAATTCTTTGGGGTGACATAATTGCTGCGTCTTAGTTTCTGCTGGAATTTTTTGCTGAATTTCCCCACAGAATCATGCACCATAACAACATGGCCAATCACAGGCTCTAAATGCTGAGATGGGATCATTTCATTTACGCCTGAAACATGTAAAAACAAATATTTGAAATTAATATTTTACAATGACTATACTTTATACCTGAAGCTCACTAACATTTTCTGCTGATGGCAAAAAGATTTAAGGGGGTATTCAATGTGGGACTGCAACTGTCAGAACGTCCTATCAGTCGGAATCTCGGGCCGTGAAGTCGACAATCCAAGGCTGTTTCCGAACCAAAAAAATCCTACATATTTAAAGGCGGATCTGTTTTGCCGAAATCCGCCTTCAATGCTACTGGAAACGGCAGCATTGAATAGGCAGTAGGCACTATTTTCCCTGTCGGAAATAGCGCCCGACATTGAATATCGCCCTATATCAGTTTTCTGATGTAAATAAAATTATACAAATAAAACTTTTGCCTTTAGTCATCTTGGATTAATTATTATTTAAGTGTATGAATTTATAATATTGTTTTTACTTGTGTATTTTATATTATTGTGCATTGACCAATTGAGTATTAAACATACACTTTTATTGTTATCTGGCAGCCAATAAAAAGCTTGAGGAACGTTTCATTGCACAATCATGTGTTTTGCCCTTACAAGCACCTGGGCAGGGGTGGCTCTAGCATAAGGCAGCTGCCTAGGGTGCTGGGATCTTGGGAGGGGAACAAGGGAGTCTGCCTATTACAAAATTAGGGATGACTGTGACAAAGTCCCCTTGATGTACAAAGGTGGTGGCTGTGGAACTTCTAAGCTGGCACCTCAACACTTTCACTTGAGGGGCTGGAAAGTGGGTATTGGTTGTGTGAGGTTTCCAGGGGTGGATGGGGTCAAAGGGGGAAGGGTAACAACAACAGTAGACTAAATATTTGCTTAGGGTGTCGAGAAGCCTTTCGTCAGCCCTGGTTGTAGGTGGATACAGCAATGTTATCACGTGTACAATACATCTTTGTAACATCCATGAGTATCAGCACAAATATTTAAACATGGTTTTGCAGAAAGTGCTGTAAGACTTAATCAACTCACCTAAAAATGATTTAGCAACAGCATATAGAGCTTGTGGTGGCCAAGGCAGGAACCAGTCAATTCCAGTATTATTCACCAAACCTTGACAAATAAAACACACATTTCTATCCTTAATTGAATGCATTATAATAGATGTAGGATACAAATAATTCATATACATTTTATATTCAGTTTCCCTATATAACTCTGTATATTAAAGACAGCCATGTGCACTGCACAGAGCTGGATTAAGAACCTTTTCATAGTAGGCTACAAAGTGACATTGAGAATGCGATATTGATAAATAGGCCCCTATGTGTTTTAAAAGGTAAAAAGAGTGAAGACACTTGTAACTAACTTGCGAATCAAAATGGTAACAAGCACTGACCCCTAGCAATGAGCATTAACTCCTGGCAACAAGCATTCTCCCCATGGCAACATTTTAGTAGCTCTTCAGGAGATTTATTTTGTCTCTAATAGCTTATGCCCAATTAAGATAGGAGACCACTGGTACTGAATATTGGATATGTCAAAAACTGTATATGGAACAAAACTTGTATTGAAAAAAAGCTGTGATTGCTAAATTGTAGCATTTTGTGTGCAGACTCAGGAGTAAATTTACTTATGCTTCTAATGTGACAATGTAATGTTGCCCATAGCAACCAGATTTTGACTATCATTTTCTAAGAGACAATAGGGAAATGGGATTGCAGGCAGTCTAGGGTAGAGTAGGCAACTATGAACTGAGATGAACAAAATAAACTTGTTTTTAGCTGACTATATTCATCATGCTCACTCTTTTTTCCTGTGCAGCAGACTCCCATGCTAGGGGGATGTGCTTCTAAGATAGTTTAGAGAGGATGTGCAGGTACACATTGGGGGGACTGGTCCATTCCCAGCTATTTGACTTTGATCAGGTCCCACCAGGAGACTGTCCTAAACATAGCTTTATATAGAGATTAGTACTAAACAATGTATGTTACCTTAATGGCTCAATGTTCAATGTGGTATTTAGAGGTGTGTAAGCACTATTAGACAACCAACAAGGTACATTCGCTAATTATTATCATTTCAACATGAACATTTCTAATTTTTTTATTATTTCACAGAATTTTGTCTCTTCCCCCATGCTTATGGCCTGAGACAGATGTCAGTTGCTGCCTCCATACAGCAACACAGCTGTCCTGCCCAAGGATGTCATCTGGAATACTATGAATGGCACAATAGACACAAAGGTCACCTCTCACCTGGGAAATTTCTGCATCTGGTTCTTAATGTGTCACCAACTGGGGACATTCCAAGTAAGATGTGAAGATTGTTGGCGCTCTTGTTAACGAAGAACTGCCAAATGCTTTCCTTGGCAGGACCCACTCCGTGTTTGCCAGCTTCCTCCCTGACTTGGCTTAGAATAGATTCCTTCTCCTCATCTTGGAAAAGTGCTGGGACCATTCCTAAACAATGACCAAACAGTATAATATAGGGTGCTGCCATTTATAGACACTTTTGTATCTTTAAACCTTCCTGCTACATAAATGATGTGCTACAGTAGGACTATGCTAGCGTTCCTTGCTGTTCCAGTGCTGTATGTAATTTGTGACAAATCACATTATAATCAAGAAAGCTCATTTAACCACTTTCCATATGAGTAAGTTTTGGATTTATGTGTAATTTATCTCTAGTCTCTTTCTCTCCCTCGGGAGACTATATGTCTGTATATCTAATTTAGCTATCGCTTTTCTTTTTCACTAGTGGGGTTTCTACATCTACAGTATCTATTTATTTATCCATCATCTCTCCCTCTCTAGAGGACATCTACATCTCCCTCTCTATGGAGTTTATCTATCATTTGATAACACAAACTAATAATTGATATGGAATGTAGTGTCAGAAATAGTGTAACAATAACTTTAGTATACCACTTATAAAAAAAACATGACATACTGTAACAGGGTGCCCTCACATAATACAGGTCACTTCAAAAGGTGGTAAACTTCTAGCGTACAAACGGCATCCTCTGCAGTAGCGTTGCAAAAGTCAAGATATCAATGTATTTTATAAAAGGAGTACCGCACCATATACAGTAAGTGATATATTTATGGGAACCCCTGTATAAATCTTGTGTTTGCCTTGAGACCCGGGTGTGTCAACAGATGGAGATGGGACGCCTCTCTAAAACGAATACTTTACAAGACTAACATACATTAAAATGAGTAAATAATTAATTTCCCCTTGATCCTTCTGGGGATGGTTACTATGGTTACTATGTTAGAATGGTTACTATGCATGCATTCTTTAATAAAACATCCTTTGATAGGAAATAACCGGTTAGTATATTTAATTTGTATTCACAGTTATTTTGAGTCCCCCACTTATGTGCACATATTAGTGGTATTACAGCTCAATTTGATCACACACCTCCTGAGGAAGCCGCTGACCACAGAGAAGGCGGAGAAATGCGTAAAGGGCCTACAGGGGTTGCTACTGGCAGCACACAGAACCGGAACCAGTGAGAACTCTCTGACAAGACCGCAATTGTAAAGACTGCACCAGCGGTCGGAGTAACTCATCAGGTACTGGAAGCCGGATCCCTTACTTGTGCTGGGCCTCAATTTAGCTGTAATACCACTAATATGTGCACATAAGTGGGGGACTCAAAATAACTGGATACAAATTAAACAAACTAACCGTTTATTTCCTATCAAAGGATGTTTTATTAAAGATTGCATGCATACTAACCATTCTAACAGAAGGAGCAAAGGGAAATTGAGTATTTACTCATTTTAATATAGGTTAGTCTTGTCTGTGTTGCTGGCCATATATGTGATTATCTTAAATAAATTATACAGTTATTTTGCACAGCGCTGTTCCACTTTTTTGTTGTTGCTAATTTTGGAATAAGGCTGTAACATAACAAAATGTGGAAAAAGTGAAGCGCTGTTAATACTTCCCGTATGCACTGTAAATTTTTCCTGTATGCCAGAGTATTGGAAGGTATGTCCTACTCACTGTAAGTCTACCATGAGCAACACAGTGTTGCACAGGGGTAGGCAGTGGACCATGGTACATACTGGGGGTAATGAGTATACAGGCCTCGATGAACCAAGTTGTTTTTTTTTAAGACAGCTGTTTGCTGTCTACAGCAACTGCCACGTGCTCCACAGACAATGAGTTCCATCAGAACGCTCTGTGTTTTGCAATGCATAGGATGAGGGGGAGCTGCTCCACCTCCCTCAGAGTGGCAGGCATTTGGATGCACTGTGAGGGCTGCAATGTTACACAGATGTGTGTCAGTGGAGGCCTCCAGTTCAACCCACAGTATGCGGTGTATGATGCAGCCATTCCCTTAACTGATTAGGTAATTGTGGCTTCTGGCAGGGGTCATGTCCCAATTACAAAACATTGAACATTAGGATGTGTGGTTTTACAGAGGTGAAAATGTTTCTAATTAATCATGCAGGGAGACAGGTATTACTGAGGATTTATTTAAAGAATAAATTATTTTTGGGAGGTAGTGTCAATTTAGGGGAGTATGCAATGTCGGTCGATCTCCCGCAGCCATCTCCCGACGGGGAGATGGCTGCGGGGCCCTATTCAATGCTGTCTTCCCTGACAGCATTGAACAGGGGTTCTCTGCAGAACGAGCCCGACAGCACAAGCTGTCGGGCTCGTTCTGCCGAGAAAAGCCGGAAATAGGCGAGCTCCCTGCCGGAGCTCGTCTATTTCCGTCCTCAACTCGCGGCCACGCCCCCTTCTCGCCTTTCGGCGGCCGGGACATTGAATCCCGACCGCCGAGCTCACATCGAGCAAAGCGAGAACGGGACAGGGGCACAGCTGTCGAGCTTGTTCGACAGCCGTACCCTGACATTGAATACCCCCCTAAGTGTGCTCTGTGGTGGACTGTGACAGAGATTCATTTATTAAAAGTGCCTGAACTGTAAGGCTGGGTAATGCTGTACATACAAAATGTACCCTGGGTAAAACAAAAATGTGTTTCCTTACAAAATCCAAGGAGGTTAATCCTGCCGTGGCAGCAAGCGCTTAGAAACATAGAAACATAGAATTTGACGGCAGATAAGAACCATTTGGCTCATCTAGTCTGCCCCTTTTTTACCCTTCAGGTAAACTCAACCCTTTTTAATCCTTATTTCTTTGTAAGGATATTCATATGCCTATCCCAAGCATGTTTAAATTGTTCTACTGTCTTAGCCTCTACCACCTCTGATGGGAGGCTATTCCACTTATCCACTACCCTTTCTGTGAAGTAATTCTTTCTAACATTTCCCCTGAACCTACCTCCCTCCAGTTTCAGTGCATGTCCTCGTGTTTTATTACTTGTTTTCCTTTGAAGAAAATTTCCCACCTGTACTATGTTAAAACCCTTGATATATTTGAAGATTTCTATCATGTCCCCCCTTTCCCTTCTCTGCTCCAAACTGTACATGTTAAGATCTTTTAGTCTATCCAGGTAAGTTTTGTGATGTAGGCCATGAACCATTTTAGTTGCCCTTCTTTGTACACTCTCCAATGTATTTATATCCTTCTGAAGATATGGTCTCCAGAACTGGACACAGTATTCCAGATGAGGTCGTACCAATGACCTATAAAGTGGCATTATTACGTCTTTTTTTCTGCTACTGATTCCTCTCCCTATGCAACCAAGCATCTGACTAGCCTTCCTCATTGCTTTGTTACATTGCCTCCCTGCCTTTAAGTCACTTGAAATAGTGACTCCTAGAACTCTTTCCTCCTCAGTAGTTTCCATTATAGTACCCTTGATACTATATTGAGCCTTTGGGTTTTTGAGTCCCAAGTGCATAATTTTGCATTTTTTAGCATTAAACTGTAGTTGCCATTCTCTTGACCAATTCTCAAGTTTACTTAGATCATCAGTCATTTGATTTACCCCTCCTGGTGTGTCTACTCTGTTGCATATCTTTGTATCATCTGCAAAAAGGCATACTTTCCCTTCAATACCATTTGCAATGTCACTAACAAAGATATTAAAGAGCACTGGTCCAAGTACAGATCCCTGGGGTACTTCACTGGTAACATGTCCCTCCATAGAATGCACTCCATTTACGACAACTGTCTGTTTCCTATCCTGCAACCAGGTTCTTATCCATTTAATTGTTTTATAATCCAATCCCACACTTTCAAGTTTATTTAGCAGCCTGCGATGTGGGACAGTGTCAAATGCCTTACTAAAGTCTAGATATGCCACATCTACAGCCCCCCCTTCATCTAGTATTTTGGTCACGGAGTCAAAAAAGTCAATGAGACTTGTTTGGCATGATCTCCCTGCAGTAAAACCATGCTGTTTTGGATCCTGTAAGTTGTTTAATTTAGGATGTTCCACTATTCTTTCTTTTAATAGTGTTTCCATTATTTTCCCTACTACTGATGTAAGGCTCACTGGTCTGTAGTTACTTGCTTCTTCTTTGCTTCCGCTTTTGTGCAGTGGAACTACATTTGCTTTTCTCCAGTTCTCTGGAACTGCACCTGTATCTAGTGACTGGTTGAATAAATCTGTTAATGGCGCTACCAACACATCTTTTAGTTCTTTTAGTATCCTTGGATGCACTCCGTCTGGCCCCATTGATTTATCCACTTTCAGTCTTGAAAGTTCTGTTAGGACTTTCTCCCTAGTAAATGTACCTCCATCTACCTTATTTTTATGAATGTCCTTGCAACTTAACTGTGGTCCCTTCCCTTCTCCTTCTATAGTGAATACAGAGCAAAAGTAATTATTTAGATGATCTGCAATTGCCTTGTCTCCCTCCACCAAATTCTCAGTGTCTGTCCGCAGTCTTATTATTCCTCCATTTGATTTTCTCCTTTCACTTATATACTTAAAAAAGTTTTGTTTCCTTTATCTACCGACTGAGCCATTTTCTCCTCAGCTTGTGCCTTGGCACGCCTGATTACTTTCTTAGCCTTATCCTAGACCAGTAGCTATATACAGAAGGATTAGGAATACTGGAAGGGAACAGGTCTGACATAAAGGGCAAATACTGATTTTAGGAAAAACAGATTAAGTTAATATGGACAAAGAATATTTTAGATTTTTAAAATAATTAAAACCAGCTTTATCATAGAAATAAAAGTACAGAAATGTACTCATCTGAAATATGGTTTAATTGAATAAATACCTATTTTATCAGAAAACAAATTCAAAAACTGCAACACTTTATGCTGCTGTGCATATTCCCCTACTGTAGGGGTTTCAAACACATGTTCTGCTGCACTAATATGGCACGTCCAACAGTCTCAGACAATCCAGGGGTCTGGAGTCAAGGGCACAGGACTGCTGTCAGTCAGCCCACACAAAAGGGAAATACTGTACAACACAAGGTGAATTTTGTTCTTATAATATTCTGTTTGTTTAATGCCTTTCACTTTCATAGCAGCAGTAATGTGTGCTTACAGGAGAGGTTGGGACTGGATGAATAATGTACTGTTTCATAGATATGTTATATTTTGGCATTTTATATTATATTAAAAAAGATTTAAAAAAAACGTTATTTTAATAAACTTTTAAATCATATCAGGTTTTTTTTTCTTATATTTTTACTTTAAAACCTAGAGTATGTGTTCCTCATGCAAATGTGTTGTCCGCAGAGCCAAAACTAGAGGTGTGCGAGTGGTACCATCACCCAGGGCATAAGGCTGAGGTAGTGGCACCTGTTTATGGCTTGTATTAATACATAGAATCCAGGATACGTACTCGAATCTATGGATTATCACAGTCGAATCACCTAAAAACAAGCTATTTAACAAGGAAAAATTACTCATTAGCTACAACAGGTTGCCTTAGGGACTAATTGAACAGCCCCGCAGCCATGGACATGTGGGAAGAATTTTAGGCTTCTAGGAGGTGAGCTTATGCAGAGACCCGCCTGACTGAGGTCACATCTCCTACAGCAAGTATAGGCTTGTGCAAATGCATACGAATGATGATGACGAAAATTTACACCAGTGACTGGAGGGTGACGGAACAGTCACATAGATGCGGCCAACTATGTGATTACAAGCAGAGATCTCCATCTAATTCTGAATATGGATAGTGCCCCAAAATATTCAGAGGTGCTGAATAAGTAAACCTACCCGATGTTAACATGTTGTTGATAAGTTCCAGAAATCCTTCTTCTGCTACGTGAGCATCTGTAAAGAGGAAAACCATTTTCTTGTTCTCCAGACCAAGTTTCATGTAAAGAGTCTTCAGATCTTCACGGAAACTATTCTCTCCATACCCCCGACTCAGAACAATTTCAAAAACCTAATAGAAAGGAATTGTCTTTACAGTTACCTGACAGCCCTGGAAATGAATCGGATACAGCTGATAATAATGTAACCAAACCTCATATCCAGCAGCAAAGGCAGCTAATCGAGCAAGAGATTGCTTCCCTGAGCCTCCTACGCCAACCATCAGCGCATGACCGCGGTCCATCCTTATAATGCGGTGTATACGAGTTAAATGCTCCAGTGCATCATCAAAAAGAACCAAGTTCATTTTGCTCTTGTTTTCATTGTATTCCTCAAGAATTTCCTGCAAACAATAACCATTATATACACACATCCTTATGGTTTTAAAGAACAAAAATAAATCAGGCATTTATGGCAAAGCAAATATTGTTTACTTATGTGATACAGAACATGGTTGTTGTTGTTAAACATACTAGCTGGATCATCTCACCTGAAAGAGAGCTTTGGCTGCTTCATAATCTAAAATGTCCTCATATACCCGAGGTTCTCCTTCATCCATTGCTGTTCTGTAATCTCCAAACAGAATGGGGTCTCTCATGGCATGTTCTAAGTCCGCTTTAAAATGTTCCTCTATCAAACTCTGAATGTTGGCTTGTACCTTTATGGTGAATGGAAGCAGGTTGTATTAGTTACTACTATAAGTTAAATGCAAGTATTTGACAGATTACTAATAAAATAGCAAAGTGTATATACCATGGTCTAGTGCAGGCATGTCCAACCTGCGGCCCTCCAGATGTTGTGAAACTACACATCCCAGCATGCCTTGCAATAGTTTTAGCATTCCCTAATAGCAATACTATGGCAAGGCATGCTGGGATGTGTAGTTTCACAACATCTGGAGGGCCGCAGGTTGGACATGCCTGGTCTAGTGTATACACAGTCCTCAACTTTATATGTACAAGAACTAAACTCCTACAGAACTAAACCGATGCCTTCTGACAGACCGTGAACATCAACTTGTTTTCAGTAACTAGTCTTGGCATCACTTAAGCATCCACGTTAAGAGGTTTTGCATTTGTGACCTGGATGTATTGACTTAGAATTCTCTGAATCTTTGCACCTGCATTCAACCTCTGTTGATTTTGTATCACCTTTAACTTACAATAATAGGCTTTTAGATGCATACAATAAACAATAAATATAGTTGAGTTCTAAAGGCCGGTGAACACACTGGACCTGATTGAGAAAAATATAAGGAGTTAGGGAGTGGGCGAAAAAAAGATAATGACTTGGGGGGGGGGGGGGACGACGACAGAGATAAAGACTAGATCGAGGGGCATAGGTTGGAGAGCAGCCGCTGAGTCCTGCCAGTGCCAGTGCCACTAACCAAATCAATCCCGGGATTGACATCTCAAATTACTGTCTTTTTATATTGCCAGTTGTAGTTCCCTTTGTCCGTATGGTGTCAACCTATTGACTGTAGACCAAGACGCTGTCAACCAACCTATCAACCGAATACCCCCTGAAATTTACTTAGGAGACACAATTAACTAAGGGTCTATTTATCATCACTAAAGTGTTAGTTTCTGCATGTTTTACATAATGGGCCATTCCTTATTAGCGGTTCAGGAGGGCTATCTAATATTTAGCAAACTAAACACCATCTTCAGCTGGAGCTGGTCTCTCAGAGCACCGCTCCTTCCTCTGGAAAAAACGGCCAGGGTTGCAAACAGGGATATGAGCAGAACCCTCCAACCCCAGAGTTTTTAGCAATTTATGGCAAACCATAGGCAGAGGCACGTGAATACTGTTCTTCAGTGAGGAGCCATTGGTATTGTAACAAGTCTCTGTCATGTACGTCCATATACATGCCACAAAAAAAAAATGGGTACTTGTTTCCTAGCACGGCGCCCATCGCATCGCATACCATAAGGCATACGATGGTATGCGTTGCGATGTTACGCGATGGCAGCCGATGTAATACAATTTTAAATTGTATACAATCGCATTGTATGCCATTGTATGCCATATACAATGGTATACGATTTAAAATTGTATAAGCACCCTAATGGGTGTTTTTAATGTGTTTAAATGTGCCCCCTATAAGATAATTAATTGTATAAGCACCCACAACAATGTTAAAAGTACCCCCACGCCACCCCCACTATCAACGCCAACCCGAAGCGTGGCGCTACGCGTCCTCCGACCTTTTCATACCCCCACTATACACGTCGGCGTGGAGTTGATTTTAGATAGTGTGGCGAGCAGATGCGGAATACATGTAAAGTAATACGCGTGCGCTCGCCACGCTTCGGCCTCGGTGGCTCGCTGCGCTCGCCACACTTTATAAAATCAACTCCACACCGACGTGGATAGTGGGGATATGAAAAGGTCGGAGGACGCGTACCGCCGCCCCTCGCCGGCTCGCTCCGCTCGCCACGCTTCGGGTTGCCATTGATAGTGGGGGTGGCAAGGGGGTGCATTTAACATTGTAAGCACCCATTAGGGTGCTTATACAATTAAAAATTGTATAGGGGCTTATACAATTTAAAATCGCATCGCATTGCATGCGGGCATATGGCATGCGATGCGATGCCATACAACTTAATATCGTGGGTGCCGTGCTAGGAAACAAGTACCAAAAAATGTATTGAAAGGGAAATAAAATATTGATAGATTTATATAATTGTGTCTCTTTAAGAAGGTAAGCTTAAATCTGCAGAAATATAGCTGACATTGTCCCCAAAAAATAAAATAATCAATAATATTATAAGTGTCAATTACCACTTTCTTATCGTCTTCATTGATAAGCCTATCATGGAAAACTCGTAGCGCCTCATTCCTCCATACTCTCACCATCTGTGCCACTGTCTGAAATCTAAAGTACAATGCAATACATAAAGATTAAAGATTTATCTCACATATACATAAGAGAAAAAAGGGTATTTGTTTCCTAGCACGTCGCCCATCGCATACCATGCCATAAGGTATGCGATGATATGCGATGCGATGGTATGCGATGCGATATTCAGGTAAATGACCCAGAATGTACAATTAAATATCGCATAGCATCGCATGCCAGCAAATGGCATGCGATGCGATTTTTTAATTGTACAACCCTGATGGGTGCTTACAATGTTAAATGCACCCCCATTGTCAACGCCACCCCCACTATCAGCGCCAACCCGAAGCGTGGCGAGATCAGCGAGCCCGCGTGGGGCAGCAGTACGCGTCCTCCGACCTTTTCATACCCCCACTATCCACATCGTTGTGGAGTTGATTTTAGATTAGGAAACAAGTACCGAAAAAAGGATATTTTATAACTAAACATTAAGAACATGATAAATTTAGTATGGACTATATCAGATGTTAACTTAAGCTATGCCCTTCTTTACATGTTCTTTTGGGTCTGCTGTATGGAGGACTAATGTTTAATAAACAATAACAATTACCCATAAGACTGCTAAAGGGCCTGAGTTTTGTTCACTTCACCAACAACAGCATATTGCCACATCTGATAGACCTGATTTTGAGTTGTACGCATATGGAGCAATTTAGACCCATTTGTATTGGTCCGAATTCAGCCCCTTCCCAATGTTTGGGGTCTGTAGAGGAACGCCCAGCGTGTTATGGGCGTCCCCATAAAAACGCTAGGCGTTCCCCTGAGAACACAGGTGTGGCGATGCCTGCTCAGGGCGGGCGGCTACCGTCACATGATGTCAGCACCGCCCCCAATTTGGTGGATAGGAGGCATCTGAAAAGTAAGTATGGGCTTTCTTTTCAGAGCGAAGGCTGCAGAAATCATTAGATTGGCAGCGACCACCAAATGATTTCTCCCTACGTTCGCGTACACATCCCCTTACATGCTAGTGAGGGGATTCGGGCATCCAGTCGTCATGTCATCCAGTCATCATGTGGGGACAGTCATCATGTGGGGACAGTCATCTGCTGGAGACAATCTTCCCCCTGCCTCTGACACTCTGCTGTGGGGGAAAGGGCATCTGCTGGAGTTGCTGGATGGTGACAGGCACCACCTCTGGGGTCAGTGCAACATCTCTTTTGGGGTGAGTAGCGCTAGCCATACCTATTTTTACCCTCCTCCCCTGTATATGTTTTGCTTCCTTTCAAATCAAGGGGGTAACGTTGGCATATCTAAATATTTTTTGGGGTAAAAGGTAAAAAGTTCCCTAAACCCTAGTTTAAGCAGACTCATTTATTTGGAGATGAAGCATTGGATCTGATGTATTAGACATGTTTTTACATTTTATTGAAGCCTGGTTATGAATAACATGGTGTGTACTGTAAGTGTATGTATTTTATGCATCTAATAATAGTTACATAATTCCAAATTCTGGCTTGTTAAATAAATGTGTTTTACATCTGCAATTCAAAGAGCTATTGCAGTCAATTCTGAATCATATTGTTCTGCTACAATAAATCAAACTGAACAAAACAACAACATGCCAAGTTATAAAACTACATTTAAAATACCTTTCTGGGGTCGTTAAAACCAATCCATTAAATACACGAGAGAGGTCTCGAAGGTTAAATATATAATGGAACTTTGAAGGTGTTGGAGGAAGATCCCGAACAATCATTTTATAAAGCTCAAGAGTACAAGAAGTCAAACTATCACAAATAGCCTGGATATCTTCATTAAATATCTGTAGAGGATAGAAGCGGATATTTTGATCATTTTCATTTAAAATATCCTTATTTTGTTACAATTTATCCTGGTCACAATATTTCTAGATTTAAATATAGAAGTACACAAAATTCCATTTGGGGCAAATTTAAATGAGCACCGAAGCGGTCAGGACCTATTCAACTAGCTTCTGTGCATCAACTACAAAAGGTTGATTCTGCTCGCAGTCTATAGAGGTGCAAGCAGCCTACTGTAATGGGCAAAAAATGTTAGCGAACAACAATCTGCTCCTTAGTAGTTCTAAATTATGCATTTATATTGCTATATATAAACAGAAAATAAACAAAGTATTTTTGCTCAAGTCTGAGATGTTCAAATTACCAATATGTGTCCATGTAAGATAGAGAAATAAATACGGTGCAAGGACTCTTCTGAAGGGAATAGTACATTAAATACGGTAAAAAGGGAAATAAATCGTGTGTCCACTTCATTACGGCCACCACCAGCTTTTCCCATTGCAGCTATAAATCCAAGATCCCGGAGGAACTTGCAGTTAAGCTCTTTGCCACGGTCATACATGCCGCCCTTCTCCAGTAGCAACTTTAGCAGGGCAATTGGCTGTTGTGTTCCATATTCGTCCACCTAAATATAAAATAGAGATCAACATTACATATTGGTAGGCTCTGTATGCCAGAAATGTATATTTGATTAATAATCTAAAACTATGGACTCTCAATATTAATTACGTGAAAAATCCTTTAGATATAATTCTATAAAAATAGTGATTCTGTTATTAAAATGGACTTCTCGCAATAGCATAAGGCAGTAGATATTTCTTCTGCGGCTTTCTGCAACTTTGCATACGACTCAGAATTAGGCTGATATTTTCAAGTATGAACATCATACAGATGTTTGGAGACAATATTGATAAATTGTCATAAGTAAACTAACCTTTGGCATATTCATGTCATCCATGAACACCAGCAAACGTTTTCCCATAGGTGGCCCATAGGTATCCTTTGTACGTTTCTCTACATTGGCTTCCAGATTTCTTTGGATGTCCATAGAGGTCGTACGAGAGGAAAAATTGATAGTCAAAAGAATCTGCCAAGACATTGAACGTAGAAGATTTTATTTAAATGGTTATTAATTGGTTACATTTATATTTTAGTGGTTTATGAAATAGGGTACTATAGGAAACTTGCCAACACCACAAAAATGAAACAAAAGATAATCTTGGTCTATGATGTTCCTTTCCCCTGTTTAACTAAACAGCAGTTTACAAGCATTGTATGTGGAAAAGGTCCATAAGAAATTTATGGTGATAAAATGTGACACACTTCAAGCACTAATACTAAAGAAGATGTAAAATGTAGGAGTGTAACAAATAACTCCTTGACAATTAATTTATGCGAATAGACAGCCAGAACTTGATATGGTATAATCATAATGGTTGGTGATGAAAGTACTATCAGCGGCAAGGGTCAAGACACTATTAGCCAATCAAATGCAAATGTTATAATCATCACTACATATTGCTTAAGCAGCTCTCCACAATAGATATGACTCCTACAACACTTAATGGGGGTTGTGTCCACATCTAATTATGTGAACAGGACTTTCTTGAACCCAGTAGGGACTTGGTTGCCCCTGCCACCCCATTCCAATTTACCAGGCGTGTGCATGGATTTAAGTTAACTTCAGGAAAATATCTGTATTTGAATATATAGATTTATATTTATTTTCTATTTATTTTTATTATTATTTATATTTTACTTTTATTATTGTTTATATTTATCTCTATTATTATTTTTATTTCTAACATTATATTTATTTTTATTTAATTAATTTTCATATTTATTTTCTTTATACACATGTGCTCTCTAAGTACCTATTTTGATATTCAAAATAGGAATGATTATATTATTCTAAACCAAAATATACTGAAACTTTAGATACATTTGTGTTACCTACAGTATATACATTGTTACAGCAATAAAAAGTTTCAAAGATTTGCTATACAAATGTCTCTCTTTCTTTGACACCCTGCATTAAAATCTTCAGCTCTCTGCTTTTTAAATTATGTATAATTATATTTATAATCTATATCATTCTTTTTTTCCCTTATTGTATTGAATGCTAATAAGCATATTCTATATATTTAATACAAAAATCCACCAAATATTTGCATATAAATATGGATTTAACCCAATTGTACACAAATACTTTGATGACAAACTTATTTATTAATTAATTGCTTATTATTGTTCTCCAATTTTTTTTATTAAATAAAACTACTTAGTGTTTATTGTATGATATTTTATAGCTTTTACCAATTTTTTATACACATTTGAATACATAATTGGTCGCTTGTCTAAAATATCTTACTGACAGGTGATTGAGATAATCAGTCATCAAAACCGTGGCATTTTGAAAAACCAGACGTTAACTAGGAGACGCAACATGTTGACGCCCCCCTGGTTTCCAGTTATTCTAACTGGCCTCAGCAGCAGCAGCAGACCGTCCAGACCTCTCGCAATTACCTGCCCTCTATCCAAGCCCCAGTGCCCCTGACGGAGACCGCTGTCAATCAGCGCAGCAAAGCGGCTTTTCTCCCTGCAGCCCTGCTAACAGAGGACCGCCGGCAATTAACGAACACCCGCCTGACACCAGCACCACTCGGCAAGAGACATATACAGGAGGTGCCTGCAGCCCTGCTGCATCATCTACTGCTCTTACATAGCACACTCGGGGGCAGATTTATTAAGCTCAGTGAAGTGATAAAGTGTCTGGTTTTTATCACCGGCCAATCAGCTCCTAACTGTGACATTACAGGCTTGGTTTGAAAAATGACAGGTATGAGCTAATTGGCCGGCGATAAAAATCAGACACTTTATCACTTCACCGAGCTTAATAAATCTACTCCTCAGTTATTACATCAAATCCAAGACGCTCTGATCCTCCATGCAGGTGAGCTCATTGTGTGCTGTACAATTCAAAGCCGGTCAATCGGCTTACCGCCATTAACTCTGCATATGCTGAAGCCCTATTATAGGTGCATTGGAGGAATAACCACTTAGAATACTAACTTTACGTTTGCATTAACTTCATTGGTACTCTTTACCTAGAACGGCGCCCGCGATCAGAATCGCGGGCGTCGGGGGTAAAAAATCGCGGTAATCGCGGGCATCGCGGGTAAATCGCGGGTACATCAAAATCGGGTACCCGCGATTACCGCGATTTTCCCATAGGGAACAATGTTAAAAAGCCTGATTGACCGCGATTTTACTGTAAAATGCCTCAATGCCCGCGATTTTCCCATAGGAATCAATGTTAAATGGGCTACAGAGCCCAAATAGCCCCAATTAACCCTTAAATGTCCCCCCAATTTTTGTACGCCACCCCACGATCCACGCCAACCCGAAGCGTGGCGAGCGCAGCGAGCCCGCGAGGGGCGGCGGTACGCGTCCTCCGACCTTTTCATGCCCTACTATCCACGTCGGCGTGGAGTTGAGAATAGAATAGTGTGGCGAGCGCAGCGAGCCACCGAGCCCGAAGCGTGGCGAGCGCAGCGAGCCCCGCGAGGGGACGCGGATACCTTCACAGGTAAACGCGTCCCTTCGCGGGCTTCACAGGTGTCCGCGTCGCCACGGACACCTGTGAAGTCCGCGAGGGGACGCGTATAACTGTGAAGGTATCCGCGTCCCCTCGCGGGGCTCGCTGCGCTCGCCACGCTTCGGGCTCGGTGGCTCGCTGCGCTCGCCACACTATTCTATTCTCAACTCCACGCCGACGTGGATAGTAGGGCATGAAAAGGTCGGAGGACGCGTACCGCCGCCCCTCGCGGGCTCGCTGCGCTCGCCACGCTTCGGGTTGGCGTGGATCGTGGGGTGGCGTACAAAAATTGGGGGGACATTTAAGGGTTAATTGGGGCTATTTGAGCTCTGTAGCCCATTTAACATTGATTCCTATAGGAAAATCGCGGGCATTGAGGCATTGAATGCAAAATCGCGGTCAATTAGGCTTTTTAACATTGTTCCCTATGGGAAAATCGCGGTGATCGCGGGCATCGCGTCACGGCCGTTTATGTGCTGCCCGCGATGTCGCGATCACCGCGATGGGCGCCGTTCTAGGTAAAGAGTACCACTTCATTCACTTAAATAGCTGGGATGCCAGCTTTTTCCAGTTATATTGCTTTATCATAATACATGTGATTTCTGTATGTGTATATATTTTTGTATATTTCTTTCATTATTATGTGTTTATATTTTTTGATATTTTACTAGATTGAGTCTTGTGTCATTATTGAAAAGGTGGACCTATATACAGAATTTAACTATATGTGCAAGTGTCTGCACTGTGACAGTTTTCCAATTGTATTTGGAAATAAACTCTGTATATTAAGAGTGACTACAAAGAGGCAGATTCACTTATTCCTGGTACTGATATTGCTCACAGTCTATGGATGTGTGAACAAAACCAGTCCAATGTAACTATAACCAAAGAAAAATATACATTAAATAATATAACCTTATACCTAAAAAAATTAAGCACCTTAAGTACGCCTTAAAGAAAGAGTGCTATAGAAATACTACTACAACTACAGTTGTTTTTATTATTATTATTATTATTATTATTAATATTAATAAACTCATCCTGCAAACTAGAAAACAGAGGCAACAAAAATTCACATAAAATTGTCTATTACAATATTATGTGCCAGCTTGGCGCTGAATGTGTTCCTTTCCCAAAATTTGTATACTTTAGCACTGACATAAAATCATATGCTTAGCAATTAAATGAAACATTAAAAAACACTCTTTTCAATGGCTGGTTTATACCTTCTTCTTCATAACCAACCTTGATGGAATTGTGTTATATTTGAAGCATAAGTGGTGATCTAGGGGGATTATTCTGGTTCACTTGCAAAGACAAATTCACTCTCTAATGGACAAAACCATATGCACTGCAGGTGGGGCAGATTTAACATGCGTAGAGAGAGTTAGATTTGGGAGGGGTGTACTTCTATATTGCAGTGTAAAAATAAAGCAGCCAGTATTTACCCTTCACAGAAACAAAATAACTCACCCAAATCTAACTCTCTTTGCACATGTTACATCAGACTCCCTGCAGTGCACATGGTTTTGTCCATCTGAGGGTGAATTTGCCCTTGCAAGTGAACCAGAATAACCCCCAAGGTGTATAATAGACATTGTCATTGAATGTGCTACTAAATGAGATCTTCATGAGAAGCTAAAGGGGCTAAAAGTAAGGAGAGTTTAGCTGTATTGAGGAGTATTGGAGGAAAGATACAGTAAATAAAAAATAGTAGAATCCTAGAGGAAAAACAAAACTATATAATTCAATTAATAAAAACAAACAATTTTACTATCATTATGAGGGAAGCTCAATTAGCCAATGTAAATTACCCTGGCTAATTAATCCCTGGGGGGTATTTAAATTAACACCCATAGGCAGCAAGATCAGAGATTTTGTTTCAACTGCCCAGAGGCAGGAAAACAAAATCCCAAAAGGCCATTTTTTCATGCCCGAGATAACACATTATCCTGGATCCTGTGTTTTCACTTAAAAAGAGTACAGTTTTCTGCCAAGATATAAAAAAGGTGGGTAAGTGTTCAATTGCCAAACATTGGGAAAAACATCCTGAAAAAAACTTTTTTTCCCCCTGATTAATAATTTACCACAGCTAATTGTATTTTACCTTAAATACTGTATCTTAAATAGAAAATGAGCTATTTAAATGAGACAATATTTAATATATTATGAATACATATGATACACTCATTTTTTTTTTATGTATACCGTGTTATCACTGTTTAGGTTCCTTAAGAGATTCATTGTAGTTGATGTTTTAGATGTACCAGATTCACCAACAAGAACTACTGGACGTTTAATTTTCACCATCTGCTCCAACAGCCACGTGGTGCGTGTAGTGTCTACTGTGGGAACTTGAACACACAAAGTATGGTCATCAGCACAATTATATAAATAAATGTTTAATTAATATACTGTAGAAACCATGAAAACAAGGGTAATATCATCAGGTAACAGTAAACTAGTACAATAATTAAAAGCAGAAATTAAGAGAAAATGCAGATGCACACTGTAAACACTAAGGACACTGGAAATTAGAACAATTATAATAAACTCTGCAATTTAACATGGAGTAAAAGGTGCTTACCATAATTTTGGTCCAAAAAATATGGGCCCAACTACCAGGGCCAGGTGACCTCATCAGGTAGTGAGAAGTTACCGTTACAGTGTTAAAAGGGGTTACATTAATAAAAATAATGAAATTACTTGTTCAACACCAAAGTGTATAAAATGATTAGATAGGCCAGCTTGGGAATAAGTTATTTTTGGCAGTTAAGGGGCTCAGGTTTTGAGGTCCTAGATAGGATATCATTCCTTATTTTCCCCAGAAAAAAACTAGGGGTCCTAATTCCATAAAGCAAACCTCCAATCCATCCATGGAAATAGATTTGGTTATCTAAGGAGCCAAGCTACATACCCTTAGAAAAACAGTAAGCATTGCTGCTCACCTAATGGCACATTTGCTGGAAGTACACCAAATTATATTCTGAGCTCAGTGACTCAGTTACACTTCAGAAGTCTGGGCGACAGAAATCATTGATCTGAACTACATTATAGGTCTACTGAAGTCCCCGGTCATATATTATGGTGTTTTTTTTTTACCAAAGCTCTGACAAAGGGCATTCAGTCTTTACTTTGATAATGGAGTCTATACAGAAAGAACTAAAGGGTTGAGATTATAGTGAAATCTCTTCCTGGTTAAAACTAGATTGATCTTTCCACCCCATTTTGACCCTAAATTTCCCAAACATCCAGTTTTAAATGCACAGGTTGTGGCAATAAGTACCTAGACTTTCACACTTACCTAGAATATCAATAAATTTCACATCTGATTTATGTATGTATTCTGGAACCAATTTACTCCAAGGTATCCATTTTTTTTTCTCAATATCAAAATGAAAGTCATAAATGGTGGGCAGCTGACCTATAATGAAAACACAGATTCAGACGATTAGCTTCCTACTATACACCTTCTTGGTGTAATGAACAGAATTAAACAAACCTGGAAGCTCCCCCGGTCCCGCCAGGGCCTGCTCATCGTAAATAGTTGACATTGATGCTAAACGTTTCATGTACTCATCAAATTTAACTCTTCCGGTTTCAAGTAGTGTCGCTCCCAAAGAGCAATACAAAGCTTCTATAAAGTAGCATTCCAACACATCAATATCTTCAACTTCTTTTTCAATTAAAGCATCCAGCATCATGGACAATTGTGTCACCTAGAAAGTTAAGAACATAATGATTATATATATCTTTTATTTTTGTAAGCTGTCAATTTATTTTTATCAAAACTGTGCAGGGGGTGGATCGAGAGAAGGGAATTCCCATGTGCATCCTCCATTTGGGGCCCTTCTCTCTCTCTCTCTCTCTCTCTCTCTCTCTCTCTCTCTCTCTCACACACACTTTTGTTCTACAGTAGACTCTGGCCCTTGCCAGAGTTTACTGTGAACTTGCTCATCCTACACCATTTTCTGAATGATTTCTGTTGTGAGCATACGCAGACCTCTGGAAACATGACATATGCACCATGTTTCATTAATCTCTGCAGTGCAAATGGAGAGGTAAATATTTTGAATGGGTGCAGGGTCTGCCCATGTGTGCAAATACCCTGTACGCATTATTGATATGCCCATTATCTATGGAGTTTTGTATTTCATACGAAATTCTCGATTTGGTCTTTCATAGACTAGAGAGCCAAGTAGAATAATGTTAGTGGCAAGCACCATACCGATAATCTTTAGGAATATCATTTGGCATTAGCAGGTAAGTAAGACAATTGAATAAGGGGAGGGCATAAAATGGGTATTGTGTTTCTGGGTTTAGTATAAGTGGGATCTCTATCTATCTATGTACCCTGGGGAATCCAGTATTATTGTCACACAAGGTTGAGTGGAGAATTGGGTGGGTAACACATACAAACTACCACAAACATTATTTATAATTACCATGTTTAGATCGGTTTGAGGAACAATAGTTTTTAACTTTTCTCCTTGTTTCCCATCCAGAATTCCTTCAACAATCATTTCAAGGCAGTGAGGAACATATTTCTCAAATAAGCGATTTAATTCAATGTGCTCTTGCTAAAATAACAAAAAGTAACTAGCAATGTTAAATAATTCAATCCAGTGATTAGGAGAGTAAGACAAAGTAACACATTGTTCAGCTTCATAAGGAAAAATGTACAAGTAGAAACATAGTAGAAACATAATAGGGTTAATGTGGAGTAGGTGCCATATAAATAACTGGTAATAAATAATACTCACTCAGCATCAGGACCATTGTAATTAATGATAAAGCATTCTGCACGTATATTTACCTTGTTCTGCCTATTGTTGACCCACTTCTGCCAGTAAGGTCGGTATTTAAGGTTTTTAGGATCTACAAAGACCATTCCGCAGCGGGATACAGTCGCAGGAGAAGCATATTGTAAATCCCCAACCTAAAGAAACCACAGAAACAGATGATTTACTTGTGTAACAGACTGTAGATAGTGAAAATCATTACCAGGATGAAAATAGCCTAGACCTCAAATAATAGGGCGCAGTGTGGTTGAAGTCGTATTCTTTCTCCGTTTGCCAAGGTCAATAGCTTGTTATCGTCCATTACAGAGTTCATATTTTCCACCCAGAGAGCGTCCACATGTCCATCAAATAATATGTACCTGCAAACAAGCAGTGAAATGCTATAAAAGGAGTGCAAACTACAGAAGTGTGGCAGCTTTATTTACAAAGTGTTTGCATTCATAAAGACATTTTTAATTATTATCTAGCCATTATTGGCAGAAGCAAATTAAACTTGTTATTCATGTGTAGGTTGATTTGCTAATGCAGTATTGAGTTATGCATTTTTCTCAGCTGTCCATTCAGGTGCTGAATAGGTAGGGTGTCACAGTATGGCGACTCCCTCTATGTGATGTTGCACAGCAGAGGAAGGCAACCTGTTGTATGGTTCTACAGTTATACTAGAGCAACAAGTTCCAGCATGCAGTGTTCTTTATTCCCAAAGCTACATAGTACTGACACACTGCTGGGTTCTATGGACTGATATAAGAGAGGTGCAGAAAGACTAAGCCTGCACACATATTCACTAGTGCCACTGTAAGAATACACACTGCATGTTTTGAGTGTATCCCAGCGATGACACTGGTAAAGCAGACAGATAAGTTTGCTAAGGGCCCGATTCAGACCTGTTCACTAGGCTGCGTATGTTTGAAGCCTAGCGAACAGGTTAACACCACCCGCCGTCCGACCACACCAACCCCTGCCACGTAAATCCCTGCATTTGCATACGAGGGGATGTGTACGCATACACATCCCCTCACATTCCGGCACACGGAGAAAAAATCATTCGATAATCGCTCATCATCTAATGATTTCTCCTCCATTTGTGGATAAAAGCAAGTCTATACTTATTTTTATGTGGGATGGAGATGACCGAATAGGGGGCAGGTGCTGATGTGACGTCAGCCGTCTGCCCCCAACAGGCATTGCCATGCCTGCCTCTGCAGGGGGACGCCCAGCATTTTTATGGGAACATTTTCACAATATTTTCGTACATTAAATGGACATTGGGATTTGAAAAGAAACCATCTTCACAATACAGTCTACTCAATACATTTTTAATAATATCCATTTGAATGGACAAGGGGTCATAAAGGGTTAAGCTTCCTGTTTTAGATGAGGTTGCTAGTTTTCAGCATGCTCTGCTCCTGTTTTCATGTTCATGCCCATCATAGGGAGATTAAACACAAGGCGATAATTCTGTTCTGCACTAAGTCAGATCGTACACTTTTCTGGTATTAAATGAACTTCATCACAGTTGGCAATAATATACATACAAAGCTAATAGATTTGCCGAGTGGGTTTTACCTTCTCTCTTTTTTATCAGTGGGTTTGTTGATTTCCCTGAAGATATTAGAAAGGACCCCATCTGTCCAGTCTCTGGTTGTTGGGTCCAGGATACCATATAGCTCAATCACACTCATGGCTTTGGGATTCAGTGTATATAGCTTTGTCATAAGCCCAAGTCTGGTAACAAAAAAAAAAAAATTAATGTATAATTCACTTTTTTATTCTCCCATTACAACATTTACTATACATAATGCTACATAATGCTACAAAATAGACACATCACTTACTTAGTCTGGGCCAAGCACAAACTGTTAATTACGACAGATTTACCCCCTCCGGTGGGCCCAACTATCATAGTGGTGTGACGAGTCAGCATTGTTTCGTACATCTGAACAACTTTGTCCACCTATATAAAATATAAAAATCTTTAAATAATTAACATTTTCATGAAAATAATATAATTTAGACTCATAATACCGATACTTTTATTTAAAAACATACAGTAATAAGTAATAATTTGTTTGCCGTATCCTAGAAAGGCTAAAATTATGCAATTGCTCCTATTTGTACATAAAAAAGTATTAAAAAACTCCTTGCTAAACTTTACTCTTCTTTCTTGGTCTTTGCATTGAGGAAAATCTTCTCATTTTCCAATATGGCAAAAATCTGCCATCAGCTCATTACTGTTAGAAATATACATTTACCTGAACAGGCAGCAGTATATAGTTGTTCTCTTGAAGAGCTTCTTCCACAGCATCATTAAATTTGGGGTAACGAACACGGGGGCAGTCCAATCCCGGGAACAAATCAGAGATTAAACCAAGGAACAGAGGGACATCCTCAAACACAAACTTGGGTAAATTCATGTCCCTCAGAGCTCTCATCAACACAACATCCTAAAACATAGTAATTTAAACATGTATTATATTATCATCATAGCATTGCATAGGCTATAAGAACATTTATAGAGGGGGACCAATTTGGTCTAAATGCCTGCCTTGGGCAAACATAGCTCCACTGTACAGTAGGAATGTCATACAGTACGAGCAGGCCAGACTTGAGCAAAATGTCTACCAGGTGCCAGCCATGGCTTCATGGGAGCCCACAAATATGGAGCTAGCAACGGTATAGGTTCCACGTGTGAGGGCACTTCTATAGGTGCATCTCATTGTGCTTCACAGAACACAAAAACACAGAATTATGCTACAGTATGAATGACTTACAGTACGAGCAGGCCAGATTCATGCACCAAGCAGATTAACAAAATGGCTATAGAGCGTGAACCAGGGCTTTGTGGAAGTGCTTCTGGCTTCCTCTGCAGCCAGGTTGCTATTGCTGTACTGCATGGAGGCGACGGTAAGCAATCCTGCCTCAGATGGGTCAGCTCCTGCCAGGTGCTCAGCTCTGTGTTGCACAGTATGTGTGCCCAAACCTGGACAGCGGTGCAGGTAGGGGGCAGGAGCTGCGGGTTGATCACTGCCGTGTCTGTTCCTTTGTCAACAGCCCCTGTGGTGTCAACTAGCGTAATGAGATGCACCTTCAGCATTTCCCTTAGTTGGATAAAATCTATGCCATTGCTCACTCTATAGATGTAGGCTTCAATGAAGCACTGGTTCAGGCTTGGTAGACATTTTTTTAAACCTGCTCGGTGCTTGAGTCTGGCCTTCTACAGACAGTATGGTGACTGTATGCTCGCTGTATCTCCATAGCGCCTATGTGTTTTAAATAGCGTAATGAGACGCATGTACAGAAGTGTACAGTGTAAATGCATAACCTATGCAATAGCATTTTCTGAGAAAAATGTCTATTTAACATACAGTACAGTAAAGTAGCATGTATAAATGTATGAATGCTAGACTAAAAACATAGAGAGAAAAAACATCGTTATTTAGAGAATCATACCCGGGTCTCTGAGCATAGAGAGCGGCATACTTATCCACTAGCCTTTGACACATCGTGATAGCGAACTGTGCTCATAAGTCTATGTGAAGATTGATCTCATGCCATCAGTTATGCTTACTCTACGGGAACTGCAGGACGCTATGTTTATGAAATAATTTTGGTTAGGGGACCCCGGAAGCTCCACCTGACCGATGTACATTACATGGCCCATTTGCCCGAGCTTGTATTGTACTGTACTGCACAGATGGAGCCGCAGCGCCATTCGCCGAGAATGAGATGCACAAACATCTCAGGTGCAATCACCTTCCATTCTCGCCAAATGGCGCGGCTCCCTCTGTACTGTACTGTATATCAATCCGCTGCTGAATTAGTGGAGCATTATCCAACCAGAAGGTGGCGATGTGTATTGCCTATTGTGCAATGTGCCTCAACACACCTCAGTGCGTCTGAGTGCACTACAAAAATGGTGTGCCAAAACCCTCGCTTAGGCACGATGGTGCAATGGATAAGTGTAGCTCCATCTGTACATCCTATTGCTCTATCTGAGATTGTTTAAAAGGAAACGCCAATCTGTTGGTGTAATGGGCCCCATACATCAGCAATCACAATTAATGGATTTCCAGATCCAGGGCTTTTTTGGCCAGATAAATGGATTCTACAATCTATTTGACTTTGCCCACACATTACAGATTTATTTCAGTGATCTGCAGATTTTTCCATCTAAAGATTGCATCTTCATATCTGGAAATTGCCCAATCGATTGTCATTTCAGCTGTTCATAATGTAAATAGATGAAGAAGATGAATTGGGAATGCCCACACATATAAAAAAGATCCGCAGATAATACCAGATTATTAAACATGTTTAAAAATCTGATTAAGCAATCGATTGGTGATTTTGATTGGGATTGCCAAAAGGGGGAGCCCACACATCTAAAATTAATTGTGGCAATCATCTCCATATCTTAAAATTGTCACAATTAATTGCTGATGTATGGGGCCCTTTACTATATATACCAAATACAGTTGTCAACAGGGGTTATGTATCAAAAGCATCTCACAGAAGCAGTTATTCAATCAGCTTCTGGCTTCAATGCATAGAAGTATGTTGGGATTTTAGTCAGTTGATTTACTCCTCTGTACTTTATACGCTGATAAGAGCAGCCTCTGCAGCAGTGCCCACAGTGATTGCAATATACTGTAGGTGAGTGCATCCAGGAGTGGGTCCCAGAGGAGACTGCTAACCAATGGGATTAGATAGAATGATGTGTCATCTCAGATTTATTCAAGTTCGACTGTATCTGTGTAACAGAGCCTGCTTATCCACTGCAATTTCATCGGATAAAATACAATACAGTTACCTCACTCAGGTCAGGTGATCCTCGTTTCAGCTCTCCAGCCATCACCAGCACAGACTTTAGGGCACGCAATCCAAAATCATAGTGATGCTGTTTGGATAGCTGCTCTCTTGCAAGTTTGTACAAGACAGTCATCTTTTTAGCCAAGTTCTGAATTGGAGGACATGTGATAAGAATTAACACATCTTAAATATAGTCAAATATTAATTTGTTCCAAATGGACTGCTAAATGCATTTTTGTGTTACTTGTGATGAAGTAACTTAAACTGGAATAAGTTCGATAATTTGCTAACATAATCATGTTCATACATAGCTGTTATTCAAAAGGTGGTTATTTACATGTTATTTCTTTAATGATGTTGTGTACTTTACACAGTGTTTAACCACAACAGAACAATAGGAAAATAATACTCAATACATTTTAATTTTAGAAAACTTGTAACCAAACAACTCACCTTGGCCAAGAGAAAGCCCTCTGAAAAGAGCATGATTTCACAGATTTGCTGGAGATCCGGTACAATGACCACCACTGGCCTGAAGAGAGCCTTAACGGATTCTGGCAGCTCTGTTCGCCCAGCATAGCCAGGATTCATTGTAATGAAGATCCCCATTCGAGAATCTAGGGCAATCTCCTGGCCTTCAAACTAAATAGCAAACATGGAACAGCAAATCAGATCATCACTGCTTGTATTGCAATGGTTTAACATGGTACAATATTACACTGTCCACATACATCGTATAGGTTACTAGTAAGCCGACTCGCAGCAAAAGCTTCAAAAGCTAGTCTGCTAGCTTGTGATTGCCCCTGTGTTTGTGCATGTGTGAGAAAAAGATGTAGTTTTACTCGTTGCCAACCGATGGCATTGTTTTTCGGAGACACACAAACAGACACTAGACATATATACAGATGATGTACTGTTTTGTTGACAATAGCCAAGAGGCAAAGAACAGTCAAAGAAAGGTTAATAGAATGAAAATAGAAGGTGTCAAAATTGCATTTTAACATTTCTTAGAGTCAATTCAAAGGGCAAAATCAAAGACACATAATAGTACTATACTTTTTTTTTTTTAACCATTGTTTTTGATATTGCTACATAATAAAACAAACCAGCATATCACAAGGGAGTATATTCAATGGTATTTGCAAGCTGTTACAGCAAGCAGTGTAAGTGCTCGCTGTCACAGATCGCACGTCTACTATTCAACTGACCCACTGCATACGCTGTTTCCCTGTTGCTAGGTTTTTGTAGCAAAGGGGAAACAGCATGTATGGCTGCTAAAACAGCGAGGCTTGTGGCTAAATGCAGCGGGCTCCCTGCATTAACCGCGAGCCTCGCTGTTTGGGGGAATCCTCGCTGTCCTCTGACGGCGAGGATTCCCCTGGAACGTAGAATAGGGTGAGCGTCCGGCGCGGGGTTTAAAAGGCTTGTTTTTGTAATCCCCGCCGTTTAATCCTCTCACAGGCTGCATTGAATACAGGCCGATATGTAAGGCATAAAAAGTTAGAGGACCACACAAAAGATCCAAACACATCTTCGTGAAAATAGGTCGATATTATAGTAAACATTTACCAAACAGCAAATAATCAGAGAAAAATAAGTCACATAGCTAATAGTAACTATTAAAGCTAGTACTATACTTTATACATGTTCTCAATTATTACTGCAACAGACAGTAAAATAAATATACGGTAACAACATTTGAACTATATAGTAATATAGGATTGTCTGACAACCAGAAATACAGTCATAGACACTACTCACCTGGAATTTCTTCAAGTGATGGATTAGGGCATTCCGTATGGTCTGTATCTGAGAGGAAATGACTGAAAGCACAGAGGCATCAATCCTATTGAACTCATCAAAACAGCCCCAAGCTCCACATTGAGCAAGGCCAGAGAAGATTTTACCGACAGCCTACAAATATAAAGTCAAGTTAAAAATAAAATCAGATCTACATTAAATATCGGAATTTTGACTGAAACAAACAAAGATATAATACAAAACATAATTTAACATTCTCTGTAGTGGTGCACAGTGTAGTAGTTGCAGAATTTATAGAAGTGAATAATTATATTAGTATTACTAACAGAATTAGTGGTAGTATATGTCATTGTCAACATTGTATGACTTGTATGATCGGGGTAGAGTTTGTATGTTTTAACTGTGTTTGTATCGTTATCATCATGTAGATGCTCCAGTGTCCTTGCAGCCTCAAATCCTACTGGTAGTTTACTATCTTCTTATTATAGGTTAGCGAGAGATAGGAAAGTGGATTGTAGGCTCCATTGAGGCAGTGGCTTATATGAATAAACAATCACTGACATATAAGTTCTGCATGATACGTTGCTGCTACTATAATTTATTAACCTTTATTAATATAGTGCCAACATATTACTTAATGGTTTGCAAAGTATGTTTTAATTATTCACTTTAGTGTCTGCCCCAGTAAGTAGACCGTACAGTTTAAGAAGAGTGCTAATACCGTTTGTGTAGCAATTCTGTTCAGTATATATCCAAAAGAGTGGACGCGTTAGGATTTGCCATGCAGATTTTTAGTGATGCTATCTCCTAAGCATGCTTTCATCTGGATAGGTGGAATAGCTGTGTTCTTACATAGGTGGACCACATTAAGGGCTAGTTTGGTATCCACAGGACCGGCGACAGGGGGGGTCAAGGGGGACAAGTGTGACGGGCCCCAGAGCTTCCATGCCCCGCCACGGCCACCACCTGTACTAGCTGGCCTGTCAGTGACCCTTGTGGCCCAGCCGTCTACTGTGTACCATCTGTGTGTGTCTGAATTCTGACTGACTCACTGTGTGCCACTGCCATCTACTGTGTATGTTTGTGCCCTGCAGCTCGGCGCTCAGAGCCGTCTACCCTGTGTGTGCGCACGGCCTGGGGCCCCAGGCGCACAGCCATACCCACTGCTGGCGTTGTAGCCTCAGTCTCTGGCTCCTGTACTTTTACTGCACATGCACGGGTCATCTGTTCCTCTGTGAACGCCTGCCTGCTGGTAGTGCTGCTCTGCATTCTTTTGTAAAAGTGACAGACCAGCAGCAGCCAGGAGGCAGTCCAGCAGGTCTTAGAACAAGATAAATCCGCACCTGAAAACAGGATTTGGAGCAGCAAACGGTTAAATGAGGTTACTGAAGAAGAGGGTTGTGTGGATTTGGGATTAGGTGGGGCCCCAGAAATATCATTGTACAGGGTCCCAAGATTTCTGTTGCCGGCCCTGGGTATCCAGATGATAGGCTGAGAGTGTCTAGGTCGACAGTCAATAGGTCTACATGCATATGGTCGACATTGCAAAGGTCGATGAGTGAAAAGGTAGACATGAGGTTTTTTTTTCATACTTTACCACCACAAGTAAAAGTGATGACAGCGCGTGGTACCTTGCCAGAAGAATGGTGAGCAAAATGAGTGACCTTTTCATGTTGACCTTTTCATGCGTCAACCATTTCCAAATTAACCTTATGCTTGGGTCATCCATCTGTCTATGTCAAACTTGTGTTGACTTAGACACTGTCGACCTATGATCCATACCAGCTGAGTACTGTGGTGCTCCAACCAATGTAGGATGACAATACACAGGTAGGTAAAAATGTACTTTTCTTACTTATTCTACATCTATATATCAAGAGATCATGTTACTAAAAAGATAAATAAAAATGCAGAAAAGAAAAATAGAATATGTGAATTAAAAAGTACCAGGGTAAATTTCTACAAATAATGTCTCCACTTTTCACTTTCTAAATTTTATTTATCTCTTTTTAGTCATTTAAGTTTATTTTGGTACTGCTTTCCTAGCACAGCGCTCGTCTCATTGATTGTATGCCTAAAGTTTAAGGTACTTAAGGCATACAATCAACGCGATGGACCCGATTTTTTAATCTCATGGATCTCATGGATGCATGAGATCCATGAGATCAAAAATCGTGAGCCCCCAATAACCATTGTTAGCACTATCAACGCCAACCTGAAGCGTGGCGACCTTTTCATACCCCCACTATCCACGTCGGCGGGGAGTTGATTCTATATAGTGTGGCGAGCGCAGCGAGCCACCGAGCCCGAAGCGTGGCGAGTGCACGCGGACTACTTTACATGTATTCCGCGTCCCCTCGCCACACTATATAAAATCAACTCCACGCCGACGTGGATAGTGGGAATATGAAAAGGTCGGAGAATGCGTACCGCCGCCCCTCGCGGGCACGCTGCGCTCTCAACGCTTCGGGTTGGCGTCAATAGTGGGGTGGCGTTAACAATGGGGGGCCATTTCACCCATGAGGGGGGAGTTAGCAATTAAAATTGGGGTTTTGGGGGCTTTTTACATTGATTCCAATGTACAAATCTCGTCGATCGCGTCGATTGCATCATCTCATGCATCTTATGCCGCACAAACACATAAGATGCATGAGATGCTTGAGATATCAGCCCCACACATACAATCTAGATCGTGGGCGCCGTGCTAGGAAAGCAGTACCTTTATTTTTATTTACTTGCATATTGTCTTCCTACTTCAATTAGTGCTACTGTACTTCTTTGGTCCTGCTATCCAGCAAAGACCTACACAATTTAAGGGTAATGTTACAAGGGTTACATGTTTTCTAATGATTTTGGAAGAGTTATAAGGAACATAATCGCAATGGCGTTTAAGCAGATTGGGCGTAGCCTGGTGGTTGTTTGGCATTTCTCCTGGGAGAATAGCAAGATTATTGCTACCTATGAAGGGGGGGGGGGGACAGGCTGCCATCTTTGAGGAGGCTAAGACAAATAAAGGGGAGTTGTACCGCTCAACCAGTTTGCTTGGGGGTGGAATGTCTTCCATCCCATTTGGTTGAAAAAATATTAGGTACTTATGTAGTATCTGGACGCCCGATTAAAAAAATCGGGTCCATCGCATGCGACGCGATGCGATGGACCCGATTTTTCCATAGGATTCAATGTTAAAATGGACTGAGTCCATTTTAACATAGGATTCTATGGGAAAAAGGGTCCTTTTCATTTCCCCACTATCCAACTACGCATGGAGTTGGACATAAACCTGTGGCGAGCGTAGCGAGCCACCGACCCCCAAAGCGTGGCGAGTGCAGCGAGCCCCGCGAGGGGATGCGGAATACTTTTTAACAAATCCGCGTCCCCTCGCGGGGCTTGCTGCGCTCGCCACGCTTCGGGCTCGGTGGCTCGCTGCGCTCGCCACAGGTTTATATCCAACTCCATGCGTAGTTGGATAGTAGGGAAATGAAAAGGACCCTTTTTCCCATAGAATCCTATGGAAAATCGGGTCCATCGCATCGCAACGCATGCGATTTGGTCGGATGCGATGCGATAATCGGGCATCCAGATACTACATAAGTACCAAATATTAAATTGCGAGGCTATTGCCACGGGTACCAACTGCCTTTTCTTGCCAGCCTTAAGCTATCAAGACTAATCTGATCAATACATTTGTCTGTGACCACTTTAAGAGCAATACTGTTGTGCATGTCATTATTCAGGGGGGGGGGCAAGGCTAAGTTGATGGGCGACTTACAGTAATTGTTATTTGTTATGCATTTCTGCCTCAGTCCCTACTCTGTATCCCACAACATACACTCAACCAAAGTCAATTGAACTACCAGCTAATTTTTAGATCTATTAGAAGAAACTCGTGAACACATACCGCAGGAGTAAACCTATGCCACTAGTTTTCTGATGCCGCACGGCTAAGCATTGTCCTACCCACTGTGCAGCAGTTTACAATTTCATCTCTGAAAAGTTGACAGAAATAGCGTGCAATCATTGCTATAATACATTTTAGGAACATTGGTTTTACAGGAATCTGTAAGCTTTTTACAGTCCAAGCAGTTTTGGGGATACTACAATTTACATCATTACATATGGACTGAAGATAGTTCGAAAATACTTTTCTATAGTAAATATTAACCTGAAAAGTAATTGGGAATAAGAACAGACAACTAAAACCACATCTAATACACACAATTGTTTGGCAATGATTAACAATAAAGCAATGAAATATACTCTTATATAGCAGGTTACCTTACTATACAGTATATAACATGTACTCTACCTTGTAGTCCATGCCTTCACCACAGTTTGTCACCACACACAGCAATCCCAGAGCTTTAGCCAGATCTTTAGTTGTTTCAGTTTTACCAGTCCCAGCAGGACCAGCGGGTGCTCCACCCAAATACATGGAGAGTGCCTAGACAAAAGCAAAAGTCACTGGATTATACAACACTATTGGCCAGATGTACTAGGCCTTGAAAGTGATAATCCACCAGCCAACTGACCCCGATTCTCAGGTCACTTAGATTTGCGTAAACCCTCGGGAGGAAGTAGGTGGACAGCTGCCATCCGGTGATATCAGCTGCCCACTCCCGGTACAACATCATGGTCTGATTACTATGGGAACGCCCATGAAATTCTGGTTGTTTCCATGGGCGCAACTATCTGCCGCTGCCTCACGTCCCCTGGCCGCAGCCATGGGTGCGTGCACCCGGCAAACAGTCTGTTCGCCGTTGCCGTATGTGTCTGGCATATGCACATTCACAGAAATGTGGCTGCGCATGCACATATACCAAACAACGTCCCTGTGCGAACAAACGCTGGCTGCGAACGGACCAGAATAAGGTAAAAAAGCAGGGTTTTTTTAAGATACAGAATTCCTGGCTGAGCATCGCAAAAGTACAGCATCCTCCAATGGAGAGAGAAAAGTTTTAAGATAAGTACAAAAATCTTAGTATTTAAATGGCATTAATATAAAAAAAAAGGTTTAAAATATCTACATAATAATTATTTAAGGTCTTCCCGGTCCCCTTTAATGTGTGCATAGTGAAAGCCTGGGCATACGTCCCAACCACTCCCACTGTGCCTGAGATGGGGTGGAGTGGCTGCTGTAAAAGAGGGGTGGGCGGGACACAGCAAGTGTGAGGTCGGGATGGAGCGACAGCGGAATAAAAAGAGAGGGGATGTGGTAGGGGACAGGGGCGATCAAACTATGGCAGGCCAGGGCAGAGACTGATGTGTACCAGGCCCAACAAACTAGAATAGGGCAGACCAGGGCAGAGACTGATGTGTACCAGGCCCAATAATCTAGTATAGGGCAGGCCAGGGCAAAGACTGATGGGCCTTATTCTGGTTGGAGCGGCCGGGCCGTACGCGTACGTCCCGGGGTTTTTCATGATCTGCACATGTGCAGATACGCTAATGCGCCGGCGCGAACACTCCACAACGCTTACGGACGGGTCTCAACGTGCAAAAAAACCTGTACGCGAGTGTACGGGTAATGGGGCGGCATAGGGGCGTGTTGATGGGAGCGGCCGAAATAATGAGGGAAAATGGGCGTAAATATGGGCGTACACGGGGGTGTGCACCAAAAATGAGCGGTGCTACTACCGCACGATCGACTAAGGCACCGTTCATTTCGGACACCAAACAGGCGGCCGCCAACCGCCAGCTCAAACCACCCCTACAGATACCGCATGCCAGCGTGCGCCTGAGTTGGCTAATTAACGCTGATTACTACTCAAACACATACACCTGAATGTAATAAGCAATGCTGCAGTCTATTAAGTCCAAACCATGATTTCACTGCCTGCAAGCCACACACACAGCACGCAAACACATTGGAAGCTTATGTTTCTATACTTCTCCACATTTAAAGGTTTGTTTAATTTAAGGTAAGAATCTTTTTATACGCTAAGGTAGGTATTTGCTAAACAGTTAGACACATTCACTACATGCTTTCATAGACTTTACGCAGTAGCACACTCAATCTACACAAGTCGACATATGTCAACGTGTTCACTCTAATACTAACATAGGTTTTGTATTTAGGATACAATAACATAAACCACATCTAACACCTACAAAGGATGTTTCAGCAATGTTTGAAGCCCAAAGTAATTATGGACATAATTTAGTACATATACAGAAACACCAACATAACTTGATGTAAAAGTAACAGCAATATGGGGACACATAGATAGTGATTAAAATGCCACATTAGAACATAACAAATATACATGTAATGAGGGTTCAAATGTAGTTTTATTAGGTCTTTATTAAGGTAGACAATTGAGTTAATAGAAAACAATAATTGAATAACAAATAGATTAATTAATCAATTGTCAGATTAGTAGTTGAGAGGCAAGATTTGCAGGTCCATATATGTGAAGGGTATGCCAGCGTGCACGGACGTACGCTCACTCTCACGAGCGGTGACATAAGCTGAGTTTTCCATTGAAAACAATAGGGACCCGTCCGTGCAAGCTGGCGTACGCTCAGATCTCCGCAAGAAGTCGGTGGGAAGACGGACGAAAGACGTCCGTAAACGGCGCCGTACGCTCAGTTGTACGCCAGTTGTCGGAGTGCAAGGGCTGGGCCGTCCGCGTACGTTGCCGTACGCTCATTTGTACGCCACTCCCCTTCTACGGTATTTCTGCCCGTACGTAAGCGGCTGATTTGTGGGTGGACCTAACCCTAATGGCCGCGTACGGCTAGCGTACGTTAATAGCGAACGTACGCACGTTTGGCCGCTCCGATCAGAATAACCTCCGATGTGTACCAGGCCCAACAAACTAGTATAGGGCAGGCCAGGGCAGAGACAGATGGGTACCAGGCCCAATAAACTAGTATAGGGCAGGCCAGGGCAGAGACAGATGGGTACCAGGCCCAATAAACTAGTATAGGGCAGGCCAGGGCAGAGACTGATGTGTACCAGGCCCAATAAACTAGTATAGGGCAGGCCAGGACTGATGTGTACCAGGCCCAATAAACTAGTATAGGGCAGGCCAGGGCAGAGACTGATGTGTACCAGGCCCAATAAACTAGTATAGGGCAGGCCAGGGCAGAGACTGATGTGTACCAGGCCCAATAAACTAGTATAGGGCAGGCCAGGGCAGAGACTGATGTGTACCAGGCCCAATAAACTAGTATAGGTCAGGCCAGGGCAGAGACAGATGGGTACCAGGCCCAATAAACTAGTATAAATTTAACAAAACTTTGCATAAGCAGAGTACTCAGAGATAAACAGTACCTGTGTAAGAGTCAGATATATGCGGTCTGTCAGAGGCGTGATGACCAGTCTCCCATTAAGGCCCATATACTCATAGCCGTAGGCAAAGGTTCCAGTGCACTGGCGGACATTCAGTTCATCAGGTTCTCTATCCCAATAAAACCGTAGTTGGCTTTCCCATTCAAACTCCCGGGCATCCATAATACTGGTCAAGAAAAAGGTCACAGAAATAATTTTACTAACATTCATTAATTGCAAAATCAGCTAGTACAATTTTATGCTAACTTACCTGTCTCTCACAAATATGTCTACAATGTCTCTAGCATGTACATCAATAATGAGGACAGTATTATATTTTTTTCTGTCATTTTTGCTTAAAGGTGTGGTGATCCGAGTAACTAGCTCATCAATTTGTTGGTGCATTTTTTTGGCATAGTTCTTCAAAGCTAGTTTTTCCCCTTTCTTGACCTTCAAAAAGATGTCTTCAACTTCCCAAGTCCACCAGACCTGATTGCCAGCCAAGACAACCATCCCCTGGTACAAAAGCATCCAGTCCACCCTGCAGAATTAACACATTGCACAAAGTAGTAAATGTTGTTTCAGATGATACTACATTATAAAGGACATTTTTTTTTTTAAATAAGCGTATTAGAAGATTTAGGGGAGTATTCAATCTAGGATCACGACTGTCGATCCCTGCCAACAGCCGTGATCCTGGCCCGTTTGCGGTCAGCCCGACAGCTGAACGACAGGCGGGATTCAATGTCCTGCCTGCCGATCAGTGCAAAGGGGACGTGGCCATGAAAACTGCCATGGATTGGTGATCTGCGGCCGGGATCGCGACAATCCATGGCCATTATCGGCAGAAAGGGCCCGACAGCTTCTGAAGTCAGGCCCGTTCTGCCGTGATCCCGCATCAATGCTGTCGCTAAAGACAACATTGAATAGGGAGCCACCGCTATTTCCCCCATCGGAAATAACGGCGGCACATTAAATACCTTTGTGTTTTCACTAGATAATGCCTCATTTTAACTCAAAAACAGGGTTAACTTCTGGGATTTGGTTTTGCCTGCCTGAGAGGGTGATTGGATAGCCCCAGGTGAGACAGTTATCCATAGTCATTTACCACAGGTAAAGAACCACGAATGCTGAATAAGCAATGAGAGAGCATAAACCCCTGATGGGTTCCCCAGGTTTCACTGGAAGGCCAGCTGACATGCAAATAGGATGGGCACAAGGCCTATCAGAGCAGTGGGAGGGTACAGACAGGGAAGAAAAGGGATATGCTAACAGGAAGTTCTTCCTCTGTCTGGAAAAGCCCCACCCACCCTTCCCTATTTCTTCTCTCTTAGGCGGCGGTAAAGAACGGTCATCCTTGTAAGATCTTGAGGTGTGTGTGTAGATAGTGGGGTGTCGCTCTCCCCTGACATCTATGGTCATCGGCCATGCTTCCGCCCGGGGGGTGGTCACCACTAGCACGAGTGGATGACCGGGGAGAGTGATCACCAGCGATGGTGTGTATGGTAAACATCTTTAACCCCCACTTTCCTATAGTGACCATTCTTTGGTGCCGCCACCATTATATATATAGTTTAGTTTAATTGTCAAATAAATTTGACATTCATTTTGAAACGCCAGCACTTGTGTCTGTGTCTTTTTTATTAGATAAGTTTAGTTATTAAGGTTTAGGTTAAGTTTATGGTGAGTTGAAAGGTGTAGACCTGGGGGATACCTGATGGGGAGTTTATTGGCTACCCCTCGTAAATCTAATAGTAAGCCATTAATATACACATTTCCGTATCATCCATTTGTACAAAATTATTTCTGTATTTACATTTCAGCGTAGAGTTGTGGTTCCTTATGTGGAGGCGAAATTGGGGCAGGCATGCAAGCTCATTAAGGGTGTGTAAACATAAGTGTGACACAACTGCTGAAGCACATCTGTAGATCCACAACATAGTACAGTAACTAGAGCTGCCAGATGACAGCACTTTGTGCATTAACTTGCAGTTACTGTATATTATGTGAAAATGCAGCCATCACTATATTCACATTTCTTATATCATATTCCATGTGCACTACTGCTGGAAAGGGATATAGGCCCTTATTCTGGTTGGTGCGGTCGAGCCGCATATGCGGCTCCGACCGCACCAGACGAATCCCCGCCTACAAGACGGATCGGCACGGCCGTCCGTACACGGACGGCTGCCGATCCGCATGAAAATGGTGGAGGCTACGCCTCCACCATGGTGGGAGCTGCCCCCTGCATTCGATGGTCGTCGACCATCGAAGGCAGGTCCGCACGCCGCGGCAGCTCCCGCAAGCTGAGACCACACGGACAATCGTCCGTGTGGTAGCTTGTATGGGGGCTGAAAGCTGACATCCGGCGACGTCAGCTTTCCGCCCCCATGAGTTGCGTCATGGCCTCATTACCATGCATACGCCCCGCGTTTGCATGGGAACGCCCATGAAACGCGGGGCGTACACATAGGGAAATGAGGGCATGATGCCTCTCACGCCCCTATACGCCCCCTTTGCGGCGGACGAAATACGTCTGCGGCGAAGGGGGCTGCACATGCGCAGATTCACCTCTGCGCATGTGCAGAGTAAAAACATCGGCGGTACGGCCGCACGCGGGCCGTACCGATCCGATTAGAATAAGGGCCATAGTCACTAGGTCTACAAGCATTAGGTCGACACCACTAGGAAGACATGCATGAAGGTCTACATGACTGAAGGTCAATGTGGGTTAGGTCGACATGCATTAGGTCGACATGGGAATGTCGACAGTCAAAAGGTCGACATGGGGTTTTTCACTTTTTTTGAGCCATGTGCCAACAGGTGGTATTCCATGCCCTACCATCCACTAGGGCGTGGAGGGAGAATAAAATAGTGTGTCGAGCGTAGCAAGGCACCTTGCCCAAAGCATGTGAGGAGACGTTTCAGGGTCCATGTCGACTGTGTCGAAATTTGGAACAAAAACAAGTGAAAAACCCCATGTCGACCTTTTAACTGTCGACCTAGTTGCTGTCTGACCAATGATCCATACCCACGGGTATGGATCATTGCATTTAGAGCTGTGCTGCCACTTAGGCAGCACAGCTCTAAATGCAATGAATATTTATTTGGAATGATGGAATGGTTATTTCTGCTTTAGCCGTATCGCATGCAAAATGTTATAAAAGATCAATTGTTGTCTACTGCTGACACCTAAAATATTGAAATGAAGAGATATCACGTATAATTTTCATATAGAAGTAAAAATGACAGGAATCTATAACCGTGGATTACATAGGACAGAAAACTTATGATGAATACAACTTTATTATAAAGTACCTGCTTTTATCCTCACAGTATCTAAATATAGCCTCCTTAGTAATGAGTCTGTTGGTTCTCCGCATTTCCTGCAATACAGCAGTCATCCAATCCTCCACACGACCTTCAGCTGCTATAGGCTGGCGGAAAGCCATCTCCTCTCCTTCAGCTGAGATCATGCCTGTCGCCAACATTTCACCACTATCTCCAGCACGAAACTTTAGCGATGCAATATTATCATACATCTGCAATAAAGCAGGTTGTGCTTACATACTGGTTAAATAAAATATTTAATCTCTTTTGAAAAGGCAATCATAAAACTATCATATAAATAGCAATCACTTACCATAACGTCATACCGTTCACTGATTATCAAGTTGTACTTAGAGCTAATGGTTTCATGTAAATTGATGCTAGCGAGTTGTCGTTTAAAAAGAACTTGCTAACCTACAATTTCCAGCACAGGGAAAGGCCGCCCACATGCTGAGTCTTGCCCCCTAGCTTAAAATCCAGTTAAGGATGGTCAATGTTTGGTTCTATTTTCTAGGTTCCTAATGTTAGCAAGTGAAGCTGCAACCCAGGAATGAAACAAGACGCCCAACGGATCCATTGCAAAGTGTTTGCCAATTGTGTACACATTCACAGCATATATGCCATAAAGGAAAACAACGACCGCCAGGGTAGCTCTGTGGCATGCACACTTGATGCAGCATTAATGACAAGCGATCACTTCCTGTCAAATACTCTTCCATGAAATGGTCATTGCGAGCAGGATCCCAGCAGCACGTGGCGCAAGCTCAGTTCTATCGCAGCGCATTCGCAGTCTGCTGCCAGAAAACATCTGATTTCCACCCACAAATGCTGGCTTCCTGTCAATCAACTTGGGTACGGCCAGCAATCAAAAAGGTTGCTGAATTTTATCGCATGATGGATTCAAGAGTTTTGCACACGGCCGGCCACTAAGTGGAGCAAGTCAAGTGTTGCCCCATTTGGGAGTGCGCAGTTGCTGATTCTGACATTACTGTTATGTTATTCCCTAATTTTGACGGGCTGGTAACTAGTACAGTAATATGTACAGAATACAGATGGAGCGCCTCTCAGCCAGCGCAGGGAGTCGCCAGATTCCCTTGGCTGGTGCAGGCTGGCGGAGAGGTGCTCCATCAGACAGGGATGCATGAACGTCTCACACATGTCCCCATCAGCACGGTGGCGGGGAGCGTTTTCCCTACCCGTCTCTGCTTCAGGGAGATGGCCAGGGATCGGGGGGAGCTAGGGGCGGGGGGGGGTCTGCGGGCAAGCTGCAGGGGTAGTTGAGGGCTCCAGCGGAACGGGGCACATGATTGTCTCCTGCAATTGCGCCCCCGAGTTTCTCCGTCTACATGTAGTATTTAGTAGTTATTGCAGAAATAACAAAATTATATTTTAGCCCTAAAATTAAATGTTTATGTGCAATGCCTACACTATATGTTGGTTTTAATTACAAACATGTGAAAAACGCCTCACCTTGATGATATGTTCCTGTACACATGTGGGATCACTGCTACCCAGTATACTGAGCAGCTCATCATCCGATATAAAGAAGAATCGGGGGAAAGCATTCCTCTTGGAATCAAGGTAATCATTCAAACTTTTCTGACATTTCTCAAGACTCTCACTTAGATTTTGTAAATCAAACAGTCGATTCGAGGCTTGACAGCATCGCTTTATCACAGGGTCTTTCACTGTCTCTGACATTATCTATAAAGGAAGATTAGAACATTATTTATTGTATATAACTTGAAAATAATTTATCAAAGGAGACAAAGGAGGGCTGGAGCAGGACTTTGGGGTTATGGAGCTGGAGCAGGATTTTGGGGTTATGGAGCTGGAGCAGGATTTTGGGGTTATATAGCGAGAAGGATTTTAGGATTATGGTGGTGGATGTTTCATGATAGCAAAATGTACAAATGAACCTAAACAAGTTAATAAATAAATAAGGAATAAATATAATTTCCAGTGAATGATAGAGGAAAGTGAATATGCAAGATATATATTCTTGTTACTTCTCTGTATTGACATATAGGTAGTGGCAAGTGCTCAATTAGTTTAGTAATACCATTCAGGTGCATGAAAAGAAGGTATTACTAAACTAATTGAGCACTTTCCACTATCTATATGTCTATTTTGAGAGGCAGGAAAGAGCATGTATTAGGAGGAGATGCAGGTCCTGATATGCCATGTGGAGTAGTATGGGGTTGCTCCAAGGTAGGTAGCTCTTAGTTTACATATATTTTTAAGTAAGGAGCCATTATCATGTGGCTCCTTGCTCATTAGACCCAATTAACCAGTGAGTTTGAAGAAATTGTTCATAATCATAATTTATCTAAGTGTCCTGGTAAATTTATGGTCCATAGTGATGACCACAAAAGACTGACTTCTTGGATGTGGTAATAACCAAAAATGGTCCTCGTTTCAACACATTATAAGCCTACGGACCGTAATGCTGGTTTACACATCGATAGTTGCAGGGCTTAAAGTGGTCATGGAGGGGTGGGGGAACTCTTTTCTCTATGCTACATAATTACCCCCCCTCCCCCCATTAGGCAGAGACAGGGCCAGGGGTAGGGTTTTTGGCATCCCCCTGCAAATTAGAATGCTATTCTGTCAGAATTACTGTGCAGGGCCAATATGGAGGTTAAAATGTTCCACCTCACCATTAGAGGTGGTGAAACTTAGTTCCACCCCATTCCCCCTCACTTTAACCCCTGGATAGTTGCCATCCCATACCTCTAAAACATGGGTAACATACTACCTCACCCCTAGATTGTGTACGCTGAGTTCGGTGGATATGGACCTGCTTCCTAGGGCTAATAATCAATATGTTACTAACACATGTGCTCTGGCAAATCTATGTTTAGCTTGTTCGTGGATGGCACAGTCTGGGCCTTCCTTTTTTGAGTGGTGGGTTTTGGTTAACTCTCCTGTACAACATGAAAAATATGTTCACATGTACTCTTTCTAAACATTATAAAATTTAGTCTAGATGGATTGACTCTGTATATGCCTCTACAGTCTGAACCATCTTTATTTCCCTCACAACAATATGGGATATTGTGGGTCTACGCTGCATTGGTTTCTGTATTGCCTTTACATATAAACAGCTTTGAAATATTAACTACAAAATTTAAGATTCTCATCTATTACATTAGATGTACCCTTCTTAGTTGAGATTGGTATGGACGATAAATCAGTACTTATTTTATTTATTTTGCTTTTTTTTTATCGTTAAAAAAAATACATACAGTTTTGACAAAGATTTATATTTATTTTTGAAGCTTTATTGTATACAGGGACATGGTGTATTTTCAAATGACAATAATGATAATTTTAAGATACACTTATACATTGATAAATACAGTGCCATTGTTATTACTTATTGGGCCGGGCAGCAGCTGGAGCTGAGTTCTGCGATCATCTCAGGGCTCGGCTCAGCAGCGCTGTCCAGCACTAAGCAGCGCAGACAGTGGCAATCACAAGATTTTTCCGGGTTTGCCAGTCTGGGCACTGGAGCACAGCCCGGAAAATTCTAAGGAGTGCCACTGAAGGGGTTAACGTAAGATTGTATGTTTATTTTTTGTATCCTGACGATAATGCCATTAAACACACACACAAGCGCACACATTACTAACATCATCATTGGAGCTCAACCTTAGTCTGCTCTGGGTGTTCTCTCATCGCTAAAACAATCCATGTTTTCATAGGAGATAACGAGAATGTGGTATTCAGGTTTTACAACATCTTAACCCCAGTTATACGGATTATTGTGCCTTTTACATAAATGTATGGCTAAAACTATAAGTACAGTACATTTATAATTATCATATGTAACTTTATTACTGCAACAGGAAATAATACTTGCCCTTTTAAATATTTTGTCAATGTTGTCAAATTTCTTTGCCTCATCTGGCAACTGAGATCTGATATCTCCACCGATAAATATGCTCTCCAAATACATCCATTTTCGTTGCACAACCATCCACACCTGTAAATCAAACACAACACTTAAGAATTTGTCACCCAAAAAATTAGTTTCTAGTGAAAATGTTTTGCACTTACTTCGATAACTTCCCCAAATAGAGAGAGCATCTTTTCCCAATGTTGTACGGTGTTCAGGAAAGGACCAACAAAGCGACTGCCAGAGATGCTCTGCAGGTTCACAGCATTGTCATCGAGTATCTGCAGAATGTCATCAACAGATCCCAATATACTGCCACGGTCTTGAGTACCCTTTATATATCTCTGTACAATAAATTTCATATTTTCCCAAGTATCTACGATTTCCTTAACACCCTATTCACAAAAAGAAAGCAAAAGTATATGTAGTTAAAAAAGATTTAGTTAGTTGGATATTAACACAATTTTTATCATTTTCTCTCTTTACGCCATCACAATGGATTTGAAATTAAACAACGGAGATGCAACTGAAGTGCAGACTTTCAGCTTAGGCACTGCAACCATTTTTATAGTGAGTGCCCTATTTACAGGCGCTAAAATGTAATTAAACAAATGAACAGAATCATAGATAAAATGTTTAATTTTAATACTTTGTTGAGAATCTTTTGCTGGCAATGACTGTCTGATATCTGCAACCCATGGACATCACCAAATGCTGGGTTTCCTCCTTTGTTATGCTTTGCTAGGTCTTGACTACAGCTTTGTTCATTTACGGTTTGTTCCTCTGTCTTTCTGCCTTTTGTCTCCAGCAAGTTAAATGCTAGATCGGGTTGAGATCAGGTGACTGACTCGCACATTATGGAACATTTAACTTTCGCAGTATGTCTTAGGGCATTGTCATCTCTACTGTGAAGTGCTGTCCAATCAGTTTAGCTAAATGCGGCTACATCTGAGCAAACAAGTGTTTGTTTAGAAGCAAATTGCTCATTTTTTATGTAATTTGCTCCTAATCAGGCCCAATGTGCCTTACTAGACCCTCAAACGGAATGTTTCTTTCATATCACTATTGTCACTAATTTCATTCAGATTAAATTGCAAAATAATGATGCTGTTTTGTACAAAGGTTCCATGTTTCCAAACTTGATCTAAGTACTCTTACCTTCTCTATGCTAAGCTCTTTAACTGCTGAAGCTACAATCTCATTGATGACTTCTGGATACTTGTGTAATTCCATGGCAAACATGTTTTCCAAGGTGAAAGTATCAGGGTTCATATCGAAATTTGTCCCTGTTTTGGACATCAAGTCTTTCCAATGCCTGTAAGACAAAACAATACAAAATATATTTAGGAGGTAAGTAATGTCCTGGCATCTGTATCATCCGTACAGTACGAGAAGGTTTCATGGTACAGCTCAAACTGTATCTGTGAGATCAACAGTAGCGATGAATCCTGGATGTACAGTTTTGACCCCTATGACCAAACAGTTGGCCCAGTGGTCGCCAGTTGGAGTTGAGCAGTCAGAGGAGTTCTGCCATAAGCATAGTGAGTGGAAGCAGATGGTTGCTGTTTTTGCGTCCATGACTTGTCATGTATCTACCATACCACTCGTCCAGCAGCACACCAACAAAGGGGACTGGTTTGCCAACCAATGCCTGCAGCAAGTGCTGGAAGCCATTTCCAGGCACGGTCCAAGAACTCGGGATTTTGGTGCCCTTTTCCATCACTACAATGCACCAGTCCACAAGTCCAGGAAGGTGGTGGATTTTCACATTATTGCTTCCAGAAGTCTGGATATCCACCATACAGTCCAGACCTTGCTTCCTGTGACTTCTTTAAATCAAGATGTGAGGAATTTGTTATGGGCTACTGGAAGCTGCAGTGGAGATCTTCTTCTAGCATGTAGAAGATATACCTGATTCCATATGGTTTGAGTGCATGCAAGTTGTATAGATTCTTCTGGTAAATGTTTAAAAAAAATATATAATGTTTATTTAATTTGTAAATAGAATCATTTTTGTGCAAGCAGAAACTTACTGCACATCCCACTGTAGCATTGAAAAATGAAAGCTTAAAAATAGGTTCAAACCTGTCTCTGAGTGCTTCATTCTTCAGATCAAGAAGTAAAGGAATGGAATCCTTGAACTCTTTCATTTTGGATTCTAGATAAAAAGCCACTGGCAGACTGCGGATTTCTTTTAGGAGCTTTCTGAAAGTTTTGAGAAAGCCATCAATCCCATCTTGGAGAATCTGAACATTTAAATTTGCCCAGAGTGTCTGTGACCATTCTTCTTTGGCAACCTTAGAGAAAGTGATATATTTACTTTAGGGAACATTATAACTTATACAGAAATCATGATTGACTGTAATCAACTTATTTTACTATACTTTATCTAGTTTTCATTTAAGTATATTTTGGTTTTCTATATTTTTATTCCTAAAAAAAGTGCTAAACTCAATATACCCTGTACATTTAACATGCTGAGTTTATGTTGTAAGTGATATACCAGGCTGACCTGGCTGACCATTGAAAGCTGACTATTGATATTTTGTTAGATTTTAAAGTATTTAAATTGTAGATGCCATTGCCAGTATTGAGTCACCATCACTCTGCCTTGAATACTGCATTATTATAGGTATTTAAACTGTACATGCCATTGCCAGTATTGAGTCACCATCACTCTGCCTTGCATACTGCATTATTATAGGTATTTAAACTGTACATGCCATTGCCAGTATTGATTCACCATCACTCTGTCTTGCATACTGCATTATTATAGGTAATTGTGCAACTGTATTAAGAATTAAAGTGAGTTAGTGTCTGGGATGGTATGTAACCTCTTACCATTTGTTTGTCTTAGTTTTATTGCTGGGAGAGGGGCTCTGGCTGGGTGGGGTCTCAATCAATTAACTTAGAATCAGCTTTTAGTATTTATTGAGAATACCAGGCTGACCATTGAAAGCTGACTATTGATATTTTGTTAGAAGATTTTTAAGTAGGGATAAAACAGTTACATAGCTTAAAGCCTGGACTTAGCCTGGACTTACACTGGACAGAAACTGCCAACCAACTTGACATCTTGGTATCAAAGTGACACAGAAAGACAAAAAACAAGAGCAACTCAGAAAACCAAGGGACTGCTTTGAGTGAGCTCACTTTATCCTCACAACATACTACTCCTGGCTGCTTAATCTGGCTATTCATCCATAATATCACTATTTCTACAACTGCTAAAACTTTGAATATCACTCTTTATGCTTGTATGTGCACTGTCTGTTTTGAAAATGCACAGCTGTACCTCTAATGACTTCACCTCTCCTGCTCTTCCATTGATAGTAGGTGTCCCCCAACATTTTATTCTTGCCCCTCTTCTTCTCTATCTCTACATGTCCTCTCTGGGTGAGCTTATTTGCTCACTCGACTTCCACTATCACCTCTATGCTGATAATACTAAAATCTACATCTGCTTTCCTGATTTCTCTCCCTCTATCCTCACTCATATCTCCAGCTGTCTCTCTGCGGTCTACTCTTGGATGACCCAGCGCTTTTTTAGACTTAAAATATCAAAGACTAAGCTGTCATCTTCCCACCCTCCTGCATAAAACCTGACCATATATCATCCTAACCTGTTTATGCTCACTTCTTTCCCTTCTGTGTCAACCCTGTCTGTCTAACCCTCCCCTTTAGAATGTAAGCTCTCACGAGCAGGACCCTCTCTCCTCATGTGCCTTTCTTAGAATATATAAACTTCTGTCACCCTGATGACACTGACTTCAGTGTCCTGTCCCCTGATGCAACTATCCATATTTACCATGTACTTGTCCTAAACTGTCTTGTAATGTAATTCGTTATGTGTTTTGCTCATAACTATGCTCTGTAAAGCGCTGCGTAATATGTGTGCGCTATATAAGAAACTGTTAATAAATAAAAATAAGTTTACTTTACAGCTAAAAATCTAACAGTCACCTAAAATGGTCTTATCTTAATGCAATGAGCCAATGTACATTTGCCACCTAGATTTGATTTTGTTTTACTTTCAAATTATAATTTATATAATTATATATAATTTACAAATACAGGGTTACTGGACTAACAAACCTTTTGTGCACTGTAGATATCATATACTTGTCGCAATCCCTTCATTTCCTTTTGCACTTGTAAGAGCTCAGAATACATGGTTATAGGTAGATCAAAAAGCTTTTCAGCGTTGGCCAACTCTTGTCGGTTCTTCTCATAATTTACCAGCTCTTTTTCATATGACACAAGGATCTGTAAACCTGCACGCATTCAGACAGAACAATCTGATTATTTCATTAGTAATAGATATGTCCCCAAAGTTATAAATCAAGTTCTAAAATAAGTAAACAGTGATTGCATTGTTATATTACACTTCACAGTAAACTTTCTATTAATTATTTATTTATAATATTTAGTAGGAATATGGTACAAATAAGCAACTTTCAGAATGTAACATTGATATTATTATTAAAAAAACATTTGGTTAAAGCACTAGATTTAAATTAATTGACACAGTGGGGCAGATGTATTAAGCCTTAACAAGCATAGGCGAATCTAGGGGGTGGTCCGGGGGTGCACAGGACCACCCATTAGCCCATTTTGTAGCTGAGGGATGGGGCTTTCCAACGAGCCCAGCCCCGTGTCCCTAGCCCCCTGGGAACCGGAGATACTGCCAGGCAAAGCTGGAACGTTTTCCCTATAGGATAACATGTGACCCGCTAATTCCGACCCCCACCCAGTTCAACGGCTGCCAGTTCCCACTTCGGCATCACTGAAGCTTGAGGTTGATCTCAGTCGAACCCAAATCGCTGGGCCTTCAATCTGATACCAGGCTGGATCCATAGGGGTTAATTGGTTCCAGGGATATTGAGGTTAAACCGTTTTTTTTTTTATTTTGTTAAATGTAATTTCATGACTGTTTATGTTCTTTGAGGGCAGATTTCTCTGGAACCAAACAGCCCAGTTTCACGGGACCAAAATCATTTGAAGCCAACTCAAAAGTTCTTCAATATAATACTGATATGATATGATCATGTAAATGGGTCAGTTGGTTCCGAAGATATAGCTGGTTGGTTAAAGGGGGGTAGGGAGAGGGGAGTGGTTATCTCTCCCCCTCACACCAGAAAATGCAGGGACTAGGCTGGTGTATAAGGGGTCAGCCTGGGAATGTCCCTGCATGATCCTGGGACCATATTCCCGGGTAAATCCCTGCATTTTCTGTTGTGAAAGGGGTATTATTTGAAACAGCTGTGACCTGCAGTGATCTGCCCAGCTGTCAATGACTGTCACCCCTGCAGCTTCCACTCCAATTCTTCTCCCCTCTTTCACCTCAGCCCGCCCCCCTTTAATCATGTGGTGCCGGCGCCCGGCGTACTCCCCCGACGTCACGCATAACAACAGCGCACACAATATTTCAAATGTCCACTCGGCTAGTGGGGACACCAGGAGGGGAGTGGGAGCGTGCTCTGCGCTGCGCTCTGCTCCTCTGCCCATAGAAGCAGCTGGACCGCTCTTCATCTCTCCCTGCAGCAGCAGCGAAGGCTCATATAAAAATTTACAGTAAGTGGCACTTTTGGGGGTATTGCTTAAGGGACGCTACAAGTGGCGGTATGTGGGGGCATTATGCATAATGTGTGGCTTAATGTGTAAGGGGCATTACGGTGTGCAGCATCATGTGTAAGGGGCATTACGGTGTGCAGCATCATGTGTAAGGGGCATTATGATGATGTGTGCAGCATCATGTGTAAGGGGCATTATGTGTGCAGCATCATGTGTAAGGGGCATTATGTGTGCAGCATCATGTGTAAGGGGCATTATGTGTGCAGCATCATGTGGAAGGGACATTATGTGTGCAGCATCATGTGTAATGGGTACTATGGTGCACGGCATCATGTGTAATGGGTACTATGGTGTGCGGCATCATGTGTAATGGGTACTATGGTGTGTGGCATCATGTGTAATGGGTACTATGGTGCCATCAAGCAAGAACCCCCTAGCAATGAGCACGTAGGTAAGCAGCACTTATGTGGCAAATATGTAATGGGCATTACGGTTTGTTATATAGTATGTAATTGGCATCATGATGTGTGGCACAATGTGTAATGGGCATTATGGTGTGTGGCCTTATGTGTAATTGGCATTACGGCGTGTGGCTTTATGTGTAATGGGTATTACGGAGTTTGCTAAAATGTGTAATGGGAATTACTGTGTATGGTCTAAAGTGTAATACCACACCCCTATTTGTGATGTCACACCTCCTTCCCATGAGACCACGCCCCCTTTTGAAGCGCGGCTTCGCCGCGCAAAGGTCCCCCTACTGTTATGTCTAGATCTGGGACCACCCATTACCATAATTCTAGATTCGCCTATGTTAACAAGAGATAAATGCAAGGGTGATAGGAGGTGATTGGCTGGACTTTTATCTCTCTCTAACTGCCATGTTACAGGATGTGTTTAAAAAAACTCAGTAAGGAGCTGATTGGCTGGATGTTTATCTATCTTTGTCACCCTTGCATTTATCTCTTGTTAAGGCCCCACTGCACCTAAATTGAGCTGCATCAAAACATCACAATTCTTATACTCTATCTTATAATTTGCTGAACAATGACAGTGTATGGTATCGCTAAAGCCGAGTCCAACGCTTTCACACTTAACACGGGTCGCTCATTATACAAAGGGCGACCCGGGTTAAAAGCAGTGGTGCTTACACACTGCATCTCAACCCAGGTCCATACGTCAACAATCCGGCAATAACCCGGTCCGAGGTGCGATGTAAAAGGGGTATAGGTTAAGCTGCCTCACAAGAGCACAATCTTGATATTTTGTATCTTATACCTTGATAAACTTCAGCAGTAAGATCTGATCTTCCCATTCCATACTAAGTTCATACATAACTTAGTTTTCAATATAGATTTTTAGGCTCAGTGCATATTATAGGTGATCATATTCATCAGGAGCAACAAGATACAATTGTCAGTAATAAAGACACTTATGGGGGTATTCAAATGTTTACAATTGGGCATCATTTTTTTCCATCTTTCAAATTCAAAGTATAGTAAAAACCCATATCGATCTTCCAATTGTCGACCTAATGTTTGTGTCAACTTTTTGAACCTATCAATCTTGGCCATGTAGACCTTCACCAAGTGTCGACCTAAGCACTGTTGACCTTCAGTGGTCGACCCAATGCATATCGTCCTTAATTTGGTTGACCAAATGACCCATACCCGTTTTTCCGGTGTGCGTACACTCTATGTGGGGGATGTGTCCATATACTCTATGGGGGGGTTGTGATGGGGGGAGGTTGTGTCCCTATAATCTATGGAAGGGGGGTGTGCTATACTCTATTGTAATTCTTTTTTTTAAAGTTTATCCGTAAAAGAAAAACACATTAAATAAGTGATACACAAACTTTTTGGAATCTCGGCACCCTAGAACATCAAAATGTTTTCAAGGCACCCCCCCTCTAGGTGCCTAGGTTGCAGCATGGCAGCACAGTAGGTTTTGTAGCAGGTAGCACACAGGCTTCACAGATGGGTACAACACTCCAGAGGTCCCTAGCGTAGTCCCCACACCCCAAGCCTATTGCCCAGCCACTAACTGGCATTGGAAACCTTGACCCTCTGCCCTGAACAAACATTTAACAGCATGAGATATTTTCACGTGAGATTTTATAATAAACATGGACTGGATCTAATCAGTCCCACTGCTGCAATATCATAATATAAGATACAGTGCTTCTCTGTAAAACTAACATGTGAGAATGTTTAAAGCCTATGAATATATCATATTGCTCACTCCTGTTTCCGTAAATGCCACATTACACCAATTATGGTGTTTATTATACCATACCTTTATCTAGGTCATCTCCAACAGCACCAGGTCCTTCTATATGGAACAAATCTGCAAACTGTGCCAACTCTTTCTTATAGTGTTCAATCTGATCTTTTGTGATCTATGAAGAAAAAAAATGCAAAGTATTCTTTCAGATTGAAATTATGTATGTGCATTTATTAGAGATGTGCAGACTGGGATTCCAGAGATCCGAGCCCCCACGAACGTCATCATTCGGAGCCCGGTTCCGAGCAGCGCTGAGATTCCCGCCTGACTCGGGTCCGTCCGCGTGGTCAGAACGTCATCTCCCGGCGCCGGATTTCGCGAGGCTTTAAATAGCGGCTGCTGCGCCCGCCATCTTCACTCCAGTCTAGTAGTGGGTTGGGAGAGGGTGTGTTGGTGCTGCTACTGGGGCTTAAACTTGAGCTTGAGCTTGACCTTGAACGCAATATTTTTTATTCGCTGGGGCTGTCTCTCAGTGCTGCTGTGTAGTCTAACTGTGTACTAGTACTACCATATCTACCGCTGCAGTGCCACTCTTACATGAGCCATGTGTTTGTGCCACACTCTTGTGTGGCTTAGCATAGTTATCCAGCTACTTCGGGGGCAACCTTTTGCCCTAAAAACAATATTGTGAGGTGGGAGGTGTTCAGAATAGACTGGAAATGAGTGGAAATTAATGTTATTGAGGTTAATATAGCGTAGGAGCAAAAAAAACAAACCCAAATTCTGCGATTTTAGCCGTTTTTATGCTTTTTTTTTAACAAAAAATCCAAACACAAAACACTTAGGAGGTGTTTTGCCAAAACCCATTAGAACCCAAAACCTCAAGGTAATCAGAACCCAAAACCCGAAAAGTGGCCGGTGCACATCCCTAGCATTTATATCACCAAACACACCACCGTAAAACACATATTTTTTAAAACAGTACCTGGTCTTAGAAATACATACAGTATTGCATTATAATCACCTGGGTGAATGTCCTTTTCACTTTTCCAAGACTGCGATCCACCTGCTTTGATTCCTGAAACAAATCTTTCCAGATGTGTGTTATGCTCTCTGACAAACCTTTCTCTTCTTCATTAAACTAAATAGGAAATAAACATTATTTGGATTATACTGTATCAAAGATAATGCAAATAATACAGTTTGCAATGAATAGTACACTTATGGAAATTCAGTAACTAAACTAATTGCTGCAAGATTTGAAATCATGATCATGGGACCCGCTCATTAAATCTGCACTGCATTGGGTCCCGTTCATTAGATATGCACGGAGCGGGACCAGCTCAGCATACACTACTGCCTGGGTCACCCTTGCTCTCCCTTCTGTGGATAAATGTGAGCTGCAGCCCTCCGTCCCTCTTCGCAGTGGCCGCCCTGTCCCCATCCTGCCTGTGCAGCACCAGGAGTCCGCCATCCTGCCTGCCATCGCTGTGTGCACCGTATTGTGCTATTTTCGCCATCATTGGCAGCGAGCCCCTGAGGCGTTGAATACGCTGAATGGCAGGGCTGGTGGCGAATCTACCTGAAGGGGGAAGCACATTCAATGCAGGCAAAACCATGACAGTGTAAGCTGCCCCTGCGCTCGCCGCAGCATTGAATATGGCACATAGAGGTAAGAGGGCCCTGCTCGCAAGCTTACAATCTATAGGGAAATAGGAAGGATACATAAGTATAGGCACTATTTATAGCATAGCTGTCCCAACAGATTACAAGGAACAGTCCTGAAGGAATGTAGCTTTTGAAGGTTATGTCAGTGGATCAGGAATTTGAAAGGCTTGTATGAAGAGGCGAGTTTTTAAAAAATGTTTGAAAGTTTGGAGGCTAAAGGAGAGTCTTGCTGTGCATGGGAGGGCATTCCATGGGGTGGGTGCTGCCTGACAAAAGTCCTGCAATTGTGAGTGGGAGTGAGTAATGATGTGAATGAGAGATGCAGATCTTGTGCAGAGCAGACAGGTCGAGTTGGGAGATATTTTAAGATAAGCAAAGAGAGATATGTTAGTGTAGCTTGCTTAGTAGCTTTATATGTTAGTAGAAGTATTTTATATTAAAAGAAGTATAATATGGGCAACCAATGGAGGGACTGATAGACCGGATCAGCGGATGACAAACAACTTGCTAGAAAGATTATCCTTGCAGCTGAATTCAAAATGAATTGTAGTGGTAATAGTCTTTACATGGGAAGACCCATAAGGATACTATTGCAATAATCAATGCAGGAGATAATGAGTGTATGGATTCGAGTTTCTGCAGTGTAAGATATGGTTGTATTTTGGATATGTTTTTAGATGTATGTAACATGATTTAGAGACAGATTAAATGTGTGGAACAAAGGACAGATCAGAGTCAAGGGTGACACCTAGGCAGCAAGCTTGTAGGGTAGGGTGGATAGTCGAATTGTCAACAGTTATGGTGAGGTTGGTTATTACTCTTGGCTGGCGCAAATATAAATCTTGGCTGGCAGGGATATAACTCTTGGCTAGCGGGGATATAAATTTGCTTTGGAAATGTTGAGTTTAAGGTGTCGAGATGACATCCAAGATGCAATGTTAGAAAGGCAGTCAGTGACACGGTCCAATACAGGAGGATAGATAAATTATATCATCAGCGTACAAATGATATTGAAATCCAAAGGAGCTGATTCGTTTACCAAAAGATGAGGTATATATTGAGAAAAGCAGAGGACCTAAGCCTTGCGGTAATCCAACTAACAGAGGTAGCAAAGAGGAGGTGGAGTCAGAGAAGTGAACAGTGAAAGAGTCATTAGATAGGTAGGATGAGAACCAAGAAAGGGCTGTGTCCTGATAACCTATTGATTGCAGTGTGTGTATGAGAAGAGAGTTATCAACAGTGTCAAATGCAGCACAGAGAATCAAAAGTGATGAATGGCCTTTTGATCTGGCAGTGGCCAGATCATTCACTACTGTGGTAAGTGCTGTATCTGTGGAGTGTTGGGAACTAAAGCCTGATTGAAGTGGGTCCAATAAGTTGTAAGAGTTGAGAAACTGAGTGAGGTGATTGTATGCAAGTTTCTCAAGTAGCTTGGAGAGGCATGGGAGCCGAGAGATGGGACGGTAATTAAAGAGAATTTGGTTCAGAATTGTGTTTTTTCCGAATGAGAGTGATCACTGCATGCTTGAGCAGAGACTGAAATATACACGGGAAGGAGACCTGACACCTCAGATCAGGAGGAGGAGGCCTCGCGCTGGATATTGGATGGAGTAGGAGGCCCAGCACAGAACTAGTGCAGTCGGAGGTACATGCACTATAACTGTGGGGGGAGGGGGATTAATGGCTGTCACTAAATGTTCAGACCCCTACCCTCTCTCCACTACAACCCCCCTACTACAACAACCCTCTATTCTAAACGCTCTTCAAAACCTCCTCTCCTCCTCTACAACCCTCCTCTTTCCAACTCTTTAACCCCCCTCTCCTACTTTATTGCCCCTCCTAATCTAACCCCCATCTCCTGCTCTACACCCCCCTCCTACTCTAACCCCCATATGTTCCAAGTCTGTCCCAGCAGCATCATAAAAAGAAAAGATTAACAAAAGAATGAACCTGATAGAGAATGCCTTAATACTTTGGGAACTTGAAAATATGATTAATAGAGACTACCAGGGTATAGCCAACATTCAAATTACTTTAATATGTAAGTGCCAGGCACGCTGTATCACTGCCTGTACTGCAGTATTCCTTTGTTCAACAGAGATAGAAGAAAAAAATTAATATTTTGTAAAGTGGTGCCATTTTATACCCTCTATGGAATTAAAAGTAAAATTAATTAAGAAATTTTTATTAGAGATGTGCAGGTTAGGATTAACTCAGCTCTTATAGCCAAATGAAATGTCATTTTATTAATTAAATTAAGGTTGGATTTTTTTGATTGGTTACCGGCTGTCAAGTGTTTAGGATAGCCAATAAGATCCCACTTTGAGATCCACGTAAATCCAGTAAAAACCCGCACATCTCTAATTTTTATGTTTTTCAAATGTTCTAGTTGTTCCCTACATCTAGAATGACGTTGTTATATTAAGTGCCATTAATATTCCTGTAACTTTCACTCACCTCAATATTGTACATTGCCAACGTTCGGTATCTCTCTTGGATATCTTGAATTCGCAGTTCGACCATTAGAGACATATCTCTAATGTCTGCAATGGTGGCAAGTACAAATTTGAGATCTTCAAGTGTATCTGGAGTGCGCATAAGGTTTAGAGACAGGTTCTACAATACAGAAAAGCTTCCAAAGGTTAGCTACTGTATGAAATATAAATAAAAAGACCTAAAACATAAGCCATGAACAGTGTAGGTTTAGATATACATCACTATTATTTTATAGCTTCTGTATATAAGAAAACTTCAAAAGAAATTACGGTCACAAAATAGTAAACAAAGAGTTCAGGAATGGAAATTTACAAACAATATTTTTATTTTCAATAAAGTGAAGGTACTATTTATTGTTTATAAAATGTTCCTTTAGATCTGACATAGTTGGTAAGACCAATCCTTACAGAGGGCTCATTTTATAATGGCTCATTTTAACCTCTGATAAGTAGAATTCAGTATTTAACATTTACTCCTAGGACTACTGTACATCCATTACAAGTTTTGTTATTTTGAATATAAGGCATTAATTACGTTATATTTAATCCAACGTTGAGCTTAAAACTTAAAAAAAATGTGCAATAGTTGTGTGAATGTGAGCAGAATTGTATATCATATTTAAGTAAAAAAAATACTTTGCCCATAAGTAATTATGTAATTTATTACTTGCAATCAAATGAGTATGAAATAATTACAAATATGTTCCTAATTTTATAGGGGAATTCAATTGTTTTATAAGGCCTGTTACTTAATGGGCCCTGATGGAGCAAAAGTATTGTTCTGGGCACCTACTAATAAATCCACTTGTTGGTCCATAAGTAACAGCCACCGGGAGAACAATTCAATTGCTCCCATATACTTATTTTCAAAGTTAGCTGCAAACCTTGTGAATTCTGTACAACTCTAAAAATAAAAAATAAAAAAAATGGACAAAAACCTTTAGTGGCACTCACTTTGGGGCAGGATTCTCTAAACCAGAAATGCGGTAAAAACCCCGTTATCTGGGTTTTTACCGCATTTCTGAATTTTCTAACCCCCCTCCACAGTGTCAGCGCTGCGGAGAGAATCGCCAGCAAAAGCTTGTGATTCCCTGCAGAAGCCTATGGGCTCCTTACAGCAGCGCTTTCATCCCTTCCAGCATGCCCTGCAGACGGCTCCGGCACTCTGCGCATGCGGACTCTCAGGTCTCAGACCCGGAAGTTCAGCGCCGTGGCCGCATCACAATGGACAGCTCTTATCGCAAGAGCTGTCCCTTGCGTTAATAAGCGCATATGTTAGAGCATATGCGTTCATTAAGAATGCGGTGCCCGGTGATACAGGACAGTGGATGTTAGAACATCCTCATAGAGTTAGGAAAAATAAACAGAAAAATATATATATTAGAATAGATATAGGCAACAATCACTAAAAAATAAAACCAAACTACTGCCAAGTTTTGTCTCCCTGTATTGTTCCTTTGTATGGCGCTGCGAAACACTTGTGGTGCCTTATAAATAAAATTATAATAATAATAATACTGTAATGGCTTCATGAAGCATGAATTATCATGTGTAATATCACTGCGTACAAATATCATGTGTATCTTTGTTTCCTCCAGAATGCCCCAGTTTGTATATGCCATATCACATGGACCACTTGAGACATCAGATACAAGGATACCAAGTTACCAATACCAATACTGACACACAAAATCATGAAGTCAGTAGTGTGGTTTTATTTTTCATTTTTTATAGATTGTTGTCTATATCTATTCTATTTTTTCCGGTACTCTTTACCTAGAAGGGCGCCCACGATTTTGATCGTGGGCATCGTTAGTAAAAAATCGTGAACATTGCGGGCATCGCATGCACTAAAAAATTGCATGCGATGCGACCGACGCGATGCCCGCGATTTCCAATAGGGAACAATGTTAAATGTCCCAATTGACCCGATTTTCCTGTTCAATGTCTCAATTGACCCGATTTTTCCATAGGAAACAATGTTAAATTGCCCACAGAGGCCAAATAGGCACCCTGAAGTGTGAAATGGCCCCCACAATTGTTAACGCCACCCCACGATCAACGTGAACCCAAAGCGTGGCGAGCGCAGCGAGCCTGCGAGGGGCGGCGGTACGCGTCCTATGACCTTTTCATACCCCCACTATCCATCTCGGCGTGGAGTTGAGAATAGAAAGTGTGGCGAGCGCAGCGAGCCACCGAGCCCGAAGCGTGGTGAGCGTAGCGAGCCCCGCGAGGGGACGCGGACAGCTGTGAAGCCCGCGAGGGGACGCGTATACCTGTGAAGGTGTCTGCGTCCGCTCGCCACACTTTCTATTCTCAACTCCACGCCGACGTGGATAGTGGGGGTATGAAAAGGTCGTAAGACGCGTACCGCCGCCCCTCGCGGGCTCGCTGCGCTCGCCACGCTTCGGGTTGATGTTGATCGTGGGGTGGCGTTAACAATTGTGGGGGCCATTTCACACTTCAGGGTGCCTATTTGGCCTCTGTGCCCCATTTAACATTGTTTCCTATGGAAAAATCTGGTCAATTGAGACATTGAACAGGAAAATCGGGTCAATTGGGACATTTAACATTGTTCCCTATGGGAAATCGCGGGCATCGCGTCGGTTGCATCGCACCCGATTTTTTAGTGCATGCGATGGTCGCGATGGGCGCCCTTCTAGGTAAAGAGTACCTTTTTTCCTGTTTATTCTTACCAACTCTACGAGGATCTCCTATAGAGTGAGCACCACTGGCCCATACGCACTGGTCGACTTTGAGCTGAATGTCGCTCAAAACAGCATGTTTGAGCAGCTTTCAGCTCAAAGCCACCCAGTGTCTATCCCTCGGCGATGAGTGCTGTTGCGCGCTCCCACATCATCGCCGGGAAAGCCTTTCATCTGCTGCTGATACCAGCAGATGAGCGGTTTTGAGGACGGCTTTGCATAACACTGCACTATGCAAAGCCGTTCGCGCCCCTGCAGACGGCACCGGGCAGGGGGAAACCCGCTCTGTGAGTATGCACTGAACGGCTTCCCCCCCCCCCCCCAGCGTTAAATGCGATCATCGCTTTCCATACAGTGCCCAGTGTGTATGGACCTTAAGGGTTTTCAAACTTTTTTTGATAGTTTATATTTGGTGTTGTGTTATGTGACACATTTGAGATCATTTCTATTTATGAGTGCGCAGCTGTATTTATTGTTGTTTTATATTTCGGAGAGATCTTTAATAGAATAAATTTGTTAATTTATTTTTCATTTTTCAAATGCTCTGGAAATTCCTACAAACATATGAAAAAAAAATCTTAATACACACACATATACTGTATATATATATATGTACAGGCAAAACAGGCTGGCACTCCACAATGAAGAACGGTTTACTTGCCCAGGTGCCCTCCGGGGTGCATAAAAGGGCCATAGGTATATAGGACAGATGTGGCGGCACCCACAGGACATACAAGAGAAAAGAATCACTACCACTCAGGGGTTCTTTGTCCAAAGTTTCAGTTGTGAGACTTTTATCAAGAACTTTTTCTCTTGTATGTACTGTGCCACCGCAACTATTTTATATATCTATATATATATATCTATAGATATATAGATATATATATATAGATATATATAAAAAATTGAGAATTTCATGTAAAATAAAATATGCGCACATACTTCCAGTTCATCCCTGAGACTGTGGAGCTCCTCCCGTGCAGACTCATTCAGAAGGTGACCAAGTGAGTTTACCCATGCCCTTGCGTTCTCCTGTACTGTGTAGACTAAAGGTCCCAAGTGCAGCCTAATACATTGTTCATCTTTAATTAAAGGCTGTTGTGTAACCTCTTCAGCTAGCCTGCTATAAAACTGCAACTTCTCATCATATGTTACGCAGGATGGCTTTCTGGCAGCAAACTTTTCCAAGACAATAGCTTTATCCATTTTCCATAGAGGCCGGTATCTCTTCCACCTGTTCAGGTACTTCATGAGAGACGTGAGGATCTTGTGCATGTTCTGGTTGATAATCACAGCTTGTTCTGTGATTTGAGGGTTCTGATAAATATCACTATAGAAATTGTAGAGGACAGGTTCACCTTCCTCTGTTTTTTGAGGAGGGCAGAGAATGCAGGTTCCATGCATCCAACGTACAAAACTCTGAAAGGAGAATAAATTGGTCACACGAAATGCAATCCTACATACCATCTATTTCTAAGAAAAATAGGTGAAATACACTAAACTAGGTATTTTGAACAAGACTGATAAATAAGATGAGTAACAATCCAGCAATGCATTACACTTTACAACTTTCCAACCAATTGTCTGGAACAACAGGACAATGCAGAAATTGCAATTGTAATTAAAAAAAGAGGAGGGAAAGAAGAATGCACATCACTAATGCTGTGTACACACGGTGAGATTCCCTTTCTATTCGACTTTAAGATTCGAGTGCTATGCAATCTTTGCTAACTCTGCACTATTCACATACAATTCATACAATCTACATCCGATTTGCACTATATAGTCATTGCTGCCCTGTCTATCTGGGTTTCCATTTGTGCTGTCACTGGAGCGTGCATCGGGATCTCAAGGTAAAAAACATGTGCGATCTGCATACAATTTTGACTATATAGTCAAAATCTACAGTAATGTCAAATCTCAATGTGTGTACATTAGTGGTATATTCAATTAGCTGCAAGATTTTCACTGTAATTTTTTTCCACGGACCTCGCACCTGATTTTGGTCTACCTAGAGGGGATTTGTCTTTAAAAATCAGCATGCAGTCACCTGCAGGCTGCCAATGCAGTATGGGAGGAGGGCTACAGGGTTATGGGCAGGTTTATGGGTAGGGTAGTATAGTGTAGTGCAATGTGTATAATTAGAGGTAGTGCAGTATATTTGAAGAACGGTACAGGTGAGAGGCAGTATATTGCAGTGTGCGCAGGGAGTGGGTGCAGGTGAGCGGTAGTGTAGTGCAGTGTGTGAGATGTGGGTGAATGTGAGCGCCAGTTTAGTGCAGCAGGTGCAGGTGAGCGGTGGTGCTCTTTTCAGGAATTATAGTATTAGGAGGCGACCTGAACTGGACTTTAGACCCCTCCCAGGACGCATCCTCATGCACCCCCAATTACTCTAAATCCAATTATATAAAAGTTAAGAAATTATTCCACGATCTCCAATTAGTTGACACCTGGAAAATTACCCTCAGATCGTGATTACACCTATTACTCTAGTCACACAAGAGATACTCTCGACTTGATTACATCTTCCTAAGCCATAGACATCTTCCCCTGATAGTTGACACCTCAATAGGACCTATATCATGGTCAGACCTTGCCCCGGTCTTTATGACAATTACTAGCTCTTCAGGCCCAACAGATCAATGGACTTGGCGTCTGAATGAATCCTTATTATCTGATGAGTTTTACAAGTCTGAAATAGCCAAGGCCATGAAGGAATATTTTACAATAAATGATTCAGACGAAATTTCAAAAATAACTTTATGGGAAGCCCACAAATGCGTCATAAGGGGTAAGCTTATACAGCTTGGAAGCCTTCAGAAAACAACAAAAAAATGCCCAGATCAAAAAAAATCAGCTCTCTTGAAGTGGCACATAAAGCATCCCTGTCTGTGTTAGAGTTCACTGAACTAATCGAGGCCCTCACCCAACTTCAACCTCTTGAGGAATGGTCCTCACGCACTACAGACAATGGGCACTAGATGGTCTTTTTAGGGTAGGTCAACTAGTCCAAACCACAGGTGTCAAACAATTTGCTGACATCCGCTTGAAGTGGGAAATCCCTTCCAGAGACTTCTGGAAATATCTACAAGTGCGACACTTCTTGAATACCAGTAATAGGGCCAAACTAGATTCTAGAGAACTTAAACAGTTTGAAAGGATGTCCGTTGCCCCTTTGGACCCTGGACACACAATCTCTTCTCTATACAAATTACTCCAGAAAGCGGTACTTGTGTATTATCACAGCGCCAGCAAAATTGGACGCAAATCGCATGCGATTTAGCGCCCGATTTTCAGCTGATTTTCCGCCGATTTGCATGCTATTCCATCCTTGCACACCCCCACTATCCAAGTTAGCCTGAAGTGTGGCGAGCGGACGCGGTACGCGTCCTCCCAACCTGTTTATACCCTCACTATCCACGTCGGTGTGGAGTTGATTTTATAAATAGTGGCGAGCTCAGCAAGCCACCGGGCCCGAAGCGCGTCGAGCCCCGCGAGGGGATGCGGAAACCGATCCAGAAGTGTGGCGAGCGCAGCGAGCCCCGCGAGGGGACACGGATTACTTGACGTGTATTAAGCGTCCGCTCGCCACGCTTCTGGATCATTTTCCACATTCGCTCGCCACCCTTCGGGCTCGTGGTTTGCTGCGCTTGCCACGCTTTATAAATTATACTCCACGCTGACAGGGATAGTGGGGGTATGAACAGGTCGGGAGGACGCGTATAGCGTCCGCTCGCCACACTTTGGGCTGACTTGGATAGTGGGGGTGTACAAGACTGGAATAGCATGCAAATAGGCAGGAAATTGCGGGAAATCAGCCGAATATTGGCCGCTAAATCACATCGCGGATCGAATCGGCCGCTAAATCGTATGGGATATCGTATGCGATTTAGCTTAAATCGGGCACCGTGATAATACACAATTGCCCAGAAAGCAAAAACCTCCCTATTTTCACCCAAAAATGGGAAAGAAACTTAGGTATATCACTAACCCCCAAAAATTGGGAGACCATCTTCCTTAAACCCCATAGAAGCTCTTTGCATCCAAGTAAGGGAGACACAATATAAAGTGTTAATGAGGTGGTACATGTGCCCATCTGTACTGCATGCTATCTCACCCTCTATATCCCCCTCTTGTTGGAGATGCAGAAAAGCTACTGGCACGATGCTCCATGTTTGGTGGGACTGCTCTGCACTTAAAGCCTACTGGGCAGACATAATAGAAACCACACAAGAGATTCTGAAGGCCCCCGTACCCAATGACCCAGCCTTTTGGCTGATCAATCATTCGACTATGACACTATCGGCCCATAAGACCTTGTTGCTATGACATCTAGCAAACGCTGCCCAGGCAGTGATTCCCTCATTGTGGAAATCCTCTAAACCACCCATGTGGAAATTTTGGTTCTCTAAAAGAGATCACTATCAAAATATGGAAGATGCTCTTCTCACCTCAAAACACAAACTGGTGGACTTTGCGTAAGTCTGGCTCCCCTGGATAGAGTATAAATCCTCTGAGGTTTACAAACACTTTTTGTTCTCAGACCTTGGAGTTGTAGCAGTTTCATCATAAAGGAAATGCCACATGGCTCTTAGCAATTTTATTCTCGGACAATGGTCACCCTTAACATCCTCCCCCTCCCATCTCTTCTTCTACCTACCCTTTCCTTTCCTACCCCACCTCTCTATCCTCCCTTTCTTCCTAGTTTTACATGTTGAGGAATATATTAATATACAGTAACAGTTTATGTAATTATTCAGAACTATAAGACTACTAGTGATTCATCCAAAACGGACTGGTAATTTACCATTAATATGTTCACATTTCACTGTATAGACATGTTGTAACATTTATTTGATTATACTCAATAAAAACAGAATTTACAAAAACAATATGGATTTTACAATATGGATTTTAGGAAAAATTGGACTTGGCCTAGAGGTTCTCAAAAAAAGAAAGCAAAGCAAGTATAGAAACAGCAGAACTTTGCTTTTTGTACATGTGCCCAAGTTCCCCTCCCTACAACCGCACTCTGCACTGATGGTATAATTTAAATATAATCCAAAATAAATTCTGAAAGCAGGTTATCCAGGCTGATGAAGGAACGTATTGGCTAGTGAAGACATCTTGTACTGGATTTAATGGCAGGAATGGTTAGTAAGATTTTGATTTTCTTTACAAAATAACAATGGCTATTACTCTTATTGCGGAATGTTTGCATTACCTTTGTCGTCTCAAGACACCCTTTGTAGCACTGAACAATCAACTTGAAAATTTCATTGAAATTAGGATGAAGTATTATTTCTGGAACCGATAGAATAGTTTCCACTTGAAAAAGAGGAAGATCTCCGAGGATTGCGGCATTAAAAGCTTGGAAATTCCTATTTGAATTGGAATAAAATAAAATTAGCCGAGTTTACTGAGACAGCTTCATAATGTCACTTTACAGATTGAACCCAATAGAATACAGCCTTCATTAATCACTTATTAAATGTATGAATACCTTTCTCTGTGTTGCTATATGTATGCAATTATTTGTTAAATCGGGAAAGCAAATGTTTTACTTACTTTAGTACCATCTTTGTCAATGTGTTGTAAATTCTGCTTTCCCAGTAAGCATAATAAGGAGCCATCTTGGGATTTTTTCCACTGTTTGTATTCACCACAAGACCTTCAATTTTTGTTATTATAGACTCAATTGCAGTATATTTTCTGACCATAATTTCAATGTCCTTATTACGTTCATTCTCTATGTATTCAAAGAATTCATTGACGCCTAAAGAAATGTTGAAGGATAGAAATCACAAAACTAGATGGAACTTGTGGTGGTAACTGCTGACCACATTAAAAATTATTTTTTACAGAAGTGCTTGAAGTGAGCAACTGTATGAGCAGCTGCTGTCTGGACTCTCCACCTCTAAAGGAATCCAAAATGGCTGACTGGGCTGTAGCACCAGCTTACAGCCTCAGGCAGCCACCAGTCTGACTGCATCCAGCACAGTCAAGCGGTGTCTGTGAGCTGCGCCAGGTAGCTGAGGCTAGCGCCGAACTAGGTGACCGATGAGCAGGCAAAAATGAGCTGCCAGCAATTTAGTGGAGGACACGGCTGGCATGGACGGCACTACTAGAGGCCACAGCTCTCCAGTGCGAGTGGAACTCGGTCCGAAAGAGAGGAGCAGGAATCACCAGATACTGGAGAGAAGCAGCAGAAAGGTGCAGTCAGCCTACAGACATACACTGGAACACCAGGATGGCAGGATGCCCTGGTAAGGTGCCCCAAAAGTGGCAAGGTTGCAGCAGCTGGAAAGAAGCACGTCCACTCCTCTTGTCAGCCAAGCCACGTCCCCTCTGCTCTGGAGATTTATGACAGCACAAGAGTCAGCAGCTGACAGAATATCTGTTAATAACTCAGAATAAAGCTGGCCATACATCAGAAAGATCGATCTTAAGAGTGATTGCGCTCATGATTGTGTACAATTTCCCTTGAAATCCCAGGCAGTCCTTGGTGGTTTTTGGACACACAATCTACACACAATCGATCATACCATCAATCATACAATCCATCTACTGCATGATTGTGTACACAAGATGTGCACACAATCTGCATACAATCCATCTTACAATCAGTCATACAATCCATCTGCTGATTGATTGTATGATTATGTACATAAGATGTGCACACAATCTGCATACAATCCATCTTACAATCAGTTGAGATTGTATGATTGGGTACAATATCTTTCTGATGTATGGCCACCTAACTCTGCTGTACTGTACCTAGATTTGCAATCTCTGTGGGAAAGGAGTAATGTAAAACAAAGAAAAGAGATAAAAAGGATATTTGTGGTCTTTAAGACCACCCCTCATGATGCCATAGCAATATATAGGCAATAAGTGACAAAATACAGTAACATACATACTTTGGGGTTGGTGATTTGTGATAGACACTACATTGTCCATAAATTCATATTTATGAAATGTAAAACCTATCTATTAGAAAACATTGCTGTTCAGCAGGTGACCCTGAGGAAGTTTGATGAAAAACACTTAAGTGGTTTCCCAACATGGGACTGCACACACTGAGACCACTAATTCTGTAACACTTTACATGATCTTTTATAATACAATTACACTTGTTAAAAGAAAAATATATATACAGTGAGTTGCAGCAAAAAATAAAAAAAGCTCAAGAAGCAGTAGTGGGTACTGTAATTAATCAATACCGTTAGCTGTAGATACATAAACCTGATATTTTCAGGAGACAGGTCAATAATCTGCCAGCAAGATACAAGCACAGCATGCTATTTATTGTCAGGGTTTTTAAACTAATATACCTGGGAGTTCTGTTGACTTCTTTGTTAGAAATTTAAAGAGGTTTGCAGATTCAATAGCCGACAGTTTGCAATCTATGTCATTTGTGTTCTTATGGATTTTATGTACCAAGGCTTCAAACTTCGAAACAGCCTGCCCGCTTCGAGTGATATAGTCTTCAATGCCTTAAAAAAACAATGATAAATAGTTTGCTTTAATGTGATGAAGGATATACTGGTGCTGTCATTAGGTGAAGCATAAGATGGAAGTGGCCATATGTGAACTCCTAAAATCATCGAAAATGCTACAGACTTTAATGCCATTAGTCGCAATCCTTTAAAGCAGTGAGTGAAAACAATACATTTAATCAAGGACAGAGACATATATGTATGTTATTACATATCAGCATTCAGCAGACATTTCAACTACACAAAAAAAGAACTAAAACCACTAAAAAACAAATCAGACATTTAGGGGGTTATTCTGGTTCACTCCTTCTGGCAAATTCCTTCTTAAGCCCCGTACACACGGGGGGGGGGGGGGGGGGGGGAGATATATTGCTCAGCAATATATTGCTAGCAATACAGTGCTGAGCAATATATTGTCACATGCCTCCCATCAATGAGGTATTATACAAAATGATGTGGAAACCAAAAACAAAGAGGTTAATGTGAAGTTAGTTACCTAATGAGTTCCAATTCAGTCTTCTATATCCAGATCGAAAAACCTTTAATAGGTCTCGAATGTGGTTATTAAGCAGTTGTGTTTCAGCTTCATTAAGTGACTCCATGAGTTTCTCATAAGAACCCAGAATTTGTTTCATGCCATCAATGTACCTATAAAAGTGTGTAACATTGTCATAAATTAGAGACCAATTTTAAAAGCCTAAATGTGGCCCAGGATGCAATATCTACTGTAATTAACCAAGCCCACAATGAAAAAAACAATGCCACGTAATTTAACTAATAACATTATCACATACAGATGTAGCCACGCTCATCTATCCCCAATTGGGATGGCTTGCTCCCAGTTGTCAAACCTAATTCCCATCTGTGGCATGGAATTGCCAGACTGCGATACCTCTGCTCTATGTCTCTCTATGAGCCGCAAGAGCAAATTAGATGCAGGCGAATGGCGACAGGATTGCACAAAATCGCCACAGGAGTCACACGTGGCGGTTGGCGTGGGATAGATTAGCACGGCTTCATTTGTACTATGCTGAAGAGGATAGTTAACATCTAAAAGGTAAACTCATGTACTCAATTTATTTATTATTTATTTACAGGTTCTTATATAGCGCAGCAGATTCCGTTGCGCTTTACAATAGTAGACAGTGATAAAACAAACTGGGTAACAACATACAGACTTGGAGGTAGGAGGGCCCTGCTGCAAGCTTACAATCTATAGACATACTACTCAACATATATATTATATACAAGTATAAAACGGTAATAGCTATTATTATTTTTATTTTTTATGAGCATATTTCTCAAGTTTTTCCAAACAGCAGAGGCCGCAACATATGAATGGCTGCAATACTGTAAAACGACACAACCTTAAGTACTTGTCTTCTTGTAGTGCTACATTTCTTTGCAATTCACCAACTGAGAAGCCCAGCTGCTCCATGTGTTTTGTTTCCATTATAATTTCTTTCAGTTCAGGGGCAAAATTCACCTCGTAATGGACATTTTTATAATCTGTGTCAGCTTTCAGTTGGTCTACATCCTGCAAAAATCAAAAGGTCCTTATTATTGTTTTAAAAATAATAACATAAACAGACATGCGTTTTTCCATGAGCGATTCAGTCTGAAGCTGTTGCCTACAGATTGGCAGGACAACCCACAGCTTAGTTCTAGTTATTATCACTTTATAGGATGAATGACTGGTTAGCAGAAGACTGGAATCTGGAAGAAATGTTTTTATTTTAATATTTCACAAAATTGTTCACTATATACAACATCACCATGTTATGGTTTGACTTTCAGGCGTCCTAGATAGACAAAAATAGGGGAGGAAAGGACAGGGAAGAAACCAAGTTAAGATAACAACAAAGGAGCGGTTAAATGCAGACATAAACCCTACGAAATAACAGGACTTCCCTTTTGCCAGATGGGTATCATTCCAGGAATAGAGTCCTCCTGTTTGTACAGCTGAAATCCTATTGTATATATATGCCTCCCATAAATCAGGGCTTAGAATCTTGTACGGGATGATATTTATCTTTAATAAATATCCCTATTTTACATTACACCTTAATTTTATTTTACTTTGTGATTGACACTTAAAGAAACCTTGATATACTGTTCCAGCATTCATAACTGCGAGTTGGGGTATGCCTGTCTTGAACTCTTGAAATACAAAGAAACCTTTATATGCATGCTCTTTACCTTACACTGTGAGTTGGGTTATGACAAACTATACCGCTGTATTTTCTCTTTTTTGATTCTCTGCCCTTATTGGAGGATACATATGAGAATGTGCAAACAGGAGGACTCAATCCCTGGGATGACACCCATCTGCCATAAGGAAAGTTTTTGTATTGTTTAGCCATGTACATCCTATACATTCATAGTGATTTTCAATAAATAAGGTAAAAAAGACATTTCATGTGTGTAATATTCTCTATTTCTTTCTAATTTCTTGCCAAGATAGAGCAGGTAAACCACGGCTTCCCCTCACAGCTATCAGACTGCACCTCATAATCCGTCATACTGTACCAACATCAGTTGTAAGATTGTGGGGCTCGCAGAAATATGGTCAAGCATTGAGTTGTGATCAGCTTTCTGATTTTAAGGGGCATATCAACATGAGGAAAAAGTGCACTGCAAATTTACTAAAGGTTCTAAATATGGATGAGAAGAGGTATAGTTTTCCAAGGGCCATATTCCCCTTGGTATGTGTAGGTTTAATGTTATTACTGGCACATATAGGCATTGTTTTGTATATGTATGATCCTACTGTGTTGTAAATGCATTGATATGCTCTGGGTGGCTGCACATGCACTATACACTGGGTTGAAATAACTTGTTGTCTTTGTATCTGTTTCTAAAACAGAAAAATGGGGGTGTTGCCAATAGCAACCAGATTCTGCCCTTTTTTTTTTAGAATGCAATAGAAAAATGATAGCTAGAATCGAAATTTTTGCTATGGGTAACCACACTATTTGTCTGTTTCAGAGACTGTAGTAAATCTACCCCTAGCTGTCTCGCTTGGCCGGGGATTAGTTGTATGATTATGTTCATAAGTTTTAGAAGAATAAAAACCAAAATATGATTTTGGTACTCTCCATAAAGCCCCTAGCAAGAATCGACAGGGATACTGTTGCCGGGAGCGCACTCCCGCGACCAGCCCGGCAGCTTCCCAGTAAACAGCTGTGTCCCCCTGCGGCTTCTCCTAGCAGTATCTCCTTTTCATCAGCAAACCAACATTTGAGGTAAAGACAGTACCATCCTTACCAAGTCCTGCAATTCCAGGATCTTTTCCGTTCTAGTGTACTGAATTCCAGCCCCAGAAACAGAGTACTGAAATTGTGCCTACTCCCAGGCTAAAAGAAAAATACTGAGCCCAGGAAGTGGGGGGAGTGGTGTGTGTGTGTGTGTGTGTGTGCGGGGGGGCACTTTTCTTTTAGTGCCCTATAGGTACCTATACACGGTGCATGAACTCTGTGCTTTTAGTAATAGATTGCATTGTATCTAGTACAAAATGCATACAATGTGCTACAGCGCTGTGCTTTTTGTACTAGATATGATGCAAACTAATACTAAAAGCATGGGCTGCACAGACTTTGTGCTGTGCGTGAGAGCGCGCATCGCACCTGAAAAACCAACCGTGTATGGGCACGTAATGGTGCTCCGTACTTTTTGTACTAGATTGCTTTGCATCCAGTACAAAAAGCATGTGATGTGCTACAGCAGCGTGCTTTTTGCCCTAGATGCCATGCGATCTACTTTAAAAAGTATGGGCTGCACATACATTTACTTTTTGTGCTGTGCGATGTGATCTTATTGCATGGGGAAAAAAAAACCCTAATGTTTGGGGACCATAGCTCCTGGTGAAGGCTCAGACACTTACCTAAGGTGAAGGCAGTGTAAAAAATAAAACAAAACTTGTACTTACCATGTCAGATAAATTCAAGTGCGCATGGTTAAGAGCTGGCACATGCGTGTTAATAAGTAAACTTCTTTTCAGCAGTGAGTGCAGGATCTGATCTGTACTCTCTTTCCAGGCTTCATATTTTTTATCCTCATATGCCTTCATTCTTCTTGCCACATCCAAATACTTTGCCTTCGCCTGAGACAGGACACAAACAAATACAAAGTAAGACCAGTTTGCAAGTGTCTTCTGATGGGATGGTGATGGTGGGGAATATATGATAAATATTTAGAGAATATAGGCTTCTTCTGAGTTTAGCGCAAAGGGAAATAAACACATTCATTTACACCTGGAGCAAACCATGGTACAATGAAACAAGTGCAGGGTAAATACTGACTGCTTTTGTATGTAGCTCACACATACTGGACAGCTTTATTTTTATACTTCACAAGTTGGCTAGAATATGCCCTTCTGCATCTTTCTGCACATTTTACTTCTGCTACACCACCAGAATATGAACACACCCCTCTACATCTCTCTGATCATTTTACTTCTGCTCCACTACCAGAGTATGAACACACCCCTCTACAGCTCTCTGATCATTTTACTTCAGCTCCACCACCAGAGTATGAACACACCCCTCTACATCTCTCTGATCATTTTACTTCAGCTCCACCACCAGAGTATGAACACACCCCTCTACATCTCTCTGATCATTTTACTTCTGCTCCACCACCAGAGTATGAACACACCCCTCTACAGTTCTCTGATCATTTTACTTCAGCTCCACCACCAGAGTATGAACACACCCCTCTACATCTCTCTGATCATTTTACTTCTGCAACACCACCAGAATATGAACACACCCCTCTACATCTCTCTGATCATATTCCTTCTGCTCCACCACCAGAGTATGAACACACCCCTCTACAACTCTCTGATCATTTTACTTCTGCTCCACCACCAGAGTATGAACACACCCCTCTACAACTCTCTGATCATTTTACTTTTGCTCCACCACCAGAGTATGAACACACCCCTCTACAACTCTCTGATCATTTTGCTTCTGCTCCACCACCAGAGTATGAACACACCCCTCTACATCTCTCTGATCATTTTACTTCTACTTTTTTTCCTTGTTCCCATTTCAAAGACAGATACATAATGAGCAAGTAATATATGATATAAAGGGGTTTCCATTTTTTTTGGGGGGGGGGGGGGTCATTAATGCATGAGGAACAGGGGTGTCAGAGAATTATAGAGGACAGAAATAATTGCTCAGTGCTCTGCTCCTAGGTGTAAAAGATCCGCTTCCAACAACTGCTAAAGGATAAATTATTAATATTCTTCAAGTAGCTTCTACAGTTTATATTAATCCAGACTGTGTCACCTCCCAATTCTTAACATAAAAATACACCCAATATACATAAAACACAAAAGGATCTTATGACCACTGAGTAAGATGTCATTATAAAATTCAGATCATACTCATGTTCATGTCTTCTGCACAGACCTTAGACTTACTGTACTTGACCAAACCAAAATTCATGAAAATCCTATCAGTTTAATATTACCCCTTTCACAACGCACAAAGAAGCGGGTCAACCTGGGTCACTGTGCAGTGTGAAAGGACCTTCTGAATAATCACGGGTCCAGCAACCTGGCAATCCGACCCGGGTTAAAAGGAGGGTTTTACCCAAGTCGACACATTTTTGCTGGACAGTGTGAATGGATAACCCGGGTCCAGCGACCTGGGTCCCGTTCACACCATAGGGAGGAGGCAGCTTCAGCTCCAAGTGCTGCCTCCTCCCCCGCTCCACAGTGACACTCCTCCCCGCCCTCTCGAGGACGTCAGTGAAATCTGGCATTTGCGATGTAAAAAGCAGTATAAGTAACGCTGAGAAGTACGGTATATGCAACAAATTACTATCCAGTGACCGTCTGAGGCAAAGCCACTGGTTCTTAAAGAATAGGTAGCTGCATTTTCTTTCTTCTTTTTTTTAACACTTTTTTTTATTGAGACATTACATACATGGTATAAAACATACATGATGCTATACAATGCTCAAGATTCAAATAAACATATCATGACAAGTTACAGTTGTCCAGTGTATTGTGTCCAACCATCATACAGATTGTGGAAATGACATCAATGAAGAATCTATACACAATGCATTTAAACATTCGGTAAATGCAATTTCTAAACATGTATGAGTAACCAGTGCAATTTAAAAGCATACCATTTTCCCATGTTCACAAGACAACATCTCGTCCATCTCCAGGAATCTAATAATTGTATGCTTGATACGGTTGAAAAGTGACCTCTCCCAATATATTGACCCAGCCACTGGAGGATGATTCTTGTACAACTTTGGATTGTTCAGGTTTTCCACAAAAATGTTGTCCACTACATCGATCTGCAATGAAAAGAAAATCATTTCATAGAATTTCAAAAATTCCATAAAATATGCTTGTTGAATTCTGTACATGGGGCTAATTCAGTGCATGCGAAATGACTTAAACTGCCGTCGCATCCAAAAAATGCGTAAGAGCCATTACACGGAAAAACACGCCCTATAACAAACATTCCTCCTACCTCAAAAGGTCAGTACCACCTTCTGGGTGATATACTAGAATATGTGGCAAAAAAATGTAATAAAAGTTTTGACACTGGCCCTTATTCAGATCTGATCGCAGTACAAATTTGTTTGGAAAATGGGCAAAACCATGTGCACTGCAGGTGGGGCAGATGTAACATGTGCAGAGAGAGTTACATTTGGGTAGGGTGTGTTGAAACTGAAATCTAAATTGCATTGTAAAAATAATACAGCCAGTATTTACCCTGCACAGAAACAAAATAACTCACACAAATCTAACTCTCTCTGCACATGTTACATCTGCCCCACCTGCAATGCACATGGTTTTGCCCATTTTCCAAACAAATGTGTACTGCGATCAGATCTGAATAAAGGCCACATTGCCAGAGTCTTTGATTCAAAAGTGTGGAGACATCTTTCTGAAGTTATCACTAGTAAGATGGCACAGGCCACCGCTTGCTGGCATTAGTGGAATCTAGGTGCAGAGTGTCGAGCTACACTGTACTCAAGATCTACCAATATTATTTTTTTTCCGGGAACCTGTGGATCTATAGGAGAGGTGTTCAGGTTTGGTTTTACTCTGATTTTCTCGGTTCTCAAATCGGGATCGAATTGGCTATCCAAAACACATGACAGCTGATAGCCAATACGATGCGGATTTGAAAACCAAGTAATCCGAGTAAAACCGAACCCGCACATCTCTAATCTATAGTAGGAATGAATCCAGCATGTTTGAAAATGTGACAGTTAAATATGACTACAGCTGTCTACCAGCTGGGTGGTTTGGGAAAACGCAGCCATTAGAAGGTCTTGAGGACCGGTTTAAAAAGCCCTGCTGTACACCCTGTACCCCTTATAGACATGCCTATGCCACAGTCATGACACTGCTGGCTTGTATATGAAAGTCTCCCCCAAAGTAACTACTGAGCCTGGATTAGAACCGCATTTAGATAGGAGGACATTTATTGAAAGATTAGCTTTGCCCCACAACTAAATTCCCTGTAGATGAAGGTCTGCCACCAACCCTTGACCTGTCATGATGATGGTCCAAGTCCCAATGGACACAATCCAGCCTTGGTGGTGGTGAAGTCTATTAAACAATAGATTTATGAGTCACAAGAGACAACTCAATTAACTAGTGGCTAGACAAGGATCAGTCCATGACAAGCAGGAAACCATTTTCCCCAGCAACTGCATGCACTGGAGAACTGAAAGCCACATGTGTGCTGAGTACTGAGGTCTGACGAAAGATGAAAAAGATTGTTTCCTTTGGCAACTAGACCAGGAACAAAGAGGAGCTTGAAACTCTGTAATACAAGTGAGCCTTTCCCCTCCAGAGTGTCAATTTACAACTGCAGATGAGACTGGAGAAGTAATGCCAACTTTGCTTTTATAATTTGGTTGTTGAAGTACAAGAAATTTAACATCAGCCCTGTTATTGTAAAAATAAAGACATCACTGCTATAATCTTCAAAAAGAATAATGGAGCTGTAGCTAGAACAGTAACCGAAAAGTAGGGGCACATGTGATCAGATTTAAAGATTTTAAGGCCCCCATACACTATGCGATTTTGGGACGATTTCATCCGATTTCGGCAGGTGTGTGATATCTGATCCGATGCGCGGTCCCGTGCGCATCGGACCGGATCAGGGAGGTCGGACGGTCAGTACATATGATCACGTCCGACCTCCCTGTATGCATTTGCCTGCCCACCTGACAGGCATATGCATGCAGACACCGGGGGAGCAGTGTGGCAGGCAGCGGGTCCCTGAGTGCTAAGCTGGCGGCGCCGGGGAGTGCTGACCTGGCCGGGCGGTGATGATCATAGATATCAGCACAGCAGCGCTGCGGGACGGGACGCACAGTGGCGGGTATTAGATTTTAAAATTCCTGTCAAATGACTAGCCGTTCTCTGATTGGCTGAGCTCTCAGCCAGCCAATCAGAGAATGGCCAGTCATTTGACAGGTATTTTAAAATCTAATACCCGCCACTGCGTGTCCCGTCCCGCAGCGCTGCTGTGCTCATATCTATGATCATCATCACCGCCCGGCCAGGTCAGCACTCCCCGGCGCCGCCAGCTTAGCACTCAGGGACCCGCTGCCCACCCCACTGCTCCCCCTGATAAGAGCACCACCGCCCCCTGACCCTCACCGCCCGCCCCCTGCGCCCCGACATGTGATAAATCGCAAGCGATTTATCACATGTCAAATTTGGCTCATCAAGTGCCAAATTGTGTGTGAGCCTCACGTGGAGCTCCCGGGCGGCTCACAGGAGAATTGGGTCCGACTTGTCCTAAGGACAAGTCGGCCTAATGTATGGGGGCCTTTAGATTCATTTTAGATTTAGATTTAGCAAGATAAAACTGCTTTCTGAAATAAGAATGATCTTTTGGGAGTGGGACAATGATTGCTGATGGCAATAATGACTGCATGTCATGCGCCTCACCTTGTAGAAGAGGTTTGATAAAGGTTCAGGGAGATCTAGATTATAACCCGTTTCTAGGATACCTCTCACCCACTGATGAAGTAGAAGTAGAAGTTATTCCCAAAGCAGAAAGGCCCCAACCAAATACTCTAAAAGGTACAAAAGAGTTGTGATTGGCTCTGAGATGCTGATGTGAGGCAGAGGGGGAGGGTTTGGCTTCAAACAAGTTTAGGTTAATGACAGAAGGGACAACAATTATGTTAATTAGTACTGCTGATGCAAATGTTAATATGAAGATCAATGTATACTGTACTTGTTATTTTCACAAAAATATATAGTGTAAGTTACATTTTAAGTGCTTTTAATTCAACACGTACCTCTTTGCAATACTGCTCAAGGATAGCATTAAATTTCTTCATCATTTGCTTATTGATGGCTTCTCGAGAGCGGATGTGCTTAAATTTCAATAGCATGTCAAACGCAGCCTCAGCTGAGCGAAGGGTCTTAAACGATTCATCAATGAAGTTTATGGCTTCTCCTTCAATAGCCTGTTTATTATTTACATAAAAGCAACATTTCAGTGGACAACTCTTATATTCATGTATACCTCATTGAAATCACCCAGTATATTATTGTCACATATTCTCAGGCTAAAATATCTCTTTATTTATTTTTTTTTACTAACCTGAACTTCATTTTTAAAGTCGTCCATGACAAGCTTCCACTGATGGGCATATTTTATATTGAAGGGATCAAAGGACAGGGTTTCCATTGGTTTGATAAGGCCATCAACTCTATGCAAGACATCATCGATACGCTTGGGGTCTCCAGTGACAGCCTTCAGTTCAGGCCCAAAAATATTGTAAAACTCTTCCAGAACCTGTACATTTTAAAATGCATAAAACTATTACTTTTTCACAATGTAAAATTATGTAAGATAATACAGTATAAGTAGTTTGGGTACTGTAGTTCAGAAATGACAAAAGGAGTGTAATAGGCTATGAGAAAGAGTGACTGGATGTACAGACGTGTCCTCCTACACCTAGTCACAATATTTGGTACTCTTTACCTAGCACGGCGGCCATCGCGGGCATTGAATGCACTAAAAAAATCGGGTGCGACGCGACCGACGCGATGCCCGCGATTTCCCATAGGGAACAATGTTAAATTTCTCAATTGACCCGATTTTACTGTTCAATGCCTCAATTGACCCGATTTTTCCATAGGAAACAATGTTAAATGGCCCACAGAGGCCAAATAGGCACCCTGAAGTGTGAAATGGCCCCCCAATTGTTAACGCCACCCCACGATCAACGTGAACCCGAAGCGTGGTGAGCGCAGCGAGCCCGAAGCGTGGCGAGCGGACGCGGATACCTGTGAAGCCCGCGAAGGGACGCGTTTACCTGTGAAGGTATCCGCGTGCGCTCGCCACGCTTCGGGCTCGGTGGCTCGCTGCGCTCGCCACACTATTCTATTCTCAACTCCACGCCGACGTGGATAGTGGGGGTATGAAAAGGTCGTAGGACGCGTACCGCCGCCGCTCGCCAGGCTTCGGGTTGACGTTGATCGTGGGGTGGCGTTAACAATTGTGGGGGCCATTTCACACTTCAGGGTGGCTATTTGGCCTCTGTGGGCCATTTAACATTGTTTCCTATGGAAAAATCGGGTCAATTGAGGCATTGAACAGTAAAATTGGGTCAATTGAGAAATTTAACATTGTTCCCTATGGGAAATCGCGGGCATCGCGTCGGTCGCGTCGCACCCGATTTTTAGGGCATTCAATGCCCGCGATTTTTTTACCTACGATGCCCACAATCAAAATCGTGGGCGCCGTGCTAGGTAAAGAGTACCCAATATTTCATATGGCTCAAGATGCCACCATTACCAGGATTGGATTGGCCCAAAGGTAACAGGGAAACTCTCAGTGGGCCTCAATGCCGGCGGGCCCACCTCCTTCGCAAACACGGCAGCCAAACACAAATGCATATACCATCGGAAGACACAAATTCATCAAACAAACACAGGAGCTTAGTAAATGATGTAAATGATCATAATTTTTCTTTACAAATATACACCCATGTAGGTTTGTAACCAGTAGTGTTTAAACACAAATTGTTGTAAATTTACCCCATAGTTGTTACATTGCATATATATATATATATATATATATATATATATATATATATATATATATATATATGCATAAAAGAGCATATATATAATATTGTTTTTTTCTTTCTTCATATGGACTTGACACATCAACTATATAACATAGTAATGATTAAATTAAAAGATAAGGATAGTTACTACAATGCCTTTAACTCATAGGGGGTCCAGAGCAGCCACCTACCACAGGCACCTCAAACTTGGAGCATCAGGTTGCAATGTGCCTAAGGATACAGACACTTCCAGAATTTGTTCTGATGCAATACGTTGGGCATTTTTGAAGGTATGTATGGCCATAATGATATTTGCAAAACTTGTATATTATGTCTGTGGTGGATGGTGGCTCCTGGCCTCCTATGAGTGAAACAGGCTTAGCTTAAAAAAGTATATGCAACTGTGTGTAATGAAAGGGCAGTGTCGGACTGGGGCATGAAGGGCCCACCAGGGAAATGCACTCACAGGGGCCCACCAAGGGGCAGAGCTGTGGAGTCGGAGTTGAGGAGTCGGAGGAAATTTCAAGTACCTGGAGTCGGAGTCAGCAAACAATGCACCGACTCTGACTCCGACTCCGAAAATTATAATTAAGGACTTCTCTACTGTAAGAATAAAGACCAATGCATGCAGTGCCTCACGTAACCGCAAAACGAACACGTTAAGTGACCGTGAAAAAGCATGCTTTTCATGTGCTTCACTATATGGCACAATTCGGAGCACCAATACTTATAAATGTATTCTCCCTTGTAGTTTACAACTTATTTCCAACGTTCAATAAGGTTTTCAATACCTCGTTGGTAGAAATCACCTGGTGTAGACTCGAAAAATTCATTCAACCAAGCTCTCCCACAATACGCACAACCTCTTTTTACGCGGATGAAGATCTTGTTTCATGCACGGGGTCGTTTGTTTGTATCTTGGCTAAGCCATTCCTTACGCTGGTTCATATTGATGTACAGGCACCATTTTTCGTCGCCAGTAACGATTCGGTAAAGAAATCGTTCCTTGTGTCCATGAATTGAACGGTGATGAGCAAGCAAACCAGCGGAGATTGAGGCTCGTTGATTTTTGTTGTTGTCACAAAGCATGCGGAACTCATGCTCCACACTTCTGGACCTTTCCTATTGAGTGAAGATTCTTCTCTATAGCTAGAAGAGCTTAGAAGGACTTGATGGAACAGCTTCTTGGATTCAACTGTTAGTGTTTATATTTATTTTAAAACCTACATGCCTGCTTGTCTGTATGAGGGTAGACATGTGTACATGTTTCTGGAAGAAACTGTCTATCTATACATTTGCTAAGCCTATAACTACATTTCAAGATTAATATAAACCATTTCTAGGTTTTACAGAGTTTGATTTTGGTTCATATAGATAAGCTTTGTTTTTGTTCCCAAAACTACCAAATAATGTGGTTTTTATCTTTGAACTGGTAAAGTTCCTGTTCCTAATGTTTATGCCTACTGCTACTATCCAGCCATTTAATTGATTAATAAAAAAATTAATAAAACTTTGTTTTCATTGTGTTTGTCCTTTGCTTAAACTGTTCAATACAGTAGACTGTTGGCTTCCCAGCCTCTAGTTTCTGTAGTAATAATATGTATGTTGCCTTTCTTTACTTCAAGGAATGTATCAAATACATTTGCATATTAATACAGAGGAGTCGGAGTCGAGGAGTCGGAGTCAGAAGTACGATGAGTCGGAACTTTTATCTGCCAACTCCACAGCCCTGGGGCATGGTCTTTTTGAGGGGTGTGGCCACCTGACCAGAGAGGAGTGGCTATGCACTATGCGATTTTTGCACTTTTGGCCGATAATCAGGCGAAATCGGCCCAAAATCGCAGGTGTGTGACATCTGGTCCGTAAATCTCCCACCTTGATAATAATGTACATAAGTCCCACAGATAATAATACATCAAATACCCCCCCCCCCCAGATAATACAGCACATAGGTCCCCCCACATATAATACAGCACATGGGTCCTACCTACACATATAATAGTACAGCACATAGCCCCCCCCCCCCCACATATTATACAGCACATGGGTCCTCCCCACACAGATAATAGTACAGCACATAGCCCCCCACTTATAATACAGCACATGGGTCATCCCCACACAGATAATAGTACAGCACATATGGGTCCTCCCCACACAGATAATAGTACAGTACATAGCACCACACATACAAAATACAGCACATGGGTCCTTCCCACACAGATAATAGTACAGCACATAGCCCCCCACTTATAATACAGCACATGGGTCATCCCCACACAGATAATAGTACAGCACATATGGGTCCTCCCCACACAGATAATAGTACAGTACATAGCACCACACATACAAAATACAGCACATGGGTCCTTCCCACCCATATAATAGTACAGCACATAGGCCCCCCAAATATAAAACAGCACATAGGTCTTCCCCACCCAGATAATACGGCACATATGTACCCCCACATATAATACAGCACATACCGTAGGTCCTCCCCACCCAGATAATAGTACAGCACATAGGCCCCTCCCATATAATACATTACATAGGTCCCCCACTCAGATAATAGTACAGTACATAGACCCTCCCATATACCCATATAATATAGCACATAGTAGGTCCCAGGGCCGGCGCCACCACTAGGCGGATCTAGGCATTTGCCTAGGGCGCCGGCCTCTGGAGGGCAGCACTTTGTAGTACCCCCTGAGGAGGCAGGTGAGTGTTCCCCTGTCCCCCGTTGGCACATAGGTCCCCCCCCCCACACACACACACACACACACACACACACACACACAATACAACACAACGTGCCTAAGAATACAGACATTTTTACTGCGTATAACTGACCTCCCCATTACACACCTACCAACTTTGGTGCTCCTTGAAGAGGGGGGGGCGTGGATATCTGTAAAGGAGGCGTTGCCTATACCCGCGTCTTTCCCGAGGCCATGCCCTGTTTGGCACTGTGAGGGCATGGCCCAGAGGCTCTGTGAGCCTCTAGCCATGCCCCCCTGGCTGCGGGAATAGACGCTGTGCGCAGTGACAAAGGGGACTCCCAACAGCCCCCCCTCTGCTGGAAACTGCGGGAGGGCCACGGGAACCTCCCCCAAAACTGGGACGTTACCCCAGTAATCGGGAATGTTGGGAGATATAGGCCACCAGTAAAATGGACAAAATATGGCCAAAATATGGACAGAATATGGACAAAACCGAACTTATTATCTTTCCCACACCCAGAGCTATGCCCCCTACTAATATCTCTATCACTGTTAACAACACCATCATCTCCCCCGTTCCCCAACTCCGCTGCCTGGGTGTCACTCTTGACTCCTCCCTCTCCTTTGCACCCCAAATCCAAGCCCTGGCCCATTCTTGCCGGTTCCAGTTAGGCAACATTGCTCACATCAGGCCCTTTCTCTCACAGAGTGCAACTAAGCTGATCATTCACTCATAAGTCATCTCACGGCTCACTTGACTACTGTAATGCTAATGCAGCCAGGCTTATCTTCCTCTCCCGCCACTCTAATTCTGCCACTCCCCTTCTAAAATCTGCACTGGCTCCCATTGCCCTACAGAATCCTCTTCAAACACCTCACACTCACATACAGGGCCATCTCTAATTCCATTGCTCCATATATCTTTAACCTCATCTCCTTTCATACACCCTCCCGCCCTCTACGGTCGGCTGATGACTGTCGTCTCTCCTCCACCCTGATCACTGCTTCCCATGCTAGAGTACAGGACTTTGCCCGTGCTGCACCTCTTCAGTGGAACGCACTCCCTCACTCCATTAGACTCTCCCCGACCTTGCAAAGCTTCAAACGTGCACTGAAAACTCACCTATTCATCAAAGCATACCCTTCCACTGCATAAACTAGCTGGTTCTCCGACCCCTTGCCTGTTTACATCCTGCTATCTAACCACCACCCACGTGCTTGCACCTCTTGTAATCTGTCTGTCTCCCACTCCTACTAGATTGTAAGCTCCTCTGCGCAGGGCCCTCTTCCCTCCTGTTGTCAAAGCCCACTTCTCTTCACATTTCACTCACAGCTCTCCTATACTCCAACACTCAGTGACCATCTTTGTCTGCATACTCATCTCCATCATTGGCCTCAAGCCTCTAGTTGTATGTTGATTGAGTCCTCACTACTTATATTTAAGCTGTAATATGTATTGATCTGTGGCGCTCTTTATTTATACTGTATTTTTGTTATTTATTCAATGTTATGCCAAGTTTTGTCTCCCTGTATTGTTCCTTTGTACGGCGCTGAGAAACACTTGTGGCGCCTTTTAAATAAAATTATAATAATAATAATAATAATAATAAAAGCCCTGATTTTTAATATGCGAAAACATATTTTAGAAGGGTATAATTAAGGAGACCACTGCGAAACATAGGGCAAAATTGCAATAATGCTAAAAAAATTTCATGCAAACATTCAGCAGGTACAATTGAGTAACCCCTTTTGTCTTTCTAGCTATTTCCAAAGCTAAAATAACAGTCCAGCAACAGTAGAGTTTTTTCAAGCCAATAGACTGGATGTTATATCTGTCCCCAGTTTCATTGACCGCAGGAAACAGCTACTGTATACCAGAAAATGAGATTGAGGATGTAGCAGAAAAAAAAAAACAGCTAAAAAAAAGTGAGAAATTCTAAATGATGTAGCTGATATAATACATAGGCATGTTTTCAGTCATCTACTAAAAAATGTATCACTGTATGCACAGCAAATTTAGAGTCAGTAATCTTTAGCAATGAATGTTACCATATTGGCTTCTACTTTTTAAAGTAAGTCTTTAAATTAAACTTATTATTGAAAACTAGGTGGCCAGTGCAAACATTTTTCATGCAAATGGGCCAAGAGTAACTTTTTTAACTTCTATTTTTAAACAAACACTGCATTGTGCAATTCTAAATTAAAAATTTGTCAACAGCGGATAGCTTAATCTTTAAAATGTTACCTCATTTACCAATTATGGTTAAGTATGAAGGGAGAAAAAGGGATCATCACCAAAAATGACCTTCTAGAAATAATATATATGATGATACATCCGTACCTGTAAAATATCAAACAGATCCTGGCAAATAGTAGTCAAATAGTCAGTTTTTTCAAACAAACGCTTTCTATCAAATTCCCAGCGCTGGTCCCTTCCTAAAGCCTCGATCTTGGCACGAACTTCAAAGTAGCAACTTTTCCACAACTCCAGGGTTCGTTTTGCTTCCAGAGTCTTGTTCTTTGCAGCCTCCCTGTGTTCTCTACAAGTACCAATGAGATTTTCAGCTATGAATGCCTAAAAACTGCCACTTTAATTGGCTACACAATTGACTTTTTTTCTAATAAATAAAACATCTTTAGCTTTATAAAACAGTCTGCAAAATATATATGATTTTTACTACAAAAGCATAAAACTCAAGAAAGTTTATTGTATTCCCAGTAAAGAAACGGATGAAAAAAAAAAAAAAATGCACAAAAGAAATTACTGGGAGCAGGTCATACATCATTTTACATGTTCTAGCAGTCTATACTCATCACACCATTCTTATTATTTGAATGTTTCAGGGTTAGCAAATCCCTTTAGCAAGGTGTACCACATTGGGACACATTTTCCGAAACATTGGGATACATTTTCTACTAAAGTATATTGTTTGCAAAGACCCAGTGAGTGCCTCTGCTTGTTTTGGGACCGACTTTATATCTATCTATCTATATATATCTATATATCTATATATAGATATATAGATATATATCTATATATATATATAAGCAAATGCTTTGAGAGCTAGTCTGCTACCTTGTGATTGCCTCTGTGTTTGTGCATGTGTGAGAGAGAAGTGTGTAGTTCCACTCACTGTCAACAGATGGCAGTGTTTCAGAGACACACAAACAGACACTAGACATATATAGATGATATATATACACACACACACATTACAATTTTAAACTGATTCATATTGTGAGGTTGCATGGTTTTTACTTGAAAGCAGACAGAAAGTGGGCAGTGTGGCTCATCTGAGTATGCTCCAAGCAGACACAAAAAGTAGGTTCTCTGGACTGCCAGCGGCCAGGGAGCAGACATTGCCATTCATCCTGCCTCCGGCAGCTCCCGCAGCCCCTGTCCCAGCGCACCGAGACCCTGTGCCCTCCTCCCCCCTCCTGCAGACCTCCTGCCGCCATTCCCGACGTCCAGCTGCTGCTTCCATGTGCCTGCGGCTGCTCATTGCCTGCTGTTCCCCTTCAGCTCTGAGGAGACACTGGCCACTCTTCAGAGCTGAAGGGGAACAGCACGCAATAAGAAGCCGTAGGGACATGAAAGCACCAGCGGCTGGACGTTGGCTGCCCTGCGTGTGCCACTGGAAGGCCAACCGAACCATTGGACATATGATGAACATATGATATTAGTAATTGCATAATGCTGACCACTAACTAACCTGAACAATGTGTGAATATTAAGCACTCTGCACACTCTTTCTGAAATTTCCCAAGCGATTCTCTCCATTAAAGGGACCATTCGCTCATCCTTGTTGTAATGACGTGAAATGATCCACACCATTCTTAATGCTTTCATCATTGACGGAATTGTATCCAAGACAACATTAAAACCTGTACCATGTGTTAAATTCTGTAGAATAGAATAAAGAAAACAATTAGGGGAGTTTTGCTGATAACATCGTATTGCTAGACAAAAAGATTCCAATTAGTAGACTGACCTTTAGATGTCGCTCCAGAGTGGAGAGAAATCGAACATTATCAGCAGCTTCAACGTGATACTTTGCTAATTCAGTGACTGTCAGATCCAGGTTCTGTACTAAGCCAGGGTCTGCAATGGACAAAATACTCAGGACCTTCTTGACTGTAGGGAGTTTCAGCTGTTCACTAAGGGCGCTTAAAGTGGCATTGCGTTCACGCCAAAAATCAACTTCAGCCAGAGGTCCATTTCCCTGAAAGCAAGGCACAATATATTTCAAGATTTGTATATTTATTTATTTAATTTCCAAATACTCACCATGAAGTAGGTATTCTCAGAAGAATATTTTCCCTGACCAATTCAGTCTTGTACACAATCAACCCTTTGAGTGCCAATGTTGCTGTGAGAGGAGATGTCCAAAATATCTGCTAAAAATGTCAGCCTCGCTCACAGCAATTTTTGGGGCGCACAAAATTGAACTAAACTTCAATTAATTGACTTCAGATCATTTGCCGGCAATAACTAAAGTGATTCATATTCCTGAACTATGGCCCTGGCGTTTTTTGCAGATATTTTGCACATCTCTTACAGCAATGTTGACACTGAAAGGGTTAAGTCACATTTTAAAATTCTTTCCCTTGATTTACATCCAAATTACTGCTTAGTCCCTTATTATTGGTATTTACACATTGTATTACAAAAATAAACATTGCAAACTGCACATGAAAAAGCTGGATATCTATTTACAATGTTTTCAACTGTTGAAATACTGCTTTATTAAAATGATTAAGCTACACCACATTACTGTGAACGGAACATAGTTAACAAAGGCCACAAGTAAGTGTTTATATTAAGTGGGGTCCCTTGTCGGACTGTGGCTTAAATGCATTGATCAATACATGAACTAAAACTCCACTGTTGATTACAGTTAGTTAATACAGGAAGTTCAGAGTCCCTGTGATTTCTATTTCAATAATGTGGTCACATACTGTGTTGCACCCCAAATCTAGAAATGGTGATGAGTACAGAGGATTATTGCTTTATATGTTAAATATATTTTATATATATATATATATATATATATATATATATATATATATATATATATATATATATATATATATATATATATATATATACATGTCGAGTATCCCGTATCTGAATATCCGTTATCCGAATTATTCCGAAATACGGACATTCCAGAAAGTGAAATTTTTTTTTTTTTTGCTAAAAACTCACTGGGGACATTTGTAACAGCATCACTGGGGACATGATATGTAACTGGCACTATATATGTGCAAGACAATGATTGCTTGGCATTCAAATTCAGTGCTGAGATAGTACACACATTTTGTTTCACGTTTTGAAACCTTGTTTTTTGAACAATTAAAATATATTTGTGTGTATTTTATGTGGTAATAAAATATATTTGTGTGTATATTATGGGGGATATTCAATCGCCGTCGAGCATCTCCCGTGGGGGAGATGCTCGACGGGCCCTATTCAATGCTGTCTTCCCCGACAGCATTGAACAGGGTTTCCTGGCAGAACGAGCCCGACATCTCTAGCTGTCGGGCTCGTTCTGCCGAGAACAGCCGGGAAGTGACGAGCTGCCGGCTGCATCTCATCACTTCCCGGCCGCAACTCGCGGCCACGCCCCCTTCTCGTCCCGCTGCAGGCGGGACATTGAATCCCGCCTGCTTGTTCTCGGTCGAGCTGACCGAGAACGGGACTGGGTCACGGCAGGCGAGCAAGCTCGTCTGCCGTGACCCGAAGATTGAATACCCCCCTATGTGTTTATACAGCATACATGCAAGATACTTCAAAATACATCATTGAAATATTAAAATATTCCGAAATACGGAATAATCCGTTATCCAAAATTCTCCTTGTCCCGAGCATTTTGGATAAGGGATACTCAACCTGTATATATATATATATATATATATATATATATATATATATATATATATATATATATATATATATATATACACACACACACACACACACATACATACTCATACATTGTAGCTTTAGTGATCCTAATGACACTAGTTTACAAATGGGCAATATGTCATCAAAATTCCTGAAGAGAGGATATTATGGGAAATCCCATAAATCTCCAAAAAAGAGCTCTACAAATTAAAAATAGATCAATTAGGTATTACATTAATATAAATAATTTATTGTATATTCATAAGCATGAACTTATTTAAAGTCGAAGTGTAAAAATAAAGCAGTCAGTATTTTCCCTGCACAGAAACAAAATAACTCACCCAAATCTAATTATCTTTGCACATTTTACATCTGCCCCCTGCAGTGCACATGGCTTTGTCCATTTAAGAAGGAATTTGCCAGAATGAGTGAAAGAAAAGATGCCCAATGTTAGCACAAAATGCTACCCAAATGAAGCATATTACTCCTTTCAGCCTATGGTGGATGCTGGAACTGTGGGGTATTATAGGGTCTGGAGGACACGGTCACCAAGGAGATACCTTCTTTAGGGAAGTGCAAACCGTGGCTCCTCCTCCCTCATACCTATCCCTGTCTTCAGGAACCAGTTTGTTTCTTGGTGCCTAAGGTAACAGGGTGCCTTTGCAAGGAGGGGGCTGTTTCAGTCCCTATTTTCTTCGTTCCAGATGCAAATATAGGCCCTTATTCAGATCTGATCGCAGCACAAATTTGTTCTCAAAATGGTCAAAACCATGTGCACTGCAGGTGGGGCAGATGTAACATGTGCAGAAAGAGTTAAATTTGGGTGGGGTGTGTTGAAACTGAAATCTAAAATGCAGTGTAAAAATAATGCAGCCAGTATTTACCCTGCATGGAAACAACATAACTCACACAAATCTAAATCTCTCTATACATGTTACATCTGCCCCACCTGCAGTGCACATGGTTTTGCACATTTTGAGAACAAATTTGTACTGCGATCAGATCTGAATAAGGGCCATAGAGTAGATGGTAGCAGTTGGGGGGGGGGGGGGGGGGGGGCATCCATAATGCCCATTTATCTTTACCAATGCATTCCCAATAATGCAATTCTGAGCTACTGTTTTCACAGCAGTCAGTATGTTAAAGACCAAGTCAAAAGCATCATTTTTATCCCAAAAATATGATGTATTATATTTTAGAGAAGTATCATAATGACCTCAGAGTTCTAATAAACACAAAATACTAACCCCTGAGCAATCTTACAGATGTGTCCTCACATTCACCATCAATACACCACACCATGCAGTGCCTGGTGTTAGTATGCAGTCAGATACCGTGCAGTTCTGCTAACATCAGGCATCTTTTCTTGCCAAAATGACAATGTGGCTAGGACACATTGTGCTGATTAATGATTAATTTGATATACTGAGGAGAACAGAACATGTATTTTAAAACAGCTGCATCTGCTATATTGGCTCTTCATTGCAACTAAAAAAAACCCTTACACAACGGCTTGGCAACTGCCCACCGGGGAGGCGCTGGCGGCTTGGATCCCGTAGCCGTACACTGTATGCGATCCGAGTCATGGCTGCGGGATACAGCAAATCCTTGTGGCAGCCATTACTATCTCCGGATCCAAACCAATGCGCACTGGATCAGAACTGGAGGTAAATCACAGAAGACATGGCACTTTTTACATGATTTATCAGCCCAATGGGACAAAATCGTGTGAAAAAAGCCCTTGTCATTCAAGTGTATGGGGCTTTAAGACACATTTTGAGCAAAAATTAAGAAAGAAGATTTTCAAGCAACCTGGTGTGTCAAGAGGGTCTGTTTGGCATGACTGCAGCAAAGCTATATGAGGACACATCTATAAGTCAAATATGATTCCCTTCAGCATAATATTGATCCATGGGGTATTACATGTATAATAAGAATACCTGTGGTTTCTTTTGTAGCTGCTCTTCCAGAGCTGCTGACATCTGTGTCTGCCAGTTCATTACACATTGCTCAAGTCTTTCCACAGCAGCTTCATCAGCTGCTAGTACAGTAGGCTCAACATCAAGATTTACCTCCGGCATCTGTAACTTAATTTCTCCTAAAGTTGAGATGAAAACAAGGAGAATATAAAAGTCTAAGAAACCTTTGACCGGGTATGCAGAATAGATACTCTAGAAAGGTATTTTTCTATGCATTAGTAAATGGTTAAAACCATTTTGAAGCTGAATTAGTTCAGGAAAAGACCTAAGTTTTACTATTTGTAGCTGGAGCAAAGTGGAATTCTGTGCTGGTTATTCCCCAAAAAACTGTGTTTCCAGTATTGTCTTTGTTCAGAGGTTAGATGGTCTCTGTGGGATTTACCAGCCGCAATTGTTTATTAGAGTAAGCGCTTGTTATATATCAATTTCTCTGTGTATATCAAAGTGTAAATCATGGTCACATGACCAAGCAAACACTCAATTCTCAACTAGCGCTCATCTGCTTCAGAAATGGTGGGCCGTTCACTTCTCACTCACTAACTTCTCAGCTAGCACTGGGCAATGGTGGGCCGTTCACTTCTTACTAACTTCTCAGCTAGCACTGGGCAATGGTGGGCCGTTCACTTCTCACTCACTTCTCAGCTAGCACTGGGCAATAGTGGGCCGTTCACTTCTTACTCGCTCACTTCTCAGCTAGCACTGGGCAATGGTGGGCTGTTCACTTCTCACTCACTAAGGGGCAGATTTATTAAGCTTGATGAAGTGATAAAGTGTCTGGTTTTTATCACCGGCCAATCAGCTCATAACTGTAATTTTTCAAACCAAGCCTGTAACTTCACAGTTAGGAGCTGATTGGCCGGTGATAAAAACCAGACACTTTATCACATCACTGAGCTTAATAAATCTATCCCTGACTTCTCAGCTAGCACTGGGCAATGGTGGGCCCTTCACTTCTCACTCACTCACTTCTCAGCTAGCACTGGGCAATGGTGGGCCGTTCACTTCTCACTCACTCACTTCTCAGCTAGCACTGGGCAATGGTGGGCCGTTCACTTCTCACTCACTCACTTCTCAGCTAGCACTGGGCAATGGTGGGCCCTTCACTTCTCACTCACTCACTTCTCAGCTAGCACTGGGCATTGGTGGGCCGTTCACTTCTCACTCACTCACTTCTCAGCTAGCACTGGGCAATGGTGGGCCGTTCACTTCTCACTCACTCACTTCTCAGCTAGCACTGGGCAATGGTGGGCCATTCACTTCTCACTCACTCACTTTTTAGCTAGCACTCATCTGCTTCAGAAATGATGGGCCGTTGTATTTAACGTATAAAACAGAAAACATAGCCTACAGTAACCATAAGTGATAGTAAGTGCTTTGTCTAGGATATGTTGTGGCATCTTTGTGAAGAGGTCCATTTTCACATGTTTCATTGAGTGGACCCATCATGTAATACGTATGTACTGGGAATATATTCCCGATGGCTCTTTTCTTTCCAAATCTGTAATACATATCTCATCTAAGTGACCTGATTTATTAAAATACATGTAAACTGTCCGTCTATAAAGTGATCTATAATTTCTCTTTCTCAATTAAAATATAAAAAGAGATAATAGAAACTTTGGTACTTATGTATTATCTGGGCTCCCATGTTAAATGCACCCCATTTTTTCATACCCCTACTATCCAACTACACATGGAGTTGATTTTATATAGTGTGGCGAGCGCAGCGAGCCACCGTGCCCGAAGCGTGGCGAGCCCCGCAAGGGGACGCGGTCTCATAAGAAAAACGGGAGTCCAGATATTACATAAGTACCTAAACTTTTAAACTATAGCGTAACCAAAAAGAATATCAACATTAAAATAAATTAGAAAGGATTTTAAAAATACTTTCATCTCATTTTACGATCTGCTCATTTTGCATAGTATCACTACTATTGTATTGTGAAATATATAACCTACACAATTATATATAAATAAAATGAAAGGAAAACATATAGTTAAAAAAAAAAATGTATAGGGGTGTAGTAGTCCCACAGCCCCATTTTCATGAACACCTGCCAAAAATACTTTCAGAAAAATGTGTATCAAGCATCGTCACAGCATGACAAAAAGATCGAAGCCTGTTATATACTTACTATGATTTCAGAAATGCAAAGCCTTCCCACTATTTATCAAAGGACACAAAAACACTCCTGGTCTAAAACCCATGCTACGTTTTTAATACGATGCCAATTGCTCTTAAGATTTATATCTGCCAAATGCCATAAAGGGTATAAACTTAAGCGATTATAATGTACATGCATTCAATTTTATGAAATCTTTGGAAAAACTTGCCCTCTAGTTGCTGAATGGTTTGCTGAATATGGTTCAAGAACTTCTGCATATTCATTAGGAATTCATCTCTAATTAGTTGAACACTTATCCGTTCTGCTGCTGGTTGTTCCAACTTTGTGGGGTCTTTTTCAGTTGAATCTTCAGAAGAACCTGGTGGTCGACCAGGATCCTCCTGAAGGGAACCATCTGCACTTTTGTGTTGGTTGTAAGACAATAGAGGCATAAAAACCTAACATATGAACAACACCAGAAATACAAAGAAAAAAACAGAGAAAATAAATCACACTTTTTATACATCATACATTCCTAAAATATAAAGTCTTAAATAAGAATCTGCTACCATTCATTAATTAAATGCGGCTGCTAAATTGAGGAAACTATATAATAAGCATATGAAAGTAACATCCACTTTTTTAAACCTATAGCTGTGTGCTACAAACCACGTTACACAGAACGCGTAAGCTACCCGTGACTCAGTAGTGCCAAGCATCTTTGTGTGTGACTTTTTTGCTACGATGTATCTTATTCTCTAACCCAGTGGTTCCCAACCTTTTTTGTCTCCCGTATCCCTTGATTAGGCTTTTCATTTATGAGTACCCCCTCGTGTCAAGCCGCGCCTGAAAATTTTGGGGGCGTGGTCTAAAAGGGGTGTGGTCTCATTTGAAGGGTGTGGCTTAACAGGGGCAAGTCACTCCCCCATTTTCACTGTGGTGGTATGTGCCATGTCTTCAGATTAATTTAATAACATGCTGATGTATGATATCCAAAAAGATTCTAGTGCTCAGTTTATACTACAAAAATCATTCTGGTACCAAATATAAAACATAGCGTTCATACTGGCAATGACGAGAAAAGAAAAAAAAATGCAACCACTTGACCACAATATAAGCTCGGCCCATTCTGTGGACAGCATATAAAATAACAGAACACTGTCAAATCTCTATTACTGAAGCAACAGACATTCCAAGGGATCACGTTAGCCTTCCCATAGTGAAAGATACACATATGCCCCCAAAAGTGCCAGATACACATATGCTCCAGTGGCGCCACGTATGCCCCACAGTGCCAGAAACAGGAATGCCACCACGGTGCCAGGTATGACCCCATGGTACTGGGTATGCGCCCACAGTGCCAACAATGCCCCTACAGTGCCAGCAACAAGTATTCCCCCATAGTACCAGCAACAAGTATGCCCCACAGTGCCAGCAATGCCCCACAGTGCCAGCAATATGGTATGAGCCCACAGTGCCAGCAATATGGTATGCCCCCACAGTGCCAGCAATAAATATGCCCCCACAGTGCCAGCAATATGGTATGCCCCCACAGTGCCAGCAATGCCCCCCACAGTGCCAGCAATAAATATGCCCCCACAGTGACAGCAATATGGTATGCCCCCACAGTGCCAGCAATGCCCCACAGTGCCAGCAATAAATATGCCCCCACAGTGCCAGCAATAAGTATACCCCCACAGTGCTAGCAATGCCCCCCACAGTGTTTCCCAGCAGCAGCACACTCACCATTGATGCTGCTGCCGGGGAGAGGACAGTGTCCCCCTGCAGTCACTGACATGTAGCTACCGCCGCTGCCTTCTTCTCTCAGGGAAGGAGAGTACAGCACACTGCGCATCTCTCCTTCCCTTCACTGTGACTGGGCTGCCCGCCAATCAAAGTTCGCGGGCCGGCTCCTGATTGGCTGCCGGCCTGCAAGCTCTGACTGGCTGACAGTCACAGGGAAGCACGGTGAGGGGTAGGAGAGATGCAAAATGCATTCTCCTCCCCTCAGGCTCAGAAGCCGGCGCCTCATACCCCCAGCAACCCGTCTGGCTGCCATCCGTCCTTCCAGCCGCGGCAGTCCTGCGCATGTGCCGGGTCACGCAGCCGCCATTAGCGGCTTATGGTTTGCGTACCCCCTGAAAGACCAGCGCATACCCCCGGTGGTACGCGTACCACGGGTTGGGAATCAATGGTTTAAATAAAGCCGTGGTCACACACATAATAGAAGCATGGCGCATATCATTTTAATCAGATGATTGTACATCCTATTCGCACTATTTTGCAAATAAGGTGCGTTGTAAAAAAGGAAAGGAAAAAGTTCCACGCAAACACACTTGATGCTACAGAGTCACACACTGCATGCCGCAAGTAGAAGGACTGTGTGATGCTCAAGAAAGAGAGCTTAATGTGGACACATCTGTAATCATGTTGAGCATTGCAGGAGGTGCCAATCATTTATATAAGACTCTGTACAACCAAAAAAAAGATAATTTAACCAACAATTACAACATTTTGCCACCCACATAGATAACAATAGGGACAATGTTACTTTAGTGAATGCATTTCCCACTGCTCAGTCCAAAATAATTTTCTTACTAATAGACACCTGCCCAGCTCTCTATTGTGAAGCCCATTTTGAAGATAACATATACATCATGGGTAATAATATTAGGTCAAGCGACCTGGAATCAGTTAAACTGGGTTTATAAACCATTTGAGTGCCAACATCTCTGTAAGAAATGTGCAAAACATCCGCAAAAAATGCCAGCATCACTCACATTTGTTATATAAATTTTAAAAAATATATATGGTTTGTGTAAAAAAAGATTATATTTCCTATATATATTACAGATCATTATGATGAATAGAAATGTTTGCTTGGCTATTTTTTTACACCTATTTGGCAAATTCACTTGGCACCCAAAGGGTTAACTTGAACACATCTATATAAAACACTTCAGAATCCCAACTAAAGAACTTCAATGATTTCTAGACATGTATGACACATGTATCAGTATTCTTTGTATTTCAACTCTACCTGGGAAAAAACTTGTTTAAGCATCAAGAGTGGATGTCCATTCAAGATTCCATACTCCAAAAACATCGGCATAACATCACAAGCCTCCTGCATATCATTGGGTTCCAGTATAGTTTCTACACAAAAATAAAATCACATAATTAACATTTAAGAGTGTAGTATATTAGGTTAACAATGCCTAGGTCAACCCCCAAAAATGTGACATGAAAACGTTGACATTCGAAAAATGTTGACACAAGCAAATGAAAGGGTCAACATGAGTTTTTCCCTTTTGTGGTGCCAATGTCGACACCTGAGCATGTTAGCCACCAATTAGTGTACTGCTTCCTTTGCCAGGCTTCGGGCCAGGTGCCTCCCTCCTCTACTGCTGGGCACACTTTACCATTCCCAATAGGAATCCACGTGGATAAAGGATGAAAAAGTGCAAAAAGAAAATTCCCAAAATAACTCATGTCAACCTTTCATGTGTCGACAAAAGCCGTCAACCTTTTGCGTGTGATGACTTTTTGACCATATCAGATTATGTCTATAATTTCTTCACTGCATCATAGAAAATGGTTGCTATGGGCAACATCCCTTTTTAGAAGCTGTATTAATGTATCCCTCTCTGTCTGCCATCCGGATACCAACATTTGAACACAGATACACTAATATTAATAATATTACCAGTTTCAGTAAAGTTGAAATCCAAGATTGATAAAAATGACCTTATCATGTTTAAACAAGAGTGTGTGTATTTCTCTTTGTGTCCACTAGGGGGCAATAGTGGTTCTCAAACTATTCTGCTCCGGGGCCCCAATTTATCAAACTTCAGCAACCTACTGCCAAAAAGTTCTCACGGAATATAACTGCAACATTAATAAGCTAATTATCAAAAATATAGTAATGTTGACAACTATCTTGCTTTTATTTTGATGGCATGTCCTTGACATGGCAGTAGATCCTCGCACATGCCCCTTATGTGTTCATCAGAATACTCCACCACTCACCAATACCGTTGAAGCTCTCATAGGTAGTTGGAAAACACACTTTAAGCTTCCGCCTGCCCTTAGGATGTGCACTGACTGTGCCCTCCCCGCTTTGTACATAGAAGGAGGACACAAGGCACACCCACAGTTCCTCCCTTTAACCCCTTCCCGACATTTGACGTATATATACGTCATGGCCGGGAAGTACTTCCCGACACATGACGTATATATACGTCATGACTTCTAACTGTCACTGCGTCTAGAGACGCAGTGACAGAGGGACGATGTCTGCTGTCCCTGACAGCAGACATGTCCCTGCATGCCCAGGGGGCGCTGCGATGCAGCCCCCCCGTCGGCGATCGCTGTGATTGGCTGTTCAGTGTGAACAGCCAATTACAGCGTTTTCTGTGTCACCGGCGAATAACGTTCGCCGGTGACACGGGATCGGAGGTGATTGGTGCTGTAAAGTACAGCACCAATCACCGCGGGGTGTAAGGGTGACACTGGTGTCACCCCACCTCACCCCGCCCGCCCCCAAAGGCCGTGATTGGTCCGTCGGACCGACGGACCAATCACAGCCATGGAGGGGGGTTTAAACTAACGGGGACTACACTGCAGACGCCATTCCGGTCTGGAATAGCGTGCAGTGCGGTCACCGTGCCCAGCTGTCGCCATTTACTGACCAGAACCTTGCTCAATACTTACCTGATCACTGCTTGGGATCTTGCTTCATCTTGTGACATCCTGTGCTGTGTTGTGCTGTGTTGTGCTGCTGCAGTGTCATCGAGTTAGAGAGAGAGAGAGATAGAGAGAGAGAGATAGAGAGGCCTAGTGACAGAGAGTGCTATATTTTGTGCTGCTGCAGTGTAATAGAGTTATAGATAGAGAGATAGAGAGAGATAGAGAGAGAGAGATAGAGAGAGATAGAGAGATAGTGACAGATCGTGCTATATATTTTTTATATAACTGACTGCTGCCCCCCCTTTTGTGCTGATCAGTATAAATTAACTGATCAGCAACTTTTTGGGGGCGCAGGGTATTTTTTATATATACTGTATATATATACCTGTCAGTGCTGCTGCTGCAGTGTCATAGAGTGATAGATAGTGAGAGATAGAGAGATAGAGAGATAGAGAGAGATAGTGACAGAGAGTGATAGAGACTGCTATATTTTGTGTCTGCTGCCCCCCTTTTGTGCACCCCCAGCAACTTTTTGGGTGTGCAGGGGTTATTTTTCATATATATAACTGTCAGTGCTGCTGCTGCAGTGTCATAGAGTGATAGATAGTGAGAGATAGAGAGATAGAGAGAGATAGTGACAGAGAGTGATAGAGAGTGCTAAATTTTGTGTCTGCTGCCCCCGCCTTTTGTGCTGATCACTATATCTGAGGTGATCAGCAACTTTTTAGGGGTGCAGAGGTTTTTTTTTTTTTATATATACCTGCCAGTTGCACTGTCAGTTGCACCAAAGGTTGTGCACCTGCTGCCCCTCACTGGTAATCAGTGTCGCCAGTGGCGGATTCAGGGGGGGGGCACCTGGGCACGTGCCCCCCTGTCATTCATTTTGTAGATGAGGACCAGACCTTTCCAACGAGCCCAGCCCCATGTCTCTAGCCCCTCGGGAACCGGAGATATCGCCTGGCAAAGCTGTAACATTTTTTCCCCATAGGATAATATGGGACCCGTCAATTCCGACCCCCACCCGGTTCCGACGGCTGCCAGTTCCCCCCCTGGCATCACAGGAGCTTGTGGTTGAAGTCATTCAATTCCAAATCGCTGGGCCTTCAATATGATACCAGGCTGGTCCATATCGGTCAATCGGTTCCAGAGATATAGCATGTAAATCGATTTTTTTCTTTTTGAAATGCAATTTCATGGCTGTTCATGTTCTTTGAGGGCAGATTACTCTGGAACCAAACGTTCCAGTTTCACTGGACCAAAATCATTCAAAGCCCACTCAAAAGTTCTTCAATATGATACTTGTCTCATGTAAATGGGTCAGTTAGTTCCGAAGATATAGCCGGTTAAATGAGATAACTGCTTAAAGGGGGGGAGGGGTGGTTTTCTCTCCCCCTCACACCAGAAAATGCAGGGACTAGGCTGGTGTAAAAGGGGCCAACCTGGAAACGCATTTTTTGGTGTGAAATGGGTATTATTTCAAATAGCTGGGACCTGCAGTGCTCGGAATACAGCCAGGCTCTGCCACTGTCAGTGGCTATCACTTCTGCCTGGCGGCGGCTGTCCCCCATTTTCCACGAGCATGTATTCCCCGATGGCAATGAGCATGTAATCCCACATGGCAACAAGCATGGAACCTCTGGCAATGAGCATGGAACCCTTGGCAATGAGCATGTAGATAAGCAGCACTTACTGTATGTAGCATAATTTTAATAGGCATTATGGTGTTTGGCATAATACATAATGGACATCATGCCGTGTAACTTAACGTGCAATGGACATTATGGTGTAAATGTTTAATGCGTGCCTTTGGTGGACAATGTCCTTGTTTATGAAGCGTATTGTGAATTTTGTCTTAATCTGTGTGGCATTATGTGAATTCTGGCTCAATCCATGTGGCATTATGTGAATTTTGTCTCAATCCATGTGGCATTATGTGAATTTTGGCTCAATCCGTGTGGCATTATGTGAATTTTGGGTCAATCCATGTGGCATTATGTGAATTTAGACACAATCCATGTGGCATTATGTGAATTTTTGCTCAATCCATTTGGCATTATGTGAATTTTGGCTCAATCCATTTGGCATTATGTGAATTTTGGCTCAATCCGTGTGTTATTATGTAAATTTTGCCTCAATCCGTGTGGCATTATGTGAATTTTGACACAATCTATGTGGCATTGTTTGAATTTTGGCTCATTCCATTTGTCATCATTTGTAAGGGGCAAGTATAATGGGGTCCAGTATATTGTTGCATAATGTGTAGAAGGTGTATAGGATGTTGTACACTACACTCAAGGACATGCCCCCTGTTGAGTGGCCACACACCCTTTTCCAGAGCGCGCCTTCGGCGCGCGCACAACTACATCCTTCACTTTTGTTGCCATGGTGGGCCTGTGCACTTTAAATGCCAGGGCCTATTTTTAATCCCATTGCCACCCTCTCTCTGCCGCTCTCTTAGCATGTACACTGGCACCACTAACATTGGCCCTCCCCCACCTAAACCCTCTTTTATCATGGTGCCCCCCCTGTCATTTTATCCTGGATCCGCCCCTGAGTGTCGCATCACTGATCACCTTTTTTTTTTTTGTGTGTGCTGTGGGGTCTTTTTTTAATTTTTTTTTTACACACACTGTGATTTTGGGGGTGTCCTGTGGCCGCTGTGCGCTGATCAGTGACGTACATCACTGATCATCTTTTTCGGCACAGGGTTGATCTATTTTTTTTTTTTTTTTGATCAAATTCCTGTTGCCTTTGAGCGCTGTTCAGTGACGGACGTTACTGACCAACATCTGTGCTCAATTTTTGGCGCAGGACCTTTTTTTTTTTTTTTTTTTAACCCCTTCAATTTTTTTTTTTTAACCCCTTCAATTTTTTTTTTTAACCCCTTCATTTTTTTTTTTTGTATAAAGTATTTTTTTTTTCTGCACTACATACACACTACACACTACATACCCCCCTGGTTGAAATAAAGTTTGTACCCCCCCCTACACTATACACGTGTTGAAACATTTCACTACCAGTAACACAAAAATAAAAATGGCATCCCAAATGTCATCCCAAATGTCATCCCAGTCATCCAGAAGAATGTATTCAGTGGAGGAGGCATATGCCATGCTTGCTTCTGACTCTGACACAGCCAGTGATGCAAGCGGGGAATTTGAAGGATTCGCCTTAAGCTCCTCTTCCTCCTCTGGTGATGAGGGACCCCCTCAAAGACGCCCCCGTAGAGCAGCTGAGACCCCCCCCCAATAATTGATCTCATATGGACCCCACCACCAGACAATTTTGAGCCCCAGGTTCCTGAGTTTTTGGCCATGCCAGGAATCCAATTTGATTCCACAGGTCTCAGAGAAATTGACTTTTTCAAATTATTTTTCTCTGATGATTTTATAAATTTAATGGTGGACCAAACTAATTTATATGCCCAGCAGTTTATTGCTCAAAACCCCACGTCATCATTTGTTAGGTGGACCCCTGTAGATGCAGTAGAGATGATGACGTTTTGGGGTCTGGTGTTTCATATGGGCATAGTAAAAAAGCCAGAAATTAGGCAATATTGGAGTACAGATGTTCTGTACAGCACCCCATTTTACCGTATGGCCATGCCCCGGGCTCGATTTGAGACGATCCTTAAATTTTTGCATTACAACGATAATGCACAGTGCCCACCCAGAGATGATCCCACCTTTGACCGGCTATTCAAAGTCAGGCCGGTCATTGATCATTTCAGTGCCAAATTTGAAGAGATGTACATCCCAGATAAATTCATTTGCATAGACGAGTCCCTTATACATTTTAAAGGAAGGGTTAAATTCCGCCAGTACCTTCCCAGTAAGAGGGCAAGGTATGGCATAAAAATGTATAAGCTGTGTGAAAGCACCTCAGGGTACACTCACAGGTTTAGGGTATATGAAGGGAAGGATTCAAGAATTGAACCGCCAGAATGCCCCCCCTCCCTCGTAGGTGTTAGTGGAAAAATTGTCTGGGATTTAGTGCACCCCTTCCTGGATAAAGGTTATCACCTCTATGTGGATAACTTTTACACTAGCATCCCCCTGTTTAAGGCCCTTGGTTCAAGAGGTACAGGAGCTTGCGGTACTGTGCGCAAGAACCAAAGAGGCCTCCCAAAAACGCACATTGCCCAAGTAATGAGAAGGGGTGAAAGCAGGGGAATATGCACCGAAAATATGTTGTTGGTCAAATATAAGGACAAGAGGGATGTCCTTATACTGACAACAATTCACGGAGACAGTACCACCTCCGTCCCTGTACGAGGTACCAGTACCCACACCTCAAAACCTAATTGTATCCTGGATTACAATAGGTACATGGGCGGAGTGGATCTTTCAGATCAGGTACTGAAGCCGTACAGTGCCCTGCGGAAAACAAAAATCTGGTACAAGAAGCTGGCCGTGTATATCATCCAGATGGCACTGTATAACGCTTACGTGCTATTCCGTTCTACCGGCCAGAGGGGGACATTTATGCACTTTCAAGAGGAAGTCATAAAGGGCCTAGTATTTGGGAACCAGCAGGCAGAGGGCCCCAGTACTTCTAGTACTGGCCCCCGTATTGTACCAGGGCAGCATTTTCCGAACGAAATCCCCTCCACTGCAAGAAAGGGCAGGACACAAAAAAGGTGCAAAGTTTGCTATAAAAAGGGAATAAGAAAGGAAACTATTTTCCAGTGTGAAACTTGCCCCGACAAACCCGGCCTATGTATAAAGGAGTGTTTTAAAATATACCACACATCTATGGATTATTAGGTTCATCATTTCACCGTGCTTCGGGGGTCTTGCTAATGCCACATAGCACCCACCAACATTCCACCAGAATCTGAGCTGCAAAATCCAAAAATCACTCCTTCCCTTCTGAGTCCTGCCATGCACCCAACTGGTATTTTTTGGTCACATATGAGGCATTGCCATACTCGGGAGAAATTGGGGCACAGATTTTGGGGTGCTTTTTCTCCTTCATACCTTATGAAAATGAAAAATTTTGAGCCAGAACTGCATTTTTGTGTAAAAAAATGTAATTTTTCATTTTCAATGCCCAGTTGTATCAAAATTGGTGAAACCCCTGGGGGTTTGAAATGTACACTATACCCCTAGATGAATTCCCTGAGGGGTGTAGTTTGCAAAATGGGGTCACTTGTGGGGGGGTTCCACTGTATTGGTGCTTTGGGGGTCTTGCTAATGCGACATAGCACCCACCATCATTCCACCAGAATTTGTGCTGCAAAATCCAAATATCACTCCTTCCCTTCTGAGTCCTGCCACTTTTTGGTCACACATGAGGCATTGCCGTACTCGGGAGAAATTGGGGCACATTTTGGGGTGCTTTGTCTCCTTCATTCCTTCTGAAAATGAAAAATTTTGAGCCAGAACTGCATTTTTGTGTAAAAAAATGTAATTTTTCATTTTCACTGCCCACTTGTATCAAAATTGGTGAAACCCCTGGGGGTTTGAAATGTACACTATACCCCTAGATCAATTCCCTGAGGGGTGTAGTTTGCAAAATGGGGTGACTTGTGGGGGGGTTCCACTGTATTGGTGCAACATAGCACCCACCATTCATTCCACCAAAATCTGTGCTGCAAAATCCAAAAATCACTCCTTCCCTTCTGAGTCCTGCCATGCACCCAACTGGTATTTTTTGGTCACATGTGAGGCATTGCCGTACTCGGGAGAAATTGGGGCACAGATTTTGGGGTGCTTTTTCTCCTTCATACCTTCTGAAAATGAAAAATTTTGAGCCAGAACTGCATTTTTGTGTAAAAAAATTTAATTTTTCATTTTCACTGCCCACTTGTATCAAAATTGGTGAAACCCCTGGGGGTTTGAAATGTACACTATACCCCTAGATGAATTCCCTGAGGGGTGTAGTTTGCAAAATGGGGTCACTTGTGGGGGGGTTCCACTGTATTGGTGCTTGGGGGGTCTTGCTAATGCGACATAGCACCCACCAAAATTCCACCAGAATCTGAGCTGCAAAATCCAAAAATCACTCCTTCCCTTCTGAGTCCTGCCATGCACCCAACTGGTATTTTTTGGTCACATGTGAGGCATTGCCGTACTCGGGAGAAATTGGGGCACATATTTTGGGGTGCTTTTTCTCCTTCATACCTTCTGAAAATGAAAAATTTTGAGCCAGAACTGCATTTTTGTGTAAAAAAATGTAATTTTTCATTTTCACTGCCCACTTGTATCAAAATTGGTGAAACCCCTGGGGGTTTGAAATGTACACTATACCCCTAGATGAATTCCCTGAGGGGTGTACTTTGCAAAATGGGGTGACTTGTGGGGGGGTTCCACTGTATTGGTGCAACATAGCACCCACCATTCATTCCACCAAAATCTGTGCTGCAAAATCCAAAAATCACTCCTTCCCTTCTGAGTCCTGCCATGCACCCAACTGGTATTTTTTGGTCACATGTGAGGCATTGCCGTACTCGGGAGAAATTGGGGCACAGATTTTGGGGTGCTTTTTCTCCTTCATACCTTCTGAAAATGAAAAATTTTGAGCCAGAACTGCATTTTTGTGTAAAAAAATGTAATTTTTCATTTTCACTGCCCACTTGTATCAAAATTGGTGAAACCCCTGGGGGTTTGAAATGTACACTATACCCCTAGATGAATTCCCTGAGGGGTGTAGTTTGCAAAATGGGGTCACTTGTGGGGGGGTTCCACTGTATTGGTGCTTGGGGGGTCTTGCTAATGCGACATAGCACCCACCAAAATTCCACCAGAATCTGAGCTGCAAAATCCAAAAATCACTCCTTCCCTTCTGAGTCCTGCCATGCACCCAACTGGTATTTTTTGGTCACATGTGAGGCATTGCCGTACTCGGGAGAAATTGGGGCACATATTTTGGGGTGCTTTTTCTCCTTCATACCTTCTGAAAATGAAAAATTTTGAGCCAGAACTGCATTTTTGTGTAAAAAAATGTAATTTTTCATTTTCACTGCCCACTTGTATCAAAATTGGTGAAACCCCTGGGGGTTTGAAATGTACACTATACCCCTAGATGAATTCCCTGAGGGGTGTACTTTGCAAAATGGGGTGACTTGTGGGGGGGTTCCACTGTATTGGTGCAACATAGCACCCACCATTCATTCCACCAAAATCTGTGCTGCAAAATCCAAAAATCACTCCTTCCCTTCTGAGTCCTGCCATGCACCCAACTGGTATTTTTTGGTCACATGTGAGGCATTGCCGTACTCGGGAGAAATTGGGGCACAGATTTTGGGGTGCTTTTTCTCCTTCATACCTTCTGAAAATGAAAAATTTTGAGCCAGAACTGCATTTTTGTGTAAAAAAATGTAATTTTTCATTTTCACTGCCCAGTTGTATCAAAATTGGTGAAACCCCTGGGGGTTTGAAATGTACACTATACCCCTAGATGAATTCCCTGAGGGGTGTAGTTTGCAAAATGGGGTCACTTGTGGGGGGGTTCCACTGTATTGGTGCTTGGGGGGTCTTGCTAATGCGACATAGCACCCACCAAAATTCCACCAGAATCTGAGCTGCAAAATCCAAAAATCACTCCTTCCCTTCTGAGTCCTGCCATGCACCCAACTGGTATTTTTTGGTCACATGTGAGGCATTGCCGTACTCGGGAGAAATTGGGGCACATATTTTGGGGTGCTTTTTCTCCTTCATACCTTCTGAAAATGAAAAATTTTGAGCCAGAACTGCATTTTTGTGTAAAAAAATGTAATTTTTCATTTTCACTGCCCACTTGTATCAAAATTGGTGAAACCCCTGGGGGTTTGAAATGTACACTATACCCCTAGATGAATTCCCTGAGGGGTGTAGTTTGCAAAATGGGGTCACTTGTGGGGGGGTTCCTAACTTTTAGCATCCTATGGTGCCTAGAAACCTACATGGTGCCTAAAAAATAATCTCATAAAAAGGAGGCTCCAAAATCAAGTAGGTGCTCCTTCTATTATGAAGCCTGTGGTTTGGTCAACGTGCACACTAGGGCCACATATAGGATATTTATGAAAACAAAAGAATTGGGGGAATCAATTTTTAGTCACATTTCTCTAGTAAAATGTACTGTGTTCCTTAGAAAAATGTATTAAAATTGCAAATCTGCAAAAAAAATGAAATTTTGAAATTTCACCTACACTTTGTTTTAATTCCTGTGAAACACCTAAAGGGTTAACAAACTTCCAAAATGCTGTTTTGAATACTGTGAGGGGTGCAGTTTTTGAAATGGTATCATTTATGGGGGTGTCTCACATACAAGTCCCTCAAAGTCACATCAGAACTGAACTGGTCCCTAAAAAAATCAGTGTTTGAAATTTTCTTGAAAATTTGAGAATTTGCTATTCATATTGTAAGCCTCCTAGTGTCCAAAAAAATTAAAAGGAAGTTGAAATAATGATGTCAACATAAAGTAGACATATGGTCTATGTTAGTTATTAACTATTTTGAGTGGTATGATTATTTGTCTCACAAGCAGAAAATTTAACATTTTGCAAATTGCTAAATTTTCCATTTTTTTACGACATTTTGGTATTTTTCACAAAAAAACACAGACTGTATCGACCCAAATTTACCACTAATTTGAAGTACAATGTGTCACGAAAAAACAATCTCAAAATCACTGGGATAAGTAAAAGCAAAAAAAAGTTATCCCCACTTAAGTGAGACATGTCAGATTTGAAAAAAAGGGCTCTGTCAGGAACGCAAAAACTGGCTCTGTCAGGAAGGGGTTAAACACTAGTGTAACAAAACAGACTTGCTTTTGCTTGTGGCCAGGAGCCAGATTTATTAAAACAATAAAGTATAGGTGTCCATACACTAGTGCGGTTTGAGCTGATTTCACCCGAGCCATGAAATCAGCTCAAATTGGGACGTGTTTGATGTCCCTTGTGTCTGATGCATGGTCCCGTGAGCATCGGACCCGCAGCCCCTTTGACCTCTGACTTGACTCGGCTCCCCTCCTGGCAGCGGGGTCACATGCGATACACAGCATGTGAAAGGACCACATCCGATGTATCACATGCGATTCTGCTGCCGGGGAAGGTCCCGGCCGGCTAAAGGGGGCCAGATGGAGCATACTCTGCTGCAATACATCGCAGTATTGTATGGGCACCAATAGCCGTGAAATAGTCATTTGACCACATCATAAAGGAAGCTGTGACTCACTGTTGGGATGCCACCCACACTTTGCGAAACAGTGCTCTATAATAATCATCATAAACACATAGGGGTACATTTGTTAACATGGGAGTTCTATTGAACATGGATTTTCCCATATCAATCAATCAATCAGATTCTTCTTATTTGTATAGATAATAGATAGGTTGCAATGGGCAACATCCCATCTTCAAAAAGAACTCCCATCTTAGTAAATTTCCCTTATACTTCCCAACCATACAGATTTCGGAGGGACAGTCACAATTTCAGGGGCCGTGCCTGCCATTCCATAATCAGGATTATCATACTGATTTGCAGTCAGTTGGAATGATTTCTGTAAAATGACTATAAAAACCGTGCTTTAACATTAAAACGCAGACCTGGGGTATTCACACCCAAATACCACAGTACCTTCCATTGATGGTCAGAAGAATTTATATATCTGTATGAGCTGTATGTATTTCAATAGGCAAATATTGCACTTTCCAAGTATGGATAAATCTACTAAAAGGGTTAATACAATCAAAATGTACGCATCAAGAAACTGATCAATAATATGGTTTAAATACATTCAGTTTATTGATCTGGCAAAACCTCAATGTATGTATTTAAAAAAAAAAAAAAAAAAAACCTATTTCATTACCTTGGGTATTTCGCAGGAAAAATAAAGCACTGAAATCTGCAAACTCTTCAGGGATGCAATTGAATGAGACATAAAGAACAGTGCAGTAAACCTTCTGTTTGATTGTTTTCTGAAAAGAAAATACAATGTTGAAATCTATTATGAGAGTATTGATGCGCAAATCGGACTTCTGGCTGCACCTGGCAGTCAAAATAATAACCCTAAATTGCTGTCTAGCTGAGCTCCAGGAGTGGAGGAGTGCCAGTTGGCTGCGACTAAACCCTGATAAAACAGAGGTCCTTATAATAGGTCACAGAACGAGGCTGCAGAAGAGCCAACCAACAGGACTTATGCTTGGTTGTGCAGAACCTCAAAACACAGAAAATGTGTGGAATCTTGGATAGTGGCTTGACACTTAAACACCAGGTATCAGTCACAATTAAATCCTCATTCTAGCATCTAAGGAATATAGCCAGAATCAAGCACTTAATTCCCTCAGAAGATCTGCCTAGTCATTCATGCATGTATTGTATCACCGGGTTGGGATCATTTGGTCTATTGCATTATGGTAGAAAGTCATTAGGTCGAATCCATTAGGTCGACATGCTAAAAGGTCGACATGACTCTAGGTCGACATGATTCTAGTTCGAAAGGTCATTAGTTCGACAGGTCATTAGTTCGACAAGGTCATTAGTTCGACATTGTCTATGTCGACATTCACAAGGTCGACATGGGGTTTTTCACTGTTTTTTTACCTGAATGTCAACACAGTCGACATGGACACAGTTTAAAGTGCACTGCATCCCCTCGCATCGCTCGCTGCGCTCGCTATGCGTCGGGCACGGTGCCTCGCTACGCTCGGCACACTATTTTATTCTCCCACCACGCCGTAGTGGATGGTAGGGCATGAAATACCGCCTGTCGGCACATGTTGGCTCAAAAAACAGTGAAAACCTCCATGTGGACCTTGTGAATGTCGACATAGACAATGTCGAACTAATGACCTTGTCGAACTAATGACCTGTCGAACTAATGACCTTTCGACCTAGAGTCATGTCGACCTTTTAGCATGTCGACCTAATGGATTCGACCTAATGACTGTCGACCATAATGCAGTAGACCAAATGACCGCATCCCGTATCACCATGCCTTGACTACTGCAAATCCCTCTACCTTGGTCTCCCAACAAAGATTTGCACTGCTTGCAGATGGTGCAAAATAGAGCTGCCAGGCTATTAACCAATCAGCCCCATTCCAGCTACATAACACGCATTCTGTACTCCCTTCACTGGCTGCCTATAAGATGGCGAATCATTTTCAAGATTGGCTTACTGACTTTCAAAGCTCTAGATGACCAGGACCCAAGTCTTTCAGCACTGTGGCTCCAACTCTATGGAACTCACTTCCCCGCACAGTTTGTGAAGCTTCCACTCTCGAAACATTCAAAAATAGACTCAAGACTTTCCCATACCTCCCAACCGTCCCGGATTCGGCGGGACATTCATGATTTACGGCCGATGTCCCGTCGTCCCGGTACTGCTTACCGCAGTCCCGGCTTCCCGAGACGGTTGGGAGATATAAACCACGATAATATTACGACGAGCGAAAACGGGGGCGTGGCCGGATTTCACGTCACCCCGCGAGGCCCCTTTTCTCGAGGCCACGCCTCCTTTTCGGGAGCGGCTTCGCCGCGCGAACGTCCCGACCTCCCAACTTCAAAAGTTGGGAGGTATGCTTTCCTGTTCACCCAAGCATTTCACTAATGTCCCTTATTAAGTTTGTTTTTTTATTTTGTGCTGTAAAAGGATAACGCAAGCACTTTGGAGAAAATTGCTATTTAAATAACATTATTATTATTATTATTATTATTATTACCGACACCAACCAACTGCCTAAAATCCCAACAGGAATGCTAAACTGAAAACTACCACTAAAGCAATATTATTATATCATTTTGACAAATATAAATACAGAAAGATCCAGGGTCTAGTGTTGGTAGAGAATTGCCATTGCATAAATCCATTGATTTGATGTTACGTGGTTGACCACAGCAGATTCTTCTAGTTATTATTTATCTAGTATTAGGGCATGGTGAATTGCAAACAATACAACTAATGCTTTGTCAACCAGACACCCAGTCATTCCCTTGTCAGTTATCTGACTGCATAGAACATGTACAGTACAAGCAAAATACATAAAACATGTACAGTACAAGCAAAATAATAAAAAAACATGGGGGTGGGAATGTTGTCCAATTTAGCAATGATAGCTAATTTTTGCATGACAAAAAAGCAAAAAAGCATCTATTTCCGTAACCCATTTTATCACAGGTATCCAATCAATTTCTCACAAGCAAAGTGATGGAAATGGGGATACAATGTATGGGACAGAAAATTGGTGTGTTTTATGAATGGGACAAGTATTCTTAGGCTTGCAGGTGGTAGCAATCAATTGTTTTTGTAAAGCTTGTAAAAATGCTTTCACCCATTTTCATGTACACCAAACTTTACATGCGAGCACAGCCTGCAGCTAAAAGTGGAATCTCAATTTAGGTAAATTACAGAATTTAGAATGTAGCTTACAGTATGAGCAATAGGGGAGACAGATGTTCCATAACCTCTTTCTTCAATTGATTCCGAAACACTTTCTGTCTCCAAAATAGTGGAGTCCTCTGTATTTCCATTTACTTCTGTAAGTAGGGACCCGATATCCCTGACAGCTGTGCTAACGTTGTCTAAATATTGGGGGGAAGGAAAACACAATATTGGCATGAACAATTTATCAACTTGTAAATCAAAGATCACCAACATGGATTTTTACCTGGACAGAAATGTTGCAGAAAATAAAGCGAGGAGTAGGCTGCACTGACATTTCTAAAACATTTAATCTGTTATGCACCAATGTCAAACAAAATATTGCACAGAAAAAGATTTATCAACAAAATGCATTCTGTCAGTTAAGGTGCGTACACACAGGGGCGATTTTGTGCAGAATCGCAGGAAATATGGTCGCTGAGTGACCATATTGCCCGCAATGGGAGTGTGCACCGGCGATATACCGTTTTTGCCCCTGTGGTGATCGCTGGTCGCAGGAACATGCTCCCCTGGCAGTTTCTTTTTCATCAGCGACCATCTCTGGTCACTGATGTAAAGTAGAAACTGAGCAATATATCTCCCCCGTGTGTACACAGCATTAGAGAATGCAGGCATGACTTGAGTGGATAGATGCGTCCAGCAGGGTAATGGTATAAATGGTGAACAGTCACTAGTTCAACCACTAATGTTCAACAGACAGAAGTTTGACACATGAAAAAGGTTGACGAGCATAAGGTCGACTTGGTCAAAAGGTCAACAAAATCAAAAGGCCAACGTTGGAATGGTTGACGTGGAATAAGGTACACGTGGTGTAAGGTCGACATTAATTTTTAGCATTTTCTTGTGTGTCTATGTCGACATAAATCGACATGGACACCGTCTTAGTGTAGCATTTTGCTTGCCATGTTTCGGACATGGCGCTTCGCTGTGCTCGCCACGCTGTTATAATCTAACTCTATGCCCACTGGGATGGTATAGGATGAACAAATTGGTTTAAAAAAAAAATCATGAAAAACTCACGTCAAACTTTTTTATGTCGACCTACTGACCATGTTGACTGAATGCATGTTGACCTTTTTTCATGTGTCGGCATTGTCTGTTGACCAATAGTGGTCAGCCTAGTGACTGTTGACCTCAAGACCGGATACCTTCCAAAAAAAGGCGGAATGACTGCAATAATACTTACTGTCACTAGATGGATCTAGTGAGCTTATATCTTCAGATTTTTTACTAGGGTCCTCGATTTCATTTTTTAGTAGAGAGATGTTAGTCTCTTCTTCTTGTGAAACAATTAACGGTAAATGTTCTTCTGGTTCTAAAAAAAAAAAAGAGTTGCTTGTGTACTGAAGCTTCTCCGGATAGCTAAAACAAGGGCGAATTGTGCAAGTACAGGAAAAACTCAACTTATTTACTCTAGTTATGATGCAGTTATAGATCAATGCCGGGGGCGAGCGGTGACAGCGAGCAGAGCTGCCAGCTCGCTATCACCGCTCGCCCCGTCAGTATTCAAGTGACACACACACACACCCCCTTCAATACGCCCGTTCCCCCTCGCTCCATTTTTTTGAGCGAGGAGGAATCGGCATATGAGGCTGCAGAAGCCACGAAACCCCGGCTAAATGCAGCAGGTTCGCTGCATTAGCCGCGGGTTTCGCTGTTTGAGGGAATCCTCGCCGTCCTATGACAGTGAGGATTCCCCCGGAACATTGAATAGGGCGAGCGGCCGGCGAGGGGGTTACACAACTGCGAAAATCGCTGGTTTTCTGCGATCCTCGCTGTTTAACCCCCTAGCTGGCTACAACGACCGGCATTGAATACCTGCCATGGTGTATTTAAATGAAATTAATCATTCTGCATCTTAAGGGAATGAGACTCTGCCTACTTTGTCAGTCCAGGGCCCCACAATTTCTGATGACAGCCCTGTCACCCACACTATTGTAGGCATTCGCCCTCAAAAATAAATAAAATAAAATACAGTTTGGCAATTTTCAAGCTACTGCACTGGTTCACAAACTTTTTCAAATCACGACGCTCTAGAGTATCAGAATTTATTCTGTGGAACCCTCAGTCCAAAATTTTCTTTTTAAGCAATTTAGAAAAAAAATATTAAATTGAGTTAATATGTCATCCTTAAGGCCGGTACACACTTGGCGATGTACAATATCCGAAGCAGCGAGGACCTGGTGGGATCCAGCATTGGCAAGTGCATACACACTTGCCGATGTTGGCGGGCGTTGAACAATAGCCCTCATTAACGATCCGCTCCCTCGTCTGTACATGAACAGCCGACAAAGTGGGACGTTACCGAACCGTGGGAGCGCGCATTGTCCGTCTGGGCAATATAATAAGCAATATTGCTCACGTTAATTATTTTGTTTGTAATTGTTCAATTTTTGGGGGGCTGTATGACATGACCCGCATGATTGCTATGTATGCTTTATGCTTCAAATTGTATAACCAATTGTAGAATAACATTAAAACTACTATCTTAAAATGGTTAATTCTGCAATTATCTTTTTTTTTGTGGATGAGAGCAACACGAACTTAATATAATATAATATTTCATTACATTTTATTTGTATTTGTCTACTTGTATTGTTCGTTTTGTCCGTATTGTATCTCAAAGGGAGCCTTGGCCCCTACTTTTATGGTAAAATAATTAAAAGTAAAATTTTAAAAATAAGTGTGCACTCCAAAAATCGAGAGTACTTTCTCCCTCTTCTTTACAGTCTATTTTACTCACAGGGGAGCACCTCCACTTTAATCTACTGACCAATTAGGCGTAACTCTGTATTGTGGACATTTCATATCTAAACTATTGCTGCCCATACACTATGGTGATATTGCAAAAAATCCTTCTATTTCGACCACATCTGTGCGATATATCGAAGGATCGTATGTGTGTCGAATGGGCCAATGGGCCCGACGGTTGAATGTTGCATGGATAGATATTATGTGCTGCACATAATATCTATTGAATTGCATGAGTGACTGAATGTGGTTTTCAACCATATGCAATCACTTGTAATGCGATCTGCGGTCACTGGACGGAGGTAGCGCATCGGGTTTGGGGGGGGGGGGAGGCGCACTGGAGGCCGGTGCAGATCAGCAGCGGCGGCAGAGTTTGAAAAAACTCTTTAAAACACTGGGTAGTCCTCTGATTGGCTGAGAAAGTACTCTCTCAGTAAATCAGCAGCCACCTGAGAGCTCTCTCAGCCAATTAGAGGGTTGGGTACTTGTGTAGTTTCACGGCGCCAGCATGGCACCGTGCGTCTGAGTCCCCTTGCGGGGCTCGCTTCGCTCGCCCTCACTACACTCGCCACGCTATTTAAAATCAACTCCATGCCAGCATGGATAGTGGAGGCATGAACTATCCATGTTGGCATGGAGTTAAGTTAGTTTATTTCACATATTTAGTGGCGAGCGTACACCCGGAAGTAGTACCGAGGGTTGTTTTTTTTTTTTTTTTAGAATCTGCCGCCATTGCTGACCCCTGCCACCTGTCAGCACTTCTTCACAGCCCTACGTTGCTCCAATGCCCACCCTCTTCCACACCCAATGTGACATCGCAGATGACATGCAACATCGGGTGCTGGAAGAGGATACTTTAGGCACCATAAGATGCGATCGGATGCAATGGGACATCCGATCGCACACTTGTATGGGCACCATAATACATTTATTTTGATATTGACAGTGGTATCTGTGCACTGGTGTTTGTTCCATCAATTCCCTTTTACCACTAATCCACCCTAATACTAACCAATTAGTTCCTGATATTTATCGAACTCGGGGCAGATTTTTAAGCTTGATGAAGTGATAAGGTGGCTGGTACTATCACCGGCCAATTGGCTTTTAACTGTCATTTTTCAAAATCAGCCTGTAACTTGTCAGTTAGTAGCTGATGAGTAGGTGATAAAGTACCAGCCACATCACGCCACCAAGCTTAATAAATCTGCCCCACAGACATTTAGGAGATGATTGTCTGGTACTTTATCTCTCCCCACGCTAAGTATACAGACTCTGTTAATGTGAAATGTGTCCCACTCCCTAGACATGATGGTCTGGATGCGTGAAGTCACGATGGTGTTACCACTGATCACCCCACGACATGGGATTGGGACCGGACCGGATCACTTACCGACTGCTATCTGCACGTCTACCTCCTCCTCTCTGATACTTTGGAAGAAAAACAGCGCGGAGGGGGCCTCCTCGGCAGAGCTCTCGTTAAGAAACCGGAGCAGTTTGACCTCATGTTCTCCGTCGTTACGGTTGAGGAGTTCGTCGAAGCAGCTTGGGTCTGTCAAGCCGAAGCCGCAATACACTCGGTCCCTGATCCACTCCAAGCGCGGATCGTCCAGAGCCATGTTAGCTGCAGCGCCGGACCGGCTGTCAGTTTGTGGTAACTATGGCAATACTTCCACGCTACCGGCACTACATCCTGGCTCACAGCGATACTTGCAGCCTTCAAAATGCAGCTCACCATATCCATCCGCCTGCTTGCCGCTGTACTGGGGCGTAGAAAACTAACACCGCAGAGACATAATAAACTGTGAAGCGCATCATTACATGCACAGCAGTTGTTTCATGAAGTCTTTCAAAGTTTATATAGTCATGATATAACATCTGTATAAAATGAATACAATAAACGTTCTTATTAATATAAAATATTTATAGAATATTTCAAGTAAAGTGTCCAACACAGCAGAGGGCCACCTGCAGTGCAAATACATTTTAAATTACTGTAGCATAACTTTACATTTCAAAAGAAATATTACTTGTGGGACGGATCATTCAATAAGAAATGTTAATTTAACGGGGGAGACACGCCTGGTAGTCTATTCAGAAATCCCTGCAGTGCAGCCTCAGGGCTCACTTCTTATTGAATAGCTCAGTCAAGTCGTTCTCAAACTTGGTCCGCAGGACCCCACGCAGTTCACGTTTTCCAGGTCACCCGACAGGTGCACTCATTACTGACTGACACACAGGTGGAGATAATTATTTCACTTGATCCTGCGAGGAGACCTGCAAAACATGCAATGTGTGGGGTCTTGTAGAATAGCTCATACAAAAGTTGAATGGATTGGCACAGACTTTTTTTGAACACATGTAGATATATACCTATGAAAAAAAGATGATAATAAATAAAACCATCATCAAAACTGAACTTCTTATATAGTGAAGTATCAAGTTGGTGGGGGTATGGGTAAAAACCGGACCAGGACAAGACCCCGGGAGGGGGGGTGTCCTGTCCGGGGGGGCTTCACACAACAGCTGTCACCAGGGAGAGGAGAAGGGGGAGAGTAAAGCCTCCCTGTAACAGTCCGGACCACACTAGGAGGCTGTAATCTCCCCTTCCCCATGTCCCTGGTAAAAGCTATCACAGGCATCTCCCCCGGATAAGACACCCCCAGGACGGGACACCCCCAAGACTGGACACTACAAGCTCTGGAATGCAGATTTTGATGTCCGGTCCGGCGTTCCGGGGTCTTGTTTTCTAGGGTCCGATTTTCAGCTGATGGGTTGGAAATCGGCCGATCAGCAAAAAAAATCTTTCTAGTTTGTAGGCACCTCAACTGTATTCGGAGCTGTATTAATGCTATTTTTACACTGCCAGATAAAATGTCAGTCATACGACAGACTTTTTATCTGACAGCATGAATGCGCTCTGTACCAACCTGCCTCCTGACAACATAACCAGTTACATATGACATCATATAATGCAGAGGGAGTGGGGCCAGGAGCACTAGTGAGTGCAGTGATGAACATAGCATTCTGAGAAGGTCCAATTGGCTGTACAGGCTTTGTAGTACTTGTCTGGAATAGTGATGGTCCTAGTCCTGGGCCTGCTGAAAACTTCAAATATCATCCTGAAGAAGTCAACCTGTTCTCTTCCTTCACAAACGCGTTATGAAGCTCAGAAGAAGCCACTTGAGAGACATGATCTTTTGCAACTATAAAAGTGGTTAACAGCAGGAGAGTTTTGACCATTTGCAAGCTGCTTTTGAGCTCCGTCCCGAAACACTGTGTTTGAGTGGTTTGCAGAATTTTGGCATGGGATACAGTCCCCATAAGATGAGGAGCTCTGTATCCGAGCTTAACCTGCTGGTTATGGAAAAGTCAATCGACACTGTCTAGATCGACAGTCACGGAGTCAACCACTCTTGGTTGAAGGTGTCTGGTTAGATGCCAAAAGTTACTCGACCACGTCAGAGGTAGATTTTTTTTTAGTGTTTTTTTTTATGCCGAATGTCACATGGATCCTCGTGGACGTGGACACAGTGGCCCCTCGTAATTGCTCTCTGATCTTGCAATGCTTTGGACACACTATTATAATCTAACTCTATGTCCACCTGGATGGTAAACTGCACCACTGCATCTTACTCTCATCAGTGATGATCTAGACGCCGTCGACTAACCTTCAACCAAGAGTGGTCAACCCAGCGACCGTATACTGTCTGCAATCACTGAGGAAAATGCTGCTGTTGTGTGGGCCATAGTTGAGGTTTAATGCCATGATAACTGTGGCCCAGTTAGAGAAGGAGATAGGAATCTCATCGAATCCATCTGCTTGTCACGCTACGAAAAGCTTGGCCTGACTTAAGCCGTGTACACACGGCAGCAATATGTGCTGAAATCGCTGGCAATATGGTCACTGGCGACCATATTGCCAGTGATGGGAGTATGCCCCGGCAATAAATCGCCAGGTGCGCGCTCCCGTTTTCAGCCCCGTTATAATCGCAAACTGATTACCTCTGCTATACACAAAAACAGGTTGTGGGATATGGCCTCTCTTTGGCGCACTGCTGCCTCTGGTGCGTACTCGTCCCTAGTTATCACCAAATAACTAAAACAATAATACAGAAATATACAAATAGGATTTTCCAAACTGTATGAGGCGCAAAACTGTCCAGATGTTTTTCTAGCAGTCAAAATTCCATTCAATCTTCCTGACCATTACACAATGGATCTCGGAGCGAATCAGGAAAAAGAAGAAAAAAACACCAATTAGATATAAACTGGATCAGGAGACTTTTACTAGTGAAGCCAAAAGTTGAAGAGCATAAACGGGCGTACCCAACTCACAGTATGGATAGCACTGTATGTGCACGTAGCGGGTACTTGTTCCGTTATTTATGAATCTTCTATGTTCTCCCTCTTGGCTCCCAGTGTTATGTGTACCATAGAAAAAAATTGAACAACAATGTGTGACTCTGAATAAATCAATACTGTGTATATTATTGTGGCAGGAGAAGAGCTTTGTAGGCGCACCTCACTTACTTATAACAAGAGGGAGGCACACATATAAAGGTTTCTTTTCCAGTATTAGTGCATCAGATATGTGCACAAATGAAGTGAGAAATAGTAGGCGTACCCTACTCACGGTAAAGGTAAGATGGTATAAGCCCGTAGCAGGTTCTTTGCCTTTCTTTTCAAAAATTCGTGACTTGTTCCACTGATTGTGAATCTTCTATATTCCCCCTCTTTGCTCCCGGTTTTTTGTGTACCATAAAAACAGAATCAAACAACAATGTGTTAAGGCCCCCATACACTATGCGATTTTGGGACGATTTCATCCGATTTCGGCACTTTGTGCCGATAATCGGATGAAATCGGCCCAAAATCGTAGGTATGTGACATTTGATCCGATCCGATGCGCGGTCCCGTGTGCATCGGACGGGATCAGGGAGGTCGGACGGTCTGTACATACGATCACGTCCGACCTCCCTGTATGCATATGCCTGCCACCTGACAGGCATATGCATACAGACACCGGGGGAGTAGTGGGGGCGGCCAGCGGCAGCGGTGGTGGGGGCGGGCAGCGGCGGTGGGGATGGGCGGCGTGTGCGGTGAGCGCAGTGTACTTACACATAGCAGCAGCGGCGGGGACGGGACGCGCAGTGGCGGCTATTATATTTTTAAAATACTTGTCAAATGACCGGCCGCTCTCTGATTGGCCGGAGAGCTCTCAGCCAATCAGAGAGCGGCCGGTCATTTGACAAGTATTTTAAAAATATAATAGCCGCCACTGCGCGTCCCGTCCCCGCCGCTGCTGCTATGTGTAAGTACACTGCGCTCACCGCAAACGCCGCCCGTCCCCGCCGCCGCTGCCCGCCCCCACTACCGCCGCTGGCCGCCCCCACCACCGCTGCCCGTCCCCACTACTGCCGCTGCCCGCCCCCACTACTGCTCACCGCCCTGCAGCTCCCCGGGGTTTTTTTTACATGGGATAAATCGCATGCGATTTATCCCATATAAAAATGGCACATCAAGTGCCAAATTGTATGTGAGCCTCCCGGGGAGCTGCCGGGCAGCTCGCAGGTAAATTGGGTCCGACTTGTCCCTAGGACAAGTCGGCCTAATGTATGGGGGCCTTAACTCCGAATAAATCAATACTGTGTGTGTTTATTGTGACGGGAGACGAGCTTTGTAGGCGCACCTCACTCACTTATAGCAGGAGGGAGGCACACATATAAAGGTTTCTTTCCCAATATTAGTGCATCAGATGTGTATACAAGTGAAGTGAAGAATGGTAGGCGTACCCTACTCACGGTAAAGGTAAGATGGTATAAGCCCGTAGCAGGTTCTTTGCCTTCCTTTTTAAAAAATTCGTGACAGTTATAATTCTCTCCGTCCCATATGTGTGGGTATTAAAGAGACAAAAAAAATTGCAATGTGTAGTCTCGTCATCAAATTTCTATGTCTCAATAAACAGTTTATGAGATTGTGAAATATTTATAGTACCAATAATTATGGTGAAGTACTGTGTATATCCGTACCGGGACTCACACTAAAAGGTGTTCTCAGTTTGTGCATAAAGGTATCTTTTGGTGCTCATAAATTGTGAGTAGATATCCTCCACCAAATCAGAAGAAGTTTTTATACCCCATGTGAATGGAACACTTTGAATGTAGATAGTATCGGCGTACCCCGACTTACGATTGAATAGGTGTTTGCACTCCTGTAGCGTTTTCTTTCTGCCCTGAGTTATTGGTATTGTACTGGGGTATTCTCATCCAGACATATACCCGAAACGTAAAGGGCGAAAAAGAAAAAATATTGTTTCAGAGTTTGTACCCAAGGAGCAAGAATTCTCCCTTTTGGTAGTCTAACGCCCCAAAAAAGCTCAATGTTTCCTCCGTAAAAAAACTTTTATTTTCCACTTAAAACGGAACAAGTACCCGCTACGTGCAGATACAGTGCTATCCATACTGTGAGTTGGGTACGCCCGTTTATGCTCTTCAACTTTTGGCTTCACTAGTAAAAGTCTCCTGATCCAGTTTATATCTAATTGGTGGTTTTTTCTTCTTTTTCCTGATTCGCTCCGAGATCCATTGTGTAATGGTCAGGAAGATTGAATGGAATTTTGACTGCTTGATTACCTCTGCTGCTCCTCCGGCAGAGGTTTATTTTCATCGGCGACCATCTCTGGTTACCGATGAAAAGGGGACACTGAGCGATATATCGCTCGGCTATATATATCGCCGGGCGATTTATAACCCCGTGTGTCCGCAACTTAAGGTTTCTGCAAATTGCGTGCCCCATCAGCTTACTTGAGAGCAGGGAGAAGCTCAAGTGAATTGGTGCCATAACATGCTGGTCAAGGTTGATGCTGGTCGCTCAAACTCTTTTTTGACCCCAAGACCAAACAACAGTCGGCCCAGTGGACCCCTGTTGGAGGTGTGCCATCACAGAAGTTTTCATGTAGGTGCAGCATGACCAAGCAGATGGTGGCTGTATTTAATGCCAAAATGGCATTTGGCAAAATGACATTTTAGACCAAAACTGGTCATTTAGCTAGCATGGAGCAGCATACCATCACTGGACACTGGTACACCAACCAGTGCCTGCAACAAGTGCTGGAAGCAATTTCCAGATGGCCTACAAGAACTTGCACTTGTGGTGCCCTTCTGCATCATGACAATTCACCTACCATCAACAACAAAAAAAACACAAGAAAAAGAAGTTGGAGGCGGATATATCCGCCTAATACTTATTTTCTTGTGTTTTTTTCGATGATTAACCTAAGTTGGCTAGGATAGCACCCCCGCTACTGAAATAATCTTATAGCGGTCTCATTACCCCCCACAAAATGGGGTAATAATATGGTTGTGTGCATATCTCAAAAACCTCTGCCTTTGTGTCTCAATTCACCTACCAACAAGTCCAGGAAAGTGGTGGATTTTCCAATGAAGCAGCAGTGACATCAACGTACCTGAATTTGTCCCATTATGCATACCCTCCAACATGACCCATTCCATTAGGTACAAGATGATCTGTTCCTGGACTTCCCTGCCAGTGGCAGTTACAGAGGTAGGACTGCACCACTGTCCAATATTCAAAAAGGGGAGCCACACCTACTGCCACTCCAAGCATCACTGTCCTGGACTCACTGGCAGTTGATGTGCCCCCCCCCCTCCTTGAATATTGGACTGTGCTGGAGTCCAACATCTGTAACTGTCACTGGCAGGGAAGTCCAGGAACAGAGCCTTTTGTACCTAATGGAATGGGTCATGTTGGAGGGTATGCATTATGCACACTCCTGATTCCATTTCTGTGCAGAATCTTTTAGGCTTAACGCACTGTACAGTGGGTTTCTTGTAAATGTAAAATAAAGAGAAGCTGAAGTATTATTGATAATGGTGCCTAAGGTATCATTTTTTATTAAAAAATTTGGTACTTATGTATTATCTGGGCTCCAATGTTAAATGCACCACATTTTTTCATACCCCTACTATCCAACTACGCATGGAGTTGATTTTATATAGTGTGGCGAGCACAGCGAGCCACCGTGCCCGAAGCGTGGCGAGCCCCGCGAGGGGACGCGGTCTCATAAGAAAAACGGGAGCCCAGATATTACATAAGTACCAAAAATTCTCATATGAAAAATCAGAATGGAAATAATAAATCTCAAAACTTGGAAAACAACTTGCTAGTTCCACCTCTGAACTGTACTATACTTGACTACCTGACCCTCTCCATGCTGGAGAAAATGCTCTGTTTCTGAACTTCCCTGGTAATGTATGATTGCCATCACCTGTGGGGAGCTAGGTAAAGGTGTTTCACCACAGGTGCTGGCAATCATACATTACCAGGGAAGTCCAGGAACAGAGCATTTTCTCCCACATGGAGAGGGTCAGGTAGGCAAGTATATGATAAAGATTTCATCTCAGAAAGAAAGGTGTAGCAAGATGGCGCATGTGACATGCCGGAAATAGGATCACAGATCGGTGACAGCTCCTATTGGGCGACGGAAGTACTGCTAGCGCAGCAGCAGCCGGGAGAAGCAACGTTGGGCGATTTCCACGCGTCGGGGACGGAGCAGTACTCTCCTGCATGTGACCGGGATACCAGCAGCGGCTGAGAGAGCACAGTGGCGCCGGCTGCCTGGGTAATGGAGGGCGGGTGCTGTGTAGAGTGGAGCCCGGTGCTAGCGGGGCGGGGGTGTGAGGAAGGTGTGTACTGGGTCTGGTGGTGACAGTGGCGCCGGCGTATGACTCATACAGAACTGACATTAGCCCCACGCAGCAGACGGAACCGGCTAATGTGCTCACTACGGAAAAAGGACTCGAATAAGGCCGGACTAGTCCCTGCTGTCACACACTCGTTGCCCAGGACGCTGCTGCTGGCAGGATAATAGGCTCTCCTCCCCCTGCCTTGCAAGTTAGCCACACTGCATTTACTGTAGCCTAATTAGGCTTACAAAGTACACAATCAGACTCTTTTAGGTACACTTGTCAGCCATGCTTCATAGCTCTGATCACCACTGAGTGAAACAATTCTGTTGTGTATCGTATTGAAAAACTAACAATATAATTGTAGGGGCTGGCCGCATGTTTTCACCCTATAAACATAGTTTCTTATTGCGTAAATATGAAATGAATTCTGGGAGTAGGGATCAAGTCTTTCTGTAGAATCGGATGCTCGGATAAGAGCTCATGCCTGCTAAGAGGAAAAATGAAGTGATCCAGTATTGTGCCTTTCTTTGCTGTGTGCTGTTATTTGGCATCAGAAGTGCAAGATAATCGGGAGGGATCTTTTGGATTCCGCTCCATAGAGAGATCCTGAAAATGAATAGGTTACGATCTCTAATGTCATGAAAAGCCTTATCTTTTGGGTGTGTGCTTTCCTGAGTATAATACAACTGGCATTTAAGCAGTCCCCATAGAGCCTGTGTGGACTTTCTATGCAATCAATAACCAAAGGTCAACAGTAGATCTCTCCATTACGTGCTGTGGTACCCTTTCAATACATCCTCCCACAATTATTAGTTTCTGTGCTTCCAGCATTAGGCTATGCCTACACATTGCGTTTTAGCAGGATGCAGTCGAACAAGACAACAGGATGCAGTTTATTGTGACCACACGTTGCGTTTAAGCAGAATGCAGCAGGCTTGTCCATATATCCTCTTGAGTAAGCATCCTGCTTAGCAACTCCTGTTTGACTGCATCCTGCTAAAACACAATGTGTACAGGCAGCCATAGATTTAAATGTGCAGGCTCCATCCTGCCAAACAGGTCCCTTTAAAAGGGACCTGTCAAAATGTAATGTGCAGATGCAGCCTTAATGGTTAGATGCCACTCTTTTGGGCATCCATTTAAAGTGACCGGGTGTTATTCAGTTCTTTTAGGTCCCCAGCCCCAAGGCTGCACTTAATTGTGGGTTTCTGAGCAGAAATCCGAGCAAAATAGGCCATTGGGCTGTACAGTATTACTGGCACACATGGCACTCAGCACGTGAGATGCTGCTTTAAGCAACTTATCCTGGGCATTTTTGGGGTAAAAAATGTGGCTGCCAGGACTTGCTGGTTGCACGAACAATTGAAAAGCTCCTGTCACTTTAGACTGGAGCTAAGGGTGGCCAAAACAACTGAATTGCCCCACAAAAAACTGAAATACTGCAATGCGAATTATTGTATTAATCTGAACATTTCAGTAGGCAGGGAGATGGTTCATTTGTAATTTTTCTGATTCAAAGAAATTAAGTTTTTATTCCAATTGTTACTATTATTAAAACAAGTAATGTGAAAAAAACATAAATTTTTGTTTTCCTGATTGCATGTGCGTTGTGTTAATCTAGATTTTAAATTCATTTCTTTAGGTCTCGGAGATGGCTAGTACAGCAACTGAGACTTCAGAGCCAATACCAGATTGCAAAGCAGAAGTAAGAATCCCCAGGGTGGATGCTGATTATCCACTAAAAGTCCTTTACTGTGGAGGTAGATCAAAACTTTTGTATTACAATATTGCAAAAAATGCATATAATTGTTTTGATTTTATTTTGTATTTGAATAACTGAGGTAATTGAAGTTTTAGTACGCACTTTAATGTATAAAACCATCAATATCCAAGTGTTGAACATAATGGTGTGCTGTTCCATTCCAAATTGTTTTATTTGAATTTACGGGCAGATTCAGTTAAGCAGGCCATACACACAGATATATCTGTACAATCTGTCTGGTGTGAACAAAAACCTGGAAATATATGGGAGAAAATGACAATCAAAAGTTTTCTCCCAAGATTTTCTGACCAGATATCGCATGCGATCCACTGAGCTCTCAATTTGGCTGATCAGCCAGATCATTTTAGTGTGTGTCCAGTATAACGGAAATAGAGCATGTTGTATAATAAGGACTAATGTTTTAAACTTTGTAATTCTGTATTTTTAAAATGCTTCTTGCAGCCTTACCTGCAGTGATGACTGTCTAGCACAGTGGTTCCCAAATTTTTTTAAATCACGGCGCTCTAGAGCATCAGAATTCTTTCCACGGCACCCTCTAGGCCAAAAGTTTATTATTCAGATTTTATTGTTAAAATGAAGTAAATAGTTGTATATATCATTCATAGGTTTAATTATGGGTGAGGGACAGGATCAGCTTCTGTTTGTCCACAGATTTTACTATTGGCAGCCGCCAGCAATGGTTTTTCCTTTTACATTGACCGTAAATAATTTGAATTGTTCCTGGAACACCAATCCAAGGCAAGTGTCCTGAGGCACCCCAGGGAGCCACGGCACACAGTTTGGGAACCACTGGTCGAGCACTATTCTGAAGTATTCATTGCATGTGTGATATATGGTAATTTTCTAATTGGTGTCCACACTACTAACTCCTTTCCCACACTTTTTGTTGTCCTTGTCCAACTGAATTCTTCTTTGCTTTGAATAAATAACTACTTTCTAGAAGTTTTAGTAAATCTTCCTCAATTTAAGTTAACTATTTCAACCAATCAGATTTTTGCTATAATTTTCTTTGTAGTAAATAAATTACAGCTATAATCTAGTTGATGTGGGTAATGCCTTTTTACTTTGCTGTTACATAATCTTTAGTAAGTGCATTTTATGGCCTCTTATTTGAATCTTTCTGTCTTTAAAAAAATAATAATAATTGCCGATCATATTTAGTTTAGTCATATTTATGCTTTTTTTTTGTTATAGTTATGATAAATCTGCATATTTATTTCTGTATATATTTTTTCCTCTTCACAGTGTGTTCATTGCCAACAGAGGTAAGATTGTTTTGTTTTTCTTAATAAATACAACATTCAGCAGTAGGTGTGAACTTTCTTCATTTATTCTTTAATTTAATGAGGCTTATTGCAACCTCTCTGGTTTCTAAACTAGCTACTAAGTATCCTGAAGAAATACATAATTTGTATTTATACAATACTACAGTTCTACTGTGCAGCACAGTCTATTTGTACTGTGTTGGAACGAGAGCCAGTCTGTCTTAACCTTTTGCATTATATCCAGACTTGTAAAACCAAGGTTCTTTTATTCACTTGAGTTCATTTTGGCAGACTTACACAGTTCGGCAGTGAAATCCATGATTTCACTGGTCCAGTTTTACCCTTCTTTATCTATTATATAGGACCTTAATTTGGTGTTGAATGCCTTACAGCATGCTCCATTTGAGACCTTATAAGTGTAATAAAAATGTAAGCCCTTCCCCTGGAAGAATTTGATTATTTTTGGCTTTACTTTATTGGTTAGAAGGGTTTCAGACTTTGATGCTCTGTATTATAGGTCTAACTTTCTGATTTTCCATGGTGATCTGGCTGTCTTTTGGACTATGCCCTCTTTTCTGCCAAAATCTTTGGGAATTCATGTTAGGATGTTTTAATTCCATCTTTGAATAAATAGCAGTCTACAGAAGTGTAGGGCTGTGCAGAATTACAGTATGTTCGGTAAACCAGGGATACTAGCACGGTGTGTTATCGTGTGGTCCTCTGATATTTAGAAAATGGGTTTGCCAGCTTTTAAACCGTCCATTGCTAAAGATGTGTCCAAATACACCTAGGGGTAAATTTACTAATAACCCTTTCAAATTGCAAAGCCGTATTGGTCCTGGGATTACCATACTGGGTCTGACTCTGTTCTGGCGCTTTCACCTTCAACATTCAACCCAGGTAGCCTATTATACAGAGGGAGACCCGGGTTTAAACCTTCTTATAACCTAGGTCAAATTGCCGAGTTGTTTCACACCACACCTCAATCCTGGTCCATACATGTGAAAGGGGTATGAGATGGGAGTTCTGTTGAAGATAGGATCTTGCCCATAGCAAACAATCAGATAATATCTATTATTTTCTAGAAGGTTCTAAATAAGTAGAATCTGATTGCTATGCGCAACTTCCCATCTTCAATAGAACTCCCCTCTAAGTACGTTTACATCTATACCCTATTCCATGTGGAGTATCATATTCTTTCAATGTTGCCTCTAATTTGAATAGGGAACTAGGGATGCTGGGCTATGACTTGAACCACATGTTGATTAGTTTGAATCAAGGGAAAGCCAGGTTGGAAAGAAGGTGCTTTGAGCTACTGTCAGAGTGAATGTACTGGTAGAAACTGCTTTGGAATGTCCCCAAGTCATTTTAAGATTTTTTTTTTTTTGGGATATTATTAAGATATTTGAGCTTTTTCTCAGTTTATTGCTCATTGTCCATTGTTGCATTTATTTGACAATTAAAGACAACATTAAATATTCCTCCTGCTCCTCTCCCTCCATCCCTCCCTTTTGGTCTACAACAACTAGGTCGACGTGGGCCTAGGTTGACACAAACAAGGTCGACAGTCAAAAGGTAGACATGGGGTTTTCCACTGTTTTTTGAGCCAACGTGCCAACAGATGGTATAACATGCCCTACCATCCACTAGGGTATGGTGGGAGAATTAAATAGTGTGCCGAGCGCAGCAAGGGGACGCGGTGCACTCTAATCTGTGTCCATGTCGACATTCAGGTAAAAAAACAGTGAAAAACCCCATGTCGACCATTTGGCTGTCGACCTAATGGTGTCGACCCAATGCTTGTCGCTCTACTTGTTATAGACCAAATGATCCACGCCCGTATAATACTGCACGAACCATCCTAATTACTGGGCCCATTTAATCAGCAATATTTGCAGCTATAATGCAAAGCATTCCTGATACTAGTCTCCACAGCTACTGCCATATACAGATAGTGGTAGCGTGTTGTAGCCTATGGGCTGCACATCATGGGTGTAATTCTGGCAAGGTTTCCCAGGAATCCTCCACTGAAAACGTCTGCTGTGCATGGCAGAAGGAGGGAACCACACATGCACAGCAGCCCTTCTGCCACACTCGCCACATTGCAGGGATAGGCTCAGATGGCTTTTCAAATGTAATCATTAATAAATAAAAGAAATGATTTAACACCAGTTCAGATATTCTTTGGCCTTCCATGTTTATGTTAAAATCTAATATTGTGGACCAATCATTGGGAGGCTGTATGGATTGAGAGTTGTATTGTTGTTAGTATTTCTGTTCTACTGTATTTATGTGCAGATCACTTACAAGTATATTTCTTTTTCAGTACTGTGAATATATGCCCGATGTCACAAAGTGCAGACAGTGGCTAGAAAAGAATTTCCCCAAAGAATTTGCTAAACTTACATTAGGTAAGAACAAATTGCATTGTTGTGCTTCTCTCAATACCTTTTTCATATCAAAATCTGCTACCAGTGTATTTTAATTAAAGCTTATTGCAGTGCATTATTTGATGTATGTGGCAGACAGTAAACTGTAAGTCTATTTAATTTGTTCATAACTATTGTTTACTAAAGTTTGATGAGAAGCTATGAAAGCAGAATGCATCTTTTGTCTCCAATCAGCCCCCAACAGTATCGAGGCCAATTAATTTCTTACCTCAGAGGAGCGCATCTTCATGTTCCTTTTGGCCAGGTCATCCTGGGGGGGGAGAGAGGGAGAGTGCGCGACTGCGGGGACTGTGCTAGGGTGCTCGTGTGTTCAGGCACCCTGAGTGCTCCCGAGCGTCCCTGAACTCGACTGCAGTGGTGAATGCCCAGCAGCATCGCGGTGGTGGTTAGTGCCTGGCAGCATTGGTGGCAGTGGGGAGTGACCGGGGAGGGCGGGATGGGGCAGGTGAGTGGCAGAGGTGTGTATAGTATGTCGCTGCGCCCCAGTTCTGGAGGCACCACTGGCACACACCTACATACTGTATTGTGGTATGCCCGGAAACCTTCTTGGACAGCTTGCTGCAGCAGCGCAGCTGAGCCCGTAAAATTTCCGGCCATACTACTGAAGCGGTTATACAATTAGTTCATGAAAGCCAATTCAGCTTTCTTGCATGAAAGAACTTTGGTTAAAGTACTGCAGGATCACGGCTATATCCTGAATTTCGAGAAGGCTCACTGTTTTAGCGCCTTCACTTTCTGGTTGCCTTTCTTTAGTGCGTTTTCTTGCCCTAACCCAGACGATACAAAATGTGATCATGACTGTACTGTCACTGCCTTGTTGGTCAGTATTGTTGTGCATGAAATTGTTGAGTGAGATTGTCTACACCTTCGAGCGTTAAGTACACCAGGTAACCATCCTTGGTATTCCAGTGGGAAATTCTTCAGTTTCTCATTTTGTCTAAAAGCACTTCATTGGTGGCTGGTTTCTGAGCCTCACTTTTGCAACTACCACTGTCAATTTTTTCACTGGGACTATTCAAGTATGGCCACCAGCAGCAGGACTGATCAGGGATTTTTTTTTTTTCACGACCTCCACAGGCTTCAGAATAAATCCCTTTTTTGCCAACCGGGCAATGAAATCCCATTGGTCTGCACAGTTACAAAAACAAATCTATCTATCTATCGATTCCATGTGTTTTTTGCTTGAAAAAACACATAATATTTTGGGAGAAAAAAGGCTCTGGTACTTGTGTATTATCACGGCGCCCATCGAATCGCATACCATAAGGCATGCAATATTGCGCGATGTTCTACAATGTCATACAATTTTAAAATTGTATATGCCATACAATGCCATACAATGCGATGGGATGCGATTATAACTTGTATAAGCACCCTAATGGGTGCTTACAATGTTAAATGCACCCCCACGCCTCCCCCAGTATAAACGCGAACCCGAAGTGTGGCGAGCGCAGCAAGTCCGCGAGGGGCGGCGGTACACGTCCTCCGACCTTTTCATACCCCCACTATCCACGTCGGCGTGGAGTTGATTTTATAAAGTGCAGCGAGCCACCGAGCTCGAAGCGTGGCGAGGGGACGCGCATAAGCGTGGCGAGATATACGCGTCCCCTCGCGGGGCTCGCTGCGCTCTCGACACACTTTATAAAATCAACTCCACGCCGACGTGGATAGTGGGGTATGAAAAGGTCATAGGACGCGTACCGCGGGCTCGCTGCGCTTGCCACGCTTTGGGGTTCACGTTTATACTGGGGGGTGGCGTGGGGGTGCATTTAACATTGTAAGCACCCATTAGGGTGCTTATACAACTTTTCATCGCATAGGGGGCTAAAATCACATTGGGTGTATGGCATGCGATGAAAAATTGCGCAATCACATATCGGGGGCGCCGTGATAATACACAAGTACCAAGGCTCTAATTGAATTGCCAAATGCAAAAAAATTATGCAGAAAAGCCCAGGTTTTTTTTTTTTTTTTTGTGGTGCACAAAAATGATCAGGGCTAATTGATTACCCCACAAGACTTAGAAAATAGACCCCACAATCACTAACTCGGAAAATAACCCTTATGTGTTGCCTTTTGTAGTGTTACTGTAATCTAGGTTACAGTGTTGCTAGTTACAAATAGTTAAGCATTTAATATTGTCATACATTCCCAAAATATTAATGTGTAACTTGTTATAATACTTTATTGAAAAACTACAGTGTAAAATACATATAATTCAAGTAAGATACAGTATTTAAACAGTCACATATATGGAAGGAGCACAAAATTGCAGAGACAGAAAATAAAGAGGTGATGTACATTGACAAGAATTTTATGTACATAAGGTGCACTTTATAACTTTGACTAAAATGAGAAGAGGGGGTCGCACACTTTGGTTTTAAAGCATAAAACCCACATATACATCCAATCATAATAACGTTGAAACTTATAGTTATTTAAAAAGCAAAGGGAAGAATCAGTGCAAAGGAAATACGAACAGCAACCTAATTCAAAAAGGAGGACAAATACAGGATTGGGAATCATATAGAACTGGGAGATGATTTGTTCACTAACAGGCCTATACTTAGGACACGCAGGCATGTACTGAGGCTCGAGGAAACTAACTTCCGTACTAAACTAAGAGGATTCTTCAGCATTAGAGCAGTAAAATTCTGGAACTCATTGCCGGTGGGGGTTGTTACAGCAACTACTGTTAATGAATTTAAATCAAACTGGATGCATTTTTGGCCACTAAGGGAATCCTATAGATATGACTTACTCAAGTTAGTAGTTACAAGTCAGATAGGTTGAACTCGATGGACTCACGTCTTTTTTCAGCCTTAATTTCTATGTTACAATGTGTAGAAAGTATTTCTGGATTATACCACTAAGCCATATAGCTTGCGGAATAATGTGTAATATTAACCTTGCTACAAGTCTTTTTAATATTTGCAGAATATGAAGCTACTGTATCAACAGTAATTCATATTTATGTTTTAGATATCTGAGCTGGAACAGTGTAATTACTTAAATCCTCAAGTTAATAGAATAGAATCAGCTTTATTAGCCAGGTATACTTGCACAGCAATCCAAACCAAATTCCTAGTATACGCAACAGCCAGTTATGTACAGTTAAACAGTGACAGTACAGTTATACATAACACATACAGGTGTGTACGGTGCACAAGACAGGGGAGACACGGGGTAAAATGGCTGAATATTAAATGCTTTCTATTTGTTACCTTTTAATTTACCAATAACATGCATGTTTCTGTTGGTTTCACAGGGAATTTTCCCAAAGTAGAAACTATTGGCAGTGATGGGCCAATCACAGCTGGTGAAGAGGAGGAGAAGAAAAAACAGAAACGGGGTGCTGTTTTTTTTTCTAATGTGTTATTTATTTGTGTGACACTAGTTGTTTTTGTGAACCTGTTCTCATATCAATGTATAACCCCCAGTCACTAACTGTATTCATAACTGTTTCATATTTCAATGTTCCACATATAGGGGTGGATTTTATTAAGCTCGGTGAAGTGATAAAGTGTATGGTTTTTATCACCGGCCAATCAGCTCCTACCTGTAATTTTTTCAAACCAAGCCTGTAAATACAGTTAGGAGCTGATTGGCCGGTGTTAAAAACCAGACACTTTATCACTTCCCTGAGCTTAATAAATCTGCCCCACAGTATCCTAGATGTTGTAGAAGTGTAATGGTCTTAGAAGTGTAATGGTCTTGTTAAAACTGCATAAATCATCTAATGCCATAAGAAAAAAAAATACAATTGTATAATGTATATGTGCACATTTTTTTTAATTCAATCATTTTTATAGAAATTATGCTTGTAAACAGACATTAACAGTTTCTTATATAGCGCATACATATTCCGCAGCGCTTTATTTAGTACATACAAATCTGTATTAATGTACAATTACATATGTGCACTTTTTACATTGTCATTACAATCTTAGTAATGAGGTATGCCTTTACCTTCTGAGACTGAAGTAAATGCAGTATTTATTATGGGTTTTTTTGTGTTTTTTTTAAATGCAGTTTGATTCAGAGCTTTTTCATTTTGCAGGAGGAAGAGGTCAGATTAAGCAGAAGAAGAAGACTGTACCTCAGAAGGTTACAATAGCCAAAATCCCCAGAGCAAAGAAGAAATATGTGACGCGGGTATGTGGGCTAGCAACCTTTGGTAAGTATGAAAAAATGACAACGCTTTATTTCTTTGTTTTAGCCATGACTTTGGATTTGATACAGATGGTGTTTGCATTATGTTGTTTTGCAGAAATAGAGCTCAAGGAAGCACAAAGATTCTTTGCTCAGAAATTTTCCTGTGGTGCATCAGTGACTGGGGAGGATGAAATAATTATTCAGGGAGACTTCACAGATGATATTATCGATGTCATCCAGGAAAAGTGGCCAGAGGTAATTTGTGACTAAAAACTTAAAACCCTTTTATACTGTACGATGTGCACTAGTAGAGAGTGACCAGCTTGTCCCCTTAAACATAAAGGTGCCCACAAACTAGATAGATCTGTGATCTTAAGATTTCACTTGAACTCCCCGTCAGTTCTGGACAAAGATTTTGTGCGAAGAGTACATTTTGACATCTAAAGATTTCAGAAAAATGTAAACCCCTTCTTTGGTATACCCAGAAATGTTCTGGGCTGCCGGCCGGCCACGGGCTGTGTGTCTTCATCACTCCCCCACACACACGTCGCTCACCCTGTCAATCACACCCAAATCCCTAAGCGACCAAACACCTGAACGCACCAAATACCCACCTGCAGGAACTTGTCCGAATATCCGAACCCACCTGAACACCCAACTCCCAAATACCCGAAGACCTAAATCCCACAGAACTTTAGCTGCATCTTCTGATCTTCCCTGTAGCAGGTAAGAACTAAAGATCTGCAGTAGTGCGCATCTGATTGCGATTGCAAACAATTTGCGATAAAAATATACTAAGAATATCAGCCGAGCGCTTCAAAAAAATTGGTCAGTTGCAAAAAAACGTGAATAAAATATTAAAAGTAGAAGATCCAAGCAGGTTGTCAAAAATGAGGAGTGCTCAGTTATGCGCACGGCCAGCTGGTCCGACCACCTGCTCGGGTGTGATGCGCACGGGACCGCGCAGCGGACCCGACTGCATGTCAGAGAGAGGTGATTTGGTCCGATTTTAAAGGGCCGATTGGTCGCAATCGGACCAAATCGCCTCAGTGTATGGGCACCTTAAGACTGAGTCAGTAGCCCATTAATCTGAAGGAAGAAAGCTTGCAGCTGAAGAACTCTAAATCAAAAAAGTTTTCACTAATCCAAGTCGGTGCATTGCTCATTACAGTAAACTAGTCAGCTAACTGGGAGAGGTTGAAAAGAGGTTGTTAGAGAGGTTGATTTGGATGCACAAGCGGTATGTGGAAATTCAATTGATATGTTGAAATTGCCTAATATGATTGGGATGTGGCCCAGGGAGATGTTGAACATTCTTTGAACGATGGAAACCTTAGTAATAGATCAGTTTGTAGAGCTGTGAGTGTGCAGCGTGTGGAATGTAGGGGACAAAGCCCAGCTCCTTGTTTGCTTTCAGGATTGGGGGTGTAGAGCATTGGCTGAAAGTTACAGGATCGGCAATGTAGCCCAAACGTGTGTGTGTGTGTGTGTGTGTGTGTGTGTGTGTGTGTGTATATATATATATTAGCAAATCTATTTATATGCCAGACACACATTGATCTTATCAAGAAAGATGTATTAATAACCGTGTGTTGCAATTATGCCTCCTACTACAGTCAACATTTATTTTTATTTTTTCCTTCCAAACTTCCATGTAAAAAAAAAAAATAACGTGTAGAACAACAATTGCTACAAATCTGTTTGGCTAAACAGTGCAGCTAAGGGGGGGGGAAACAAAAACATCAAATAGCAAGATTTCAAAATAGGTTTATCTTCAGTTTATGGACATTACAACCAATCAGAGTGGCTTTAGTAATGTTTGCATTAATAAATAAATTAAAAGTTCTTAGCCAAACCGTTTTGGTTAAATAGTTAATATAATAGATTTCTGTGCGTACACATGTGGCAAGAACCCTAGACTGAGTGACTTGTGCTATTAATGTAAAACTATACTAACAAAGCAATATGTGATGTGTAGGTGGGTAACCCGCATGGGCCTCTTAACAGCATAGCCAAGCTATGTCCACTTGTTTGGACGTATTGGAAATAGACCAGGTCCTCCTGTGTGTGGCTATATTTAAGTTGTATTGTAGGACACTGTTTCAAATGTCGTCACTAAATGCTTCTTTCTGCTCAACAGGTCGATGACGACAGCATTGATGATCTCGGGGAGGTGAAAAAGTGACATAACATCGTGCCTGTAATGTTCTAGACTATATAGCCAAAGTGAGAGAGGATTATCAGAGCTTTGTGTGTCCTATGTCTTGTACCACCCTGGTCCATGGCATTTGCACATCTGTAAAATGCTATGTTTGTTTTTAAATACTAAACTTAAAAGTAACCAGTTCCCTCAAGCAAGTGCGTATGTGTTTAGAGTAATAAAAATGTTTTTGGTCATTACCTGCCTGTCCTCCTCTGTTATCTGTGGACAACATTATTTAAAAAAAAAAAACCCCAGAAGAATGTTACTTCGGTGATATCCTATTCTTCCATTGGGATCACATTGGGGTATGGTGGGTGAAGCATTGGTGTGGCCAACTTGAGTTGTAACAATTGTCTGTGCAATTCTACACTGCACTCCATCTCTACCAGGAGCACTGGATTATGTTTAGTAAAGTACTACAGAAAGGGAGAGAAGCTGGAAAAGCAGATGTCCTCCTAAAACAACAAACAAAACTTATAACAAAGGGGGTTATTTAGACCTAATGGCTATTGTGCCAATTTACAATCCTGCCAATTATCCACTGACTGCACATGCGTACGGATCATTGCGGCCATGCGGCATATACATCTAATTACAATTCAGAGTCGTCATTTGTGGGTGGACATCTGCTGTTTTCTGGGAGTGTGAGGAAAAACGCAGACGCTATAAGGTAGGGTTATGGAAGGATCAGACTTACATTTGCACAGACTATGGAAATCATTTGATGGTAACGGAATTGCGTATGGATGTGCAGATAATAGTAAATATTGATCCATTTGCAATTCTCTTGCAGATTTGCACCGGCAGGCTGTTTTTCTGTCTGGGCAGTGGATATGAAACCTGTATGAACAGACAAACAGGTGACAGTCTTGCAAAGAAGGTTAGCAAAAGCTCTGAGCCACGCTGCCCTGGAGGCACTCACTGATATGATAGAATATCTCCTGACATTTCAGGAACAAGAGGATTCGTTCCTCTGTGCGTCTGCCTAATGGTGGGAGTAATCCAGCTAGCAATGGCTTACAATGTTGTCAGCTAACACCTTTCCTGAGTATCCCAGACAATACTGAGATAATCCATCAGATTTTCCTAATTACGCCCAAGGAATAAAGAGAAATTATGTCTTTTGTAGACCTGACTGGCCAAAGCCAGAATCTCGGTCTCCTTATTAATGAGACCACTTTTGGCTGAAGTCAAGCCTCAGTTGAATCCTAATGGAAATTGAGAAAAGGAAACAAACAGGGGGTTATTCAGATTGGTTCAGTCCCCCGTGCTTTCGCATTTCTGTGCAGATGCAGGGTGTGACTGGGCACGGTGAACTACATGTTCTGTCCCGCTCACATCTAGCAGTTTAAGCGTGGCGCAGCGGCAGGGGGCACAGACCATAGGAACGTCCAGCGTTTCATGAGTGTTCCCATGAAAACGCTGGGCGTTCCTAGGAAAATCTTCCGATGGCTTGGGGGGGGGGGGGGGGGGGCACAGGCGGGCACTTGCAGATCAGAGACAACATTGAGGTAACTCTGATCTGAGTGTGCTGGAGAAATCATTTGATAGTCGGCGACCATCGAATGACTTCTCCCCCACATCCAAGGCTGCGAATGGATGATTATGCAAGGCACAATAGTAATGGCTTCCCTCCTTGCCTTATATTATGTTCACTGGTTGATGATTAGCCCTCATTTGATAGGACAATAAAAAACAACACTGACCGTTTATAGGAGCAGTATATGCATGTCCTATATAGTTGTAATACCAATGGTAGTCCTAAACCAGCTTATTAGCCCTCATACCCCACCCACCCAGCCATTAAGAATAGCAGCTGTATAAACTGAGGGATATAGTAAAATGAAAAATAGCAGCCACTTCGGCACATAGAAATATCCACCCTCACAAAAACAGAACACACATATATAATTGTAATCTATAGAGAGCAGGATATTAGCTAACGATAACCATAATCAATGAATATGAGGAAAGGGTACAAATCAATGTAAGGGAGGTCAGCAGTACCAACGCAATAGAAATTCTTAGTCCGGCCAGTCTTCCATGCCACCAGACGTATATGGCATTTTAGCAAACTGTTCTCCCTGAGAAAACCTCCCAGAATAGGCAGAGCAATAGGGCCAAGATGATATAAAACAGAAGCAGGGCAGATTATTATTATTATTATAATTTTATTTATAAGGCGCCACAAGTGTTTCGCAGCGCCGTACAAAGGAACAATACAGGGAGACAAAACTTGGCATAACATTGAATAATTAACAAAAATACAGTACAAATAAAGAGCACCACAGTTCAATACACATTACAGCTTAAATGTAAGTAGTGAGGACCCAATCAACATACAACTAGAGGCTTGAGGCCAATGATGGAGATGAGTATGAAGATGGTCACTGAGTGTTGGATTAAAGGAGAGCTGTGAGTGAAATGTGAAGAGAAGTGGGCTTTGACAACAGGAGGGAAGAGGGCCCTACTCGGAGGAGCTTACAATCTAGTAGGAAGGGGAGACAGACAGATTACAAGAGGTGCAAGCGAGGGGGTGGTGGTTAGATAGCAGGATGTAAGCAGGCAAGGGGTCGGAGAACTTAGCTACAGGTTCAAAACAGCAAAGGTTCAAAACAGCAAAGGAGATCATCCCTCAGGGCCTTGGTTGAAGATATACATTTCTGAGGGCACGTGCCCCGGGAAAATAAAGATACAGAAGCCATAGAGGGTGCAATTGTATAGATCTCAGGATATATAGTCCCAGGCATCATTTCGGGCACATCATAGAGAACAGGAGGGAGGGCAATATCTTTGCACATGCCCAAGAGTTTAGCGAGAAGCCGAGTCTCAGAGACCTTAATGGCATCCAGGATCTGATGTAGTGGGTTACCCATCTTATACCCAGTATGGAAGGGTCAATACAGAGTCCAACTCCCAAGTGTAGTTATAAAGGGAGAAATTGGGGAGGCGTCTAGCACACCTCCTATATTACAAAGCAACAAAGGGTGCCTCACTCAGTGTCCCGTAAGGGTATAGGAGAAGGATCAGTAGGTCTGGGTCCACAGCGGAGGAGAGATGAAAAATGCACAGCGTGCGTAGTCCCACGAGGCAAGATGGCCGCAGTCACTGCCCCGGGCCAGCAATAGACAGCGTGACTGTGTCTGACACAGAGTAGCAGGAGATGGCCGCACTGCAGGAGATCAACAGGAGGGAGGCAACCGCACCGGAGATCCCATATGTAGCTGTGCAGACAGGAGTGCGGCTTAACAGAGCTCTGTAGTGCAGGGTTATGCAAGGCAGCAGCAAGATGGCGCCGTTACGCGATCTCCTCCACGGCTCCACACCACCACAGAGCTAAATCTGCAAAGATGGATGGCCGAATCCCGGATCTGGGACTCCAAGAATTTGCCAGGGACGTTCCCCCAACATCCTATGTAGGCAGGTATGTCGAGGCGGCTGCAGGATATTCGTACAGGATAGTTGGAGCGGGGAGCAGCTGAAGGATAGGTCCGCTCACATGGCCGCCATAGCCATGCCCCCATGTCCTATATAGTTACACTCTTTTCAAGTATGGTATATTGTACAGTGGATAGATGTTGCTGTTAACAGTATATATCTAACTTACAGTACCAACACAAGCATTACTGTGCTGCCCCAAACAGGTGCTGCCTTATGGGAAATACACCACTGCACTCATCACTAATCATAATTGGTGCACCATCCTTTGTGCTCCTGTAATTTTTCAAACACCTGACAGACCTGGCTGGTTGGCGCACCGTCTAAAGTTAACAAGAATATCACTCGCTGATTGAATGTTCCGAAGATACCATGATTTTGGCAGGAGGCAAAAAAGGAGGCTGTAAAGCAGTACACTCTGTAAAAAGCTTGCTTTGAATGAAAGCTGAGATCTGGATCTTCAGGGAGCTTAGAGGTAAATGTGCTAAATGGCTCTCCTCAAAGACTTGTATCTTTAGTGATTTCAGCAGCTGGATGCAAAGAAGCAAGTATATTAAATACAAAACCAGTCATGATTTGCATTTAATATTACCCCTGTATTCTGTACCCTCGGGTTTCCTTTGGGTACTCTGGTTTCCTCCCACAGACCAAAAATATACTGGTAGGTTAATTTGGCTTCCACCAAAATAAACCCGAATGTGTGCATGTACAAGTGGTAGGAAACATAGATTGTAAGCTGCGTGGGAGATAGAATTGCAGCTTCAGCGTGAAAGTCCGTCTCACTGTCAAGCGGCCCAGATCAACGCGTTTCGGATATTGGGTATATCCTTTTTCAAGATGTACCGCCTTATCCACAGGCAGGTTCTTTTGAGGGTAACCGGATTGGTCACATGACCGGTAGTGAGCCACTTGAACCATCCCGCATACTATGTGAATCTCCTTTGCTCTTAGCACATGGGTTTTTAATCTTTCATTGTTTGTTTTACTCCGGATTCCTGTGTGTTGGAATAAATTGTATTTTGACTTGTTACCTGGCTTCCTGGTTACCCTCGGTTTGGAAAAGAAACCTTGATGGGAATGCGAGACAGAAATATTATGTAAGTCGATTTCATGCTGTTATCTGAAGCCCTAAAAACTGTTATGTGCACACCTGAATTGAACACAATTGTAAAGGTGCCCAGACACTAGAACGATTTTTTTGGGCAATTTCCAATAAATCGACCGATATATCATCCGATGTTTACAGAAAATCGGCCGATTTCGGTCCGATGCGCGCCCCCGTGGATCTTTTGCTAAATCTTCTGATCTTACATGCTGCATGAAAGATCAGAAGATTTAACAAAAGATCCATAGGAACGCACATGGGATCTTAAGAAAAATCTTTGGTAAAGATGTGCGCTTGCCTGAAATCTAATTTATGCGCACATCTGATGATCGCAGATCTTTCTAGTGTGGGGGGCACCTTAAGTTAACTTCTATCCGGTAGTGAAGTGTCAACTGAGGAACACTGCGGGGGAATCAAAGCAGATTCCTGGCTTAATTTAAGATAACATTTAGTTGTTATTTATGTAGAGCGCTGGTCATCTGTAAAATTTATCTTTGTCCATTGTAACTTGGGTTGAGTGTTAACCCTTCATAGGAGACCAGCTGCCAATTAATTCACCGCAAGGTGCAAGATACCTAAATTGTGTTTCATTGTAAGCTCCACTGTGCCAGAAACTAATGTGAATGGTCAAATATTCTCTGTAAAGCGCTGTGGAATATGTGTGCTCTATATAAATAAATGGTAAGAATATGCTCCAAGAATAACTGAAGGTGCCCATACACGTTACAATTATTGTATACAATATCACATCTCATCTCAGTTTTGCGATGAGATGAGATCTAGTACAAAAAGTATGTGCTGCAAAACCGAGATGCAATGCAATATTGTATACAATAATTGTAACGTGTAATGGCACCTGGAGAATTAAAAAAAAAATCTTACATTTAGAAGTACAGCTAAAGGTGAATACATATTTATATGGCAAATTTATGAGTGAAGCAGTTCTTAAGGTGCCCATACACTGTACAATTATTGTATACAATTTAGACTAGATTGCATTAGGTTTTGCACTGCAATGAGATGAGAACTAGTACGAAAGTATGTGCACGGTACAATTATACTATATAGTCAAAATCGCGTCATCGGGCTCGAATAACACAGCCGTCGACCGTGTGCAGCATGAAAAAGCAGGGTTGGAGACCCGGGAATTTAGACATGGGTTGAACCATTCACACTGAAAGAAAAAACGGTTTTAAAAGGCAAATTACTGCGTCGACATGCTTAACCCAGGAATTTTACTAGAAGTGAGAACGGGGTGTCATTTAAAGTTTGACCCTGCTACAGTGATTGATGGTGGTCTCACCTCCAGGGGTGTAACTAATGCTGCTTTCAGACCGCATAAATGGCTTTGACCAGGTATTTTAAAACGATTCTAAAAACGGGTCTGCCAGCTAAAACCCCTTTCAGACCGCATCTCCTAAATGGTATATTACCGTTTAAATGCCGTTTTTTTTTTTTTTTTTTTTACATACAGTAATCCCGTTTCAGTGTAGTGTAGGTGTATAGACAGAGCCTGTACTCGGGGCACACTGCACACAGGCATTGTATATTGTACTGTATATGGAGCGTGTCAATCCGGGCAACCCTGGCAGCTGGGAGGGGATCCTGCGGCCACTACCACGCATGCGCCTCACTCCCCCTAATACCGGCTCCTACATGTGAACGTACCTATCTTTGGCGTCCCTGGTGCTGTCACCGCCACCTTCGCCAGGTGAAAGACACGTCACCGTGGCCAGACGGGATGCTCTCCCCTGGGAGGAGTTTGGGCAGGGGGTGTACCCAGTGCGGCTACCTCGGGAGCTGGCTCCCCTGTCACAGGCCCGCTAGCCAGACGGCCCTAGCAACCGGATACATGCCTACATCCTGCGAGAAGATGCGACGCACCTTCCCGGCTCATACTAGGTATGTGCAATCACGCAATTCAGGGAATTCCTAGGTATTTTTGAAATGGGTTTAAGTTGTGGCTCTCCCTCCAGCCCAGCAGAAGCTCTCTCACTCTGACAGTGAGCAGTAGCTGATCTGCTCTTTGCCAGCACAGTGCATAGTTAATGAGCCGGCTGCTCAATACATATGCGCATATGTAATGAGCAGCCGGGTCATTAACTATGCACGACGCTGGGGACCAATAGAGCTCACTGCTGCATGGGTACCGTTTTAGACCCGTTGAGACACCAATAAAACCAGGTCTGAAACGGGTAGGACCCTGCTTTTTTTAACGTTTCCAAAAACCGGTCTGAAAGGGGCATAACACTGAAACAGTCTATGGCAATGGCTCCCAAATATTTCGTAAAGGTACCCCAACAGTCCAGGTTTTAATTATATCCAGGCTTAGGCATAACTGACTTAAATAGTATCTCCATTAGTTTGATTATACCATCTGTGCACAAACAGGGATATCCCTAAAACTTGACTGTTAGGAGTTAATTTCCAAGGCTGTTAGGAGTTAATTTCCAGGGCTAACTATGTTGGTAAGAGTTCTAACCATGAGGTGTATACCATACTGTAGCTATAGATCTAGAGTTATCTTTAGTCATACTTGCCTACTTTTGAAAACTAGTTTCAGGGAGATTATAGTTGGTAGCAGAATTTTGCACAGTGCCCCATTGAGGGGGCGTGTCATTGCTTCACCCAAAGGGCGTGTCTAATTCCATATATGGAGAGATTGTGAACGTGGCACCTAGAAGCGTAGGTGGATTCAGTATGAAATCCCGGCGGTCGGGATCCCGGCGTTCAAAATCCGGACCGCCGAAATCCTGACAAGGGGGGGACGTGGATCGCCCCCCCTTGCGGGCTCGCCACGCAGCGGGCCCGGTGCCTCGCTACTTTCGGCACACTGATTTATTCTCCCTCCAGGGGTGTCGTGGACACCCACGGAGGGAGAAAGTGTCGGGATTTCGGCGGTCGGGATTCTGAACGCCGGGATCCCGACCGCCGGAATTTAAACTGCATCCCGCAAAGGTGTGTACTGCTACATCTGAGAGGAATCTAGTAAAATGACTTATATACAAATGCAGCTGAGCCCCAAAGCAGTTAGTAAGAGCTACTGTACTTGCTAAAGTGCTGGGTAATGGTACTGATGATTCAATAATGTATGTATCACTAATGTATCTATCACTATTTCCCCAAAAATTGTCACTGTGTAATGTGGGCTGGGTGAAATGAAGGAGATTGCTGTTATTTCAGGGAGTCTCCTGCAGAATGCAGGAGGGTAGGCAGCTATGTCTTTAGTTGTATATCTATTTATGGTAAACGTTTACCTATATTAGCTTAATTACAAATTTACTTACGCTTGTTTACTGTACCCCATGTTCATAACTTTTTAACCACGTTATACTAGTTTCATTTTAAAAATTGCCTAAGAAGAAAATTGCATCATAAATAGAAGGGTAATTGGACAGTATACAGAAACAGGGACAAATCATTAAAACTTGGAGATGATCATTACATGGACAGTTAGAAAACGAGAACTATAAAGTCTGATCATATGTACAGAATATCAGAGGCATCCAGTGTCCCTCCGGCCACGAACACTTCCTCCATGCAGAGGAGCAGCCAGCGACACGACGCTTTATCAGCCACTCATATACCGTAACCAAGCAAGCCATGTCCGAGTCCTCCACAGAAGAACTTTAAACCGGTCATATGACAGACGCACGCACGCTGATCAAAGAAGCTGCCCTCCCCAGATCTCGCGTGATGTGATGAGGCATTAGAGTTTCTCGCGATGTTTGGTTTGGAAGTGTTGCGGGAACAGATAAACACGGCTCAGCTGCGTCGTCTCCAGGTGAGAGACTTGTTGCAACACACACAGGTGGTCCCTGGGGGGTGACAGCCCACGATGCATTGTGTCACTCTGCATGTACTGTATGGTTTTAGCCAGTGACAGCTTAGCAGGGTCTGGGCAGTATCGCTCTGTTACACTCACTTGCAAAAGCTAGCAATGGTAAAATTAACAAACCCATATATCACTGTATAGTACTGAGGGGCTGATTTATTAAGCCCGATAAAGTGGCGGTTGATAACGCTCCTAACTGTAATTTTGTAAACCCATCATGTAACTTGACAGTAAGGGACTGATTGGCTGCTGCGTTATCACTGGCCACTTTATCACTTCACCAGGCTTAATAAATCTGCCTTGGTGGGGTAGATGCGCTATACCTGTGCGTTATGGCAGGAGATAGCGCTTCCCCTGATGTATCATGACATCCGCGATGGGGAGTTTAACGGGCGGTGCTACGGGGGAGGAGGCTTCGTGGAGCTGCTTTATTTTAAAAAGTGTACCTTGCTCTTACCTGATGTATCATCAGGCGCTGCAGGGATTCATTCCTTATGCGGCCCTGTTGCTGTTCGCCAGCTGTTTCTGGTGTTGTGAGTCTCTAACCTTCTAACGCTCTGTGCCAGATGCTGATCTTTGGCATCTTCAAATTAAAACAGCGCATGGGCCGGGTGCACAGCGCCGTACATTTCCCAGCATCCCTTGCAAACATTACCCGGTGCATGTGCTGTTTTAATTTGAAGATGCCGAAGACCATCACACGGCACAGAGCGTTAGAAGGTTGGAGACACAGCTGACATCCGTTATTGGAGGATGTGTTTCGGGAGGAAAACGCACACCCAGAATGGTAATACATGCTGCTGATAACAGGACCCGCTTCACCATGATATGTATATATCACTTAAGGCACAAAAAACACAATGTTACATCTACCCCTGAGCTTTATATGCACAGTGTGGGGGCACACAGGCATCAGACAATAATGGTTTAGGGGTAATGGCTCTAAAGCAGGCATGTCCAACCTGCGGCCCTCCAGATGTGCTAAAACTACACATCCCAGCATGCATTGCCATCATTCTAGCATTCCCTAATAGCCAAATTGTGGCAAGGCATGCTGGGATATGTAGTTTTAGCACATCTGGAGGGCCGCAGGTTGGACAAGCCTGCTCTAAAGGCTGTTGACAATTTTGCAGCGATGCCCTCCAGCCATAATAACTGTTGGATGTGAGGCATGTTGAAGTGAACCTATAATATCAAAATATTCATAATTTATCTATATAGCATGCCATACACTACTGCAATGTATTGCCATCTGACAGTCCCTGGATCACATGCGATGTAGGCCGAGTCGGAGGTTAGACGGGCAGCAGGTTGGACACGCACCCGAGGGGATGTCAAACACATCTGCTTTGGGACAATTTCTAGGCCTGATCCACCGGGACCGGGACAAATCGGCCCAAATTGGAGTAGTGTATGGGGACCTTATGGCGATACAAGGGTTTAATGGCGGCAGAGTTAGGCTAGTTTCACACACTCCGGTTTTGACCGGACGACAAAAAGCCGGACACACTTTGTCCGGCTTTTTGACTGACAGTTGTCTCTTTCGCATGCACCGGCTCCGTGAGTCAGTGCTGTGTAAATTTGAGGGTAGAAACTGAAGTGACGTCAGTTTGGTGGCTGTGGAGAGCTAAAACCGGACACCAAATGACCGGTGTGTGTGTGAAAGGCCCCCATCGCCCTCAGCACACACTGACCTGTGAGGACGGGACAGCCACGGCATGGCAGCCGGACACTGCAGTGGTAAGATCCGGCTGCTACCCGGCAGCCGTGCCGTGACCGTCCCGTGTGAATGGACACATAACAGTCCATTACACACTGAAGGGACGGCATGGCTTTTAAGCCGTGCGGGATTTCGCCGACCGTGTGAAATAGCCCTAAGCTCCTGACTGACCATTTTCAAGCACAGACTGTGCCATGTCAGGCGGGAGCTGATTGGCTGGCTGTTTATCACTCTGCATTTTATCACTTTTGAAGCTTAGTGCTTCTGGCCCACATTCCTGAGAAGTCTGCTGGTATATTGGGATCCACTAAACAACATCATATCAGGATTGTCCTGTTTTAGTGAGCTACATCTTTAAGGAGAGAGTTGGATACATGGTTATGGATGACCTGATCTCTTCACTAGAATGTAAACGCCATGCTTTCACCATGACTTGGTTGCCTCGGTTGACCTGTAAAGAGTCAGAACATTATACAACATTACTTTAATTTATTAAATTATTACATGCACTTTACATTAATAACTTTTTCCTATTGATTACATTATTAGTAGTTAGTAGGCGGCAGCTCCTGCTTCTTTTCCTGTCTCTTTCTTTCTTCTCTTTTTTTTTTCTTTTTTTCGGCTTTGTTCTTTCTTCCATGTGTGACAAACTTCAAGACACTGGTATTTACATTTTATCTAGACTTTTATGTGTTAGACTGTATACGTTTTATTCATACTACTCTTTATACGAAATGTTGAACTGTGTGCATTTACATATGTCATTTTTGCTGTTCTGTTCACTATACACTTATGATTCTCAGTGTGATTATTTTTCCTTTGTAAACCCAATAAAAATTATATTTTCAAAAAAAAAAAAAATTACTTTTTTTCATACGCCTGATGGTCACTTAACTCTGGTGAGTATATATCGGAAGACATAAAGGAAATATAGGAATATATTACAGACTTTAGAAGTGCCATATTTATCTATACTGTTTTGTATATGCTTTTGATAATGAAGGTGTTCCTTGCCAAGCTAATAATTATAAATATTTTATTAAAATTCACAGTGTTTCCAATTATCTGAAGAAGTTACTATTCTGTCCACATGAACGCTTCAAATTCGCTTACCTCACCAAAGGTAGAGTATGTGGGAATATCTGGCATATATGTTTGTTTAAGTTGTAAAGAGGGACATAGAGCAGTACCTATCTACACACACAAAGTTACGGTAGTTTTTTTAGTATATGTAATATTGCTGTGTATATCCCCGTTATTTCACATTTATTTTAGTATCCGTTGCAGTGGTGCAGCCTATACAACCGTACATAGAGGCCCTTATTCTACTTCACTCGCAAAGACAAATACTTTCTCAAATGGACAAAACTATGGGCCTTACTCTGGTTCACACCTTCTGGCAAATTCTTTCTTAGATGGACAAAACCATGTGCACTGCAGGTGGGGCAGATGTAACTTGTGCAGAGAGAGTTAGACTTGGGTGGGGTTTTACTTCAAAGTGAGATCTACTGTATATTGCAGTGTTAAAAATAAAGCAGTTAGAATTTTTCCTGCACAGAAACAAAATAACTCACACAAATCTAATTATCTGCACATTTTACATCTGCCTCCCTCTGCAGTGCACATAGTTTTGACCATCTAAGAAGGAATTTGGCAGAAGGAGTGAACCAGAATAAGGCCCTATGTGAACTGCAGGTGGGGCTGATGTAACATGTACAGAGAGAGTTAGACTTGGGTGAGTCATTTTGTTTCTGTGCAGGGAAAATACTGACTGTATTATGGATCTCACTTTGAAGTAAAACCTCACCCAAATCTAATTATCTCTTCACAAGTTACATCTGCCCCACCTGCACATGGTTTTGTCCACTTGAGAAGGAGTTTTCCTTTATGAGTAAACCAGATTAAGGGCCATAAACTACTAGTTGTGTGAAGGACAAAGGTTCTTTGGTCAGGCACATTGAGAGAAATTATTTAAAAAAAATGGTACTCTTTACCTAGAACGGCGCCCGTCGCGGGCATCGCGGGTACATTTATGCCTGCCCGCGACGCGACCGACGCGATGCCCGCGATTTTCCCATTGAAAACCATGTTAAACCTGAAAAATCGCGTCGGTCGCGTCGCGGCCGGCCATAAACGTACCCGCGATGCCCGCGACGCGATGCTCCCGATTTCCCATAGGAAGCAATGTTAAAAGCCGCGATGGACCCAATTTTAGTGTTAAATGCCTCAATCCACCCGATTTGGCCATAGAAATCAATGTTAAATGGGCCACAGAGCCCATTAACCCTTAAATGTCCCCCCAATTTTTGTACGCCACCCCACGATCCACGCCAACCCGAAGCGTGGCGAGCGCAGCGAGCCCGCGAGGGGCGGCGGTACGCGTCCTACGACCTTTTCATGCCCTACTATCCACGTCGGCGTGGAGTTGAGAATAGAATAGTGTGGCGAGCGCAGCGAGCCACCGAGCCCGAAGCGTGGCGAGCGGACGCGGATACCTTCACAGGTAAGCGCGTCCCCTCGCGGGCTTCACAGGTGTCCGTGGCGACCCGGACACCTGTGAAGCCCGCGAGGGGACGCGTCTACCTGTGAAGGTATCCGCGTCCCCTCGCGGGGCTCGCTGCGCTCGCCACGCTTCGGGCTCGGTGGCTCGCTGCGCTCGCCACACTATTCTATTCTCAACTCCACGCCGACGTGGATAGTAGGGCATGAAAAGGTCGTAGGACGCGTACCGCCGCCCCTCGCGGGCTCGCTGCGCTCGCCACGCTTCGGGTTGGCGTGGATCGTGGGGTGGCGTACAAAAATTGGGGGGACATTTAAGGGTTAATTGGGGCTATTTGGGCTCTGTAGCCCATTTAACATTGATTCCTATGGGAAAATCGCGGGCATTGAGGCATTTAACGCTAAAATCGCGGTCAATCAGGCTTTTTAACATTGTTCTCTATGGGAAAATCGCGGTAATCGCGGGTACCCGATTTTGATGTACCCGCGATTTACCCGCGATTTACCCGCGATGCCCGCGATTACCGCGATTTTACCCGCGATGCCCGCGATTTCAATCGTGGGCGCCGTTCTAGGTAAAGAGTACCAAAAAAATTACTTTTAATATATTCCAGGAATATGAGCTAATATTGAAATATACAGGAATAATGCAATGGACAGTGACATACATATATCAAGTTGGAAAAAATAAACTGTTTAATAAGAAAAGGAAGTGTATGACTATTGTGTGCAATCAATATCTAATTATTTTTTTTGTTGCTGTTCAAGAGTATATAGTGTCTTGAATCAATGTTTGTATGGAGAAATCCACCAAAACCCGTGATATCGCATTGGTAGTAATTTATTCGTATATGTATTAATGTGTGCTTTTGCTCCATAGTCCCGTATGAACTCTCCATGGACTTTGTTGCACAAATGTTAAATTATGTATTTGATGGCTAGTATAACTTATTAGGGCCCTTAGGGATACCGATGCCTGGAAATATCCTCCTATTAACTCATAGGACAATTTTAATGTGCAGGTACAAGGGTTTCCTTCGTGGGAAGATGCAAAAGTCAGGTGTGTATATAGGTGTAATGGATCATATACACTTTGGGGGTGTTCAATCCCGGGTCATATACAGTCGGGACCCTGGCCCATTTTTGTCCTGTTTATCGGCAGGCGGGATTCAATGTCCTGCCTGCTGGTGGGCGAAAAGGAGGCACGTCTGTGAAATGGCCATGGATTGTCGAGAGCTCAACAATCCACATCCGTTTTCAGCAGAATGGGCCTGACTGCCCAAGGAGAGCTACATGTGTATTAGCCTAGGGCTTTAATCAGGAGAGTAGACTGATAGCCTTAATGCATTCCATTCACGTCTTCATTGAAGTGGGCGGCGCTCTGATAGTGAATCACATTATCATGCTCTGCCTCCAGCAGCAAATTCTGCATTTCACAGCAGAGGTGTGCTCGGTGATTCATTTTTGTATTATTATTAACAGTTTCTTATATAGCGCACACATATTCCACAGCGCTTTACAGAGAATATTTGAACATTCACATCAGTCCCTGCCCCAGTGGAGCTTACAATCTATATTCCCTACCACATGTACACGCACACACAGACATTCTAGGGGTAATTTGTTGGGAGCTAATTAACCTACCAGGTTAATGCTATGTCGACATTCGCAGTCTAGTGTTTTTATGTTCTTGAATCATGGTTATAATATCTGAAACATTAAACAATTTTTCTCTTGCTGTTTTTCTCTCTCTAAGTTTCTGTATACAGACCTTGAGAATTCTACCATTCAGAAGCAAAGAATAGAGCTACAGTTATTAATTGCTGAGCTGAAGGATAGAGATAAGGAGCTAAATGACATGGTAGCGGTGCATCAGAGGCAGCTTCTTGCTTGGGAGAATGATCGTCAGCGAGTTCTCACACTGGAACAGAAGTGTGCCAGGCTAGAAAGTACGGTGATCATAGGCTCCACAGCTCTGCCTGTCTACCAAATAGTCAATCGATACACGATAAACTGATTTAAGATATCTGCATTCTTGAAATTTACCACACAGTATGATGAAAGTATTAACACACAAGAGTCTTACTGTAGACTAAGGTACTATGTTTACTGACTAGATGAACTGCAGCGAAAGAATGAAATCATCAGATCATTAACCAAAAGGATAAAATTACTGGAAGCTCAACAGCAGGACCGAAGAACATCCCTGGAGAACACCCAAGAGCAACTTCAGAGAGTGTCTCTCAGAGCATCAGAAGCCAGCAGCCACTGTCAAGACTTGGAGGTAACGGCCAAAGATTCAACAATTGTACCATTGCTACTCTATTGTCCTGTGCACTAACCAACACATTCATTAATGTAACTTGCTGGAACTGACACAATAGCAGAACAAATGGAGGAACAGTTATTAAAAAAAAAAAAAAAAGTAGTTTTAGGTTAAAAAAAAAAATGAAGTAACATGCAGTTATTCCCGCTATAATTTTACACGTTGATTTTTAGATTTTTTGTTTTGTTTTGTGGTATAATCAGTTCCGTCAGATTTTGTGTTTTTCTATCCGGATTGGGTTATCTAGCTTTGATTCCAGACAATAAAACTTTCTAGGATAAACCACAGTGATAGAAGCACAAAAAAAAACCCAATAAGGCGCAATGCGCTGCTAGGTATGTCTATACTCTGAATAGTTCTGCTATTCTGTTTTTGCAAGATAATAAATGTATAAATATTAAAAATGTAAAGCAAAATCACATAACAATTAACAATATAATCTTTTTATACACTAAATAAATTAAAGTAAATAAAACTATAGATGAAAATAAAATATTTCTGCTATGAGGTAGCACATTTAAGTTGGGTCTCCAAGTTTGATGTAACCGTATGCTGTAAATATACAGTTAGATGTAATCACTTATACTTGTCAACAGGCTGTCAGCAAAAAGATAGAGGAGGTCCGCCGAGTAAGAGGTTAATAAGCAGGACATTTAGGAAATAAAGCCAGTCCTTTAGCATGTATACACACACGCACTTTGCAGTAGCTTGCCAGTATTTGTAGTATGAAGGCAGTATAAAGTTAGAAGCAGTTTCTCACCCTTGTATACTCTGTAAGTCCCACAAACAAATTAAACTTAATGTGGTAAGTTACTTCTTTGACCATGCAGCAGCAGGTATAAATTATATAAGATTTGCAATATAATAAAAATGTATCCTTTACTAAGTGCCAGGTTTTGTGGTCTGAAGAAGGTTTTTAACCATCATCCAGTCAGCATATCTTTCTTTCTTAAACTACAGTGATAGACTATTTATTTTTTTCATCTATACATTTTTATGACTCAGAGCAGTGGAAGGTTACTAAAGCTGTCCACACACTTACCACTTTTTTATTTTGCCAAATGAATGACTGAATTTCTGTAGTTATACTGTATCTGTATGCAACTGTTGTACACAAATCATGATCTGTTTTTATCAACTATTATGTAAGAAAAAAAACCTAGCACAGCAACATTTGCAATGCATGTAAATGGTAAAATCTTTAGAATTGTATCTAACTACAGTACAAACACTTGAAGTCAATTGCTTTTGGGTAAAAGTTTACACTGTTAAGGCCCCCATACATTATGCGACTTCTCCGAGGGGAGAAGTCGCATACGATGAACTTGAACCGCCCTGTAAGGGACACCCATGATATATAGCTGGGGTAGCCAACCCTAGTCCTCAAGAGCTACCAACTGTGCATGTTTTGCAGGTCTCCTCACAGAATCACAAGTGAGCTAATTAGCTCCATCTGTGTATCTTTTTTTTAAATGTGTCAGTGATTAATGAGTGCAGCTGTGCAGCAGCTAGGTTGTCTGGAAAATGTGAAGTGTTGGTAGCTCTCGAGGGCTAGGGTTGGCTACCACTGATATATAGTATGTGGTCCTTCTGGATATCATATATTGTATGCAATCCCGCTGCCGGGAGATGGGCGGAGTCGGAAGTTGGACGTGCAGCAAGTCTGACATCCAATCTGAACGGGACCACACATCGGATCAGATACCAAACACCTCCGATTTTGCCACTTTTCACCTTATTTCTCGGGTGAAGTGTATGGGGGCCTTTAGACAATCTTAGCATTTACAAAAGAGTGAAGTGGGTCTATTAGACCCAATACAAATAAGCATGTACAGTAAATAGTTTAGCATCTTCAATTATGTCTAAAATAAAAATTTTGATTTATATTCTTAAGAGTATGAAGATTAGCCATTTAATACTTTATTATGGCGCTTGAAATCTTTGATTCAAAAAATCTCTTGTGAATGACCAGAATGTGGAATTGATTGTTCAGTTTTTGCAGGAAAAAAATCAAAGTTTGCATGAGTCCGTGTTGGAACTGTCTGCTCATGTTGGACGATTACAGGCCCGAGAACAGGAACTTTCCACATTGCTAAGGTTGAAGGTAATAAAAGAGGCTCTTAAGATCAGTATCCGTTTTCCAGGTCACCTAGCATGTGCGCAGGTGTACTCATTAGGCAACGATCCACAGGTGGAGCTATTTATTTCACTATTCTGTGAGGGGTCCTGGAATATATGCACTGTTTGGGTCCTGAGCAGACTTAGAACCTATGATACAGATTGATCATAAGTGATTATAAGAAAGATGCAGATGCAAGTGCTGTGAAAGCAAAACAGGACACATACAACAGTTTTCCTGACTGAACCAAAAGGCTTAACAATAATAGTGACCGTATAATCCCTGGGGCAGATGTGGGTTCTCTATTTTATTTGTATTAAATGTTAACAAATATATTTGTGAAACTTTCATTTACATGCTGTGTCAGTTTTGCACCCTTCAACAGCAACTGAATTCTCTCATAAGGCAAGCATTCAATCCCGGTTCACGACTGTCAGGACATCCCGGCAGTCGTGACCCTAGCCCGTTTTCGGGCGCTCGAATCCATGATTTCCTCCCTGCACGCAAGCTGCGATTGGATGTTTATGCTAAACATCCATTCACATGCCTGCAATGAAACTCAATATGCGAGGGGGGGGGGGGGGGGGCTGGTGTTTGGTGGACTTGTAAAGCTGCAAAACTTGCAGCTTTTTGAATCTACAGGAATAATGTCCAATGGGGCAGATGTATTAAGCTTTGCGAAGAGATAAACTTGAGATAAAGTGGAGATAAATTGGAAGGAGATAACGCAGCAGCCAATCAACTTCCAACTGTCATATTTCAAACACAGCTGATTGGCTGGTGCGTTATCTCATTCCACTTTATCTCCACTTTATCTCAAGTTTATCTCTTCGCAAAGCTTAATACATCTGCCCCATTGTCAGTCCTTGTCTGCGAACAAGACAAGGTCCCGAAAACGTTTACTAAATACATGTTTCACTGATGAAATGTCTCAGAGTGCCTTCTGTTGGATATGTTCTGGTGCCTTCCCAGTGATAAGTTGTGGCCTCTCCAAATTCATAGAACAAATAAAAGTCTGAGACTCATCGTGGCTTAAAGTACATGCATATTTAATCAATGTTTCGGGAAGCACATCCTGATAAAGGGGACTTGCTCCCCAAAACGTTGATTAAATATGAACTTTCTTTAAGCAACCTAAAAGTCTGTGAGTGCCACCTTTCTTGGTATATACTGTATGTGACAAAGAAAGGCAACACTCGGTGAGTTTTTTAGTATACCGATTTCTGTTTTCTCAACAGAAACACCGGAGTCACTTAATTATTGCTTAACAAAGTACTTTTACAAATGTAATAATTTCAACTCTGCATCAGCCCCAAAATGTAAAACTATTCAATAAACTTTATGTTCCACTACTGATTTTAGGATAATGATATTGTAGAAGCGACCAATCACATCACAGAGTTCACATCACGATTTAAAGATCTAGAGGCAGCACTACGCGAGACTAGGCTGAGGGAAGCTTCAGCTATAAAGGAAGTGGATAATCTTAAACCCAGGCTAAGAAGGATGAAGACTGAAATGGATAAACTAAAAGGTATGCTTTATTAAAAATAAAAAGAATGGAGGCTAGGGGGATGAATATGTTGTCATTTCTTTTCATTATGAAGAGGTGTAAAGGACTAGTGGCAACCAAGGAGGCTGCAATTTATTTAGAGCTTGTTGACTGTAGGGTCCATCATTACGCATACACAGCTAATCTAACAGGGATGGTAGTGAAATAAATGTGATTTTTAGGGACTGCAGCTGCAGCACGTAGAAGTCAGGTAGTTCTGGTGTAATACATGCAAAAGCACTTTTTGGTAATGTCCATGGGTAGAAAATTCCTCACACTGAACTGGCAGTTAGCAGAAAGAGCTTCCAATCGGAAGCCAGTGCACAGATTAGTGAATTGGGGTGTTTATTGCGGTGTTCTGGGGTATTGGGTACAATTTAGGAACTTGGGCATTGTCTTGCAAAAGCTCAAGCTGCTCCCCCCTCAATACCTTGGAAGGCTTTAGTAAATAAAGCTTGGTGTTTTTCTAATGAAGCCCACAGTACAGAACCATCAGTTCAGAACAAGATATGAGAGAATAAGAATATCTACAGGAATGAGGATCCTAACAAGGTGAACTGAGAACCAAACTAGAATCAACTGAGTGCATCCATTGTCCAACTGACTCCAAGAAAGGACATTGCATAAATAGAAAAGTCCCATGTGCGATATATCTCGTTGGGGGCATTAGGAACCTCTCAAACCTGTGCCGGCTGGAGGATACGTTCAAGAGTTACAGTACCCAGCACCTTGCTCCCAAATTTTTTTTAAATGTGTGGACTGAAGTCTAAGTGGCTATAGAACATTTGTCAGCCAGGGTACCTTGTACAAGTTCAGGGATATGCTTTCTAGCCCCAATGTAAGCATGATACATTATTACTATATAGGGATCCATCTGGCAATGGTGTTTTTAGATGTTGACCAAACTTTTGGTTTAGTCCACACAAAAAAATTTTGTGAACGCTTAGAAACAAATCATTGTTTTCTGTTTTGAAATATACATCCTGATGATATCTCTTGGTGCTTGGTCTCATGTGATAGGTGTAAGCCATTACCTAAGCATTGTATCCTTTACAATAGATTTTATTATTAGGGTTAATTACTATAGCTGTAATTATGGAATTCAGTTTAAAATTGATAATGAATAATAAAAAGAGTAGTAAAACAGATGGACATTCAATGATATACAAGATACATCACAATGCAATGCAGGCTAGCATTTGAATATGCATATTACCATGCGGACATCCCTTTTAGTAGATCCCATAAGTAGCAGATGACCAGGTAGCCAAATAAGTCCCAGAAACAGAGTCCAAAGGTGGAATGCGTTCCCCTGACGGGAAGGATGGTAGACCTGGATGACTGATCTTAGTCCAAAAGCTGCCTCGGATTGCTTTCCGGATGGGTAGGTGCAAATAGATGTTAGGTGTCCTGGGTGCATGGATTGCCGTGATGTTGGTGAAAAGAATGTCCAATTTTAAAAGAGCTCAACGCGTTTCTCTGGGATTAGCCTCCCAGCTTCTTCAGGAGTTTTGTGACTGCGCATGCATATAAACATTTATGCACATATGCAGCCGATTGGTGCGAGCAGATGCAACGAATTGCTTATTCGCCGGCCTGTTCGCACCGAGCAGTAACACGTAAAAGCTGCGAATTTAGCAGCTTGGCGGGTCAACCAGAATAAGGTCCTAAGGGGCAGATGTATTAAGCCTTAACAAGAGATAAATGCAAGTGTGATAAGGAGAGATAAACATCCAGCCGATCAGCTCCTTACTGACTTTTTTCAAACACAGGCTGTAGTATGGCAGTTAGCAGGTGATTGGCTGGACGTTTATCTCTCATCACCCTTGGATTTATCTCTTGTTAAAGCTTAATACATCTGCCCCACACACTAGAACGATTTTTTGGACGATTGCCTGATTTTCGATATATCGGGCAATATTTACAGAAAATCGGCAAATTTTGGTCCGATGCGCGCTCCAGGAGATCTTTTGCTAAATCTTCTGATTTTACGTGCCGCATGAAAGATCAGAAGATTTAACAAAAGATCCATAGGAACGCACATGGGATCTTAAGAAAAATCTTTGTTAAAGATGTGCGCTTGCCTGAAATCTTTTGTCCAGGACAGGCAAAAGATTTGAAGGCTAATTTATGCGCACATCTTATGATCGCAGATCTTTCTAGTGTGTGGTCACCTTAAATCTCCTGATTGCCTACAGTCTAGTTGTAAAGGTTGTAGGCAACTTTTATCTGTGAAGGAAAGGTGGAAGTGTTATTTTTACAGGCTTTGGCTTCTTTGGTAAACTATGCGTTATCAAGTTGAACCAAAACATATTGGTAACTTAATATTACTGTGTATGTAGTTGAAAATATAGATTATGAACTCCACCGTGACAGACACTGAATCAGGAACCATCCTTGGTACATGTGTATTTTTTGATATTTTATAACCATTAATAGTAATAATACATAGAGAAAACAGTGAAGTTGAAACGTTAGAAAATTCAGAAACCCCTCCAGAACTGGCCAAGTTCCTTTCTATGATAAATATTTGTGATTAACTAATGGTAAATTGGATCTTCTCTCCTCATGTGCCTTTCTTAGAATATATAAACCACTGCCACCCTGATAATTGCTTCAGTGTCCTGTCCCCTGATGCAACTATCTGTATTAACCATGTACTTGTCCTAAACTGTCTTGTAATGTAATTTGTTTTGTGTTTACTCATAACTATGCTCTGTAAAGCGCTGCAGAATTTGTATGCGCTATATAAGAAACTGTTAATAAATAAATAAATAATGGTAAATTGGATCTTATGTATCTGACATTATCCATTTAGTGGCAGACATTAGTATTATGCAGTTGAAAAATACTGCACTGCTTCCATATTCTGGTACTAGCAGCTGCACTGCTTCCATCTTCTGGTACTCACAGCTGCACTGCTTCCATCTTCTGGTACTAGCAGCTGTACTGCTTCCATCTTCTGGTACTAGCAGCTGCACTGCTTCTATCTTCTGGTACTCACAGCTGCACTGCTTCCATCTTCTGGTACTCACAGCTACACTGCTTCCATCTTCTGGTACTCACAGCTGCACTGCTTCCATCTTCTGGTACTCGCAGCTGCACTGCTTCCATCTTCTGGTACTAGCAGCTGCACTGCTTCCATCTTCTGGTACTCACAGCTGCACTGCTTCCATCTTCTGGTACTAGCAGCTGCACTGCTTCCATCTTCTGGTACTCCCAGCTGCACTGATTCCATCTTCTGGTACTAGCAGCTGCACTGCTTCCATCTTCTGGTACTAGCAGCTGCACTGCTTCCATCTTCTGGTACTCACAGCTGCACTGCTTTAAAGATTCCCTTAAAACGCACCTTTTACTTAAAGCTGATCAGCTTTCTTTACGTCACTTCACTTGTGGAAAGGTCAGACTTACTGACATTTGCGTGGAAAAATCATTTGATGGTTTGTGAATTTATTTATTTATTAACCGTTTAATAAAAGGAGACACTGATACAACATACAGGATATTTACAGACAGTCAAAAGGTAAGAGGGCCCTGCTCTCAAGCTTACAATCTATAGGGAAATAGGCATTGAAACATAAGGATAGCTACTGTAATCTTTTTGCATTAATTCCACCAGAATGCAAAGGTTCCTGGTATGCTGTATAATACGGTGACCCAGCAGTTTGGCCATGGGTCAGGAGGATGGAAAACACTGTACAGTGGGGATGTGATTAGATAGGAATGTATATGAAGGTTAAGTGGCTGGTTTTGGAATTTGATAAGCTTGCCTGAAGAGATGAGTTTTCAGGGAATGCTTATAGGTTTAGACACTGGAGGAGAGTCTTATTGTGCTTGACCTTCCACAGAGTGGGTGCAGCCCAGACAAAGTCCTGCAATCGGGAATGTGAGCGAATATTGAATGTGGATTAGAGACGCAGATCTTGTGAGGAGAGTAGAACTCGGGTTGGAAGATATTTTGAGAAGTATGTTGGTGTAGTTTGGTTTATACAGAGTACAGAGAACTTGTGCAGAACTTTGCTACTTGGTGTCAGGGGAACCATCTTCAACTCAATACGAGGAAGACTAGGGAGTTGGTAGTTGATTTCAGGAAACGTCAGCATACCCCCCAACTCCTGTGAGTATTCAGGGAATGGATATTGAGATCGTAAGAACTTACAAGTATCTGGGTTTTCATCTGAACAATAAATTGGACTGGACTGATAATTCTGCTGCTTTGTATAGGAAAGGGCAGAGTAGACTTTATCTGTTGAGGAGACTGAGGTCCTTTGGAGTGCAGGGAGCGCTCCTGAAGACCTTCTTTGACTGTGTAGTGGCATCAGCCATATTCTACGGAGTGGTCTGCTGGGGCAGCAGTTTCAACAGCCGACAATAAGAGACTTAAAAGGCTGGTAAGGAAGGCCAGTTCTGTCCTAGGAATGCCTTTGGATTCTGTAGAGATTGTGGGTGAGAGGAGAATGATCAGCAAGATAACATCATTATTTGATAATGCTTCACACCCTCTCAAAAATATTTTGACGGATCTGTGTAGCACTTTCAGTGATAGGTTGCTTCACCCTCGATGCTCAACGGAGAGGTACCGCAGGTCTTTTCTACCTGCTGCAATCAGAATGTACAACTGTCATGGTCTATAGAGACCTACATGTTCTTAGATTCTAGATTTATATTGTTTGGACTTCTTATCTTATTTGCTATTTTCACCCTTATCTGTACTTGAACCTTGCTGTAACAATTGTAAATTTCTCCATTGTGAGACGAATAAAGGAATTCTATCTATCTATGGCTTTGCGTGTACGTAAAAGAATTTTGAATACGGTAGAATACAAGTAACCAATGGAGTGACTGACAGAGTAGCTTTGCAGACGATGAACATCTGGCTAGGAAGATTAGCCTTGCAGCTGCATTCATGATGGTCTGTAGTGGTGAGATTCTGTAATGGGGAAGGCCAATCAGGAGACTATTGCAATAATCAATGCATGAGATGATGAGAGCATGGATTAGAATTGCAGATAGATGTTCAACAGGATACCGGATATCGATGCCACATAAATTCGGACTTCCGGTGGGGCCGGGGATGGTCGCGTGCAGGAGAGCTCCGGTGTTCCATCCACGGAGCTCCCATCCCCGGCCCATGGAGAAGGTGCGGGTGGCGGCGGGGGGAACGGAGGAGTCAGAGCGCTGTGCCCCCCGGCGCTGCGTCCCCCCGGTGCTGTGGCGCTGCGTCCGCCCGGCGCTGTGTTCGCCCGGCGCGGAGAACATGGAGGGGGAGACGGACAGACTGGGAAGCAGGAAGGGGGAGACAGATGGCGCCCAGATGATGCTGCAGTGAGGACCCGCTGCTGTCCCTAGTAGTGCCAACGCGACCCCCGGCCGCCGCAGCAGAGATGGAGCCCCGGTCCCAGTGGAGGATCCGGGCCTACTGAGGAGAACCCTGGCCTGTAGCAGATGATCCCGGCACTTGTGGAGGAGACTCCAGGCAGGCCCTGTCTGGGAAGCCTGACCGGCCCCTCGGATCTCTGGATGAACGTGGTGCCCGGGAGAAGGTATGGCTCCAGAGATTGGGCCAGAGAGGGCCTAGCCATAGGCCTCACTATCTATCCCAGGCCCGTGGCCTCACTGACTGAACCAGTCCCCCAGCCTCATGGACTCCAAGCCTCGTTGACTCTCTCTCCCCCCCCCCCCCCCCCCCCGGCCGCTGCCTGTGCTGTCCACGCTGCCCGCGCTGGCTCTCCATACAGGAGGATGGCGCCTGGTGAGGCCTTTAAGATGGCGCCGCAAATGGCTGCCTAGGAACTGTGCACCCAGCAATATGTATAACGTGTCTCCTGTGTGATAACTGTACTGTCCCTGATTTAATCTGTGCTGTCTTCGCTCATGCTGTCACCTGCCTGGCTGCTGCAATGACCAGTGGCGCCACGGATGGCTGCCTAGGCGCTGTGCAGCTTGGCGGGTGTGTGTTCCCTGTGTGATAAGTGTACTGTCTCTGATTGTATTATTACCTACCCGGCTGCTGCAATGACCAGTGGCGCCACGGATGGCTGCCTAGGCGCTGTGCAGCTTGGCGGGTGTGTGTTCCCTGTGTGATAAGTGTACTGTCTCTGATTGTATTATTACCTACCCGGCTGCTGCAATGACCAGTGGCGCCGCTGATGGCTGCCTAGGCGCTGTGCAGCTCGGCGGGTACGTGTTCCCGGTGTGATAACTGTACTGTCCCTGCTTATATTGTCACCTACCTGGCTGCTGCAACGACCAGTGGCGCAGCTCGGCAGGCATGTGATCCCCACAAGTGATGTCTAAATGCTCTCAATGTAATGTGTATAATGTCTCAATGGAATGTATATAATGTCTCCCCCCCCCCCCCCTTCATCCCCGCTTGATGCTGCACTGTAATTCCACAAAAAATTCCTAGTGTGCGCAAGCACACATGGCCAATAAAGTTGATTCTGATTCTGATTCTGATATTTTTGCACTTCCCAACACAGATTTACACAAGGTGGGTTTTCTGAATTGGGCCCTTGGCCAGGATTAATGGTGCCTATACAGTAGCTGCTGGAGAAACAAACTTAAATGCAATATGAGCTCAACCTAAACCCCCAGCAATACAGAGCAGTGTATGCTTATTTGTACCATTTATTTATTTATTTATATATTTATTTGAAAACCGGCAGCTATATTACATCATCCCAGATCTGAGAAACCTTATCCAATTCAATATGTTATTTATTGCATTAAATGTCTGAGGTACTGCCATTATCGTTGGATGTGTGTGTATATATGTAATATTATGTGCTTTTACATGTTACTGGCTGTAGTGCCCTTCTGCAATGACCAAACATAGAAGTTTGGATGAAGAAAGGTGGTAGTCATCAGTCTTATATGCAAAATAAAAGAAGTTTCGGTATTTATGTAATATATGGGCTTCCGTTTTTCTTATGAGACCGTGTCCCCTCGTGGGGCTAGCTGCGCTCGCCACGCTTCGGGCACGGAATCAACTCCATGCGTAGTTGGATAGTAGGGGTATGAAAAAATGGGGTGCATTTAACATGGGAGTCCAGATAATACATAAGTACCGAAGTTTCTATTTCAGATATGAGTGCTGCCTTCCAAATTACATATCTATATTTTATAATTGTTTCTATGAAACTATTACTTAAAGGTAGAAATATGCTATTTATGCCTATGTTTTATTTATTCCTCATGGTGTCAACACCCTCTTTATTTTTGCAACATTATCAATAATGTATTGATTTATGTTGTTTAAGATGACCTCAGCCAAAAGACTGTGGAGAACAATGAGCAGAGGGAGGAGAATATTCGCTTAAAACAGGAGTGTGAATACTTTAAGGCTGAACTGGTTTTCACAGGTTAGTAAAGTTCTCAGTTAAGTATCAGTTTGTAGTGTGGGGGTGGCCAAACCTGTACTCAAGATCTACCAACAGTTCATGTATTTCAGGCAACCTGTGGATCTATAGTAGGAATGAATGCAGCAGGTTTGAAAATGTGACAGTTAGTAATGACTACAGCTGTGCACCATCTAGGTGATTTGGAAAACGTGCATCATTGGTAGATCTCAAGGACCTGTTTGGCCAATTGCACCCCTTCCTTATAACACCCATTGGTCTCCTTAATGTGTAGATACAAGAGCGTTGGACTACTGACTTTTGCCTTTATCAGTCTGTCTCACTCTTGCTGTCTCTGTACCACTCCTATTCCAGGGAACTACAATGTGTTTTCTATATTCTTCTACGCTTTGCTTTGTCTTGATGGTTTTCTCACCGTTAGCCACTAGTCTTTAGTTTTTGTTTTCTAGATTTTCTTTCTCTCGGTGCTCTGCTCTAGTACAGTTTAGTTAACATATAAGAACAGGTGTACTAAGCCTCCTATCTTGGAGATAACAAAGTAATACGGTCTGCAGAATGGCAGAATTAATTATTTGTGCAAAAACTATGCCCCATCCATTCTGCCTGTGTCTCCGGGAGTCAGACAGCACCCTTGTAAAACCAATCCTATCACCGTCATCGGCTTCTTTTCCATGATACTAATTCCATTCAGATACATAGGGAAGGGTTCAATTACACCATGAGCCAACTCCTAGATAAAATGTTGAAAAAGCTAATGGACTTTGTAACTTATAGTTTCCAAATGTATTCAACTCTTTCCCCGCTGGTTAGTTCACACCTTTATTTTGACGAGGAGGAGATAGCATTAAGAGGATTCACAAGATTGCAGCCTATTTCAGTGTCCATTAGGAATCCATTGAGTCATTTTCAGCAACCGTTGACTGCCTTTTCAATTTAATAATATTTATCTTTCGTCCATCCTGGTGACACAGCTTATCCTTGGGATGTAGTAGGGTCCGTAGGAGCCAAGCACCTATGCTATGACTTTGAGAGGCAGGCTCCTCTCTCACTGCATCCTGGAAACTTCCGTTTCATTTTAGGTGCCAACCGGAGTGGGTGCTTATGCTGTGGGGCTGCTTTCAGCAGCCATTTTAGAGAGAGTTTTTTATTTTATTAATTTACTTTAGCTAGTGCGGGTTCATTGTATGGTTTCCTGGGTAAACTTTTATACACTGTTTGCAGCGCTGCTTGTCAGCTCCCTGTGAGCTGGGGAGAAAGCATTGCTTTCTATCTGCTCTGCGCTCTGACCCCCCCTGGGGGACCTGAAACTGGCCCTCAGATAGTGAGGGTTCTCGGGTGGCAGAACCCCATTATGGCGCCGCCATTTACAAGGGCTTGCCAGTTCACTCCATATACAAATGGAGGACATGCTGGCTACAGGAGCCTGGCTTAGCTGGACAGTCCCATGTGATCCCCAGTGGAAGGGGAGACACTGGGAAACAGAGGACTCGGCTATAGGAGCGACTGAAGGGGTTAGGGTGCCAAATATTGCTGTCTCCCCCGCTGAGGCAGGGACAGTTGGTCTCTTCCTTGCTGTAGTTTTGGCGCCTTTCTCTTTCACTGCGGAGCTGAACAAGGTGCCGTGCTTCTGGGCAAAGAAAAACTACAGTGCGAGCTTTCTCTTGCAGAATTCACCCTGTGATCTTCTCCAACAGCAGCTAAATAGATAAGTCACTTAAATACTTTATTCTGTATAAGCGCCTGACATTTTGCACTATACAATAATGACAGGAAAGTGTAATATTGCTGTTGTGAAGGGGGGTGACTCTGCTATGTTTATAGACTGCAGATTTTGCAGGGTCAGATTAACAAGTGAGCATTTGGATCAGGGGGATTGTGCCCTGCTTGTGAGGCTGTTCCCAGTGGAGCTCAGGCTCATAGGGCAGAGCTAGGCAAAAGGGGCATTCTCCTAATCTCAACCCTCTCTGCGTTCACTCCCACCATATCAGGGGGATCCTGCCTTGTTGCAGGTTATGCAGCACACAGCACAGGGTGTGCATAAAATGTCTGTCTATATGGAACAGTTTCTTAAAGTGCCTGCACCTGTTTATTTATTTATTTATTTATTTACAGGTTCTTATATAGCGCAGCAGATTCCGTTGCGCTTTACAATAGTAGACAGTGATAAAACAAACTGGGTAACAACATACAGACTTGGAGGTAGGAGGGCCCTGCTGCAAGCTTACAATCTATAGGGATATAGGGGGAAACACAAGGACAGGCACCAGTAATACCATAGCAGTCCCACCAAGTTACAAGTCCAGAAGGGTAGCTATATAATACATAAGTGCCTCAGAGGGTTATGCGTGTAGAACTTAAACATTATAGGCTTGCCTGAAGAGGTGAGTTTTCAGGGAACGCTTGAATGTTTGGAGGCTATTGGAGAGTCTTATTGTGCGTGGAAGGGCATTCCATAGGATGGGAGCGGCCCGATGAAAGTCCTGTAATAGTGAATGGGAGCTGGTGATCCGTGCAGAAGAGAGACGCAGATCTTGTGCAGAGCGGAGTGGTCGAGATGGGAGATATTTTGTGATAAGTGCAGAGATATATGCTGGTGCAGTATGGTTAATAGCTTTATAAGTTAGTAGAAGTGTTTTGTATAGAATACGGTAAGATACAGGTAACCAATGGAGGGACTGGCAGAGCGGATCAGCAGATGATGAGCGTCTTGCAAGGAAGATCAGCCTAGCAGCAGCATTTAAAATGGATTGTAGTGGTGAGAGTCTGTTCTTGGGAAGACCAGTCAGGAGACTATTGCAATAATCAATGCGGGATATAATGAGTGCATGTATAAGAGATTTAGTAGTTTCTTGTGTGAGATACGGTCGTATTTTGGATATGTTCTTTAGATGCATGTAACATGATTTGGAGACAGATTGAATGTGGGGAAGAAAGGACAGGTCAGAGTCGAGGATGACCCCTAAGCAACGAGCTTGTGGGGTAGGGTAGATGGTTGAGTTGTCAACAGTGATGGAGATATCAGGATGGTAAATGTTCTTAGTTGGCGAGAATATAAGTAATTCTGTTTTTGAAATATTGAGTTTGAGTTGGCGGGAAGACATCCAAGATGAGATGGCAGAGAGACATTCTGAAACTCGGCCCAAAACCACTGGTGACAAGTCTGGGGTTGATAGATAGATTTGAGTATCATCCGCATATAAGTGATACTGAAATCCGAAAGAGCTTATTAGTTTGCCAAGAGAGGAAGTATAGATGGAGAACAGCAGAGGACCTAAGACTGAGCCTTGCGGAACTCCGACTGACAGAGGTAGTGAAGAGGAAGTAGAGTCAGAGAAGTGAACGCTGAAAGAGCGATCAGATAGGTAAGATGTGAACCAGGAAAGGGCTGTATCATTAAGACCTAGGGAGTGTAGTGTTTCTACAAGAAGAGTGTGATCCACAGTGTCAAATGCAGCAGATAGATCTAGAAGAATAAGTAGTGAGTAATGGCCTTTAGCCTTAACAGTTACCAGATCATTCACCACTTTAGTCAGTGCTGTCTCAGTGGAGTGTTGAGAGCGGAAGCCTGACTGAAGCGGGTCTAATAGGGTGTGAGAGTTAAGAAAGTTTGTGATGCGAGAGTAGACAAGTCTCTCCAGTAGCTTAGAGAGGCAGGGGAGCTGAGAGATAGGACGATAGTTAGAGAGAGAGTTAGGGTCAGAATTCTGTTTTTTTAGAATAGGAGTAATCACTGCATGTTTGAGCAGAGATGGAAAAGTACCAGTAGCAAGAGAGAGATTGCAGATGTTAGTTAAGGTTGGAATAAGCACAGGAGATAGATTTTTTATAACTTGTGCAGGTATAGGATCAAGAGGAGAGGTAGTAGAGTAGGAGGATAAGAAGAGTGCAGATACTTCCTTTTCATTTGTGGGCTCAAATGAAGAGAAAGTGCCAGAGGGTTCAGGTAGGGAAGAGAGCGGGTTAGAGGTAGTAGAAGAGCATACCATTTCATCTCGGATGTTATCAATCTTGTCCTTAAAGTAGGAGGCAAGTTCTTGTGCACTGATGGTAGCCGGTGGGGGAGGAGGGGGAGGGTACAGAAGAGACTTGAAGGTGTTAAAAAGTCGCTTAGGGTTGGTGGCATGAGAAGAGATGAGAGATTGGAAGTATGTTTGTTTGGCAGTGTCCAAAGCATTGCAGTAGGAGTAGTAGCTAGTCTTATATGTGAGGAAATCAGTCATATTACGAGATTTACGCCATTGGCGTTCTAATTTACGTGACTGATTTCGTAGTTGTCTCGTTGCTTTGGAGTGCCATGGTTGGCATCTAAGCCTACGTGGGGTATAGTGGGAAGCTGGAGCCACTTCATCAAGGGCTGTTTCAAGAGTCTGGTAGAGGTGGGAAACAGCAGAGTCAGGAGAGGTAAGTGTAGAAATTAGTGAGAGCTGTTGTTGCAGGGAGGTGGTAAGTTGTGGAAAATTTATAGCTTTAGTATTTCTGCGGGTTAGAGTAGGCATGCATGATTTCTGTGTCAGTGAGCTTGGGGTAATGGAGGAGAGCGAGAGGGTTATGAGATTGTGATCAGAGAGAGGGAAGGGAGTGTTAGTAAAATCAGAGACTAAGCATAGCCTGGTGAAAACAAGGTCCAGGCAGTGACTTTCCTCATGAGTAGCGGCGTCTGACCACTGGGAGAGGCCGAGAGAGGAGGTTAGAGAGAGGAGTTTGGAAGCATGCACAGATTGTGGACTGTCAATAGCAATATTGAAGTCTCCCAGGATGATAGTGGAGATGTCAGAGGATAAGAAATGGGGAAGCCAGGCAGAGAAATTTTCCAGAAATTGAGATTTGGGAAGCCCAGGTGGGCGATAGATAGCTGCAACACGCAGAGAGAAAGGGGAAAAAACCCTAATAGAGTGAACTTCAAATGATGTAAATGTGAGTGAAGGAACTGGTGGTAGAACGGAGTATGTGAAGGCTTGTGACAGTAATATACCAACTCCACCTCCTTTGCAGTTACCAGGCCTGGAGGTGTGAGTGAAATGGAAACCTCCATGTGACAGTGCTGCAGGTGATGCCGTGTCTAATTGTGTGAGCCAGGTTTCTGTAATAGCCAGCAGGTTGAAATTGTGAGAGATGAAGAGGTCATGGATGGATGTTAATTTATTGCAAACAGAGCGTGCATTCAATAGGGCACATTTAAGTTGTTTGGGGTGTGGTGGGAGGTGTTTCTGTTAGACATCCCTTATCTGAGACCCCTCTACTTAAGTGGATACAGATGAAGAGGAGTGTGAATGTTGCAAGTGGGGAGGATTTGATTTTGGCAGTACGCCAGGCTGTAAATTTGGCTGAGGATGACACGGATCAGCAAGAGGGCGTGTTTAAAAGACCAAGGTTTTCTGTGGTTACGTTTCCTGCAGATTCCAGCATGTCTGACCTTTTGGGGGAGGCATAAAAGACCCCAAACAAAAAGGTCATTATGCTAAAGAGGTTTGATGCCTTATATCCTATGCCAGAGGAGCATATAAAAGTATGGGAGAAAGTTTCCTTGGTAGATGAACCTGCGGCACGCCTGTCTAAAACCATGGTACTTCCTGTTAAAGGGAGTGCGGCCTTTAAGGACCCTGTAGACAAGAAAATAGAAGGGTGTCTTAAGGCTATTTTTGAAGGGGTAGGGTTTTCCCTACGTCCTATTATAGCAGGGGCCTGGGTATCTAAGGCCTTGATTGTGTGGGCAAACATGTTGTGTACTCAGTTAATGGATACTGCAGATCCTGAACTGATCTCCTTGGTGAAAAAGCTGGGATGTGCAGCAGATTATGTATGCAAGGTTGATCAGGAAGGTATCAAAATGGCCTGTAGAGCCTCAGCTGTTTCGATTACAGCTAGAAGAGCCTTATGGTTAAAGGTCTGGGAGGCGGCTAATGATTCTAAGAAATCACTTGAGACCTTAGCCTTTAAAGGAGTGCTTTTTGGTTCTAATTAGATAATTAATTAAGCCCGGCTACTGGTGGGAAGAGTTATTTTCTCCCAGGACCAGTGGCAGAGCAGTTCCCGCTTAGTGCGTTTCACCATTCCTTTTGCTTGTCTTTTCGGGGCGGAGCGTCTGGTAGGGGTGAGACAGGGAGAGGAAAGTTTCCAAGTAAAGGAAAGGCCTCCAAGTCCCATTTTGGCGCCTTCTCCACGAAACACTCCTCCAAGCCTGAGGACAAGTCCTCAGCATGATGGGATGAGGACTCCCCATTCTGGAAGCAGTGTGGGGGGGTCGCCTCCTACTTTTTCAGGATGTCTGGTTCGGCTCCACCCAGGATCAGTGGGTGAGGGTGGTTTCTTCTGGATCATAAATTTCAGGAAGTCTCATCTGGTACTATCCCAGAGACTGCAGTTTCCAGGGGCAGTGTTGGACACTCATTTACATTGAGTGTTTAAGCTAGAGGACAAAGCCAAGGCGGTGCAGACCTTGACCGTGCAGATTCTCAGTGATCTTCATCCATCTGTCTGGATTTGCCTTAGACTGTTGGGCAAGATGGTAGCCATGTTCGAGACACTGCAGTTGTCTGACTTCTTGTTCGGGAAATAGACACCATGAAATTGGTGAGGATTTCTCTGGTTCAAGAGTCAAGAGATTCCCTGCTGTGGTGGACAGACGTGAAAACTCTTCAGATGGACAGAACTTTGTTGGCCTGGGACTGGTTAGTGATCACAATACATGCGAGTCTCAAGGGTTGGGGAGCTGTGGTTCTCCATCTCAGACTTCAGGGTCTGTGGTCACAATCGGAAGCAAGCCTGCCAATAAATATCTTGAAGCTCAGAGGGGGTCTGAAGGCACTTCTGCAGGTGCAGTCTGTTGTACACCGTTCTCCGGTGGTGGCATACTTGAACCACATGGGAGGTACTCGCAGCAAGTTGGCAATGCGAGAATCTTCACGGATATTTTGATGGGCGGAGTCCCATGTTTCAGTGTTGTCAGCGTTGTGGAGGCAGACTTCCTCGGCAGGTCTGAACTGAATGAGGGTCAGTGGGCCTTACACCCGGAGGTGTTCAAGGACATCACAATGCGCTGGGGTGTTGTGGAGGTGGACTTGATGGCTTCATGGCTCAATTGTCAAGTCCCACTGTTTCTGTTCCCAGACCAGAGATTTGAGGGCGTGGCTGTGGACGCCAGGACCGTGTACTGGAAGTTCAGGCTGACATACATATTTCCACCTTTCCCAATGCTGGCGTGAGTTCTCCAGAGGATTCGTCTTCAAGAGATACAGGTAATCCTGGTGGCTCCAGACTAGCCCAGGAGGTTATGGTATTCAGACATTCTCAGATTGTCAGTAGCGCCTCAGTGGTGACTTCCTCTTCGGCCAGATCTACTTCGTCAAGGCTCGTTCCTTCATCAGGACCTAGCTCGGCTAAATTTGAGAGCGTGGCTTTTAAAATCTCATTATTAAAAAAGAAGAGATTTGCAGAGTGATTCAGACGATGAAAAGACCCAGGAAATCGGTCTCTTCAGCAAATTATTGTAGAGTGTGGAAGATATACATCAGATGGTGTGAGAGGCAGAAAGTACATACGTTTACGTTCAGATTGGCTAGATTTTCTTCAAGTTGTTTTTTCTGCAGTATTGAGTCTTCAATCCTTTAAGGTGCTACAATCTGCACTATTCATATTTTTTTCAGGAAAAGGTAGCTCTTTGGCCTGAGGTTCAGTGTTTTCTTCAGGGTGTGGTGCAAATTCGACCACCCTATCGTCAGCCGGTAGCAACGTGGGATTTATCCCTGGGTTATCAGTGTTGCCAAAGTCTCCCGTTGAACCCTTGCGTTCAGCTGATTTAAAATTTCGGTCTTGGAAATTGTTTTTTTCTTCTTGCTATTGCTTTGGCAAGGAGAGTGTTGTAAAATGGTTATATATTGCAATTTTTTCTTTATGCAAAAATGGGATTGTGGGCAATTGAATTAAATTCTCATGACCTTCAGGCTCCATGTATTGTCATGGCTTTCAGGCTCCATGTATTGTAAATGGACTTGCCAATTAGTCCACCTGACTGTCTATGAACTTTGCAGCTCATGAGTTTATTGGTCTAAGTGTTCGACTTGTGTTTTTCTCAACTACATCACCCAATGTTGGCAGAAATAATTTATAGAACATCCCTCTGATAGATTACCATGAATGTTTTTCTCTGCGATAGACTTCCTGTTGCATGGCCCATTTTCATTAAGGTGTGATATAGCTGCATTTAACGGCATGAGGCCATGATTCTTAAGGTTGCAGACTTTATTCAGACTGTAATGTGGGTTCAGAAGCTTCCTTCATCTTTCAGAGGTTCTGGAAATCTGTTTTGGGACATCCACCTTTAAATGCCACTTGCAGGTTTTTGTATCCCCTTTTGTATCTAACTTCTTCATGACCGTCTGGAAGAAGGCCATTCCCTAAATTCTTGCACGTTGAAGGTTTTTGCATAATGTTTAATTAAAGCTTGGAACACACAGGTGTGGATCACAGGGTTGAATGACATTGACAAAAGGTTGACCTGGAAATGGAAGACGCAGTAAAAGTCCAATATGAGTTTCTCATGTTTTTTGGTGTCAATGTCGACACCTGAGCATGTGAATTCCCCATTAGTGTAGCACTTCGCTGGCCATGCTTAAGGCTTGATTCCTCGACCTGCAACTGCTGTGTTCGGCACACGTTACTGTTCCCAGTCCACGTAGATTGTAAAGCATGAAAAGGTAAAAAAATAAATATTGAGATGAACACATGTCGACATTTCATAAATCAATCATTGCAATGTCAAGCTCTTGCTTGTGTTGATCCTTTTCTCAAAGTTGACCTGTTGTCAACCTATTATCCAGATACCATAAACACTTTGCAATATTATGGACATTTGTCCTTACAACGGAAATCGTAACAATAAATCAGTCACATCATATAGTGCATGCAATACAGTATAAGCTCATGACCACAAGTCATAATCCACATCCTCTATCCTCCATACATGCAGCTCAATCTGATGCTATCTTTATCGACATGATACTCCTGGATGTGGCCACTGGCAATGTATCTTAAGGTCTTTTGCAAGATTGCACAGTGTGTACACACTTTATCGTTTGTCCAGGAGTTCAAGAGAAATTGTTGACAACATTGTATCGTTTGCACATCATATGATGTGTACCCAGCATAAGTCTACAGAGTCTATTTTTATTTGCAGCCTTGCCTCCTGTGGGTGGGATGTAGACCACTGTATGCATTTACTTAACTTTATTGTTTGTAAAGGTGAAAGAGAGAAACGTAAAGATCAACTACTTCAGCTATCAAAATCCAAGCAAGACCGAACTGACACAGAACTGCAGAACCTACGACAGGTTAGCCTAGACAGTGGTGCTTTGTAATTTTTATATTCCAATCTCTTTATACGCTGTAACATCAGTCATCATATAGTTATTCACTGCATTTTGTAAACAGGATGATGAGGATGATGATTTTCTATATATGTTGTACCAAGCCCCAGTTCTATAATGGTCTTTAGCGTTTGTTTACTCGTTGGACACCGATATGTAGCAGTGTGGCTTGACACAGCATTAGGTTGGAAATGAGGTGCCTGCTCTACTGTAAAGCCAACTGGATACATATCCTGTTATGTGGACAACCCCTGTTTGTAATTGGTTCCGGAGAGCAGGAAACAATGGGCCTTATTCTGGTTTTCTCCTTCTGGTTGCTGGTGATTGTCTCTAAGGTGTACCTCTGTTCAAATCCACTAATCCCTCCCCCCCCCCCCCCTACAACACACACACATACATACCTTCTCTCTTCTCTTCGTCTGGCCCAGAGGATAACCTACCTCCTTCCTGACAAAGATTCTTCAGGCCATTTCTACGTCCATCTCTTGAGATGCAGGGGTTTCCTGGAGTCTGTTATTCCAACTATGCTCAATGATCAGAAACCAGTGATGGCCGCCTACTATTACTACATTTGGCGATCTTATGTGGTGTGAACAGTGTGGGTTCACCGCTACTTTTTTCCATCTTCCCTGTCTGCTCCTCTTCCTTCAGGAAGTGCTAGACTTGCACTCGTTTACAGAATTTCCTATTACGTACCTTTTACCACATTATTGGAAACCGTTTGCACGATTTTTGCATAAAGTAGTACTAAACATTTGCAGTCACACTTTGGCAGACATACTCAAAATCGCATGTGTAATGACATACAAAAAAAATAGTATAAGTCGAAAACCGAGGCAGAAATGTCTAGCAAGAAAGAATCATTAACAAGTAACATGAACAGGTAAGTAGTGGACACCATGCAGCTTACCAGTGGTGAGAGCAAATATGAAGTTTTTAATGTAAAATTGTATAGCCTAATCATAGCTATGTGATGACTGATAAATGGATTGTAAACTTGAAAACCACAGTTGAGAAAGGACAAAAAAGCATGACCTGTTTCATGCAGAACATCTTCTCAGGGAAACTCCTTACAGACACTTCTATCTGTACTTGACTGTGAACAAGTTGGCTTCCGCCTACGATTTTAAATGAAAACTAATTGCCATGAGGTATATAGTTTTGTTAGTAGTTTATAGAGCATTTAACAGTTCCGTAATATAAATGTGTTTTATATGTGCAAACTATTTTTTAAAAATATATTTATTGATGAAGCAACCTATAGTTCAGCATATATACAGTATGTCTTATGATGACAGGTTTACATGAAGCAACAGCATGACCTGCAGTTTCTGTATCTGACTTTGGAGAGCTCTTATGATAAGACACATGCTCAAGTTGATGTCAGGTAAGCAACACAATGCGTATGATACCTCTACACAACAAGTCCTTCATCTCTATTTAGCATAAAAGGAACTGTGATCAAGACCCGTCTTCCTTCCCACCATTATCAAAAAGTGGCTTATTCTGTATTGGTTGATTTTGTAATTCAGCAACAAATTGTATTCTAAGTTTTTCAATAATAATAAGTCCTTTTTTCAGACAGATTTTGCATGTTTCCATACTGCACGTACTCCAGAGCTGAGCCCACACAACTAATGGCGACACCTAGTCATGCAGTCTACACTGAAGGCTGTTATGGAGGAGTTTGCATGCAAAGTTTAGTGAGCACCAAAGGAATTGTATTCAGATGGATCTCTTACATAAGGAATGGGGCTGGTGCAGATACAGGCTGATTAATAACCGAGAGTATGAATAGAGCCAGTCTGGTCACAAGGGTTGGGTACAATTCAACTGATGGACAAAATCTGCATCTTTCTCTGAGCGTGATGTATGGTATAAGTATGGCTGATTAGCATACAGCTCTACCTGGGTCCATGGGTGATTGAATGCTTTAAAATGTATACTTCGCCCATACATTGTCATTTTGTTAATTGAAAAGTTCATTAACTCCTATAACTTTAATGAGCACGTATTTTATGTAAAAGCCGTGTGTAGCAGTGATAGATTTGTTGATTTCCAAGGTTGCACCCCATGCTGAGGAATTTTTACATCAATAACATAATCTTTGTACAGATCTACTTAGCCTACGAGGGACATCATGATCATTATTAAATGTAGCACATTGGAATATATTAATGCATCTGCTTTATCTCTCTAGCAGCGATCCATTAGATATCAAATCCTTGGACTCAGCAGACAGAGATGAACTCGTAGGTAGCAGACAGAGCCTCCACTCTGATTTTTTGCTAGATCTGAAAATGCCACTAATGCAGTCAACCCTCAAAGACTCAGGAAATCTCAGACACCAAGTGAGTGTTTCTACATGGCACATGGTATATTGTAATGCATCTATGAGAAACCTGGAAACATGCTGATACCGGTCCTCGAGATCTACCAATGGTCCACATTTTTTCAAATTGCCTAGCTGGAGCACAGGTGCAGTCATTACGAACTGTCACATTTTAAAACCTGCTGCATTAGTTCCTATTATAGATTCACAGGTTGCCTGAAAAACATGAACTGTTGCAGTTGGGTAACAAATAATTGTGCACCCCTCACCACCACTAAAATTTAACATTTGTTTTCTCAATGGGAGCTTCTGTTTTTTAACCTGCCTTTGCTTGGTGTGTTCTTATTGCTTAGAGCAACATCTTCATCTTTTGATCATCAGTTGCAGGTATGTTAGGATGTGGCTAGAATAACCTATATCTAATGACATCAGAATATTCACAGCAGTGTCTTTAGGCAAGGCGTTTTCTGATTTAATTAGAGGCAGTAAGCTGATTATCAGACATTGAAAATTATGCAAAAAAGCAGGAGAAATAAGCAAACATAAAAATATGCAAATTAAACTGTTCCTATATCTGTTTGATTTGATGTGAACAGATGGTTACAAGCTAATTCTCAAACATACCCTTCCTAAAAAAAAAAAAAAAACATACATTTGCATGTACTTACTTGGTGATCATGATATTAATGATAGGGCTGCATGGGGCTATAAGCAACAGATCGAGTTTATTACCATAAGGTGCTGGATACAGCAGTGTCTAGTGCAGTGATGGCTAACCATGACACTCCAGCTGTTGTTGAACTACACATCCCAGCATGCCCTGCATCAGTTTTAGTATGGCCAAATAGAAAAACTGTAGCAGGGCATGCTGGGATGTGTAGTTAAACAGCTGGGGTGTCAAGGTTAGCCATCACTGGTCTAGTGTGTACACTGTATGTTGCTGACCATGGATGCCCCCACACATTGGTACATCACTAGCTAAGGCCATGCTGCATGGCCCCCACTCCACCCCACTCTTATGGCCAGCAGTGGCAAGTATGTATGCCACATCACACAATAGGTACTCTTTACCTATCACGACGCCCATCGCGGGCATTGAATGCACTAAAAAATCGGGTGCGACGCGACCGACGCGATGCCCGCGATTTCCCATAGGGAACAATGTTAAATTTCTCAATTGACCCGATTTTTCTGTTCAATGCCTCAATCGACCCGATTTTTCCATAGGAAACAATGTTAAATGGCCCACAGAGGCCAAATAGGCACCCTAAAGTGAGAAATGGCCCCCACAATTGTTAACGCCACCCCACGATCAACGTGAACCCGAAGCGTGGCGAGCGCAGCGAGCTTGCGAGGGGCGGCGGTACGCGTCCTACGACCTTTTCATACCCCCACTATCCACGTCGGCGTGGAGTTGAGAATAGAATAGTGTGGCGAGCGCAGCGAGGCGAGGGGACACGGATACCTGTTTCCTATGGAAAAATCGGGTCAATTGAGGCATTGAACAGTAAAATCGGGTCAATTGAAAAATTTAACATTGATCCCTATGGGAAATCGCGGGCATCGCGTCGGTCGCGTCGCACCCGATTTTTAGTGCATTCAATGGCCGCGATGCCCGCGATTTTTTTACCTGCGATGCCCACGATCAAAATCGTGGGCGCCGTGCTAGGTAAAGAGTACCACACAATATATACACATATCTTATATCTAAGTACACATAACTTCATATCTTCTAGAGTTTGATTATTCCATATGTGCACAAGCAGGGGTATTCCTAAAACCTGGACTGTTGGATTGTCTTGAGGTCCATATTTTGAAACCACTGTGCAAAACCATCTTTTATCTAACCATGCAACTAGTTGATTGGTTGAATCAAAAATCTACTAATGTATAGGAGCAAATGACGTTCAGCAATTTGCTCCAACACCAGAAAATGGGTACAAACTGTAATTCAGACAAATTGGGTAAATCTGTTTAATGCTGCAAGTGGGTTCTTTACAGTCAGCAATGCAGGAGCCTATATTAAGAGACACGGAATGCTCCATAACTAATCCTCTAGAAGATGGTAATTATAGCAATGGGTTCTGGGTACCTTTAATACTCTACAGAGCCAAGAAGTTTTGTTGTTTAACCTATTAAGTGGTGTTTTTTTTATTTTAGGGAGTGCTCCCCACAAGTCAGTTTTTTTTGGAGAGTGGTACCTTTAGAAAAACCCACTGCTGATTGTCCTGGGCCAGGCAGCGCTGCTGTGCAATATATCAGCCGCTGCCTGGCCCTGCCCCTTGCTATGTGCGGCGTGACGTTGGGAATGTCATGCTGCAGACAGCCAGTAGGATGTAGCCGGGCAGCGGCTAAAGCTGAGCTCATCCCTCGCTCAGCACAGCAATGTTGCCCGGTGCCAAGGAGGGGGAGACCGTAGCAATCCCAGAAATTTTCCAGGAATGCCAGTGTTGGTACTGAAGCATAGCCTGGAACATTTCCGGGATTACCAGTGAAGGGGTTTTTTGTATCTGTATGTTCTAACACAATTATAGAATATAATTATGCATTCGCTGTCTTTAATCTCCAGACAAATGTTTGTGTTCATCCAGTTATGGATTAGAATACTTCAAGACTTAAAAGCTATTAAAATGCAACACCATCTTATAAATGTTGGCATATTCAATATTGTAAATTGGATACATTTATTAACTCAAGTTTGCATGGAGTTCTAAAATTCTGCATGAGTGATCCTGCGTTACTGTATATGTAATGTAGATGTACTTATTTGTTTCATTTGAAAGTAACTCCAGGCCCCCCCCCCCCTTTTTTTTTTACCTTGTTGGTATGGACCTGTGTGCCTGCTACATTATGCTTATATTACGTTGCTCAGTAACTAAACGAGGAATATTGATTCTCATAGGATAACAAATGTTAGAGCATATTCTATCCTACTTACAGTACATAAGTGGTGAGTTAGTAGTGCTAGGCTGATTGAGCTGGGGCTTGTACGTTAACCATAAAGCCTGTTTATAGATTAGATATTGTATTATTGCTGGGTAACCTCTTTTTTTTTTTACCTGCGTATTATTCCACTGCTCTGCAATTAATTTATAGTTAATGATTTACCATTTGATTTACACAGTAGCCATACTGTTGCGATGATTACAAGAAATAGAAACCACTGTAAATAGTAATTTTCTTTTTTTTATTCATGTGAACTGATTTGATTTACACATTAGAAATCCAGCTATATCTTTTAAGGGTGTGTATATTATCAGTTAATTTCTACAAACAGAAGAGAGTGAACATTTTTACCTACATTTAGATAAGTTATGTGTTAGGGTTATTCATTGACAATGTACAGTCATACTTGCCTTCCTGACCCTCTCCATGGAGAAAATGCTCTGTCCCTGGACTTCCCTGGTAATGTAGGATTGCCATCACCTGTGGTGAAACACCTTTCTTATCAATTACCTAGCTCCCCACATGTGATGGAAATCACACATTACCAGGGAAGTCCAGGAACAGAGCATGTTCTCCCTCATGGAGAGGGTCAGGTTGGCAAGTATGTGTACAGTGCATCCGGAAAGTATTCACATCACTTCACTTTTTCCACATTTTGTTATGTTACAGCCTTATTCCAAAATGGAATATATAAAATGTTTCCTTCAAAAACACACAATACCCCATAATGACAACATGCAAAAAAGTTTTTTGCCGATTTTATTAAAAATAAAAAACTAATAAATCACATGTACATAAGTATTCACAGCCTTTGCCATGAAGCATAAAATGAGCTCAGGTGCATCCTGTTCCCACTGATCATCCTTGAGATGTTCCTACAGCTTAATCCAACTGTGGTAAATTCAGTTGATAGGACATGATTTGCAAAGGCACACACCTGTCTATATATGGTCCCACACTTGACAGTGCATGTCAGAGCACAAACAAGCATGAAGTAAAAGGGATTATCTTGTGGTACAAAACAATATCTGCTGCTTTGAAGGTCCTATTGAGCACAGCGACCGCCATCATCCGTAAATGGAAGAAGTTCGGAACCATCAGGACTCTTCCTAGAGCTGGCCATTCATCTAAACTTAGTGGTCAGGGAGAAGGGCCCTAGTCAGGAAGGTGACCAAAAACCCGATGGTCACTCTGTGAGAGCTACAGCATTCCTCTGTGGAGAGAGGGGAACCTTTCAGAAAGACCACTATCTCTGGAGCAATCCACCAATCAGGCCTGTATGGTAGAGTGGCCAGACAGAAGCCCCTCCTTAGTAAATAGCACATGGCAGCCCAAAGTGCACCTGAAAAACTCTGAGACCATGAGAAACAAAATTCTCTGGTCTGATGAGACAAAAATGTAACTCTTTGGCATGAATTTTGCATACTTTACCTTAGTGGTGTATGGCTTAGGTATGAAAGGATATTATTGTGTTTATGTTCTTTTTCTGTACATTGCAGGAATTATGTTCGCCAACAACTAAGTTGCAGCATTTATTGACGGAGTCTCGTCAGATGGTGGCAGATCTTGAACTGGGTTCTCTGCTCTCCGGTCCCTACTGCAGCTTCAGCAAGCTAGTAAGCCACAATGTAGTAACTTGTCATGGTTGTAAAACAATAAAAAGAGTGATAATTAATAAACTTTCTGCTACTTAAACAAAATAAGTTTGACCTGGCTTTGTGATATGAATTTAATGAAGCCATTCATGTATTGCCTATTATGTACTTTTGCTGTACCTAAATGGCTTCTGTCTGCCCTAAATTAATAATAATCGTTTCCAGCCAACATTCTCAGCATTTTGCATACTGTTATGGAATATGAATGTGTCAGCTTGGGTGCCAGAAGACTGACCAGCAGTCCGGGATTCTTTACACCGATGCCTGAATCCCGGCAGCTAAAAGCCGGGCAGCAGCTATACTCCCTCGTGGGGAATAGAATAGGTGGCGAGCTGTTATACCACGACTGTTATACCACGACTGTTATATCACACCCGTTCGCTCGGACATTCATAACATTATTTGCTTCTGATACCAAAACTATAAGCATTTATATGTAGTTGGTCTATCTTTTTCTCCTGTTATAACCTCCACTGCTGTGAAAAGGATTTAGACCAGGCTTGTCCAACCTGCGGCCCTCCAGATGTGCTAAAACTACACATACCAGCATGCTTTGCCACAATTTGGCTATTAGGAAATGCTAGAATGATGGCAATGCATGCTGGGATGTGTAGTTTTAGCACATCTGGAGGGCCGCAGGTTGGACAAGCCTGATTTAGACTACATTGTGGAATAAGGCTGTGGGATTAGCAATTGTTCAATCACAAGAGCGTTAGTGAAGTTGGGCAGTAAGGCGTGGCTTACAGTCAGCATCACAATATTGTAGATGAGGGCTTTTGTAAATGAGAAATGGTGAACGATCCTCAAAATATCCACTAAAAGTGCCAGCATTGCTCACAGCGACTGTTCTTTTACTATAAATACAATCACAGCCAAGTCAGTTAATTGAAGTTTAGTTAAATATTGCACCCCAGAAACAAAGTCGCTGTGAGCGGTGCTGGCATTTTTTAGGGCTATTTTGAGGATCTGTCACAGCAACATTGGAACTCAAAGGATTAATAAAAATGTTTGCTCGTCAATTTTCACAAATTCCCTTGGCACTCAAAGGGTTAACCTTTGATCACAAGGCCATTGTCATGCTTCTGTGTTATAGTGTGTACACACGGTGCGATATGGCTTCCGATGTTGCCGATATAGTGAACATCGGAAGCCATATCGCATGCTGATTGTGTGCTTTTTTAGGGCTTGCGAGCCTGATGTGCTGCCGATGCGCGCTCCCGTTTGAGCTCAAATCGGCAGCCAAATAGAGAGGGCAGGCAAGACTATATAGTGCAGATCGCCACTATGTAGTCAAAATTGTGCCTCTTCAGCATGCCGTGCTATGCGAGTCCCGGTACGATCTGATCCTATCGGGACTCGCATAGCACAGTATATTTACTGTGGGTACACACCATAAGATCCTTTTGTCTTGTGAATGTCATATGTTTACTTTTATTTGCACATTTGCTTTTGCTTATACAGAAAGAAGCGTGGGTCATTTTAGATAGATAAAATAATGTAATTTAAGTGGGTGGGACAGTTGTAGTATTCCCACTCCCTATAATAATGATGTTTGTGGTGGTAGCCGATTTAATGTCAGGTACTGGTTTCTGTAGCAAGGACTTAATGGTTGGTTGGATAGGAGGCAGATTTTCTAATGATTGGTTTTCTTTATTTTCTTCATTCTATAGAACACAACAGAAAGCTCCCTGGAAACCAATATTCAACAATTAGATAACACGGTTTCTACAAAAGAGAATTTGGAGCATTCATGGTAACATATTTATGTAAAATTTTACAAAATATAAACTGGATTACAGGTTGAGGAATCCAATATCTGAAACCCAACATTTGTGTAGCTTTCAGATGGTTCATTATACACAAACTTTTGTTTCATGCACAAAACTATTATAAAATGTATAACATTACCTTCAAGTCATGTGTATAGATGTGGGTCCTATTCCAAAGATATCTCATTTTGACATGGAAATATTCCAAGATACAGAAGAATCCAAAATCTAAATGACTTCTGGTCCCAAGTATTTCACATATGGGAAATTCAACCTGTACAGTACATCTCATCTGTGCTGCTCTGGTAGTAGTGGGAAAACCATTACTGTAACAGGATATTCATGGTGACTTTACCTCTCTGTGCTTCTGCTACTGATGTTCACCCTAGTTATGTGCCTGGGTCATTCAACTGTTTATACTGGGTAGGTCAGGAGGACATGTTGCACATTGGATCCATGCTTATTGACATCATCAGGCACTGGATTTAAAATTGTCCATACTGTAACAATATCTGAGCAATAGGTACTATTAGCATCTGTGTTACTGTTAGATGTTTTTTGTGCGGTAACCCATTGCAGCCTCGCATATATTCCAACATACCTGTGCACAATTGACCCAGAGCTCATCTGCAATCTGCTTAGTAGGACTAGTGCCGGGGCTGTAAGGAAACCTGTGACCTCTTGCGGGCATTCCTATGCATAGACAGCACTTCATTTACTTTCTGTGTCCCAGGGGAGCCAAGGGCTAAATTTTATTTACTTTATGTACCTTTGACCTTTATTGTGTGACAGTCACACAGGTTAACTACAAGCCTAAAGGCTACACTATGCAATTTGGGCCTGATTTCACCCAATACTGGCAGATTGGGCCCTGAAATCAGGTGGAATCAGCCCAAATAGCATGTGTCTAACATCCAATCTGATGCGCGGTCCTGTGCGCATCGGATCGGACCCGGAGATCATACGTTCTGTACCTCCCGGTGGCATCGCATGCAATACATCACATGCAGAAGGGCCGCATGAAATGTATCGCATGCGATCCTGCAGCTCAGGAGGGTCATAGGGAATTGGATGCGACTTCTCCCGCAGAAGAAGTCCCATAGTGTATTGGGACCTTAATGCCCTACATAGATTAAAATAAAGAGCCGTTCTGGTTTTATATTGTTTAACCAATTTTGATCAATGTATTCAATTGTTAAGATTGCTTACAATATCACAAATATCTATTACAATTTAATTCAGATTTGAATTTATTTAAGCCTTCAAAAAGTGCAGAGTCCAGATAGCAAAAATGTTTATACTGTAATAGTCCTGCCAGGAAAATACAATGTTTCATTTATGGGGGGGGGGGATGTATTTGTGTTTTGGGTTCAGGACACATTTATATGCAGTGTATCCAATGGAACTTTTAGAATAGGCAGTACAGTTTTAATTAATTTTTTGTTAATGCAGTATGATCATTTGTGTTTTTCTTTTTGCTCAACAGACTATTTTTTTCTAACTGAAACACAGTATCAACTACCTTAAAGTGTTGAAGAATGAAGAAACCTGCCAATTCTACCATCTTACAGACTATCATTAGATACTATACAAGTTTTAAGCAGTAATTGCAACAAGGGCAATGATATTATTTTTACCAAGTATACACCAAATCCTATATTGTTACTTGAATCTGTAATTTATACACCTGTATCAAATATCATGTTTTGTGTAAGAACCTTGCAATGATTTCATGTAAATGAATACAGAGCAAAGCTTGGATGTTTTATAGAGTGTATGACAGATATAGGTTCTACATGTACAGTAAGTTGACCACTCCTGTGCGATGCTGCTTTTAGCCATAGCATTAAACACGTAGCTTCATGTAATTTACCTCAGGAACAAAACACATGCTGCTTAAGTGATTAAAAGGACATTTAGATAACCACTTTTTAATTACCCATAACCCAACATGTCCCCATAACCCAACATGTAGCAAATAGGGAGTCTAATGCTTTGCTATACAAAGTATGACGACCTTCACTGGCTTGTCCCTCACAGCACTGTTTTCTCTTAATTTAGTGACTTCATTACAGAATGCTTCTTCAGTGTCTCTAAAACTTAAATGACCTTTACTCCCCCTGTCTGTTGAGGTCCTCAAGGCCTTGTTCTTGGTAACTTTCATTCTTTATACCTTTTCTGTGAATAAACAGATAAACTCTTATGGCCTCACCTAGCAACTTCCTAACACATTCTTCTCTTTAACCAAATGTGTGTAATTCTCTATCCAATGCTACCTATGCAGCATACACACAAATCAAACTTTACTTTCTCTTTCAATGGTCCTGGTGACACAGCTCAACATTGGGATGTAGGAGGGTCCGCAGGAGCCAGGCACCTATCCTAAAGCTTTTGGAGGGTAGGCTCCTCCCTTCTGCATCCCAGATTCCTCAGTTCGTGTTAGGTGCCCACTGGAGTGGGTGCTATTCTAAATGGCTGCTGGAGCAGCCGAAGGATTAGAGTTAGTTAGGAGTCTTTTATTTTATTAACTTTTACACTAGCTAGGTAGGCACAGTGTGAGGATTCTCACTGAATCCTCACACTGACAGCGCAGCAGGAGCTGATAGAAGCGCGTCCTGTCAGCTCACTGTGCACAGGGGAGACACTGTCTGGTCTCCCTGTGCAGCGCTTACAGCTTCTATTAAGAAGCTGCCTGGGCTCCGGAGCGCTCTGAAACCGGCTTCACGCTAAGTGGGGATCATGGGGGACAGGCGCTCCGTGATGGCGGCGGCCATTTTCTGCGGAGCTTACAGGCATGTTCCAAGTGGTCCCCAGCAGAGGGGGAGACACTGGAACTTGAGATCCTGCAATGGGAGCGGCTGTCTGGGGGTGGTTGGCGCCAAAAGCCACGGACCCCGCAGCAGCAGGGACTTGGTCTCTTCCCTCACTCTGTTTTGGCGCCATTCGGAACGCTTGCAGCTGAGCTGGCTGACAGATCCTGACAGAGTGATTGGATTTCCTGGGCATCGTTTCCCCACTTCTGAAGGCTTCAGACAGATAAGTGACTGAGTACATTGGCTCTGTATAAAACGCCTGTACAGTGTGCGCTGTGACTGTGTTATTTGTAGAACATCATGTCTGAGCAACAGTCTGTGGCTTTGGGGGAGGGAGCCCTTAATGCATTGAGCACTTGCAGTGTTTGTACACTGAAATTTGCCCCTGAGCAGATGGCCAAGGGGGGCTTGTGTATTACTTGCGCTGCTGTGAGACCCATTGGGAGTGAACCCCAGAGGGTAGAGCAATCGGAGCCTGCGTGGGCCAGTGCCCTGGGCAGGTCTGTGAATGCCTTAGTGCAATTGCTGGACAGGCAGAGTGATGTGTTGGTAGCTTCCCCGAGACCTAGTTCATCATCTCAGCAATCCTCTGGCTCCTTGCCTCTGACCCAGGCAGATCCTAGCTTCTTACAGGTCATGCAGGATACTGCAAAAGGGATCAGCAGGTTTAATGTTTTGTTAGACAAATTTGATGGTGATACTGTGGGGACCCCTTAAAGGTCTTATTCAGTGCCATTGCTTGTTGCTGATGAGGAGGGAGAGTACACAGACATCCCCTGGGATCAGGGTGATGATTCTGAAGAGTCCTCAGCCTCAGGGGTGGAGGACTTGATTACTGCTGTTAAGCAGGCTTTGAATTTGTCTGTGGAGGATAAAACTCCTGCAAAGGGTGTTTTTAAACGGCAGCGTAAGGAGACTGTTACCTTCCCTGCGGATGAAGGTTTACAGGATCTATTGGAAGGGGCTTGGAAAACGCCCGATAAAAGGCTGCAGATGCCTTAGATCATTTTAAGTCTATACCCCATGCCTGAGGCTCATGCAGACCTCTGGGAAAAAGTTCCGGTGGTGGATGCTTCTGTGGCTCGGCTTTCTAAAGCCACAGTGCTACCTGTCCAGGGGGGGGCAGCATGTAAGGACCCCATAGACAAAAAGCTGGAAGGTAACCTCAAGGCAATATTTGAGGGGGTAGGCTTCACTGTACGCCCGCTTATAGCATCAGCCTGGGTCTCTAAGGCCATGATTGTGTGGGCCAATGACCTGTGTACAATTTTACATGCTGATCCATGTGTGTTGCTGAGAAGCTAAAAGCAGCTGCGGAGTATGTGCTTGAGGCTGAGAATGAAAGTCTCAAAATGGCTTCCAGAGTTTCCACAGTGTCCGTCAATGCCAGTAGAATGCTTTGGCTTAAAGCCTGGGAAGCGGATAATGAATCTAAAAACGCCTTAGAGGCTTTAGCTTTTAAAGGAAAGCTGTTGTTTGGTTCAGAGCTGGAAGAGATTATTAAGCAGGCCACGGGGGGCAAAAGTACCTCCCTGCCGGCTCCTGCAGCTAAACAGGCCTCAAGGTTTTCTGCTTTTAGGCCGTCCTTTTGGCCCTCCCCTAGAGGGGGTGCGTCCTTTCGTGGACAGTCCTTTAGGGGAAAATTTCAGTCCTCCAGGGGCAAGGCCCCTAAGTCAAAGTTTGGTTCCTTTAATAAGAAACCAAGCACCAAAGGTGAGGACAAGCATGGTATTCTAGCCCACGCTGCTGAAAAGCAGGGTACGCAGTGTATTGTGTTTTATTGAGTTTTAAAATGACCGAATGTCTTTTGAAAATAAAAGCAATATTTGCACTATGAAGCGCTTCTCTTCATCTCTCTATCCAGATATATATATATATATATTTAGCTATTACAAATCTATAACCATAAAACCGTCTCGTTTTCGAAACAATATATACAGTTAAAAAAACATTATTAATAAAACCACTGCTTAGGTTTAATATCATAAGTTAGCCGTTATACATCTAACTTTCATAGTACATTATGGTTCATCCTATTTGGGCTCTCTCACAGCCCAAGCTCAGTTTATATAGATCTTTCTTAAGGTTGCTAATGTATTAATAGCAATTTTATAACACCACTAGCTTGAAAGGGATGCAGTTATCCCGGCAGTCGGAATCCTGACGCCGAAATCCCGACACTTTCTCCCTCGGTGGGACACGACACCCATAGAGGGAGAATAAATCCACGATCCACGTCCCCCCCTTGTTGGGATTTCGGTGCCGGGATTTTGAATGCTGGGATTCCGACCACCATCCCGGTGAATGGTTCGTATCCCGCTTGAATGGTTAATGTCACTTTCTCCTCAGCTCTCTGGTATCTTCTCTTCTGGTTAGCCAAACAAGTTGTTAGTTTGTTGAAAAGGCTTTTCTGCTATATTTGTAGACAGTGTCAAGTGTCCCAATTAGAAACTCATAAAAGCAGATGCAGTATAAAGTGAAACTAGAAGATTAACCAAGGTTAATATGGTGCGCTTATTCAGGAGGTGCTTACTTAAAGCTGCTGCTTTGGTACTTGTGAGTTATCTGGGCGCCCGATTTTTGATCGGGTCCCAAAAAATCGCGTCGCATCGCGTGTTAACCAAATGGCATGCGATGCGACGAGAGCAGCACCCGATTTTAGCAGTGGACCCGATTTTAACATTGGAATCAATGTAAAATGGTCCCTGAGACCCGATTTTACATTTATTTCAATGAAAAAATGCCCAAAACCCCCAAAAAGTGACAAAAGTGAAATCCCACCCCCATTGTTAACGCCACCCCACTAATGACGCCAACCTGAAGCTTGGCGAGCGCAGCGGTACGCGTCCTCCGACCTTTTCATACCCCCACTATCCACGTCGTCGTGGAGTCGAGAATAGAATAGTGTGGCGAGCGCAGCGAGCCACCGAGCCCGAAGCGTGGCAAGCGCAGCGAGCCCCTCGAGGGGACGCCGACACCTTCACAGCTATCCGAGTCCCCTCGCGGGCTTCACAGGTGTCCGCATCCGCTCGCCACGCTTCGGGCTCGCTGCGCTCGCCACACTATTCCATTCTCAACTCCACACCGACGTGGATAGTGGGGGTATGAAAAGGTCGGAGGACGCGTACCGCTGCGCTCGCCACGCTTCGGGTTCACGTTGATAGTGGCCTGGTTGTGAACATCCGATATTATTCATCAATATCATTCATATCTGACACATTAAGGACAACAGAATTTAAGGAATAACTGTAATTATCATATATCAGCAATAAATTAGAACAACAAGAACACATATCATACAATCATTAATAGGCGTAATTACTTAGCCAACAAACTTAGAGCATGTAGAATGCGTGTAAATGGGCTGTCACCCGCCAGGCACTTTCGCCACACAAATTCTTGCATGTAAGAGTCAAGGTGATGGCGGGCTGTGCCCCGCTGGCGTTTGTTACGCCACTTTGCACACCCCCATAGTCTTTCTATATTTTGTGTGTGTGCTCCAGTGTCCGGGTCCACAAAGTTATATCTGTGATTGACCCTCAAGTGATTGTATCCAGCCCGCTCCAGTTCTGTGGTATTATAGGCACGCCAGCAATCACTTACAATTGTAGTGCCAGCCTCGATATGCTCTGCAATTGCGGTCATCAGGGTCGTCGCATCTCTCTTTTCCACAGGCAACATGAAACATTCCCCTGTTTTGCGACACACTCCTCCAAAGACCCACTGCTGTGGGAGAACTCTGCCGACATTCGCTTGTCTCTTTGCAAACAGCGACTCATCTATCTCCACAATTTTGCCTGCTCCACCAATACGGCGTTGAGGCTGGGACATGAGGTCGCATTAACACGCCTCCCGCATCAAGGCGTTGTAGAAGATAGCCGTCTTATTGCAGATATTCAGATGTTTGTCACAGAAGTCTATGGATGTCAGTTCCTCACTCCAGCAGAAAATAAATCTGAGGATTGTCATAAATGGAAGTCTGCATCCAGGGTAAAATAGTGAGGCCCGCAGACTTTGCTTTTTGCCACAGCTTTTTATATAGCAGCGCCATTTCCACTCCTTCACGGACAGGCGCATTGGGTGTCCATTTGGACAGGTAGCTGTTGATGGAAGAAGCCCATTGTCCTGCATGAACTTCACAGTATCCTCTTCCGTCTTGGGGAGGCTGAAGATACTGCCCGGCAAAGCCATACCGTCAAATACGATGAAAGGGGCAAAATGGGCCAATATCCAAAGAAATGGAATGAAAATTTCTGAAAAATACCCTCACGAAAAGTCTCATACACAGCACCACAGCAAACCACTTGTTTTCTCCTGTCAAAACTCCCTCAGAGTGAAATTGTGCCAGATGTGGCAGAGGGCGGGATTACAATTGGGCGGGATGGGTTAAAATCGCATCGCGTGCCATTGTATACCATACAATAGCATACAATGCGACGCGATTTTGTCTTCAAGGAAATTTCAGGGGAAATCGCGTCGCATCGTATTCTTAATGTACTGTCATATAATTTCAACATCGGGCGCCCGGATAATTCACAAGTACCGCTGCTTTTGTGAGGGATGGTCAATCCCTGATTGAAAGAAAGGAACAAAGTGTTAAAAGCAGCGCTTTCAATGAATAATGTAGTCAAGTGAATCAATTAATAAACACTTAGGGGGGTATGCAATCTGAGTCGTGCTCCCGCAGCCATCTCCCGATGGTGGAGATGGCTGTGGGGCCCTATTCAATGCTGTCTTCCCCGACAGCATTGAACAGGGGTTCTCGGCAGAACGAGCCCGACATCACAAGCTGTCGAGCTCGTTCTGCCGAGAAAAGCCGGAAATAGGCAAACTCCCGGCCGGAGCTCGTCTATTTCTGTCCTCAGCTCGTGGCCACGCCCCCTTCTCGCCGCTCGGCGGCCGGGACATTGAATCCCGACTGCCGAGCTCCAGGCGAGCAAAACAAGAATGGGACAGGGGCACGGCTGTCACGCTAGCTCGACAGCCGTGCCCCTGACATTGAATACCCCCCTTAATAAACAATATAAAAATATATTTTAAAAATCTATAAAATAAAGATAGAAGATATAAGCATGTGCAATTGGATATTTGGACCCGATGGTATTAATAACGGTCCTGAGTTGGATGCTAGGACCAATCTTAAACCTCACAAACTATGTGGTCAATCCTGTATTACCGGTAAGTTAGCTTCTCTTTGAAAATACCAAATAAACAATGTAGCCAATGTACTGTATACTCTAGTCACAAATCTATAGTGCCTTAATAGGTATCTATAATATAAATAGAACTGAGGTTAAATCAATCAGCAATGCAGTCACTGGTATATATGCGGAATCGTGATCCTTTCCTGAATTACAGTCTGTGTAGCCTGTACTATTGTAATAGCTGCATTTGACAGCTACAGAATGTCCTGTTCTCAGCAGCACAGTCCAGATTTCTGCTACAAATCTAAATGGATGAATGCTCACACATGATTTTTCCTTTTACATACAAGAGATTTAAGAAAAATGTTTGACTTGGTGTCTGGCTCATTAACAAGACTTTGTTCAGTTAATGGCTCATTCTTGTATATCTAGCTCTCGTTACACAATAAAGCCTTGTACAGAAATGGGCAATAAAATGAATCACTTGTTTAACAGTTGTCAACACAGACTGTCTAAAAGTACGATGTCATAAATATCGAAAACAATTTAATTGCATGATTAATAGATGCAAACAATATAATCAAGCAGTTAAATGTATATAGGAAAGACGGTACTTGTGTAATAGCACGGCGCCGGGCTATACTACGCTTTCAGCGTAGGCTAAGCTACTGTACATTGTCAGCGTAGCCCAACGGCTGCTTAGCGTAGTGACTCTGCGGCAGCCCAACGGCTGCCTAGTGTAGTTAGTGTAGTGACAGCTCAACGGCTGCCTAGTGTAGTTAGCATAGTGACTCCGCGGCAGCCCTGCGTAGTCAGCATAGTGTCCCTGTCGGGCAGCTAGTCACCCTACTGTCCCCGAGAGCTGAAGCTCTGTCCCTGGCAAGCCTAGTGAATGCCTCTCACACAGCGCCGGTAACCACCAGATCCCCTGCGCTGGCGGACGCCGGCGAAGAGGGGATCATGCGGTCGCCGGCGGGGAGGCGTTCCATCTCTCTGAAATGCAGGAGCGTCTCAGTAATTATTGTGGCAGGGTACGGCAACCTTGCCCATGTCCGCTTCAGGGAGACAGGGTTAAGGGGTTCTGTAGCACGTGCATCTCATGCACAAAGGGTGGGGGTGCGGGCGCAAGTGCGTCTCATGCACTCATTTGCCAGGGCTCCATGTTACATACTGGCAAATGCCTCCTTTTCAAACCCTCACTATCCACACCAGCCTGAAGTGTGGTGAGCGCACGCGTTACGTGTCCCCCCGACCTGTTCATACCACTATCCACGTCGGCGTGGAATTGATTTTATAAAGTGTGGCAAGCCACCGAGCCCGAAGCGTGGTGAGCCCCACGATGGGATGTGGATTAATTTACATGTATTCTGCGTCCCCTCGCAGGCCTCACGGCGCTGGCCACTCTGCGCTCGTCTCGGGATATGCCCCCAAACAACCACTGTTGAGGCAGGAAGCGTACGACATGACTTTTTCTCTGGACAAAGAGACTTTCGTCCACCTCCACTAAATTGGTCATAAAATGTCTTCTGAACTTCATCTAAGTCACAACAAAAAAAGTCTGCTTCATCTAATACCACACAAACAATTATATGTTCTCAGGTTTTTATTGAACACAATGTAAACATTCACAGTGCAGGATGGACTGTTGGATTTAATAACTAATTGACTCTATTTTGGCAGCAATAACACCAACCAAATGTTTCCTATAGTTGCATATCAGACGTGCACAACGGTCAGGATAAAGTTTGGAGCATTCCCCTTTACAAAACTGTTTCAGATCAGCAATATTCTTTGGATGTCTGGTGTGAATTGCTCTTTTGAGGTCATGCCACAGCATCTGGGGTTGAGGTCTGGACTCTGACTGGGCCACTCCAGAAGGCGTATTTTCTTCTTCTGAAGCCATTCTGTTACTGATCTACTTCTGTACTTTGGGCTGTTGTCCTGTTGCATCACTCATCTTCTGATGAGCTTCAATTAGTGGACAGATGGCCTTAAGTTCTCCTTCAAAATGTCTTGATAAACTTGGGAATTAATTTTTCCGTCGATCGCAATTTGTCCAGGTTGAAATATCATCAGTTAAGGTGTTCAATCCACGGCTGTTATCTACAAGACAGGCTTGTCCCAGCTGGGACTCGCCTGTTACAGAATTGCCTCTCTGTGGAGGAGAGTCTGTCTTGTCGAAAACAGCTGTTGATTGAACTCCTTAACTGCTGATATATCCACTTAAGCCCCATACACGCTAGTCAACTTTTTAAAAGAAATTGCTCACTTTGGGACTTCTGAGCGTTATATTTAAAAAAATAATTTAGTGCTTATGATCAATATCATTAATGATGTGCACTTTTGCACATAATTAACACCCCCATCATCTGTTTTGCATGCATCATCTCATCACCAAGGCATGCAAGCAGCCCTCCTGTAACTGACTATGTTGTTTATTTATAGAGCCTTTAGCCTAATGTGTATGAGGTTTTAGTTCTATCACACACTTGTTTGTGTATGTGTGTGTATATATATATATATATATATATATATATATATCCAATGACGTGCCGGATTATCGATTTTGACGGATTAACGGTGGAGCTGGTAATATGTCAAATTTGTTCACTAATTTTGCACCATCAGTACATTTCTACTGCAAAACTATTTATTACATTTTACTACTTACTGTATAAGCAAAATGGGTATCAGGTACGTTTTGAACCAACATTAACCATAAGTGCAGTATGAATGATACAGTCACTACAAGTACAGTACTCTAGACCTTTCTGCAACAGGACAGTAACTCTAACCCTCCTGCAGCCTAACACCCACTACAACCTACCCTATACCTCCACAGCTGAACTCTAAACCTTCCACAACCCAACTGTATTACAACCTACTCTAATCCCTCTGCAGTACAACTCTAAACCTTCCACCGCCCAACTTCTATTACAACCCACTCTAATCCCTCTGCAGTCCAACTCTAAACCTTCCACAGTCCAACTCTAAACCTACCATATCCCAACTCCTATTACAACCTACAGTACTGTAATCCTTCCACATCCCAACTCCTATTACAACCTACTCTAAACCTGCCACAGTCCAACTTCTATTACTACCCACTCTAATCCCTCCGCAGTCTAACTTTAAACCTTCCACAGACCAAATCTAAACCTTCCACAGACCAACTCTAAACCTTCCACATCCCAACTCCTATTACAACCTACAGTACTCTAATCCTTCCACATCCCAACTCCTATTACAACCTACTCTAAACCTTCCACATCCCAACACCTATTACAACCTACGGCACTCTAATCCTTCCACATCCCAACTCCTATTACAACCTACTCTAAACCTTCCACAGCCCAACTTCTATTACAACCTACTCTAATCCCTCTGCAGTCCTACTCTAATCCTTCCACATCCCAACTCCTATTACAAACAACTCTAGACCTTCCACAGCTCAACTCCTATTACAACCTACTCTAGACCCTCCACAGCCCAACTCCTATTATAACCCACTGTAAACCCTCCACAGTCCAACTCTAAACCTTCCACAGCCCATATTCCCCTACAACCTAATCATCAGCTTGGGCTTGAAGTATTTCAGTTGGGACACTTGCATCTGGGATGTCTGGGGAACAGGGACCTGTTCTAGAAGTTGGGGGAATTGGAGATGCTAGTGTACAGGTACTGCTATGAGGCACATTCTTGCATAGCTTCTTAAACATGACATCAAGGTAAGGTTGTTTCTTAAGTTTTGACCTTTCCCTGTACAGTTTTTCTTTCATCAAGTGAAAATGCATTAGTTCATGTTCTGTCACAAAGTTACATTGTTCTAGTCCTTTGATTAGCTCACTTGTCATCTCAATCAGCTTGTCAATACCAGCGGGGATTTCAATTACATCTTCTTCACTGTCACTATCATCACTTTCAATGCTTTTTGCAGGATTTAAAACCATATCTATAATTTCACACTCAGTACATTGACTCAATCAAGTCAACCTCCAGTTTAATGTAAAATCATGCACTTGGGTCTCAAAAATCCAAAGACTAAATATAGTATAAATGGCACTATAATGGAAACTACTAAGGAGGAGAGGGATCTAGGTGTCACTGTTTAAAGTGACTTAAAGACAGGTAGACAATGTAACAGAGGAATAAAAAAAAGTCAGATGCTTGGTTGCATAAGGAGAGGAATCGGCAGTAGAAAGAAAGAAGTAATAATACCCCTGAATAGGCCTAAAGATGTGCAGTACGATCCGGCTTCTGACACAAAATACTTTTCAAAACACTCTAACATTAACTCAGTGGTAATCCATCCATTTTTATTTGCACAGTAAATTACAGGATACACTTTTTAAAGTCCTAGGTCATTTACTTTTTCTGATCACTGGTGTCTTAGGGGGTTATTTTGGTTCACTCTTTCTGACTAATTCCTTCTTAGATGGACAAAACCATGGGCCTTATTTTGGTTCATTCTTTCTGACAAAATCCTTCTTAGATGGACAAAACCATGTGCACTGCAGGGGGGGCAGATGTAACATGTGCAGAGAGAATTAGATTTGGGTGAGTAATTTTGTTTCTGTGCAGGGAAAATACTGACTGCTTTTTTTTTACACTGCAATATAGATCTCACTTTGAAGTAAAACCCCACCCAAATCTAATTCTCTCTGCACATGTTACATCTGCCCCACCTGCAGTGCACATGGTTTTGCCCATCTAAGAAGGATTTTGTCAGAAAGAATGAACCAAAATAAGGCCCCATGTGCACTGCAGGTGGGGCAGATGTAACACGCAAATAGAATTAGATTTGGGTGGGGTTTTACTTCAAAGTAAGATCTATATTGCAGTGTAAAAATAAAGCAGTCCATATTTTCCCTGCACAGAAACAAAATAACTCACCCAAATCTAATTCTCTCTGCACATTTTACATCTGCCCTCCCTGCAGTGCACATGGTTTTGTCCATCTAAGAAGGAATTTGTCAGAAAGAGTGAACCAAAATAACCCCCTTAGTGAGTTCCGGCAGCATTGGAGCAACCTAGGACAGTAACTCTGTCCTTAGATTGTTTAAATCCTGTGGGGGCTTCTTCATCCTCGATTGATAATGTTTTCCTAGGGGTGCATCGCCAATACAGTGCAGTTTCATCAGCATTATAAATTAGCTGGGGGTGAGGTTTTAGTTAGCCACAAGCTTTTTGAACTCAACCACATACTCAGCTGCTTCTTGGTTTTCAGACCGTTTTTCACCACACACTTTACGCATCGAAATTCCATGATGTGTCATAAACCTATGCAGCCATCCTTCATTGTAATCACACTCATAGTCAAGTTTTAGTGTTTATAGTGCAACCTAGCTTGTTCCTGTACCATGATGCCCGACAAGTCTTCACCATCACTCCGACATTATCAAAACCATTCCAACAACACTTGATCAAGCTCAGTGCTTATACTAGCTTTCATTGTGTTCCTAATGCGCTAATGCTCCTAGTGCGCTACTGTCACTTGTACTGTCTGCGGACGCCATAACAGCCCCACCGATGCCTGCTGTGTAACCTGCAGTGTCTGGAAGCTGTACCCACTGACACTTGGGGTATGGATCATTAGGTAGACAGCATGATGTTCGACAAGCATTTGGTCGACATGCATTTAGGAAGACATGCAGGAAGGTTGACATGACTGTAGGTCGACATGGGGAAGGTCGACAGTCAAAAGGTCAACATGGGGTTTTTCAAAATAGTTTTGTCTCGAATTTCGACACCGTCGACATGGACACTGAAATGTAGCACTGCTGCGCTCCCCATGCTTCAGGCACAGTGCCTCGCTAAGCTTGGCACACTATTTTATTCTACCACTACGCCAGGGGTGGACAACTATTTTGGCTGGGGGGCCACTTATCAAAACCAGAAAATATTCGAGGGCCGCACACATAATCACAAAATGCTTTAAGATTTTTTCAAGAATATTTGTTATGAATGTTACAAGACATACAGAAATATATACACACACACTTATACATTATAGATTTAACGTCGACATGCTCATCGCATGCAGTACCTGTACTTTCATTAAAAAGAAACTTGTTGCCCAAGACCTCTGGAGTGATGCGGATCCTTCCCACACTATCCACACACCACCGCGGACACCCAGGCAGTTACCCAGGAGAGTGAGTGCCGGTTGTCCACCACTTTATATATATAAATATATATATATATATATATATATACACATACACTGTGTGGGTGTGTATGTGTGTGTATATATATATATATATATATATACATTCACACACTGTATGTGTGTGTATATATATATATATATATATATATATATATATATATGGTACTTATGTAGTATCTGGGCTGCCGATTTTGTGATTGTATGCCTTACCTTAAGGCATACAATCAGATGCGATGCGATGCGATGCGATTCGATACGATGTTGCATAGGATTCAATGTTAAGAAGGTCCTGTTCATTTCCCCACTATCCAAGTGGGCATAGAGTTGATTTTATATAGCGTGGCGAGCGCAGCGAGCCACCGAGCCCGAAGCGTGGCGAGCGAAGCGAGCCCCGCGAGGGGACGCATATTTCTTAAAAAGTATTCTGTGTCCCCTCGCGGGGCTCGCTACGCTCGCCACGCTTCGGGCTCGGTGGCTCGCTACGCTCGCCACAGGTTTATATCCAACTCCATGCCCACTTGGATAGTGGGGAAAGGAAAAGGACCCCTTTTTCCCATTGAATTCTATGTTAAAATGGACTCAGACCATTTTAACATTGAATCCTATGGAAAAATCTTGACCATCGCATCGCATACGATTTGGTCGCATGCGATGCGATACGATACGATGCGATCCGATCCGATTTCTAAATCGGCAGCCCAGATACTACATAAGTACCATATATATATATAAACACTAATGCACATAAAATATTTGCCTGTTGCTTACTTAGCTGCCGTTTTGCCACCTCATAGATGTGCATGGCAAAAATCCTGCTGCACCCGCCCTGTACACGATTCAGGGAGCCTGGGAGGGGACGCGGAGAAACTTTAATACTGCTGCCGCCGCTGTTGATGCCTGTCTGTGCCTGCCGTGCACAGAACTTCCTGGAGCCTGGGAGGGTACCCGGCGACACTCTGTTACAGCCGCCGCCGTTAATGTCCGTCTGTGCATGCCGTGCACAGCATTTCTGGGAGCGTGGGAGAGGACGCGGTGACGCGGTCGCGCCAACCAATGGCGGGGAGGCAGCTGCAGCGTCATCACGTCCCCTCCCACGCTCCCTGTAATGCTGTGCGCGGCATGCACAGACGGACATTAACGGCGGCGGCATTAAAAAAAGAGTAAACAGTATGATGTCAATGACAAGCGGCTATGCAGCCGCTTGTCATACTAATATATGTTAGATCGGCGGGCCAGACCTAAGCGGATCGCGGGCCGCATCCGGCCCGCAGGCCGCCTGTTGCCCACCACTGCACTACGCCCTAGTGGATGGTAGGGCATGAAATACCGGCACATGTTGGCTCAAAAAAATTTGAAAAATCCCATGTCGACCATCCCAATGTCGAACTAATGACCCTGTCAACCTAACCCATGTCGACCTAATTCTTGTAGATCATCTGCTTGTAGACCTAATGACCGAATCCTGACACTTGCTTATGCTGTGTGTTCTGCCCATGTGTGGTACTTGCTGTGACCTTGGACACCATAACAGCCCTACCTACCTGTTACCTGCAGTGACCACGGAAGCTGTACCGTGACACTTTTGCGTATTGTGTGTTACGCCCATGTGCAGAAAATGTTCCGGAATAAAAGAGGTTCCGGGAAAACCGGTGGTGTACGTGTGTGTGTGTGTGTGTGTGTTAATGTTGTCTCAGTTATGTTGTTCATATAGTATATTTTTACATAGGCTTCTTTGTCCTACAATTGTTTGTATACACTTGGTCCAATAAATACTCAATATAATTATAGAAACAGGGTAAATGTGACAGCCTATGAGTTTCAGTCAACCACAACTTTTTTGATGATTTAATTCTAAGATCTAAAGCAACAATAATTTAAAATGTAAAAACCACATTAATTTGCCATTTAAATGATTGTACTTTTTTGCTCCTACGCTATTATTAACCTCAATAACATTCATTTCCACTCATTTCCAGTCTATTCTGAACACCTCACATTATTTATTAATTAAATATATCAGCCTAGGTAGAAACTGCTAGGTACGCAGTAGCACTGGCAGTGGGCACCAGACGGTAGATACGGCAGTACCAGACACCAGACGGGTAGATATGGCAGTACTAGGCTCAAGACAGATAGATACGGCAGTAGTAGGCACCAGCAGAATGATATTATAATAATAATTATATTGCAGTAGGTACTGGTTGGCAGGGCACCAGCAGCCTGGAATTAATTACAGTTATAGCACTGCAGGACAGGTATTATTTATTAATTAAATATAATAGCCTAGTAGGTAGGTACTACTAGGTAGGCAGTAGCACTGGCAGTGGCACCAGTGGACTGAGTAGGTACTGGCAGCCTCTATTCAGTGCAGGCACTAGCAGGCAGCACCAGTGGACTATATATAATATATATATATATAATATTATTATATGCACAGCACAGCACCAGAGGTAGGCCCCAGCACAGAGAATACAGTAGTACTACAAGTACACAATTACACACACACACAGCAGTATCATATCCCTTTTACACCAAAGGTTGGACCCGGGATATTGCCGCTCCAGTCCGGGGCAGGGCATGGTGTAAATGGGCTGAAAAAAAATAACACGGGTACTGTTCCCCGGGAATCTGACCCGGCAAATGTTCAGGGTCGGACACAGGCTTATCCGGGGCTCAGGGTGGTGTAAATGGTCATTATCCGGGTTATTTGGTGGGTAGAGGGGCGCAAAGAGCTGTTTGGTGCTTCTGCGGCTCTGGCAGATGATGTCATCTGCTGGAGACCGGCACAGGGCGCATGTAGCAGCAGCGTTACCACGCTCTCTCCTTCGGCACAAATATTGGTGTCGAGATCTAGACCTCTCAGCCAAGAATTGTGCTCTCCTCCTCCAAGTGTGAAGCAAGTAGCACAGGGTGAGAAGCTGCTTCAAACTCTCAATTGCTGAAAAGTACAGCACAAACTGCAACACAGCTACTCCGTCTGCCATCTTTGCTGCAATGCTGGGAGCAGAACTCACTCCCTCCCTTTTCCCTTTCTTGTGACCTCATCTCAAACAGCCCAAAGGTCCATTTTTAATGACACCAGCAAGGAAAGACAGGGCTGATCCGTTTTTAGTGTGAAAGGGCCTTACCCGGGAATAACCCGGATTGAATTGCAGTGTAAATGGGGTCTGAGGCAGGGCATGCCCTGGCAATTTCCCGTGTTCGATTTCCCGGGTCCTACCCGGTATTCTGGTGTAAAAGTGGTATTAGTTATTATCACTGTTACACAGCTGACTGTCCTTTGCTGGGGTGATCCCACCCTAAGCAGAGAGGAGGACAGAGTACACAGCAGCACTGAGGGAGACTGGCCCCAGCAGACAGCCCCAGCGACAAATTCAGTTCAAGCCCCAGCAGCAGCACCAACACACCCTCTCCCAACCCGCTCCTAGATTGGGGTGAAGATGGCGGGCGCGGGAGCTGCTATTTAAAGCCTCGCGAAATCCGTCGCCGGGCGATGACGTTTTGCCTGGGCGCCCGGATCCGAGTCAGGCAGGAAGCTCCGAGCACTGCTCGGAACCGGGCTCGGATTGATGACGTTCGTGTGGGCTTGGATCTCCGGAATCGGAGTCCGCACATCTCTACTCTAAAACAGGCAATGATTTCCTTGTGTAATTGGGAATAGACAGTACAAATGATAGGTCCTCCCTTCATAGGAACTATATTAGATCATGCGTGGGACTCTTCTTTTCAAAGTATATCCTTCAATGTGTAGCCTCCCCAGCCCCTGTGGTCAGGCTTTGTAATGTGGTTTCCTGTGAAGAATTCAACTAGAAATGATCTTAATGTCAGCAGCTGTATTGAAGTTTTTAGCTTCACACAGGGATATTGACTGGGATTTAACAACAAATTCATTGACATGGTGCCATGTTTTCACATACCACACACCACTTGCCTTCTGCATGGTATTAATAAAGAAATGTTTGCAAAATGTTTGTTCCTACAGTGTATCTGAATACGGGTGTGGGTTGTTAGGTCTACACCAACTAGGTCGACATGGGTCTAGGATCAACACAAGCATTAGGTCAACCTGGGCAATGTCGACCGTCCAAAGGTCAACATGGGTTTTGTTAATGGTTTTTTTTACCCGAATGTCGACACAGTCGACATGGGCACAGTTTAAAGTGCATCGCATCCCCTTGCTTCGCTCGCAATGCTTCGGGCACACTATTTTATTCTTCCACCACGCCCCAGTGGATGGTAGGGCATGAAATACCGCCTGTCGGCACATGTTGGCTCAAAAAACAGTGAAAAACCCAGTGTCGACATTTTGACTGTCGACCTAGCCCATGTCGACCTAATGCTTGTGTGGACCTAATGACTTGTCGACCTAGACACATGTCGACCTTGCTGCCTGTCGACCTAGTAGAGTCGACCCAATGCTTGTCGACCTAGTTGGCGTAGACGTAGTGGCCGTATAAGGCTGTATATGGTCAATTTATATACAGTACATGCCTTATATATAAAGTCATTTTTTCATATATATATATTTTACTAAAATATTTTGTCTTCTCATTGGGCTCTTATAATAGAAAACGTCAAGTTCAAAGTCTCCTCAATTGGAGTTTCAATGATAATAATTAAAGGGTTTTCTCCCACTTCTTTGGCTTCTTCTAAATCAAAGCTTGTGTTTCTTGATTTTTAAACAACTTTACCTAAACTGCACAGTAAAAGGAAAAGAAGCAAGTTGGTATAAGATAAATATATTCTGTAAAAGTCTTGGATATCTATGATCTAAAGTCAACCCTCAGCAGACTGATGCAGGTCTAACTGGCCACCATAGCTGCCTACCCTCCTGCATTCTGCAGGAGACTCCCTCTAATAGCAGCAATCTCCCTCTCTCCCACATTAGTCTAGCAATCTCCCTCATTTATCCTAACCCACATTAAACTGTTACATTTTTAGGGAAAAATGAAATGAGAGACAGATACAGTTACATTGAATCATCAGCACCATTTCCCAAGTATAGTAGCTCTTACTAACTGCTTTGGGGCTCATCTACATTTGGATATGTCATTTCAAAGATTCCTCTCAGATGTAGCAGTACACAACCACGCTTCTACAGTAGGTACCACTTTCACAAGCTCTTTTCACAATCTCTCCATATATGGAACTAGACACGCCCTTTGGGAGGAGCATGGCACGCTCCCTCAATGGGGCGCTGTGCAAAATTCTCCTACCAACTATAATCTCCCTGAAACTAGTTTTCAAAAGTAGGCAAGTATGCTGGCCACCCACATGGAAATGTGTATGTTTGGCCTAAACACTGGGTAACTTGACCAAACAAGTCACTTTGCACAGTATGATAGAGATTAGGCTGAATGAGAGGAACACAAGATATCGTGACATGATACTGAGATACTTTGGAGACAGAAGCTGAATCCGTTGACCAAGTCAATTTGTTTCTCTATATCCATGCACTGAAAACTAGATTGTTAAAAATAATGTACTATCACATTAAGGTGTCCAAACACACTGCAAGTTTTACTGCAAACTAAGACATTTAAAGGCGCAGACTATTTTTCTCTTAATTGATTTTAAGTAACGGTTAGAGATGCTTAGTATATCAATAGAAAGTCACACGGTTGCTAGGTGTGGTATGGGGCTCCGACAGTGGGTATCCCGAAGTCGGCATCCCGACTCCTGGTGCTCTGACAGGGGGGTGAGCGCAAAGAAGCCGCCATGCTGTGGGCCCGGTGGCTCGCTACAGGTTCTATTCTTCCTCAATGGAGGTGGTGGACCCCAACAAGGGAGCATAGCCCCTGTGAGTTAGGACCCCCCCTGTCGGAGCACCAGCAGTCGGGATCTCCACTGTCAGAGCGTCATCCGGCACCCCGGTTACCATGCTGATTGTGAAAATTGTGAATAATATTTAAAATGTTGATATTCTTAGGGGTAAATGTACTAAAGCTTCGAAACATGAAAAGAGGTGATGTTGCCCATAGCAACCAATCGATTCTGTCAATCATTTTCTAGGCTGCAATAGAGAATTTACAGAATCTGGTTGGTATGGGCAACATCACTTGTCTTAATTTTCATTAGTAAATAAACCATTGGGGGGGGGGGGGGGGCGGGGTATTCAATCCTGGTTTCCGACTGGCTGGACGTGCCGACAGACGGAATCCCAGCCTTTGCCAATGGCTTCTGACATCACATCGACAGTCATCTTCAATGTACTGAGCTTTGGAAATTCCGATCTGATTGCAGTACAAATTTGTCTGAAAAATGGGCAAAACCATGTGCACTGCAGGTGGGGCAGATGTAACATGTGCAAAGAGAGTTACATTTGGGTGGGGTGTGTTGAAACTGAAATCTAAATTGCAGTGTAAAAATAATGCAGCCAGTATTTACCCTGCACAGAAACAAAATAACTCACCCAAATCTAACTCTCTGCACATGTTACATCTGCCCCACCTGCAGTGCACATGGTGTTGCCCATTTTCCAAACAAATTTGTACTGCGATCAGATGTGAATAAAGGCCTAAGTGTGTACCCAAATCAGCTGCTGGCCCACATTCTGACTAGTAATGTTGAGATGTCATTAAAGCCCCGTACACACGGGAGAGATGGTCGCTGATGAAAGGGAACCTCTGCCGGGCGGTGCCACAGAGGGAATCAGCTGGTCGCAGGAGCAAGCTCCTGTGACCAGCGATTAGAACGGGGCTGAAAACGGCAGCCAGGGACCATATTCCCAGCGATTTCAGTCCCTATCGCCCCCATGTGTACACAGTTTAAGGATTGCTTTCTTGTGTAGTGGGCAGTGACCACGCTAGTTACATAGAAACATAACTTACAATTTGACCGCAGATAAGGACCACTTGGCCCATCTAGTTTAACTTTTTTTTTTCTTTAGATATAATAGTTTTAATTTGAGTAATTTTGATTAGGTAAGTAAAATAATACATACAGTACTATAAGAGAATATTTGGTCTTACGAACTAAAACCAATGATCTGTAATTGACTTGAATTTAATTAATAACATTTTCATATTGATGGAAATGTTAATTTTGCTATACAGTTAATAAAACTATGATGACTGATTATTTGTATGTGAAGTATATACTGAAAAGTACATGTGGTGGTATAGATGTAGCGCCGCTCATTCAGCCTACCTATGGCGGTTATACTGCCAGCCCGCTATGACGGCCCATGGCGCAAAGCATCGCAATACATTTTAACAGCTTGGCAATTGGCGGTGGCTCTGCCGGATGAGTGCAATACCAGTGATCATCCACCAGATGTCACTTTTTGAAATCTTCAGATATCAGGTTGCAAAATAGACCCACTTTTCCCCATTGACTAGAATGGACCCGTTAATTCAGACCAACCACGTTTCGTCTTCCATACGAACCCAGTTCTGAGCCAATTGGACCACCTAAACCAGAGAAATTCAGCTTTAAGGTCATTTTCATTTATTCATAGGGTTAAGCTTTAGCAATGCTATGATAGCATGCTTTTACACCAATGCTACTGACTCTGTAACAAATGCTGTTGTTCTTGCTGCATGGAGTCGCACAAAAAGGCTTTTATGGAGTGAAAAAAATTGTGTGTGCTTAGTTTTATTAAATATAACTTTCATAAATGTTTCAGTTTAAAAAATAACAGTGATCGAACACAGGTTTCCAGCGTGTAAAGCGGCACAGTTAATCACTAGCCTACGCCACATGGTGATGTGTATGTAGAGAGTGCTCCCATCCAGAGGCAGCCGTAGGGCCATTCCAGAAACTTGAGTCGCTACAGCGTCTCAGGACAGTATTCAATGAGAAAATTCTCCGTGCATGGAGAGCGTTTTATTTCGCTCTCCATGCACTCTCCGTGTTTTTGCGGAGATTCTCCATGTTTGGAGATTCTCCGTCACGGCACTTTATCCACTATTCAATGTGGCTGATGCTCGCCGCCACTCGCGGCGAGTCTTAACCCCTGCAGCGGACGAGCGTTCGCGGCAGGGAGCTTTCAGGGAGCCGGGGGACGGAAGCAGCCAGAGAGATTAAAGTCTCCCTGGCTGCTCCAGAGGAATGTGGAGGGTAGGGGGGCTCCCCGGGACCCAGGCAGCACAGGCTGCCCCCACCTATAGCCAGCGGGGAACCCAGTATTCACTGCACCCGATCGTGCATATTAACGATCGGGTGCAGTGAATATATGAATATCTAATGAGCGGCTCGAGCGCTCCGGCCCCCTGCTGGTTGCACTGTGTAAAAAAAAAAAAAAAAAATATATATATATAATATTTTTTTTAAAATTAAATATATATTCATGTGCTATAAGCACATGAATAAAAATAACATGCCCCTTCACAGAAAAAAAAACCTGATTTTTTTACACCAAAATTAAAAAAAAAAAACCTTTTAGTTTAAAAGTTCACATTCCAGCTCCCCATCAAAAGATGGAGAATTGCTACACGGAGAGACACGGAGAAAATCACTTAGAAAGACGGAGAATATTTCACATTGAATAGGGTTGCTCGCTTTTGGAGAGCAAAATGCTCCGTCCAAGGTGAACAAAGCACAAATTCTCCATAAAACACGGAGAATTTTTCTCATTGAATACTGCCCTCAGACACTCTCATTGTGGATTAGTGTTGAAATTCAGCCCACCCCAACCCCTTCTTAGAGGGACTTTCACAAATAATGCGAGGGAAGAGGCTGATTCAGTCAATCTAGCTGGGGGAAGGCACTATACAGACACTGGGGGTTATTTTGGTTCACTGTTTTTTTTGGTAAATTCCTTCTCAAATGGACAAAACCATGTGCACTGCAGGTGGGGCAGATGTAACGTGCAGAGAGAATTAGATTTGGGTGAGTTATTTTGTTTCTGTGCAGGGAAAATACTGACTGCTTTATTTTTACGCTGCAATATAGATCTCACTTTGAAGTAAAACCCCACCCAAATCGAACTCTCTCTGCACAAGTAATGTCTACCCCACCTGCAGTGCACATGGTTTTGTCCATCTAAGAAGGAATTTGCCAGGAGTGAACCAAAATAACCTCCTTGTGCGTAATCCATAGTACTAAACATTACACGGCATGCTCTATGGTTCTTGTGCACAAAAAGGCTTTTTATGAAAACAGTTTTTTTATGTTTGTCTAGTTTTATTAAATATAAGGTTTGTAAATGTTTCAATTAAAAAAACCCAATTATAATAACATACCTCCCAACTGTCACGATTACAGCGGGACAGTCCCGATTTTTGGCGTCTGTCCCGCTGTCCCACCCGCGGCAGGCATTGTCCCGCTGCGGGGGGTGGCAGTTGGGAGACCCCCCAATCTAATAGAATAGACGCTGTGCGCATGCGCACCGCGTCTATTCTCGTATGAAAATGAGGTTGCCGCTAATTGCCGTGCCCTCATTTGCCCCGCCCCCTTTTCGGCGCATTCGCACGCAGTACCGATGTTGTGCGTCTGCGCATGCGCAGGCGTGTTTCTGCGCATGTGCAGGCGCATGGTGCGTGCACCCATGGCGACCTTTCAGGTCGCCGGGTGCACCCACCCATGGCAGCGAGGGGGGGCAGAGATGGGCGGGGGGCGCCGGGCTGCCCCATTACCACATGGGAACGCCCAGCGTTCCATGGGCGTTTCCATGAGAACGCTGGGCGTTCTCATGATAATGAGGCAGTGACGCGGGTGTGTGGGCCGGGTAGCTGACATCACCGGATGTCAGCTGCCTGCCCATATCACGCCAGTGTGCACGCAAATGTAAGTAACTCAAAAGTCACTTATATAAGCGTACACGCTAAACATCATTCGATGGTCACCGACCATCGAATGATGTGGGGGGACACCCCAGCAAAGCGAATGGATGTTTATGCAAAACATCCATTCGCTGCTGTGCATCAGCACCAACATGACAGGGGGCATTTACCAGCATCAGCACCACCACAACAGGGGGCATTAAGCAGCATCAGCACCACCACTACATGGGGCATTAAGCAGAAGCACTGTAGGGGGCATTACGAAGCAGCAGCACTACAGGGAGCATTAAACAGCAGCAGCAGTACAACGGGCATTAAGCAGCAGCAGCACTACAGGGGGCATTAAGCAGCAGCACTACATGGGGCATTAAGCAGCAGCACTACAGGGGGCATTAAGCAGCAGCAGCAGCACTACAGCGGGCAAAATGTGGCTGCGCACTATCAGTACCACTAAGAACAAATCTCTACTTGAACCACTGCATAGAACACACACTCCATGCCCGCTGATGACAGCTTTATGCATGCACAAATAGATAATCTGGCAGCCTGAAATTAGGATACATATTATAAGTGTTTTCTGCATTGAGGCTGTGAGCGGCAGGTCAGCTATTCCAGGTGCCCCCCATCTAACCCTTGGGGGGTGCCCGCTCGGTGGGTTGCACCCTGCCCTAAAAAATCCTAGAGTGAACACTACAAATGCCGAACATACTACCCCTTACACGCAAATGCTGAATATACTGCCCCTTACACACACCACACACCACACACATACTGCCCCTTATACACACAAATACCAAATATATTGCCCCTTACACACGCCACACACATACTGCCTCTTATACACACACAGCACCCACTGCCCCTAGTATACAAACTACCCTTTACACATACACTAACTACCCCTTACACACACAAATACATACTGATCATTAGAATAACCTGCGCTAAATACCAAAATAGGCGGGTATGATTAAATATCTTTTAATGACTATATAATCAATATATCAAAATTAAAATCAAGCATGAACATATAATATCTAACCATATATATTAGCTAGAAACACAATCTTATATATATATATATTTACTTCATTTGCACGGAGTGCTGGACCGAACTTCCCTATATATACTGTATATATATATATATATATATATATATATATATATGTACATGAATTGGGTGTAAATTGTTGTGTATATATTTGAATTGATTTTTATTTGTATTATGTATATATTTTGTGATGTCTAAAACAATTGTGTACTATGTATTTTTTAGAGAAAAAACCCCTGATGAAGTCTCCAAGGCCCTTATTCTGATCGGTGCGGCCGGATCCGAATATGCGGCCAGGACCGTGCGTGCGAAACCCCGCCTTCCAAACGGATCGCCAACTCCGTCCGTACGCGGTAAGAAGCTGGCCGAACGGACCGCACGTGTATTTTTCACGGAATACGCCTCCTCCATCTCAGGGAACCTCCCCCATCATTCGATGGTCGCAGACCATCGAATGCAGGACCGAGTGATCCACCAGCTCCCGCAACTTCAGACCACACGGACATTTTTTCGTGCAAAAGCAGGGATCTGGGCGGGCAGCTGACATCCGGCGATGTCATATGTCCGCCCCCTACACGTGCGTCACGGCCGCATTACCATACGTACGCCCAGCGTTTTCATGGGAACGCCCATGAAACGCGGGGCGTATGCATATAGTAATGAGCCCAAATAGCCCTTCACGCCCCTCTCCACCCCCTGTTCGGAGTGTCCACATTTCATGCGGGATTTGGCCGTACGCCCCGCTCGCACATGCGCAGAGACGCCTCTGCACATGCGCAGACACAAAACATTGGCGGCATGAACGCACGCGGATATTACCGCACCGATCAGAATAAGGGCCCAAGTGAGACGAAACGCATTGGCTACTGTTTTAAAGCTCTGTGAAAATAAAAAGAAAATTATTCCACAAGAAACAAGAAGCTACAAGTGTTCTCTGTTCTTAAATTCATTTATTAGTTTTATCTATTAATTATTGTTTATGACATCACACAGTATAGGGCGCTGAAGACACTATTGTTGGTGTTTATGTGTAAGGTTAGTTACTACTAGTGGGGAACTAAGTGTCTACAGCGACCGACTAGTTATTTTATTAGCGCATATTGGAGATTCTGTTCTGCAAATATATATATATATATATATATATATATATATATATAGAGACTGTCTGGCCCGGCACACCTCCTAAATGAGCAGTTGGCTGGGTGCCTTCACATAAGTAGTATACAACGAACAGTTTCCAGTGTGGCACTCCAAAACAATAAGACGGTAACTTCAGAAAGCTTCAACCATTTTATTTGGGAAGCTTAACAGCAACGTTTCAATGCCACGGCGGGCATTGTCATCAGGCTGAAGATATACAAAACAGGTACATACCTTTATAACACCCAGTGACACCGGCGCCAGAGCGGGAGCGATGCGCGTCCCGTTGGCGCATACCCGTGACGTCAGACGCAGCTGGCGTACAGGCGTACCAAGAAAGAGCGTGCTCACCATCACCAAGGGAACAGAATAAACAAAGAAGGGGGGTCACAGCTGTCATGCTGCTACAGACGCTTACTGCTACAGCTCCATCACTCGCTGTTATAGAGAAATACAGAAAAAAATACAAAATATAGATTAGACACAATGCACAAGAACATATACTGTACTGCAATACAAATATATATATAAGTAGCGCAAATAGAGTAATTATAGTAGGGCAGAAATACCAGAATATTCATTGAGTCCGTATGGTGCTACAGTGCCCAGACGGATGATCCATCTAGCCTCACATTTCATAAGGGCAGACCCACGGTCACCCCCACGAAGTGTGGGGGGGATGTGATCAATCATCCTATATTTGATGGAGGTGGCACTGTGTTTATGGGTCACAAAGTGACGTGCTACCGGCTGGTCACTTTTACCAGACAGCAGGGCTTTCTTGATGGCGGATCTATGTCCAGCCATACGTTCTTTGAACGTACGCTCAGTTTTCCCAATGTAGGATAATCCACATGGGCAGATTATTTGATAAACCGTGTATTGGGAATTGCAAGAAAGGGTATGACGTATCTCCATTTTTTTGCCTGTTTGGGGGTGGTTAAATGAAGGTCCCGGGATCATGAATTGGCAGGTGGTACAAGTGCAGCGAATGCAGCCAAGCTTACGGGATTTGGGAGCAGTGGTATTGGGTGCAGCATCAGATTTCACTAATATATCTCTGATGTTTCTAGATCTTTTGTAGCTAGTGAGAAGTTTAGAATTCTGAATGCCAATGTCAGGGTCCGATTGAACCAGCGGCCAGTATTTGTGGGCGATACGATTTATGCTAGGGCTCATTTGGTGGTAAGTAGATACCCAGGGAATCACTTCCTGGGAAACAGGATTAGTAGTTTTCTCAACAAGCAAGTCCTCACGTTTAAGTTGCATGACCTTGTGTTTAGTGGACATCAGCTCATTAAGGGGGTACCCCCTGGCGACAAATTTGTCAGCCATACTGTCCATCTGCGCAGATGCCTCAACGGGATCAGACACTATGCGCTTCACACGGAGCATCTGTGAGTGTGGCAGACTTCTCACAGAGGCACGGGGGTGACAGCTAGAATATAGTAAAGCATTGTTACGGTCAGTCGGCTTAGTATAGAGGCAGGTGGTAATTTTCCCATCATTAAGTTTTATGAGCACATCTAGAAAATGGATTTGATGTTGATCAACATTATAGGTAAATTTTATAGGACTAGGGGATGCATTATGTGCATCGATGTACTCACAGAGTATCGATGGTGGCCCCTTCCAAAAGATTAAGAGGTCATCGATATATCGATGGAAGCAGATGATGTTAGATGTTATAGTGGGATTGTTGAAAAAGAAATCCTGTTCAAAACTAAACATAAAAATGTTGGCGTATGAGGGAGCTACCGCCGCCCCCATAGCCACGCCCACTAGCTGTAGGTAAAATTTGGAATTGTACAGAAAAAAATTTTTTGTAAGTATAATATTCATGAGATCAACAACAAGACCAATATCAGGCCCCTCGTACGTATTGGAGTTACTTAGGAATGTCCGCAATGCAGACAGCCCATCTGAATGGGGGATCGTCGTGTATAATGAACATACATCGATAGTGAACATATAGATCGACTCATCAGGCAATATCAGACTATTTAAGGAACGTAACAGTGCTGTAGTATCTTGCAGATATCTAGGGTGGGCCCGTATGCTGGGCTGCAAGACACTGTCCAGATATACAGATAAAGGTTGCATCAAGGAGTCCCTGGCGGCCACAATTGGGACGCGAGGCAGAGGAGGCACAACCAAGAAACCACCGAGGGGCAAGTAACCCCGGTAATTAACCTGTCCTCATACCAACTGTCCAACATCGAATCTAAAGTCCTCTCTAAAGGGCTATCCTTTGTGCCCTCCACGTCCTTTAATAAAATTGACTGGGCTATTGAACATCACCGACTCACCAGACAACTAAGACTTAAGGAACATTTTAACAAACCACAGCCACCTAAGTTGCAAGCTGCAGCTACGCCACAAGTAGAACCTCTTCCTGTACAACTCAGGAAAATTCTTCCCCGCTCTACTTATGATCCACAATCTTTTAACCCATCTATTAAGACCTTCTCTAGGGTCCTTAATCATGATACCCAAGTGTCTGCACGTGAATTTCGTGCGCCCCGCAATAACCTGTGCAAATTAGAGCGGGATGCCCTTAAAGACCTGTCTTCAAATAATGCCCTGGTATTTCGCCCCGCTGACAAAGGTGGGGCCCTTGTCATTATGGACCTTGACAAATACCACCTGCAAGTTATGACACATTTAAATGATGACAAAACCTACCGACGTTTGGCTGATGATCCCACCACAGTTTTCAAACGTGATCTTGAGACTATCCTTGTTTCAGCGTTGGATAATGAACTTATCACGGAAAAATTGAAGCAAGCTCTTCTACCCAGTCACCCTCTGGTGCCTCTGTTTTACTGTACCCCTAAAATTCACAAAACGCTTGTGGACCCCCCTGGTCGACCAATTGTGGCCGCCAGGGACTCCTTGATGCAACCTTTATCTGTATATCTGGACAGTGTCTTGCAGCCCAGCATACGGGCCCACCCTAGATATCTGCAAGATACTACAGCACTGTTACGTTCCTTAAATAGTCTGATATTGCCTGATGAGTCGATCTATATGTTCACTATCGATGTATGTTCATTATACACGACGATCCCCCATTCAGATGGGCTGTCTGCATTGCGGACATTCCTAAGTAACTCCAATACGTACGAGGGGCCTGATATTGGTCTTGTTGTTGATCTCATGAATATTATACTTACAAAAAATTTTTTTCTGTACAATTCCAAATTTTACCTACAGCTAGTGGGCGTGGCTATGGGGGCGGCGGTAGCTCCCTCATACGCCAACATTTTTATGTTTAGTTTTGAACAGGATTTCTTTTTCAACAATCCCACTATAACATCTAACATCATCTGCTTCCATCGATATATCGATGACCTCTTAATCTTTTGGAAGGGGCCACCATCGATACTCTGTGAGTACATCGATGCACATAATGCATCCCCTAGTCCTATAAAATTTACCTATAATGTTGATCAACATCAAATCCATTTTCTAGATGTGCTCATAAAACTTAATGATGGGAAAATTACCACCTGCCTCTATACTAAGCCGACTGACCGTAACAATGCTTTACTATATTCTAGCTGTCACCCCCGTGCCTCTGTGAGAAGTCTGCCACACTCACAGATGCTCCGTGTGAAGCGCATAGTGTCTGATCCCGTTGAGGCATCTGCGCAGATGGACAGTATGGCTGACAAATTTGTCGCCAGGGGGTACCCCCTTAATGAGCTGATGTCCACTAAACACAAGGTCATGCAACTTAAACGTGAGGACTTGCTTGTTGAGAAAACTACTAATCCTGTTTCCCAGGAAGTGATTCCCTGGGTATCTACTTACCACCAAATGAGCCCTAGCATAAATCGTATCGCCCACAAATACTGGCCGCTGGTTCAATCGGACCCTGACATTGGCATTCAGAATTCTAAACTTCTCACTAGCTACAAAAGATCTAGAAACATCAGAGATATATTAGTGAAATCTGATGCTGCACCCAATACCACTGCTCCCAAATCCCGTAAGCTTGGCTGCATTCGCTGCACTTGTACCACCTGCCAATTCATGATCCCGGGACCTTCATTTAACCACCCCCAAACAGGCAAAAAAATGGAGATACGTCATACCCTTTCTTGCAATTCCCAATACACGGTTTATCAAATAATCTGCCCATGTGGATTATCCTACATTGGGAAAACTGAGCGTACGTTCAAAGAACGTATGGCTGGACATAGATCCGCCATCAAGAAAGCCCTGCTGTCTGGTAAAAGTGACCAGCCGGTAGCACGTCACTTTGTGACCCATAAACACAGTGCCACCTCCATCAAATATAGGATGATTGATCACATCCCCCCCACACTTCGTGGGGGTGACCGTGGGTCTGCCCTTATGAAATGTGAGGCTAGATGGATCATCCGTCTGGGCACTGTAGCACCATACGGACTCAATGAATATTCTGGTATTTCTGCCCTACTATAATTACTCTATTTGCGCTACTTATATATATATTTGTATTGCAGTACAGTATATGTTCTTGTGCATTGTGTCTAATCTATATTTTGTATTTTTTTCTGTATTTCTCTATAACAGCGAGTGATGGAGCTGTAGCAGTAAGCGTCTGTAGCAGCATGACAGCTGTGACCCCCCTTCTTTGTTTATTCTGTTCCCTTGGTGATGGTGAGCACGCTCTTTCTTGGTACGCCTGTACGCCAGCTGCGTCTGACGTCACGGGTATGCGCCAACGGGACGCGCATCGCTCCCGCTCTGGCGCCGGTGTCACTGGGTGTTATAAAGGTATGTACCTGTTTTGTATATCTTCAGCCTGATGACAATGCCCGCCGTGGCATTGAAACGTTGCTGTTAAGCTTCCCAAATAAAATGGTTGAAGCTTTCTGAAGTTACCGTCTTATTGTTTTGGAGTGCCACACTGGAAACTGTTCGTTATATATATATATATATATATATATATAGTGCACAGACAGCGCTGCCGCTCACTAAGTGTTAACCAGTGATTTAAAATAGTGAAAAGTGCACAATGCAGTATACGATAATTATTATTAATGACACTCCAGAGTTCAAACTGTGTCGACAGATGTCATCAAAGTGGCCTATTTTCCATAGGACCGGGAAGTACAATGGGAATGTGGTATTCTGATATATATATATTGAAGTGGGGGTATGGAAAAGTAAAGAGTGAATATAGTGCGCACCTTCAGACACCCCCCTGTCCATCAACGTCCCCTGCCAGACTGCCCCGTTGTACAGGGGTATTACAAAAGCACAATATGCGCTGCTGAGTGATCAGAGAGCATCCTGAGGGGGAAAAAAAAGTTGTTTTTTTATCTTCAGATTAAAGTGGCGGTATGGCATACCCCCGTATACCGCCCCACTTCGACCACTGTATATATATATATATATATATATATATATATATATATATATATATATGTGTGTGAAAAAGATAGGTGCAGGCGCTCCAATGGTGCAAATTACCATTTTTTTTTTTTTTAAACAAAAGGTCTTTATTTGAAAGTAACAAGGAAGAAAGGTTGGGGTCACGTACCACATGAAGCGGCTCACAATTGCCGCAGTTGGACAGCATAGATAAGTGCACAGCACTTCTCAAGTTGGAGCGGTTACACTCCTTCTCTCTGGCTCCACGATCTCAGCGACGCTAGGCCACGTCCCTACACGTTTCGTCACGCTGGACTTCGTCAAATAAATTAGATGCATTTATGTATCCACCTGATTCCGACGGATTGCACAGAAAAATAGGGTGAAAAGTGGCCAAATGGCATGTGAGCAATGTTCCCTCTAATTTTACGAAGGCTGTGTGTGGCAAAAGATTTTGCCTGTGCGTCTGGAAGGAAATTAAAATTTTTGTGCGTCACTTATATATAACTGGAAAATGACATTCAGCATTTGTGTTAACTTTACTTCAAAATGATATTAAACATTCAAAACACAGCACACAATGTAGTTAATGGGTGAAACACACATTACTTGACCACTGCTGCTTTTTGTGCTCTGTTGTAATGTCTGTGCGCAAGCCCATCGAGTTGTAGCTTAGAGGGAACACTGCATGTGAGTGACATCCGCTATAACCTGATGCCAGGTCCCGTGCGCACCGGTTTAGAGGTCGAATGTGCTGCACATATGATAAATCGGATGTGCAGCCACCAGTGCACATCATGGTGTATCACATCCGATTTACCTGGATCTCCCGCGGCAGCGCATCGAGAGTCCTTTTACATGCATTAAATCACATGTAAATATGGCACATGAACCGCCAAATCGGATGAAGGACTTCCGGGGGAGTACAAGGGTAAACAGGTGCGACTTGTGTATGGGTATCCTTAGTCCTGATTGTTACACGCTTCCATCCTCCCGACCTCCCGGACGGCAGCAGCATTGATACCACAATGAGTGTAATGGATTCCGGCACAGGTGGATGTGTCAATAACGGGTAGTTTCCAAGCTGACGCATTTTGCTCCTATAGGGAACTTTATCAAAGAAATTTTGGTTGGTGTAGTAGAGTAACGTGGTGCTTACTTATCGGGATCTGCCTGGTCTGTACCGAAAAGGGTTTCCCAAAACCCTACAGGAAGCAATAATTGGATTGGTGGGTGGTATAGACACCTTGGCGCTCCCTTATAGTTTGGACGGGTGGTGATATTGTACTATGGGGATTTCTATATAGGTAAATGAGAAAATCACTTCCCTGATTTTAGTATGATGTCCCCTGTAGGTGATTCCTCACTCCTTCACTGTCTCCCGTTGTCAAGCAGTCGGGGAGAATGAGACATAGAAATAAAAATACACAGCAATGTGAAGTGTTGTTTAAATATAAATATTTCTAAATAGCGTTTTCCTCTGGGATATAGATGTGTTAGGTGGCGTACCAAACTCACACAAATATCGAAAGGTATAAATACATCAAGGTATCTTTATCCTATTGGATATGGTAGCGTACCATTACTCACGTGGATTCGTGATAAATGACACACATCAAGGTATCTTTTCCTTTTTTGTGGTTTATTTTCAATAAAAGAATTTTTATGGCAACAAATACATCAATTAAAAAACGGATGAGAAGTAGTGAGTGAAAAAATAGAGCTCACTGCGGTTCCAAGGTGGGTTCAAATCCGGATATTAATATCCGAAATATTTATATTTATATTTAAACAACACTTTGCTTTACACATTGCTGTGTATTTTTATTTCTATGTCTCATTCTCCCCGACTGATTGACAACGGGAGACAGTGAAGGAGTGAGGAATCACCTACAGGGGACATCATACTAAAATCAGGGAAGTGATTATCTCATTTACCTATATAGAAATCCCCATAGTACATATCACCACCCGTCCAAACTATAAGGGAGCGCCAAGGTGTCTATACCACCCACCAATCCAATTATAACTTTATCAAATAGTCTCTATAGAAATGCTCAGTGCTGCTGCCGTACGGGAGGTCTGCACATAACAAAAATCTTATAGGCAGCCATCAGCGGCACATCGTGGGTGCACATCTTTTTAGCACCTGATAAGGGGGGACTGTAAGAGTATAATATATCTGGTTAGATAGTATATGTTCATGCCGAATATTGGGACACACATATATACTGCCACTTGCACACACCACACAGGCTACCCCTTACACACACATATTGCCCCTTACACACATACATACTGTACTACCCCGTACACACACAGTACTGCTCCTTACACACACATATCATACTACACCTTACACACACATATACTGAGCTACCCCTTACACACACAAAAACTGCACTTACACTCACACACCACACAGTGCCCCTTACAAACATAAACACTGCCCATTACACACATACTACACCTTGCACACATAAACACTGCCACATAACACACACTGCCCCTTACACACATAACACACTGCCCCTTACACACATAACACACTGCTCCTTACACACACACACACATAACACACTGCCCCTTAGTAACACATAACATACTTCCCATCACACACACATAACATACTGCCCCTTACACACATACATTACACACTGCCCCTTACACACACATTAAACACTGCCCCTTACACACACATAACATACTGTCCCTTACACACACATAACACACTGCCCCTCACACACACATACCATACTGCCCCTTACACAGGGCCAGCGCTACACACTCAGCAGCTCCTGCAAAGCAGGGAGGCCCATGCTGAAAAGGCGCTGTCTCCCTCCCTGCTCTGCTAAAGCTGCCTCAGCCCACACTGTCAATGCCTCCTGCACACTGCCTGCGGGCGGGCGGCAGTATAAAGATTTGCTCCCTGCACCATGAGTGCACACAGCCTGCATACCGCCCGCAGTGTCTGTCTGACATCGGGCGGCAGTATGGAGAAGCTGAGCAGCTCCCTGCACCGCGCACACACTGTCCTCCTCCTGCGACATGCCCCTTCTTCCTCACGGACACTTGCGCTGAGGCATGTAGTGCTGTCTGTGAATGCCTGGATGACATGTCATGTCTGGATCCGCCCCCTACCTATTGCTCCCTGCGTCTGTCAGCTGTCAATCAAATGACGAACATTCAGCAGCGCCGACTCCCCTTCCTTCCCTCTTCTCAGTGTGCTGTGCCAGTGCCACTGCCAGTCCTCAACACTCTGGCCCCTCTACCTCCTCCCCTCTGCTTCCATCTGCTCCTTCTCTCTTCTCCTTTCCCCCTCAGTCACAAGAGGGGTGTAATGGTGTCCTCAGCGTCCTGCCTATGCAGATCGAAGAGGAGCGACTGCACAAGAGTTAAACAGCAAAAAAAACAGTGAGTCTCTTATTATACATGTTTATAACAATTTTTAATTTTAATTTAGACACACACAACATACTGCCCCTTACACACACATAACATAGTACACCATTCATACACATATCATACTGCCCCGTACACATAACATATTGCCCCTTACACACACATAACATACTGCCCCTTACACACACATAACATACTACTCCTTACACACACATAACATACTACACCATACATACACATAACATTCTGCCCCTTACACACACATATAATACAGCACCCCTTACGCACACATAGCATACTACACCATATATACTGGGAGATAAGGGGCGGACCTAGCGTCAATGCTGGGCTGAAGGAGGGGCTGCTGGGAGATCAGGAAGCGGAGATGAGGGAGGGGCTGCTGGTAGATCAGGGGACAGAGCTGGCGCGGGACTGAAGGAGGGGCTGCTTTGAGATCAGGGAGCGGAGCCAGTACCGGGCTGAGGGAGGGGCTGCTGGAAGATTAGGGGGGTGGAACCAGCACTGGGTTGAGGGAGTGAGCTGCTGGGAGATCAGGGGGTGAAGCCATTGCCGGGCAGAGGGAGGGGCTGCTTGGACATCAGGAAGCAAAGATGAGGGAGGGACTGCTGGGAAATTATTGGGTGGATCCCTCCATTGCTGGGTTGAGGGGGGCTGTTTGGCGTTTAGGGGGCGGAGTTATTGCCGAGCTGAGGGAGTGGCTGCTGGGAGGTTAGGGTGCGGAACCAACGCCGGGCTGAGGGAGGGTCTGCTGGGAGATTTGGGGGTGGAGCCAGCACCAGGGAGCGACTGCTGGGAGATCAGAGGGCGTAGCCAGCGTCGAGCCAAGGGAGGTGCTGCTGGGAGATCAGGGGTGGAGCCAGCGCCGTACTGAGGGAGGGGCTGCTGGGAGATCAGGGGGTGGATCCATCCAGCACCGGTCTGAGGGAGTGAGCTTCTGTGAGATCAGGGGGCGGAGCCAGCACTGGGCCGAGGGAACGGCTGCTGGGAGATCGGGGCGGAGCCAGTGCTGGGCTGAGGGAGGGGCTGCCAGAAGATCAGGGGGCGGACCATTTCCAGACTGAGGGAGGGGCTGCTGGGTGATTAGGGGGCGGATCATCCAATGCTGGGCTGAGGCTGCTGGGAGATCAGGGGGTGGAGCCAGTTCTGGGCTGCTGGGAGATTAGGCGGCGGAGCCAGTACTGGGCTGAGGGAGGGGCTGCTATGAGATCAGGGGGTGGAGCAAGTGATGGGCTGAGGGAGGGGCTGCTAGGAGATCAGGGGGCGGAGCCAGTGCCGGGCTGAGGCCCGGCCACATCAATGTGCTGTAACATTTTAGCCCCCTCACAGTAGACCCACAAATCGTCAAGTTTGGGGCGGGGCTTAATGATGTCACCTTGTCCCCCCCTCGAAGTGCTGCTTGATATCTCCTTTCTCCCAGAGAGGAGAGGTCAAAAGTATTTCAGTATATTTTAACACGATTTATCTGCACTATACGCTGAAATCGCATGAACAGGGACAAAATCGCACTAGTGTATTGGAGCTTTTTTGTCCCTACTATATAATTTCCCATTTTCAAATGTAGGCAAGTGTGAGCTATACAAGCAGGGGCAAACACAGGATTTTCAGAAGAGGGTTTTCAGAGAGGGGCGGAGCAAAGCTTGGAGAAGGACACTTAGGTGACCCAGTATATGCCGGGTCAGTTAAAGTATAACAGATAGACCAAATGTATAGAAATAATAATAATATTCACACACACATATATATATATATATATATATATATATATATATATATATACACACACATACATACATATCAACCGCTCAGCATGTAGGGTCTACATCAGTAATTTCCACTAATTACCCCTTTACTGCACAGATGGTGGGAGATGAGGTGGGAGAAGGGGGCTTTGGGCTGAATGAAGGGGTCCTGATACATAACTTCCAGGGTGGTAGAGGATGTTTAATACGCAGAGGAGGGGTGTATAGTGGAGTGAGCTTATTATTCATAATTTTCTGGTGGGAGGACAGCTTGCTTGACTGCAGATATCTCCAGGTCCCAGAAATAGATTTATTAGATTTTAATGGAATTAAAAACTATAGTATACCACCTACCAAATGGTATTGGGAACTAGGGGATCAGAGTTCAGAAGGCAGAGCAATCTGCCAATGAGTATATAAAACTACATACCAGGTGTGTGGAGCTAGAGCAGTAACCAGCTGCTGGAAGGCTGATATATCTGGTTCTGGGAACAGTAGAGACAATCTACTAATGTCCATCAAAGGGTGAGAGTCCCAGTTTTTGGAATACATCCTCAGAAAAGCTCTAAGTTAAGCCGTGTACACATGGCAGCGATATGGGCTGAAATCGTTGGCAATATGGTCACTGGCGACCATATTACCATTGATGGGAGTGTGCCCCGGTGATAAATCGCCGGGTGCGCGCTCTCGTTTTCAGTCCTGCGACCAGCTGATTCCCTCTGCGGCTCCCCCAGCAGAGGTTCCCTTTCATCAGTGAGCATCTCTGGTCGCTGATGAAAAGGAGACACTGAGCAATATCTTGTTGAGCAATATATCGCCCCCATGTATACACAGTTTTAGACAGAACCTGAAATATCTGACTGGGAAGAGCAATTAACAGGCTTGGATGGGGACCACTATTTTGAAGTCAGATATCTCCGGTTCCCCAGGGCCTATTTTTAAAATTCTTGTACCCATGGAAAGGGGGGACGAAAGGGGGGACCCTTTCCATGGGCCCTTAGATTCCTCCCCCCCCCCCCTGCGTGCGCCACTGACACAGCAGCCTGCTTCCATAACATGATGTTTCAATGTCTGTCTATTGTTTTTAAATAGTGGCATAAATAAGAAGTTGATGGCAGTGTGATGGTAGTTGTAGAGCTGGGACCACCTTCTGCTTCACTAAATTCACCGCACGGCTGGTCAAGTCACGCGTGTATTACCGACAAATCCATTGCGGCCACTGCACGGGACAGAGCACTGTCACACCGTATACGTGCCCCCAACATAGGCAGCCGCCGCACACTGAGCTTATTTCCCGGTGCAAAATACACATTTGTGATTTTGTTCAGGTGAGGTGACAGTGTCTGAAGCCATTGCGTCATGACGTCACGCATTACGTCAGCTGGAGGCTCGCCGACCCCGCCCACTGCTGCTGGTCTCCCTGCTACTTTGAGATATTACCCAGCATTCCGCGATACGGCTGCTGCTCAGGTGCTGTGTGTGCGTTGTAGTGGAGCTGGGAGAGCCGGCGAAGAGGTGTGCGGTGCGGCAGTAGAGTAGGGACGGGCAGCGGCTGCTGAGAGACGTCCGGCAGCTTCTCGGTATGAACAGCATTAAGAATGTGCCCGCCAGGGTGCTGAGCCGGCGCTCCGGGACCGGACACGGCTTGGAGGTGGAGCGGGAGCAGTTTGACAAGAACCAGGTGAGGGAGTGTGACATGGAGCCCTAGTGACCGCTGCTAGGTGTGGGACCGTGGAACTCAGCCATGACCCTTGTAACTCAGCGTAGCTCAGGCAGGTAGGCGAGCAGCAGGGAGGTGCCATATACACTAACCTCTCTGTGTTATGTGCGAGAGACTGCAGGACAGAGAGCGCAGTATATGTGTGTGACAGGGGAGGGGGCCCTACCTATACACAGAGAGCTCAGTATATGTGCAATGGTGGGCACCTGCAATGAGCACAGTATATGTGTGCTGGGGGGACTTATACACAGAGAGCACAGTATGTGTGTGACGGGGGAAACTGCAGAGAGCACAGCATGTGTGTGTGACAGGGGGTGGACCTGCAGAGAGCACAGCATGTGTGTGACGGGGGGTGGACCTGCAGAGAGCACAGCATGTGTGTGACAGGGGGGGACCTGCAGAGAGCACAGCATGTGTGTGACAGGGGGAGACCTGCAGAGAGCACAGCATGTGTGTGACAGGGGGAGACCTGCAGAGAGCACAGCATGTGTGTGACAGGGGGAGACCTGCAGAGAGCACAGCATGTGTGTGACAGGGGGGAACCTGCAGAGAGCACAGCATGTGTGTGACAGGGGGGAACCTGCAGAGAGCATAGCATGTGTGTGACAGGGGGGGGACCTGCAGAGAGCACAGCATGTGTGTGACAGGGGGGGGGGGGGGACCTGCAGAGAGCACAGCATGTGTGTGACAGGGGGGGGGGGACCTGCAGAGAGCACAGCATGTGTGTGACAGGGGAGGGGGACCTGCAGAGAGCACAGCATGTGTGTGACAGGGGAGGGGGACCTGCAGAGAGCACAGCATGTGTGTGACAGGGGGTGGACCTGCAGAGAGCACAGCATGTGTGTGACAGGGGGGGACCTGCAGAGAGCACAGCATGTGTGTGACAGGGGGAGACCTGCAGAGAGCACAGCATGTGTGTGACAGGGGGAGACCTGCAGAGAGCACAGCATGTGTGTGACAGGGGGAGACCTGCAGAGAGCACAGCATGTGTGTGACAGGGGGGAACCTGCAGAGAGCATAGCATGTGTGTGACAGGGGGGAACCTGCAGAGAGCATAGCATGTGTGTGACAGGGGGGGACCTGCAGAGAGCACAGCATGTGTGTGACGGGGGGGGGGGGAACCTGCAGAGAGCACAGCATGTGTGTGACGGGGGGGGGGGGGGAACCTGTAGAGCGCACAGCATGTGTGTTACAGGGGGGGGGGGGGGGGGACCTGCAGAGAACACAGCATGTGTGTGACAGGGTGAAACCTGTAGAGAACACAGCATGTGTGTGACAGGGGGGGTGGACTTGTAGAGAGCACAGCATGTGTGTGACAGGGGGGGTGGACTTGTAGAGAGCACAGCATGTGTGTGACAGGGGGGAACCTGCAGAGAGCACAGTATATGCGTGCTGGGGGGACCTATACACAGAGAGCACAGTATGTGTGTGATGGGGGGAACCTGTAGAGCGCACAGCATGTGTGTTACAGGGGGGGGGGGGGGACGACGACGTGCAGAGAGCACAGCATGTGTGTGACAGGGGGGGGTGGACCTGCAGAGAACACAGCATGTGTGTGACAGGGGGATACCTGCAGAGAACACAGCATGTGTGTGACGGGGGAACCTGCAGAGAGCACAGCATGTGTGTGACAGGGGGGGTGGACTTGTAGAGAGCACAGCATGTGTGTGACAGGGGGGGTGGACTTGTAGAGAGCACAGCATGTGTGTGACAGGGGGGAACCTGCAGAGAGCACAGTATATGCGTGCTGGGGGGACCTATACACAGAGAGCACAGTATGTGTGTGATGGGGGGAACCTGTAGAGCACACATCATATGTGTTACAGGGGGGGGGGGGTACCGGACACCTGCAGAGAGCACCGCATGTGTGTGACGGGGGAACCTGCAGAGAGCACAGTATATGCGTGCCGGGGGACCTGTACACAGAGAGCACAGTATGTGTGTGACGGGGGAACCTGTAGAGCACACAGCATGTGTGTGACGGGGGGAACCTGCAGAGAGCGCAACATGTGTGTGATGGGGGGGGGGGACCTACACATCGAGAGCACAGACCTGCTGGGAGAGTACAGTATATGTAAACATAGAGGGGGACTTGCAAGGAGAGAACAGCATATGTATGATTGGGGGGGGGGGGGGGGGGACCTACACAGAGAGGGCACTGTATACTGTATGCATGAGCGGGGTGGGGGGCACATGGACCCTCAGAGATAGAGCACAGTATTTTTGTGATGGGGGAACCTACAGAGGTCACAGTATATGTGTGATGGTGTGGCGGCTTCACAGAATATTGAGAGGTTTTGTACCTGCAGAGAGAGTACAGTATATGTATGACAGAGGGGAATTTGCACGGAGAGCACAGTGTGTCTGATATTTGTGCGATACATACGCATTCTCAGTCATTCAATAATCTCTCAATGTTAGGTTCGCTGGTCAGCAATCATTTCTGAATAGGGCCATATGTGTGTGACAGGGTGGGGGCAACAGAGAGCACATTGGGGCAGATGTATTAAGCCTGGTGAAGAGATAAAGTGGAGAAAAAGTTAGAGGATATCACGCATCAGCCAATCAACTCCCATCTGTCATTTTTCAAAAATAGTTGATTGGCTGGTGAGTTATCTCCTTTCACTTTATCTCTTCACAGTCTTAATACATCTGCCCCAGTATTTGAAGGGAGCAAAGCAAAAAACAAAACCCAAGCATAACCAGAGAGAATTAAGCTGGGTACACCCTACAGCAGTGTTTTTCAACCACTGTGCCATGGCACACTAGTGGGCCTTGAGCTGCTCTCAAGTGTGCCCCTAGATGTAGAGATGCCCAAACCAGTTTACAGCCAACACCAGGTCAACTGTTATTTACTGGTCTCTACTTTTCATGTAAAGGGCCAATATATTTTATGTTTGTTTCCTGTGGGGACCAGTGTGATTGTTTTTATCTGGAGGCCAATAGTTTTTTTTTTTTTTTTTTCTGTGGGGGCCAATGTTTTTTGCCCTGTGGGGATCTCATGGTGTGCCTTGCCAATTTTTAAATCTTCTTTATTGTGCCGCAAGGTAAAAAGGTTGAAAATCACTGCCCGACAGGATGTGTGTACCCAGCGATATTGATATGCACAATAATATTGTTGACCATATCATTAACTATTATCGCCTAGTGTGTATGCACCTCTAGATTTGGGAGCGATATGTCCAAACTCCTATCTAAACTGCATTATAAAAAAATGAAGCTGTCCAGCATTTGTGGGCTACATGCAAATGCAGCTACTGTTTACCCGGCATGCAAAAAAAAAAATATATGTTTGCAGCATTTGCATTGGTTTGTTCCAGGCTCAACATTACTGCTTTTTGCCTTGCTCCAAAGTGTGGGATCTAGGGGTCTATTCATGGAGCAGTGAAAAGAGTGGATACGTGCACTAGTGGAGAAGTTGCCCATGGCAACCAATCCACTTTGAGTTCACTTGTATGAAGTGCAGTCTATAAATTTATACGTAGCAGCTGTTTGGTTCCTATGGGCAACTTCTCCACTCGTATCCTTGTTCATGATTAAACCCCTAACTGCTAAAGTGGATGCAGATAAAGGACACGATAGAATACACTTTTCTAAGTGATCTGTCTAGTTTGCTTCGCAATGAAACATGGATCGCTCTCTGTAACTGTGTTGCACGGTCCCACGCTTCGCTATCGCCTGATAGCATGCTGTAAAACTCTAGTCTAGGGGAGGTCGGACGTTTGTAACCCAGGATCTACTTTTAGTTCACATAATTAGCGGAATTCTACCCTGGTCAATGGGCCTGATTCAGAGGTGGCCCATATACTGATATTTGCTCCATTGAACTATTTTGTTTAGCTATTCCGCTTGCATGAAAGTGCCGGAAAACCCTTACTGTACATGACGTTGAATATGGCATTGCTGCCAGTAGAGACAGAGATTGCTTATTTTTGCAGATATGAATACATAAGAATGAGCAACTGCACATACATAGCACCCACCTCTGAATTAGGCTCACAGGCACATTGGAGCAGATGTATTAAGCCTAGAGAAGAGATAAAGTGGAGATAAAGCACCAACCAATGAACTGTGTTTGAAAATGACAGTTGGAAGTTGGTTGGCTGGTGCTTTATCTCCACTTTCTCTCTCTTCTCCAGGCTTAATACATCTGCCCTTATGCTTCCCACAACAGGTTTTGTTTTGCTGACCGCTCTTAAACACAGAGTTTTTCAAAGTTGCAACCTCTTACATTTCCCCCATACTGCAAATATGTAATATGCTATATACGCTGCAGAAGAATACAGGCGATTGTTTTTTTGAAAACGTAAGTATATGAGGGTGGAGTTTATTAAACACAACTTGCCGGATTGTACATTGTACTAACTATACCTTCTGTGGTAGAGACTTTGGCATTGTTATTGGATCTATTAGTCGGTCACCAGCTGATACCCATGACACAAGCATGGTATACTCTGGGTGGCATATGAATGCAGCAAGAGGAGGCTGTGCTCCAGCAGTATCACCCAACAGCCTCTGTACCGCCCATGCCAGACAATTACACCCCACACACTACGTCCAGGAGCTGCTCAGAATGTACTTGGTGCTGTGAGGAGCCTATGTGCCAGTACAGCGTGGTAAGCCTGGCATTACAGTCTTTGTGTGTGGGGCCGGGCTGATATAAAACAGCTGCAGAGGGCTCTTTACAGCACTTCGGTAACGTCATTGCATCAGGGGCACGCTGCGCTACTGGAAGCTTGTGTTCGGAGACCTCCGATGTTAGTTCAAGTGTATTATTTTTGTGTTCATTTGGTCGTGATCTACTGGTAGATCACAATTTACCTTTTGGCCAGTTCTGATCTAGTCATTGCCAGTGTTCTTCCAATTGAGAACACTGGCCATGACAGATCGCAGGTGCAGCGCTGTTTTGCTTAACAAAATCGCTCAGCATACTGCTCCCGTCACCCTGTGTATATGGGGCATTCGTTTTATTGGGATTCCATAAAAGTAGTAAATGGTCAATAAATACAATTATGTTTTATCATCATATTTGTTTACTTGATTATCTCTCTGTAACTGGTATTTGTTTTCGCTGGTTGGCTTAAGAAAATACAGTAATGGTGAGTTGTTTAATATTCTGGATGTTCCAGTCTAGTATGTTGACTCACTCACGTGGTATTACAATAATTACTGTCTGACTTTTTCTAAAGTGATGCAAGTGTTGGGATTATGAAATGTGTACATCATTCACATGATAGCAGATAAACTGCTGCATTTACTGTATTTAGCCATGTTTGCAAGCTAGGGAAAAAATAACACTGCGCTGGGGAGTAGGTAATAATATTTACATTTATTACACCCGTTTATCAGGCCAATGCATATATTGCATACATACACACAAAAAAGTCCAATCAATAGATAAAAAATGTAAATATTGTACAATATAAATCCACAATAAAAATATGATGAACACACTTTGCTCACAACATAGTAAAATAGTTGTAAAAATGTACATTTAAGGGGCGTGGCTTGAATGAGTGCGGGAGTGGATGTGTCTGGCATGGGCTCCGTTGCTATCCTGCTGAAAATCCTGCCCTAGGGAGCCTGCGCTGTCTCCTCTATGCCATCCATGGCTCTCCTGCACGACCTGAGTGGTCTGCTGCAGCGGATTGGGCCTCTCTCTCCCCATGCTGCCAGGCACCATCTTGGCTGCCCCCCCCCCCCCCCCTGGCGGCTCCATGTATAACCCTGTCTGCTGGTGGCATCTGTGGCTAGACGAACCGCTGCAGGGTACATCTTCCCCACTTGCTCTGGCTGTGTCTGTCTCCTAGCGCTAAAGTTGGGGAATATCCTGTTGCAGATATCTTCGTTCTGGGACCTCATCTTTGCTCAGGAGTACACTCCGACGTGCTGTAAGCCCGCTTCTCTTGTCTCCCCACCGCACACTGTTGAGAACCCTGTCAGTGTTCAGTTGCCTTCTAGACTGTGAGTGGTGTCGTTTCTCTCTATAATCACTTAAATTGAGTTATGGAGGGCTCTATTCAGCAGATCCTCCACTTCATTGCTGCCTCAACTGAGAGGCTCCTCCAGTTATTTGATAATACCCCTGGGGGGATAGTAGTTCTACATGCTGTGTATATATAGTCGAAACTGTGATGGCATTGTGCAGGAATATAATGCACCACTTGCAAATATCGTTTCCATTAATATGGCAGCCTATTTCCACCAAATATTACAAGCTACGCATGTTTCTACTGGAGCTCTTCTTCCCCTACCTACTGAAGTGCAGGGAGACATGCTCCCCATCTCCTCCGCTCCTATTGAGAATGCTGCTGGAGAGAATGAAATATGTGGTACTTATGTAGTATCTGGGCGCCCCAATTTTAAAATCGGGTCGGAAAAATTGCATCTAATCGCATCCGATATCGCATGCGATCCGATGTGATTTTCCATAGGATTCAATGTTAACATAGTCCTGTTCATTTCCCCACTATCCAAGTGGGCATAGAGTTGATTTCATAAAGCGTGGCGAGCGCAGCGAGCCACCGAGCCCGAAGCGTGGCGAGCGGCCGCGGATTACTTAAAATGTTTTCCGCGTCCCCTCGCGGGGCTCGCTGCGCTCGCCATGCTTCGGGCTCAGTGGCTCGCTGCGCTCGCCACGCTATATAAAATCAACTCTATGCCCACTTGGATAGTAGGAAATGAACAGGACTTTGTTAACATTGAATCCTATGCAAAATCGCATCGCATCTGATTGTATGCCTTAAGGTAAGGCATACAATCACAAAATCGGGCGCCCAGATACTACATAAGTACCAAATATGTTTCACCGGTCAACTCCTATGGTGCCTATGTATACTAATATCCTGAATGTGTCTTCTTTGAGGGCCCTCATCGACTGAGTATCCTTATAACTTCATCTATGTATGCTCTGAGGCTGTGCTACAACCACCTCAATTTCTCCTGCCGGCAGTTGCACAAATCCTTATTTTATGGATTTTCTATGGACCTGCTCCTGCATATTTCCATGAGACTGGATCTGCTTTATACGATGCACTTTTGTTATGGCCTGACTAACTATCGTTGCATACCAGCCTTCATTACTTCGTATATTTTTTTTCTCTTTTCTAGATCGTTGCTTTTTTATTAATGTACTTTATTTGTATATCCTGTTTAACTGTATTTCTTGCATTGGGGGGGGGGGGGGTGTGTATGGATCGATGAATAACTGCTGTGATAGATTGGTATAATGCTTATCAGTTACTATATTGGAAGATAGGTGTTGATAACATGTACTGGCCGACTTATCATCCTGCAACGCAGCACTCAATATACCTTCTTAATATTTGTCCAATGCCCCAGATGGTCCATATTATAGTTATCCTTCTGTTTGGTGGGTGGGTAGGAGGGGGTAAGTTAGTTTTTTTTAGGTGTAGGTTAGCTAAGATAATAATGTCATATCCTATTTTTGATGTAGACTCAATTTAGATCTAGCTAATTGCCACTAATCTACTCCCTCGTATAGATATAGCTTTAGTGGGATTAGGGATTCAGGTATATCCTAAATTGGGGCTAGGTTATACAGGGTGGTTGTTTTTGAGGAGGTTTACTTTGGGCATTTTCTGGGGTGGTCGGTTTACTTTTAGGGTATGGCTTTGGTTTTCTTTTGTTGATAGACTGCAGCATTCCGTATTTTATGAATCAGTGCAAAGTTAATTTGTCTATCCTTAACATCTGTTAGTGAGCTAGTGAGCCGGGTTGAACACAGGTTCAACCCTGAACATTGTGCAGTGTAAATGGGTAACCAGGTCCTGTTCACTGCAGTGCAATATAGCCGGCGCTGAGAGATGCTCTCACCTGAAAGCACCAGCTCAGAACCCGCCTCCGGTGATGTCAACCGCCCAGCATTATACAGGGTGGGAACTCTAGTGGCAAAGGTTTCACAAGCCTGGTACAAAATCCCGGGTGCAACCCAGCTTGTAGATGGAAAAGTGGTATTAATTACAGCCTAGTGTATAGGGGCCATTACTGACAATATTTTTTTCATTTAGTGCAAATGTGTATAATACACAAAATGTACACACTTGTTCTATGCTAATTCCTGAAAAGGTAGATTGCAAATAATGGTTATAAAGTATAGAATTGAATGAAACCATTGCAAAGCTTCTGGTCGATTATGAATGAGTCAAGTAGTGCTTTATTTGCCCATAAGGGTTATTGCATTCAAATCACTAAGTAGTGACATGTTTAGCTCATTATTTAAGGAGAATATTAGCTGCTATTTTATAACAATTCAGGTTAATTACATCAGCATCGTAAGTATGGATGAAAAAAGAGGGTCTTAGTAAGTAGCCTTGTTCTCTACTTTTTGAGAAGAGTGCTGTATCGCACACCGCACCAGTACAGATAGAAGCAAAGTCTATGGCTGGGGAAATTAAAAAATCCTACTGTCACCATCCTCAGCACAATGTGCTGCTGTTCTTGAATGGCATGCACCATAGACATGCAAAGGAAAACTTATGATGTTGGCATTACCATAATTGGCCAATATGTGCACACCCTGTTTTTGTGGTGATGCCCAGCAGAATTAATTTGTCCACAGGAGCAATTAAATTGTGCTCCATTTAAACATCCATAGGCCACAGGGTTTATATTATAGATAAGCCTAATCACAGCTAAACCCCATCTATTTGGGCACATACTGTATAAAGCAACGGGTGCCTGATCAAAAGAACAATTGCATTCCTCTGCCAAGCGCCCAAAAAACCATTTTAAACACCCCATCTGTCAAATAGAAGGCCGCCAAAAAGTTCATATCAATAAAATACTAAGCTCTTGAAGAATGTGAGTTACAACAGCATTGGGCTAACATGTATTCAAACATGTGCAGTGCCTGGTCTACACAGTCTTGCCCACACTTCTGCTCTGCCCCTGCCTGACTTTTCACAGGGTGGGCAGGTGGCAGAGGGAGGGCAGAGTCCCTGATTTCTGGAAGAGAAGAGCTATGGGTCTGAGCAGACTTCCTGGCTGTGCCAACCACTTCTATGGTTCAGGTAAATATGCTGAAACTTACTCAGCTGGCCATTTGCATGGAACCGATTGGTTGTAATGTTTGATTTGTCAGTCGTAGTGCTGGGATCACAGCTACAAGCAGAAGGCTTCTCTTCTACCGACACATCTCCTGCATGTTCCTCCTGGAGATCAGACAAAAACATAATGTCATCCATCTCTGAATCAGGCCCTATTTACTAAGCATTAGAGAGAGTGGACGGAGATAAAGTATCAGCCAATTAGCTCCTAATTGTCATGTTACAGGATGGGTTGATAAAATGACAGGAGCGGGCTGGTTGTAAGAAATGGTTTACCCAAGTAATGTGGTATTTAATTTGTAGCCAATTCTATGTATTACTGAGGCAAATAATATATGAAATAAGTGGTGTTTATACTTAAAAGCATTTACTAAATATGTCCATGATGCAGCGTCTGGTAAAAGCTGGGAATTATTACGAATGGTGTTGTATGCACCAGCATAGAAAAGATGATTTTGCTTGCCTTCGCTAACAGCAAATTCCTTTATATAGTCTTTACATGATCTATGATAACTCCATTAGCAAGGAAGAGGGTAAAAGCCGTAAACATAGTAAATGCATTGAAAAAGCCGGACATTAGCAGCAGTGCCTGTAGCCCAAAGTATGGAGACATATTGGGTTTGATTCTGTTGAAAACAATGTGAATAGTACCTGGAGGGAGCTTCCGGCGCTATTCTAATCAGAGTGCTGCTACCGCCAGCTAGTGGGTTTCTGTTTGCACCCGTCCTGGGGTGTGAGCAGAAATCTGACAAAACAAGGACGTAGCACAGACGCTTACGATTAGATTTCCCTATCTTTGTTTTAGATGGTTATTTGTGTTTGTTTTTTCTTGCGCCGTTATCAATTTCACATTCTACGATACCCCGTCTCCCTCCTATGCTGCATGATCCGTTAGGGACTTCTCTAAACAAACAGGCAGTGACTGGTGGCTGATCAGTGTTGCTTTGCAGAAATCCATAATGTACATTGATTCTTATACAGGAAAAATGCTGGTGATACTGCAGCAATTAAACTCTTTTGCTTCATATGTAATACCCTAAAGAGGAGTTGCAGCTATTTGTAATAAAGGTCAGGATACAATTTGTTAGGCTAACACTGACTAACAATATGACTTCCCTCCATTGTGAATATCTGAAAATGATTTTTTTTTTTTTTTTTAATGTTAAGACCACTGAACCCTGTGCACTGCAAAACATTTCTTTCAGCTTAAATGTCCTTGACAAATGTATTGGTGAAACAGATCTCGCAAAGCAAACATACTGTACTTGTTCTAGCCAGCTGTTTGTGGAGTGAAAACTGTTTCTTGCAGGAGCATTCAGTTTAAATATTATGAGCAAGATTCAATTACATATCAAACCCGATCTCTCATCTAAAAACCTGGGGGTGGGGGGGATATTCCTTTGTTTTCTTTATAGCCCACTGATTGCACCCAGCCAGACCGGGTTTACCTACGTACAACAGCTAAACCCAACCAAAATGCTGGACACGTACCAGTGATAACTATATCTTGACCTGTGTGTCAGATATAGAATATTGCACGTATACGTCATATGTAGAAGAAAGTAGTGTACTCCCTTTTTATATTTCTGTTTTTACACAAATACATCATTTTGCCCTAGTTCAGCTGTGGGACTTTTGACAACTCCTGTTCTACTCTGGTACCCAATTTTTGAGAGGTTTATTCTTCTGGATACCCATATACAGAATTCCTACTTGGTTATTATTTTACTGAAATATCTATTACGAGTTTCCAATAGCAACCCGAACTGCAACAAAATCATAGATTGTTACACTCAATTGAAATAAAAGCAATACTGGCTGGATATGAATAAGTTCAGGACAAAATGGACAAATATCAAGATTGAAATTGGTAACATAGGTGCACGCCACACAACATAAATATCTGGTACCCCTGCAGGCAGTTTATCATTAATTATATGCACAATTAATAATATAGTAAACAATATTTTCATGCATATCAGACGATGTGTACGCACTAGATCAGTGGTTCCCAAACCTGGTCCTCAAGTACCGCCAACAGTGCACGTTTTCCAGGTCACCCGGCAGGTTCACTCATTATTCAGACACATTTTAAAAGATCCACAGGTGAAGCTAATTATGTCACTTGTGATTCTGTGTGGAGTCCTGGAAAACGGCACTATTGGGGGTACTTGAGGACCAGGGTTGGGAACCACTGCACTAGATCGTTAATTATGCTCTAATTATAATAATAATAAATGCTCGCTCCCGCAAGTCATTTTTGACACCTTCTGTTGTCTGTACATGGAGTAAAATCCAGACTGTATCTTCAGTGGCAGCATGCTCCTGGATGTGGACACTGAACTATATTGTTAACATTATTGTTTGCTATGGGAGTTCCAGCCAATTCAAGGGAAATTGGTAACTATATAGTCCATGGGAGATATTGTCTAATAATGTATACCCTGCTGTAGTGAGAAAAGAGAGTTCAGAACTTATGAGTTTGATCCACCCCCAAAAGTTGTGAAAATACTTGTTAGCTAGACTTTGAGCATATGCCTAAGCTGGGTACAATATTGTAGTTTGTTTTGGGACATGAATGCCATGTTAATAGGCTTCAAATAAACTTCCTGTTGTTGTACGGTGGATTGTAAATGTTTCATGGTTGATTCAGAAGTAATTAATTCATCATTAGAAGAGATAATGGAAGGAATATTGCCTCTCCAACCAGTAATCATTCCCATATACATATACATGTCCCACATTATTGAAAACTATTGTTTTCTGTAATAATATTTAGTTTGGACTGTATACTGTATGTGGTTCTTCACTAGTTTTCATTTTCTTTGGGGCTTTTCTGTAAGGTTCTGACAGTGTTGTGGCTATATCTTTATCTTGCATTAGAATGTGTCAGTGCCTTTTTATGGGTTTTTTGAATTTTCCCTGCTGCATTGTTAAATTGTGTTACAAAATAGATATCTTTACTTTGATCTGTTTTTATTATGGTGTGTTTTTTTTTTTTTTTTTTTTTTTTTTTTATTTGTGGTCAAGTTGATCCTTTCTCTGTGTTGTCTGATGCACCCTTTGAAGGCTCTCTGCTATTTGGTGCCAAGCTGGGTGATTGGTACCAAATGATTCATAGGCTTATGGGAGGAAAGTCTGTCCAGCTACCACAAGATAGACAAGATTGTACATAGTCTACAAAACAATTTAAGAATGCCAAGAATTATAGATCAGTCTGACCATATAGCAGAAGAGGTTCTTTTGGAACATCACGACACTCCTTTCAGCAGTCCTATAGGAGGAATCCAAGGCAATGACTATAGCATCTCTCTCCTGCTAGGTGCCCTGCTTTTAACCTTTGCTGAAGAAATGGAAAATTCCATTCAGGACAGATGGGTCATTGGAGTAATTCGACATGGCTACAGCATAGAATTTGTACTGTACAAAAGGAAATAGGGTTTTGGAGTCAAGATTGCCAAGAAAGAGAAGAGGGCGCTATTAGGAATAATGAACCAGTACCAATAACACAAAGGAAAAACTTTTTTTTTTATTCCCGCCTGTTTTTAGTAGAATACAGGAGGTTTCAGAACCACCACGTGGGACTCTTTTTGAACCACGCATTGGCATACCCCATTATATATTTAACCACAAGAGTACTCATCAACAAGTGCTTACTAAGGGTCCGGCAAGGATATATATTTTCATTCTTCTTTGATGTGTATTAAATCAAGCCAATACAGGCCAGCTATATTTACATACTTCAAAGATAATATAAATATTTCAAATGACCATTTCTTCAAATATATCCTGGATGTATTCATCCCTAGTCAAGAATAAGCACCACACTTCCCAGCCCCAACTGCCTATATTTTAAAGTCTATTTAACACTTATTTCTGAATCTTTTCTCACTGTATTGTGTACATGCATGTTGTATGTCCCATATTTTAAACTCTCTAATTTCGCAACTACAGTGGGTGTTTCCTGAATCCATACATCAATAAAGATTAACGGGATTCACCACTTTTGATATTAATTTGGAGAATGTTCTCATGATATAATAAATACCCAAAACTCTTTGGAGTGCATCCGCTACAACTACTTTCCTCTTTCCCTTTTTTTTTTTTGGTTTCAGAACTAGCCTGGATCTGAGGATTTTCTGGCGTCCATAGATCTGAAGGATGTGTACGATGACATACATTTCATCATACCACTATCCAGGACAGACCCTTCCAGGTTCCCTGACTACCATTTGGCCTAGTTACAGCACCAAGAATATTTAGGTCCTAATTACCCTGATCGTACATCTGAGCAGCGTATTCAGATTTAGCCAAATATAGACAATATTCTGATTGCAGACTGTTCAGAAGAGGCAGTAAGAAGGAACCAAAGTTATGTAATATAGTTCCTGCGCTTCACAGTTGGATAAAAAAATGTGAAAAGGCCAACCCAGAACATTCAATTTCTGGGTGTATAGATAGGGTGTAAGATAATATTAGAAATTCTAAGAGATGCTCAAAGATCCAGGAATTTCCAATGAAGCATTCTTCCATACATAATGAGCTGTGGCACAGAAACTTTTGATGCAACTGGGGGGGAGGGGTAATTCATGTGCTCACCGTGTGAATGGAAGTGCACGGTTGCATGTATATTTGCAGCCCAGCAAATATGTCTAAAGTCCACCATATCTGAATCAACCTCAGTATCTAGTGCTCACAACAGTTTGGTGCGTGCACATCAGATAGAATAGGGAGACTGGTCCCTAAAGGGAAGCCTAATGTTGTCAGACTTTAGAGAGGCAGAGGCTGTCTGTAGAGCAATATGTTACTTCAAAGAACGGAGTGTATTTTCAGACAATGTTATGGTCCTTACACATTGGAACCATCAAAAGGGAACCAAAACCAGGCCATTAATGGAGACAACGGCAAAACGTAAAGTCTTTAACAGCAGTAAAAGTTAGGACTGGGGTAGCCAACCCTTGTCCTCGAGAGCTACCAACAGTGCATGTTTTGCAGGTCTCCTCACAGAATCACAAGTGAGCTAATTAGCTCCATCTGTGGATCTTTTAAAATGTGTCAGTGATTAATGAGTGCAGCTGTGCAGCAGCTAGGTTGTCTGGAAAATGTGAACTGTTGGTAGCTCTCGAGGGCTAGGGTTGGCTACCACTGAGTTAGGAGAATACATTGGCAGAATTCATTAGCATATGCAGAATTCTTTCTGGAGAATGGGAATTGAGCTACAGAGTTTTCCTATTGTAAGTTTGGACAGCCAAATGTGGATCTGATGGTAACTCATATCAACAAGAAGGTGCCGCTCCAGTTACAAGTTTGCACACCTACAAACGAAGTTGTTGTTTTTTTCCATGCCCTTAATCTACCGGTATGGAGTGCGGGTGGAATCTGACTGTAGTAGTAAATTTAACATTTAATTCAGTTAATATTTATTACTGACCATTTTTATGCTATTTTTGGAATCATAGTTGTGTTGGACCTCTGTACGGGTCAGGTCTCTTGACCTTCTTAATAAAATGTATCTTTAAAATAAAATTTAAATTAAAAATTTAATTAAAAATGTTCTTCCTTGTTCTGTAGATTAGTAAAAAAAGTCAGGGACTCATGGAAGCTGAAGTTAGAACTGACTTGGTTATTGCTTAGGCCCTATGCCTTTTTACCAGAGCTTCCGTCTTCTGGCGTTTGGAGATGATATAGTCTCCAAGCTGCGGCGGGTAGCCTCTTCATATGCTTGTAACAAGGTCACCTGATTACACTGCTTCATTGCTTGCTACGCAGGTTATTTTTTCGGGACCTGGGTTGATTGCGGCAATGTAAAAGGTAGTAAAGCTAAACCGACAACAGGGCATAAAGGTTTTTGTTTCCATATTTCCAGTCTCCTATTATGTATTTAGTAAGCTATATGTGTGCGTCTGTATTGAGCTTTATGCCAGCATGGCTGGTACGCTAGGCTATTTTTAGCAGTGCACTGCACCCTGCTTTATTTATTTATTTTTTGGTAGAATGCTCCATGCCCCTTTAGCAGCACCCTGCTATAACTGACTGTCCATCAGTCACAGCTACTGTGTGATGTTTCCCTGCACATGAGCACAACATTTATTCACATTGACCAGAGTTTTCAGGAAGCTCAGCACATCTGTATATGACATCGGTCGGCCGCCCACATTGGTGATGTTGGCGGGCCCGACCTGCCGCATTTATGCGGTTGGCGGGCCCGACCTGCCGCATTTATGCGGTTGGCGGCCTACCCTCCCGTTATCCTATAGGGATCACTATGCTATACACTCAAAGTCAACATAATCAGAACTGACACAGACTATATACGGTTTATGGTTTTGCAGTTATTTAGAAGCTAATTCGATGTAATACTTTTAATTTTACTTTAAAAAAAAAAAAAGGTACTTGTTTCCTAGAACGGCCACACTGATTTTGATCAGGTCGGAAAAATCGCGTCCATCGCATGCGACCAAATCGCATGCGATGTGACCGACGCGATGGCCCCGATTTTTACGTGAATAGGGTCCCTGGGACCCTATTTTACATTGGATTCAATGTAAAATTGTCCCCAGACCCCAATTTTAACCCCCTGATGGCTCAAATGCCCCCAATTTGAACGGCACCCCACGATTAACGCCAACCCGAAGCGTGGCGAGCCCGCAAGGGGCGGCGGTACGCGTCCTACGACCTATTCATACCCCTACTATCCACGTCGGCGTGGAGTTGAGAATATAAAGTGTGGCGAGCGCAGCGAGCCACCGAGCCCGAAGCTCGCCACACTTTATATACTCAACTCCACGCCGACGTGGATAGTAGGGGTATGAAAAGGTCGGAGGACGCGTACCGCCACCCCTCGCGGGCTCGCCACGCTTCAGGTTGGCGTTAATCGTGGGGTGACGTTCACAATGGGGGGGGGGGCGGGCATTAATTAATAGCCATGACGGGGGCATATACAATGAGAAATGGCCCATATTGGGCCATTTCCCATTGTTTGCTATGTAAAATGATGTTAATCGCGTCCATCGCATCTTGTGCCATTATAATGGCACAAGACCGACGCGATCAACGCGATTGCAATGTTAAAAATATTTTAACACTGAACCCTATGGCAAAATCGCGTCTGTCGCGTGCCATGTTAGTGCACGCGATCAACGCGATTTTGCCTTTGCCGGCAAAATGGACCTGATTTCAAAGGAAATTGGGTCCATCGCGTTAGTCGTGTAACTTAACTTAAGGTACACGATTACTAACGATTGTGGCCGTTCTAGGAAACAAGTACCAAAAAAAAAAAATTGACATTCCTTGCTTGTATAATATTTTCAAATAATAATTGCACTTGATTCTGACTTGGCATGTGTAGATACTGTATGTCTTAAATGCACTGGTAATTTGGATCTCCGTCCAGCAAATAGAATAGTAATTTGACTTCTGCAGTAGCACATTTGTGCAGGACTACCTGACTCCAATGATGTATCAGACCTACAGGGTTTTTACTGTATGTGTCTGTGTCGCCATATAGGTAAATTCCTTGCATGTTACAGCTCACAAAAGATCTTGTGTTTGTTTTATTTGCCTATTTCTATATTGGTACATTGCTTCTGACTTCTACGAATTTGTCTTACTACACACTAATAGAGGGAGTGTGCTTTGCAAACATTTTATCTGCACAAGAAGAAGTTTTATATAGGATAACTATATATAGGATGCATATTTACTTACCTTGCCTGAGGCAGCGGCACCTCTGATTATAGCCCTGTAGGAAGTTATGCACTACAAGCCATTAAAACTTTAACTTTTTTTTTTACATTTCTTACACGTATACAGTATCTAATAATATTTACTCTTCCTATGTTAGTGTAGCTGGCAGTTACTAATGACTTCTGCAATATGACTGAGGTAATGCAGTTATTTGGAAACTCTGTCCTCGGGACTCTAAACAGTCCATGTTTTCCAGGTCACCTAGTATAGTGGTTGCACGTGTGTATTAATTACTTCAGTGACTTGCTCTTAAGTGTTCGTATCATTAAATACTTTTATAATTCTTAATTATATGCTATATTGCTATTATAAATGCTATATTATATTAAGTATGTATATGACTGAAACACAGGCAAAAGACAGACAGTTAAAAGCCCAACTGCCAGATCCTTTTGGATTTTGGAGGAGAGTACTGGGTTTAGTCCTAGTTACTGGGGGGAGGTTCTGGAGTAGAGTGAAACAGGGGTGGAGGGGGGGGGGGGGATTTAGGGTTAGACTGTGGGTAGAGTTGGGTTATGATTAGTGCAGTGGTTCCCAAACTGTGTGCCATGGCTCCCTGGGGTGCCATGGGACACTTGCAGGGGTGCTACGGGTTGGTGGTCCTGGACCAATTCAAATATTTATGGTCAATTATTTATGGACAAAACCAGTGCTGGTGGCTGCCAATCATAGAATATGTGTACACACAGAAGAAAATAGTCCCCTTTACTACATAAATTAACCTAAGGATCACATATAAACACAATCTACTTCATTGTGTAATTTCTTTTTTTGGCCTAGGGGTGCCATGAAAAACTTCTGATACTCTAGGGCAGTGTTTTTCAACCACTGTGCCGTGGCACACTAGTGTGCCTTGAGCTGTTCTCAGGTGTGCCCCCAGATCTAGAGATGCCCAAACCTGTTTACAGCCACCACCAGTTCAACTGTTATTTACTGGTCTCTTCTTTTCATGTAAAGGGCCGATGTATTTTATTTTTGTTACCTGTGGGGACCAGTGTTATTGTTTTTAATATGGGGTCCAATAGGTTTGTTTTTTTTCCTGTGGGGGCCAATGTGTTTTGCCCTGTGGGATCTTATGGTGTGCCTTGGCAATTTTAAAATCTTATTTAGTGTGCCGCAAGGTAAAAAGGTTGAAAATCATTGCTCTAGGGTGCCGTGATTCAAAAAAGTTTGGGAATCCCTGGATTAGTGGTTCGGGTAAAATATTTATCTGGATTTGGCAAACGTACAAAGAGAAGGGAGGGGGTAAAAAGAAGGGGAAGAGGGGTATATGGGAGGGAGGGAAGAGTGTGGACCCCCAAAGCACATATGGAAAGGTCATTAAGAATTATAAATCCAGATGTTTCTTACACGCATATAGACAACTGATAAGAGCAGGGCTGGGCAATTGCGGCCCTCCAGATGTTGATGAACTACACATCCCAGGATGCTTTGCATTAGTTTTGCTATGTGACCATGCTGAAACTGATGCAAGGTATGCTGGGATGTGTAGTTCATCAACATCTGGAGGGCCGCAATTGCCCAGCCCTGCATAAGAGGCATAACGAGGTCTAGACTCGGGCAATGTGCAGATGATACGATCAAGATTACTTTAATTCCAATTACAGATACCATGTAGCTGTGAACTTCTGATACCTCTCAGGGGTCACCCACAGATATACATATCTATGCGGGAGAACAATTCCTTTATAATGGGAGGGGAAGTAGACTGCCGGCAAACTGGGATCACAGCTTTAGCAGCACTATTCAGGAACTTCAGTAAAGATTTTTTGAAAGCTGCCACAGGGCCAGCGTATAGGTTAAGGAGCCAGAATGAGGGAGCAAGTGGGACTCAGATACCAACTATCAACTTGGAGAAAGCAATTACCTGATCCCAAAAAGGGCGCAGTAATCCCTCCATCTGTGCTTTGGAGAGCCTATCTCCATTACACGCCAACAAGTATCAGGCACTCCAGGAAACATTGTAGCTACAGTAAGCAGACCTCTATACCATCGTGAAAGGACTTTAAACAGAGTTTTGATCACAGAATAATTGACAGAACTAGCAAATAGTCTGAAATATCTTGGCCCAGTCATCATCTGCTACATCAATGTAAGGGTCACTTCCCCAAGCAGTAGCATATTTAGGTAGGGAAGGGTACATATGTTCAATCAGGAGGCCATAAACCCGTGAGAGAAAATGCGCCAGATGCAAAGGGGCCAGGGCACATGTATGTGTTTTTTATTTAACATATGTAAATTATGTGATTTAACACATTGTAATTTTGTGGTAACGGTCTTATTATTATTATGATTATTATTATTATACATAAGTTTAATCTCTATGACAAAACACTGAGAAACCTGGGCAGAGATGACTTATTTTTGAAAGGGGTCAACATGGGGAAAACACAGGTACACTGTGTAGTCCCATGGTGTTTATGTGCAGGGGATTTATATCTGGGGTTATACGGACACATTTTAAGAGTCCACAGTTGGGACGAATTTTTATTTGAAATTTAGTGAGGAAAACATGAACCGTTTTTAGTGTTTTGGATAGATTTTGAGAAACTATGAAGTAATGTTCTCTATTCAGGTGTTGCACAATTGCAGAGGCTGTGCACCTGAGTGCTGATTGAGAAATGGCTTTTTTGTTTTTTTTTACTTCTTGCTGGGTGTTCTCTCTTTACTGATGTACTCAACATATGTGAGGGCAATTCTAAATTAAGGGGGATAATTAATTGGGTTATTTTTGTGCCCAGTTTCCCAATGTGACAGGAGATCTGATGTCGCAAATCAATTGTTTTCTTTTTTTCTTTTATGTAATGCTCTGCTAGTGCTGAGACAGACCAGGTTCAGATGCACTTAATGGTTAAACCCCTGGGCACCACATGAAAAGTGCCGTCTAAAATACCACGGGTCACTTTTCGCGCATTTTTCTCACCAGTACTAGGGTCTACAAGAAGAAATGCGTGTACGGAATGCACGCCCATGTTGCAGTCTAATTAAATTGTTGCCAACGGGCTCCCACTAAACAACTAAATACCCCCCACCCCCAAGGCTGGTTCAGGAACAGCAAACCGCATTTATGGGGCATACTTCACTGATGTGTACTTTTGGAGGTGTATAATCCAGCCATTTTAGTTTTAAGATTATAGGGAATGTGGTCATTAGGTCGACCTGTATTGGTCGACAGTCAAAAGGTCAACCATGAAAGTTGACATGAGTTCATGTGTGTGTGTGTGTCCCATGGGGGGGGGGGGGAGTTTGGTCCCTATGATCCTTTCCGCAGTCTTCACTACCCTCTGCAGTTTTTGGTTGTCATTCCCGCTTGCGCCACCGTACCAGTTTGTGATCGAGGAACATAACACAGACTGGCGGTGTAGAATACGCACAGATATATTAAGCTTTAACAAGAGATAAATCCAAGGGTGATAAAGAGAGATAAACGTCCAGCCAATCAGCTCCTTACTGACTTTTTTCAAACACAGCCTGTGACATGACAGTTAGCAGGTGATTGGCTGGACGTTTATCTCTCCTTATCACCCTTGGATTTATCTCTTGTTAAAGCTTAATATATCTGCCCCATAGGGCCTAATTCAGATGTGGTCTCCAAGCGGCTACTGTATGCAAGTCTGTTCTTCTTACTGTGCATGCATCTGATCCCCAGTGAGCACACACAATGAGTGAATTACAGCAACAAGTGATTAGTTGCAATGCAAGTGACAGAAGGACAGTGTTTGGGGGTGGCAATGGCTAGTGGTCGAGTGGGTACTTGTGTATTATCAGGGCGCCCATTACGTAGTTTATGTAGTGGTGTATTAAGAATACCAATACAGCACTATGCTGGCTACGTAAACTACGTAAGTGGCTCTGGAGCCCTAAAAATACACAATGCTTAACATCCCCACTATACACATCGGCGTGGAGTTGATTTTATAAAGTGTGGCGAGCACAGTGAGACCGAAGCATGACACTGATACGCGCGCTCGCCACGCTTCGGGCTCGCCATACTTTATAAAATATTCTCCACGCCGACGTGGATAGTGGGGGTAAAATGGCTGTTCTATACTTACCCTCCTCTGGCCCGGGCACCGCGTCAATCCCCACTGACTCCCCAGCAGTCACATTTAGTCCCCCTGCTCCGGCACTCGCCATGGACACTGTACGCGATTAGCAGAGTGCCACTGGGGTAGCAGGGAAACCATGTAACTTAAGGCCCCCATACACTAGCCGATTTTGGTCAGATTTCAGCCAGATCAGTCGGATCTGGCCGAAATCGGACCAAAATCGGCTAGTTTTGATGTCCCCTCAGATCCGATGCGCGGTCCCGTGCGCATCGGATCTGTGTCGGGTGGTCGGACCTGCTGCACGTCCGACCACCCGACTTGGGACCTAGTGGGGCGGTGGAGGGAGCAGGGGGGGCTGGGGACGCTGCGGGGGACACGTCTGTGTCCCCCGCTGCTGGGGACAGCGTCTGTGCGGCGAGAAGGTAGAGGGAGCAGGGGGGGCTGGAGACGCTGCGGGGGACACAGGCTGCATAGAGCCGGGCAGGGGGAGCCGGCCGGGAGCTGTCAGTAATGAATAAAAAAAAAGCCCATACAATGAATGGGCAGCCTGTGATTGGCTGAGCGCTCTCTCAGCCAGTCAGCAATTGGCTGAGAGAGCGCTCAGCAGCCAATCACAGGCTGCCCATTCATTGTATGGGCTTTTTTTTTTATTCATTACTGACAGCTCCCGGCCGGCTCCCCCTGCCCGGCTCTATGCAGCCTGTGTCCCCCGCAGCGTCTCCAGCCCCCCCTGCTCCCTCTACCTTCTCGCCGCACAGACGCTGTCCCCCGCAGCGTCCCCAGCAGCGGGGGACACAGATGTGTCCCCCGCAGCGTCCCCAGCCCCCCTGCTCCCACCAGCTCTCACCTCTTACCCCCCCCCCCTGCTCCCCGGGTTTTTTACATGTGATAAATCGAGACGATTTATCACATGTAAAAAATGGCACATCAAGTGCCAATCTAATCAAGCTCCCCCGGGGAGCAGCCGGGGAAGCTCAGGGGGAAGTCGGGGGCGACTTGTCCTAAGGACAAGTCGCCCTAGTGTATGGGGGCCTTTAGCTTCAGTGGCCATGAAAGCATTCAAAAGACTAGTACTGAAGCAGAAAAAAGTCAGTAAGGAGCTGATTGGCTGGACGTTTATCTCTCCTTATCACCCTTGGATTTATCTCTTGTTAAAGCTGAATACATCTGCCCCATTGTGAGAGGCTTCTCCAATATCCCTGGCCATTTGAATTGCTTCCACAATGACTGGTTTGTGTTCTTGCTGGGAAGAATGCAATGTGTCAGTGAGTTGATTCCTTAACAGGTGAGGCCATTGATATAAAAGTAACTCCAGTTAATAGACCTTTTCATCAATTTGACCTATAGTTGATGCCATTGTTATAAGCCTTCATTTACAAAGCTCAGCTATATGATACTGCGCTGTACATTGATGATGTCATTATACAAGAAAATCATACAGAAAGATACGTGGAACAGAAGGTGGAGATGGCCATTGCCAAATCTTTAATACAGGAAGTGTGGGAAATACATGATCCATGAAAAATAAAGCTTAGCCTATCTGCTTAGCAGAACATAGCATTTTATATTCCTGGTTCAAATTGCCATTTTGGGGTTTAGTGGACCTTTAGGAAGGACCTGCCAGAAGGTCCAGCACAGAGCATGTGAGACTTTTTTTAGTCTGCTGCATGGAGTGTTTCAATATTTCCTAACCCCATGCATTGCTCTTCTTTGCACACCCCTTTGACTGTGAGTGGATAATTACAGCTTTGCATCAACTAGTGGAACCGGTTTTATTTTTATTTGTTCCAATATTCTTCTCTTATCTCTTTCACTGTAATGTGACCTGTCATGTCTTTTTAAATAGGCTGATTCAGGCTTCAGCATTTTTACATATAGCTTAGTGATTCATGTGCAAACCTTGTTATATAAAATTGTACATACCTTGTTTGTTTTTTTTGTTTTTGTTTTTGTTTTTTTTATCGGTACTTCCTCATCTTTGTGGCCAAAGCTTACGGCAGTTGCGTTAGCTGCTTTCAGAATAGCATCATCGTCCCCTCACGAGCTTGCTTCGCCACAAGTTTACTGAAGGTAATAGATGGTGGAGTGGACCCAGGGTGGTGAGGGATACGCTACATAAGTTCCGTAGCGTAAGCTGTGGCAGCAAAGATGAGGAAGTACCTTCTTTTCTAAACCACTTTACCTAAACTACTTTTCCAACAGCTGAAATAAAATCTGGAAACTAAAAAACAAAAGTAAATCCGTGATCACTGTGGACAGGCTGTGCACGTGGCCACTTTTGGGGTATAGGCACAGCTAGCAGTATTTCCTCTACCTCCCCATGGCAGCTGTACTATGGGTTTTCCCCCTCATTAGGTAGATCTGGAAAGGAAAAAAAGACACAACACTGCCCCTATATAAGGACCGCCCCTACAGAGGCTCAGTGTCTTTTTTTCCTTTCCAGGTAGAGGAGGCTTACCCCACACTGCTGCTACCTTCCCCGCTGCCTAGTGCAGTCAGGGGTTTAGGCAATGGAAGGCTACCCGCTACCCAGAGTAGTTGGGACACCTGTCTGGTGAACCCCACCGCTAAATGTGGCTGGGGGTTATGGATGTCAATTCCCGCAAGAGATACCTGCAGGCTTGCCTGGAACGCGGTATCCTCAAACAGGGAGCGAGCGCCATCCTGTGCGGCGTTCCCCTCTCCCAAACTCCGGAGCAGGAGGCGCTGGGGACGAGGTCAGGCGCGGCGTCTGACGTCAGTAAGGATAAGAGGGCGCGCGCGCACGGAGATGCTTATGGGGCGTCTGACGTCATCAAGGAGCGCCAGGCTGTGCATCGCTGCAGAGAGGGACGCCAGCACTTAAAAGGGCGCCGCAGCTGACAGGGAACGCTGCTGAGAATCCCTGTAACCAGACGGACACCGGGTAAGGCTCCACTGTTAGCTTGCTAACGGAGCGCTATACTGCACTTACTATCTGGCGATTACTGATTACTATATCTGTGCTACAGTGTTTTATGCAGTTATGGAGGATGATAAAAAGCAGCAAGCAAAATCGGGGTAAGCCAGGAGGAAAATGCAAGTAGATTCATGTAAATGGACAGCCATTTAAGGGAGGACTTATGTGCTTACAGGTCAGAATCAAGCAAGGAGAAAATGGAGTTTAAACAAAAGCATAAAAAACTACATGTGGCCAAATGCTCGGTGTGTGATGCTACCCTGCCAGATAAATGCAAGGGCACGGTGTGTGATAACTGTAGAAAAGCCCCCATAATGAGGCCGGAGCAAATGGCGGACTTGGTCGCCATGCTAAAAACCTCCCTAGCAGACACCTTTGTGACAAAGGAGGATCTGAAGAAGGGGTCACATAAAAGACCCAGGGAACCAACTTCCGAGGACTCTGACCCAGGGGAAGGCCTCGCCATTGACCCTCAGGAAGAAGTGGAAGAAGGGGAGGTGACGCAAGAGAAAATGGAGCTGGATTTTAATCCAGATCTCCTTAATAACTTACTTATCCTAATAAACAAATCTCTCAGCATTGAGGATCCACAAGAGGAAGGGAAGTTATAGGACCTCCTTTTCAAGGATAAAAAGAAAAAACCCAAGTCTTTTCCCCTATCTAAACCACTACTAGACATAGTGGAAGAAGAGTGGGCTAACCCAGACAAGAAAATAGCTGTGCCAATTAGGGTTAATAAAATGTACCCCTTCGACACGGAGCAAGTAAAGAAGTGGGAGACGGCTCCCAAAGTGGACTCAGCCATTGCCAGGTTGGCAAGGAAAACCACTCTGCCTCTTGAAGACGCCAATGCGTTTAAAGACGCAATGGAAAGAAAGATGGAGATGAGCCTGCGTAAGCAGCACATTACGTCCGGGGCTTCCATAAAATCATCCTCGGCGATAGCAGTGACCTCGAGGGTATTGAGATCCTGGTGCCAGGACCTGGAGTCCGACTTACTGGACGGAGTGAAAAGGTCAGAACTCCTTAAAATTATACAGAACGTGCAAATTGCCGTCGAATTTATCTGTAATGCATCATTAGATGCGGTCAGACTGGCAGCCAGATCAAACGCAAGTACTGCAGTAACCAGGAGGGCACTGTGGCTCAAATCATGGTCGGCGGATGCCCAGTCCAAAAACAAACTGGTTGCACTCCCGTTCCAAGGTGATTACTTATTCGGGAAGAACTTGGACGACATCATCTCAAAAACCTCGGGGGGAAAGTCGGTGTGGCTTCCTCAGGACAGAGGGTTTAAGAAAACACCAAATAGATCGCAAAGATCCCAGTTCCAAGACTTCAAGGAGGCAAGAACATACAGGCCAGGCAGAGGGTACAGAAGACCCTGGTCCGGCGGAAGAAGCTCCTTTCGTGGCCAAAGGGGCAGAGACGGAAGGTTTGGATACAGACAAACACAATGACGCCAAGCAAAAGGTAGGGGGCAGACTGAAGAAATTTCATTCAGTTTGGGCCCAATCTACAAAAGACAAGTGGGTGATGGAAGCAGTATCACTAGGATACAAAATAGAATTTGTACAAGACCCTGGAGTATGGCTGGAAGACTCACCCATACCAAAAGACAGGGAAGAAAGGCTGGCACTAAAGCAAAGCCTGAAAAACATGATAGCACAAGGAGTAGTGGTGGAGGTCCCCAAAGGACAAGAGATGATAGGATGGCAATCGAGGTTTTTCGTGGTCAAAAAACAATCGGGAGGATTCAGGACTATACTGGACCTGAGAAGACTGAATGCATACGTAGTGGCAAAAAAATTCAAAATGGAGTCTCTCAGGACGATACTCCCAGATATAAAGAGAAACGCGTTCTTGACCACTATAGACCTCAGAGACGCCTATCTCCACATACCCATCTATCCAGGACATCAGAAATTCTTAAGATTCCGTATATCAGGCGTAACCTACCAGTTCACGGCTCTGCCATTCGGCCTGTCAACCTCCCCAAGGACATTCACCAAAATCCTAGTAGTACTGGTAGCGAAGCTAAGAGAGGAAGGCGTCACAGTATGGGCATACTTGGACGACCTGTTGGTGATGGCACGGTCAGAGGAGCAAGCAGTAAACCACACTCACAGAGTTATGGACTTTCTGCAAGAGCATGGCTGGATTATAAACCTAGACAAAAGCCAGCTTCAGCCCACGACAGCGGTAAAATACCTGGGGGTCATTATAGACTCAAGAACAATGAAGGCAATACTAACTCGGGAGAGAATAACAAAGATAAAACAAGAGATAAACTACTTCTTGGTAAGAAGAACAGTCAGCTCTGCAGACTGCCTAAGACTACTGGGCCTAATGTCGGCAGCGTCAGACGCTGTAAATTGGGCAAGGCTTCACACAAGAGGCATACAAAACTGCTTTCTGTCTCAGTGGGACGGGGACAGCAAGCGGACCACACAAAGAATTATAATATCAAAAGGAGCCAAACAAGATCTGCTCTGGTGGATGACCAGAGGAAGACTAGGACAAGGGAAGTCTTTCACCACAGGACAGCAAGTGTTACTAACAACCGATGCCAGCATGTCAGGCTGGGGGGCAGTATGCGAAGGGGCAGCTGCCCAAGGAGAGTGGTCAAGACAAGAAAGTACACTTCATTCGAACATCAGAGAAATGAATGCAGTGAGGGAGGCGTGTCGGCACTTCCAACAACAACTGTACCAGAGAGACATAATGATCAGGACAGACAACGCGGTTGTAGTAGCATACCTCAACAAGCAGGGAGGTACAAGGAGCAGACCGATGATGGCAGCAGCAACACTAGTGCTGAACTGGGCGGAAGCCTGGACGAGCAGCCTCTCAGCAGTATTCATAGCGGGACGAAAGAACCAGCAAGCAGATGCCCTAAGCAGGAGGCAGATAAAGCCAGGGGAGTGGGAATTATCCCAAGGAATATTCGAAGAGATAGCTATGAGATGGGGGTATCCAAAGCTAGATCTCATGGCGACCAGAGACAACAGGAAAGTGGAGAAGTTCGTATCCAGACACTGGGAAAAAGGAGCCTGGAACACGGACGCACTGACGTGTCACTGGGAGCAAGGCCTGATGTACGTTTTCCCACCCTTTCCTGTCATATCAAGGATACTGAACAAAATTCAGAGGGAAAAGGCAACGGTAATAATCGTCGTGCCCACATGGCCAAGGAGAGCCTGGTTCCAGAAACTGATCAGGATGGCAGTAGCAGGGCCATGGAAACTGCCAGACCAAGAAGATCTACTATGGCAGGGAAGATATACACAGCGCCAACCCAGAGATTGGAACCTAGCGGCATGGTTACTGAAACCAGAACCCTGGTAAACAAGGGCTTCTCAGCTAAAGTGGTAAGAACTCTGTTAAAGGCCAGGAAAAGCTCAACATCAGGCACATATTACAGAATATGGAAAACATACACACAATTCTGTTTAATCCAGAAGAAAAATCACAGAGCCATACCAACAGTACTGGACTTCCTCCAGTCCGGCTTAGACAAAAAGCTATCTGTTAGTACACTAAAAGTCCAGGTGTCCGCACTGGGCGCCATACTAGACAGGAAAATTGCAGAGGACAAGTATGTACAAAGATTCATACAAGCATCCAAGAGGATAAGGCCAGAATTCCGTAGCCCAACTACACCATGGGACCTAAATCTAGTGCTAAATGCGTTAACCGAGAGCCCCTTCGAGCCTCTGGAAGAGGTACCAGTTAAATGGTTAACAACCAAAGTAGCGTTTCTGGTGGCAGTAACATCCACAAGAAGGGTGTCGGAGCTGCAGGCCCTTTGGGCAGAAGAGCCGTTCCTGAACTTTTATGAAAACAAAGTAGTCCTAAGGACAAATCCTCACTTCCTGCCCAAGGTAGTTTCATCTTTTCACATCAACCAAGAGATAGTACTACCGTCCTTTTGCGCAAAACCAGCTAATGAGAAAGAGCGAAGACTACACAAACTAGATGTTAAAAGAGCGCTAACCATTTACTTACAAAGGGTTGAGAACTGGAGGAAAACAAAAAGGCTCTTCATTGTGACAGAAGGCAAGAATAAAGGACTCGGAGCCTCAAAAGCAACCATCGCTAGATGGATCAAGACATGTATAGCAGAAGCATACAAGCTGAACAACAAGGAGGTCCCACAAAGCCTAAAAGCTCATTCCACTAGAGCAGTAGGGTCTTCCTGGGCCAGGAAGGGAGCAGCATCTCTAGAGGAACTATGCAAAGCAGCCTGCTGGGCATCAGCCCACACCTTCTCTAGACACTACAGTTTGGATATCGAGTCCTCCAGTGATGCGAAACTGGGCAGGAAGATACTGAGCGCAGTAATATAAAAAAAAAAAAAAAAAACCCCAAATAAGGGGATGAACGTTAATTCAGAGGGACATACATGTAGGTGACTACAACCTACTTGGTATAAGGTATGACTTTCTTATTCGGCCCCACCCAAATTTTTATTCTACACTGCTATGGTATTACCCATAGTACAGCTGCCATGGGGAGGTAGAGGAAAGTACGGATTCTTACCCGTTAATACGCTTTCCTCTACTCCACCATGGCAGCATTATTCCCTCCCTTGGGATATATGACGCAATATATGATGTTAATTTAAGTTATTTGTATAAAGAGTGCATACTCGCTGATAATTAAGACACTGAGCCTCTGTAGGGGCGGTCCTTATATAGGGGCAGTGTTGTGTCTTTTTTTCCTTTCCAGATCTACCTAATGAGGGGGAAAACCCATAGTACAGCTGCCATGGTGGAGTAGAGGAAAGCGTATTAACGGGTAAGAATCCGTACTTTGTCTCCCATCTAGAATCGACCCATTGTAATTCTAAATTGCTATCCTCCTATGGCCAATTACTAAAAGTTGATGTAGTACATGAAAGATACTGTGGGCTTTGCTAGTGACAAAATGTACTGTCTGACAGTGGTTGCTTTATAGAGCAATTTTGGGACAGCTGGCCATGATGGGTTTTTTTTTTAGGTACTTATATGTTAGGTGGGCGACCACTATAGTAAGTATGCTCATACCCCCACTATCCATGTCGGCATGGAGTTGATTTTATATAGTGTGGCAAGCCCCGCGTAAAACTAAGAAAATAGCTTAGTGGGCGCCCAACTAGCCTATAAGTTTTTTTTTTTCTGTTGTCATAATACTTAAGAAAATAAGTCAAAACCCCTAGCGACTATTTCCTTCTTAATAAAGATAATTCTAGAAATGAAGGTTAAGCAAGTATTGCCAGGTTTGATTAGGGGACTTTCTGTTTATCCTCTAGGCAGGTAAACTGTGGCCAGTACAATATGTGACTTGCTGTCCTTCCAATGACTTTTCTGTCTTGATAATATTTCCTTGCCTCTACCATAACTTTCAGTTCTAAATGTCAATATTTCTTTATAAGTTTAACCGTGTCTGCCCTGAATCAGTGCTGTTAAGTTTTGATTAAAAAACACATTACAATGCTTTGTATCTTAATACTTTAGTTTATCTATCATATCTATCTATCGTAACCCGTATTTATTTTTGGATTAAATATTAATTTCCCTTTTGGTATTTTGTATTAAGGGAATTTGTCATGCAGTTATTGTTTGCTATTTTCTATATAAACCTACAAAATAATTTAAGTTTAAGAGTCTATATATCAAGCTTTTCTGCATAAAATGTATGTAGACACTGAAGTTTCTGCATAATGTTATGGTTTGTGGCTATGTACTAAAAGCATAATTCAGTAAATTTCACAGAATCCTCCTGCAAAAGGCTAAATAGCACTACATATTGCATTTCCCATTATGATAAATGTGGCCGACGATCTGACCTCCTATGTACTAAACCCTGAAAAGCAAAGCTTTCAGAGTTCGGCCACGTTAGTTTACACCATTTCATACGATGTAAACTGCTTTAAGATTATTACGGTACAGTAGCAGAAGAGCGATCTTGCTACAGCCACTCCATCCTGTTCTAACTCTGAATCCGGCATCTGACGTTGCATTTGCGCAGTGTCAGGTTCCTTCTGCAGAGTATTTCACAAAGGTGCAAAAGTCCTCTAAAATTCCAGGGTTCCCTTTTCAAACATAGCTTTGAATCAGGCACAAATTGTTATTAATCGCCATAGTTCTGCAATTATTAATACAAAAAAATGTACTTATTCTAATATAGTCTTTAAGAAAGTACAGATTATTTTTATGTCGTATTTTGTTTAGAATGTATTCAAATCAGGATTTCTCAGGACACACCTGTGACTCGCATACTGTAAATCCTCTGGAGCTTACTAAAGATTACATTTCTGCTAAAGCATTCTGGTAATTTTACATATGCTGTCTCTGTTTATTCATGAACCTTTTTTATGGTAATGTTGTGTTCAGTGGTTCTGAGTCACACAGGTCTTTAGTACAGTAAAATGTGATCATTGCTATCCCCATACAGTCCTGTAGAGTTAAAACTGATTGCTACAGCGATTTTAAATCTCTCCTCTTTACCTCTCTCTCCATGCCCACCTAAGGGGCAGTTTTTTTTCTGTATGATGTGTTAAAGATAAATCTGATTTGGTAATTTACCTTCTTTCCCTTGAAATAAAATGTGTAATACCACTTTCAGACATACATCTCTTTTCTCTTCTGCGTGGTCCCCAGTATTTGATCTAGACTCAGTCTTCACTGTTTCACAGACCTGGGAAATTCCTGGGTTTGCCCCTTTCAGAAATAAAATAGTTTTTCCAATTGTTAAGATAGTGTTGTCTTAAGGGGACGATAATGAGTTCATGCAAACATGGAGACAGCCCTGATACCACTTTTACACCAGAATGCTGGGTAGGACCCGGGAAATTGAACACGGGAAATTGCCAGGGCTTGCCCTGCCTCAGACCCTGTTTACACTGCACTTCAATACGGGTTATTCCCGTGTAATACCCTTTTACACTGAAAACGGATCAGCCCTGTCTTTCCTTGCTGGTGTCATTAAAAATGGACCTTTTGGGCTGTTTGAGATGAGGTCACAAGAAAGGGAAAAGGGAGGGGTGGGGTCTGCTCCCAGCATTGCAGCAATGATGGTGCAGGTCAGGTTTGGGGTCTGCCAAATAGTCAGGCTGAGGGTGATGCTGTGGGACACACTGCGTGACAGCCAGCGTGTGTTGCTGCAGATGAGGCTGTAAACACACTGGGGAGAGTGCTTCCAGCACAGACTGTTGCTGTAGTGTAGGGTACAGGTTGCAAACAGCATGGTAATGCTGCTGCTGCAATGCTCTATGCGCTGTGCGAGTCTCCGGCAGATGACATAATCTGCCAGAGCCGCAGAAGCACCAATCATCTCTTTGCGGCTTCTGCCTGCCAAATAACCCGGATAATGACCATTTACACCACCCTGAGCCCGGGTAAGCCCCGTGTCCGACCATGAACATTTGCCGGGTCAGATTCCCAGGGTACAGTACCCGCATTATTTTTTTTCAGCCCATTTACACCCCGCCCCGGACTGGAGCGGCAATATCCCGGGTCCAACCTCTGGTGTAAAAGGGGTATAAATGGACTCAATGTGGTTTACAATTGTAAATAATTTACGGTCCATGTATCATATACCAATAAAAAACCATACCATAGAATGAAAGGTTTTTGTTCACGTAATAAAAAAATTGTTGAAGTCATTACTGTAACATATATCTTGTAAACAAGGCTCCTGACTCTAAATTCCCATGGCACACTTCTCTGCACTGTGTTCCTCTCATGTGTGGCATAGGTCTCTCTCTAGCTGTATCGCTGATGATCAGCAGGCATCGTGTGGCCCTTCCTGGCCAATTAAAACCATTTTTAAGCAGCCAGAGAGTAAGTTCACACTTAACCCGGTTCACCAACTCAGGAAGAAAGACCTGGGGAAAACCCAGGTCAGTTGCAGAGTCGGGGGACCTGGGTTGGTGCCTTTCAGACATAACAAAATCTCAGGTTGATGGTTAAACACCCAGGATTTTGGAGTATGTCTGAAAGGGGTATATGAGGTGATATGCTGCTGGGTATAGCTACACATAGCATACTGTACGTTCCTAACAATCACCCTGGTTTTATCTTGCCCCCATTACATTACTGGTAAATTCAATCCCTGAAATGTATCCGCATGGTTTGGTCAGCAAGTAGACGTTACTGAGCGAGCAGGAATGCGCAGGCAGAGCAGTAGATATCCACTACACTACTGTGCTATGAAGCCCTGACATTCTTTCCCCAGTATGCTCAGGTGTAATCCCCTTTTTTAGCTTGCCATGTAATCATTCCACTCCCCTGTCACCATTGTTTATGCTCAGTTACAGTATGTATCTTTGAGCAAGATGCCTTGATATTTAGAAATACAATTGTATTGTACATTGTTGCTAATGGCAGCAAGCATGGAGGGAGGCAGCAGAGCACTGGCTGAAAACTAGGCCTGTGTGACGAGGAGTGTGTCAGATGGCCAATGATAAGGTGCAACCATAGATTTTTTTTTTTCATTGAAGTTTCCACTCACTCCGTTCTGCAGTCATTTTTAAAGCCGTTGTAAAATGTTGATGTGTTAAAATGTTGACAGCAGAAACATTGACTGGAGCATAATGTAGACACCCAACATTCTGACTGTCTATATTTTATATGTCGACATTTTAATGGTCAAAATTTTGTAGGTGTAGACATTTTAACAATGTAGATTTTATGGGGGTTATTCTAATTAGCGCACTAATCTGTTGGAAAATGCCGGTACTGGAGGGTGTTTAGTTGTGAGTACCGGCATTTTCTGACTTAAGTTCCCCACGGCGATGCTGTTTGCGCCACTCTAGAGCTTGAAACGGCATCGCCACTCTAGTTGTAGTCAGAGTCCACGGCATGCTGATTAGAATAGCTGCAGGAGCTCCCTCCCAGCTACTCAGTGCACACCACCCTTATGATTTTTGACATTATGGTGTCAGACTTCTGACTTTCCACAGTGTAATGGTCAACAAACTGACTAAAGCTATGTTATTTTAGCGACACTTTTTTTTTTTTTTTTTTTTTAATCTTAATTATCCCTGTACCGAAGAACAAGACAAAATAACCAAAGGATGGTTTCTCGACATCTTATTTTAACATTTTGAAATCAACAGTCGATAAGCAGAAGACCTACAAGTATAACTTTCTGTGTTTAAGGCAGGAGTTCTCAAACTCTGCCTTTAGGACCCCACACAGTTCACGTTTTCAAAGTCACCAGGGTGGTGCACAAGTGCATTAATTACTCATGGACACATTTTTAAAAGATCCACAAGTGGAGTTAATTATTTCACTTGTGATTCTGTGAGGAGACCTGCAAAATATGCACTGTGTGTGTGGTGTCCCGAGGACCGAGTTTGATAATCTGTGGTTTAAGGTAATAATCTCCATAAAACATTTAGCACAAGGCCATGCTAGATAATGGTATTTTATAAAAATACATATCTGGATAAGTTTTTATTTTGTGATAACTAAATTGAGTATTGATGTTTGACATATGTCAAGGAGAACTGACCAAATTTACCCTGCGTGAAGCTGCAGAGGGTGCAATTAATTTTCATCACCGCATCAAGCTGCAAGTAAATATCTGCATTAAATGAGCCCTGTAGAGCTCACCACACAGGTTAACTTATAGATTCTTGGCACGGTTTGTTAGTTTAGTGTGCAGGGGAATTACACATTTTTTTAATAGCTTTAGGTATTGAACTCTGACCTTTAGGTACACCGTAAATGCCACAGCTAATACCTTCTATCAAAATGTAGTCACAGCTGCCAGCAGCACAAATCGATACAACAGAAGTGGAGTAATAGCACTGCAGCAACTTGCAATTTTTGTTCACAGTTGACAAACAATACTGTTCCTGATCTCTGTAGTACAGAGGTGTAATCATAGCTCAGGAAACAGGAATTTGGCCATGGTGATGCGAATGTTGATTTAATGACATGTTAGGCTACCCACACAGGGAGGTTACTGTTTTTCTCTATGTTTAGCTCTCTGTTTATTGACCTATGGCTGTGGATAAAATAGGAATTGCGTAAAATACCACTATTCTTCCTGAAATACAAAAGAGATTGCTAAAAAGTAAAACAACTTTGCTTGTAACATTATTTTTTTTCTTGTATTTTTTTATGTTGATCCAGTTTTTAGTCGTTTGTTAATTTATTATAAACACACACTTTTAAGGATCCAGTAGGTTGTATATGTGGGATCTTAATGTTTAGTACATGACTCTACATAGAACTGACTCAATATACATAGAACTGTGGAAAAGGATCAGAAAGAACTGAAAATTAAACAAACATGTCAACTTACCGTAATTGTGGCACTTTCATGACTGGATGAATTACACGATGAGAGATGTGTTTACTAATCGTGTCTAATAAAAATGTTTGAAAATTCAAATCATGTTATTGGGTCAATTAAATGCAAAATAATCATTGAGTAACTGCTGTTCAGTTTTGTGCAGTTGTGCTTGCAGCTGATCTATAGCCCCGTGCACACGGGGCGACGGGAGCTTTGTGCTGAGCGACACTGAATCGCTCAGCAAACAGCGATGTGTGCTGAGCTAGATAAAGGATGAACCTTAACGGTTCTTTAAGCAGCACATGAGTGAGAATAGAACATGAGATAAACGATGTTTTAAGACTGAGTTGATCAACTATCTATAACAATTGGATGATCTTCACAGAATAAGCCATTTTTAATAGACATGTAATAAAACGTGTGCTGAGCTATCCATCACTGACCGTTTTCTCAATAGAGAGAACATGGGCGGAGACTAGATATTTCATGCTTAAAATATCTTGCCCAGCGATATCGCCACTTGGGGGCCTACACAGTGATTTTGTGCTTAATTTCTAAGCAATCAAGTCAGATAGCTTAGAAAATAGGCAAAAATCACTACATGTGTGGGCCCTGTAATCAGATTTCCTTGTTAATCATTTAAAATGCCTCCTTTTTGTTGAGTGTGATCTGCCAATAACCATCATAAAATGCTGTTCAACAGTGCAAAATTCCACAAAATACCATTCGATCTCTAGTTAAAGCAATCAGTAAAACAATAAACTTGTGACTGCAGCAGGACAGGAATGGTTGTGTAATTGGGAGTCGACTGGAACACTTGCAGCAATAGCTTGAAGTGAAATACTCACCCTTGGGGGTGGCCATAAAAAAGCACAATAAATGAACCCTCTGCATTCTACATTTGTTTAATTTATCTTGCGGAATTCCTTTGGACACAAGTATACTCACAAACAAGTGATGCAGAGTTATAAGCTTGGTCTTATCTGAACTTCTGAATGAAGGGTTGTTACTGGACTGATATAGAGCATTCTTAAGTATGCAATATTTAGAGGGGTATTTAGAGTAAATATATAGGCATATATTCAATGCCGTGGGCGAGCAGTGACTGCGAGCAGGACTTTTTGCTCGCAGTCACCGCTCACCCTGTCAGTATTCAACTGACCCCCCCTCATTCGCAAATTCCCCCTCGCTCCGTTTTTTGAGCGAGGGGGAATTTGCGAATGTGCCTCCAAAAACTGCGAGAATCGAGGCTAATTACAGCGAGTTTGCTGCACTAGCCGCGGCTCTCGCAGTTTAGGGGAATTCTCGCAGTTCTGTGACAGCGAGGATTCCCCCGGAACGTTGCCTAGTGCGAGCGGCCGGCGCGGGGGTTAAACTGCGAGGATCACTGGTTTTCTGTGATCCTCGCAGTTTAACCCCCTCGCCGGCCGCTCGCACCGGCATTGAATACTTGCCATAGAGTGTATTGTGGCTATGCAGAGATGGGCAAAAGAGTAATACACGTTTTTTTTGTACTGCACCAAAGAAAAGGTTACGATAATGATGATGACGATGATGATGTGGTGTATCAAACCAAGACTACATATAGGATAGCTGACAAATGTGGAAACAAACTCTGCTATTACACATTTAGAATGCACTTGCATTAAACTCTGAATAATCTGTGTTTGTAATTTTAAGCATCACTGGGGAAGTCCTAATTATTTTAGTCCATTTTCCATGTCCAATCTAATACTGTCTTATTGGATGCCAGCAACCAAAACCCTGGCAATATGATCTCTTCAAACGTAACCCTTTTGCAGTACAAATAGACTGGTTTAAATGAATTGTAATTTTGAAAAAAAAAATTCAAAATCTGTCTACATTGACTGTTGAATGATGTTAATGTTCTTCTATTAAAGTGGCTCACCATTGGATCTGCTTCTAGCGCTAGGGCTGTTGAGCCTGACTAGACATTGGACCTATGGGAGACACTTGAATTTTGAAGTGGGCATTTTGGGGTGGAAACATACCGTTTTCTTGGAGTGTCTGAAAGTCTTCGGTATGTCAAGGCGTTTTAAGGGAGGGTGTGTGAAGTCTGCCTCGATTTGCCTGTCTCGGTTGCAATGTTCTGGACTCCTATTTACTCTGGAAAAATCATTTGATGGCTTGTGAATTCTGTATGGATGTGCGACAGGATACTGATATTTTGTTTAAATCGCTTGCAGATCTGCACATGGTGGGTTTTCTTTCTGTCTAAGTGGGGCTTACTACTACTATCAGGTCTGAATCAGGCCCTTGGACTGTTTACTTTGTGTACAGGCTCGTAACACAAGCAACAGAGTTGTTGGTGTTACGTGTTTGCATAGAGTGCACTGTGTGCTGTACATAGAACCGAACATAAAGCGGTTAGTTAAAACATTGTACATTCCACTCTTTACTGCTCTCACCTTTTCCAATGTATTTCTTGTATTTGCCAAAATTTCCTCACTAACTTGCTACTTTGTGTTTGCTTTCACATAAAATCTATTCATCAGTTGCTGCCATGCTTTAACTAGGTTGTGTGTCCTCGCTACTGACAGAGTTTGTATTATAAATTGCCTGTATTGTCGACATACAGAGTGCAGATTGCAGTGTAAGTTAGGAATGGGCAAACATTTGGCTTTGACGATAAATTGCTAAATCTTTTGCAATCTACCAAGGAAAGAAAACTATGCATTTTAAGTTAATTAAAAAGTAGCAAGTACCATCATATCTCTTAAACATTGATTACATCGCATGGATGTATCCATTATTGCAGGGGCAGAGTTTGTGAGAAAGCTCTGTCCCTGTGATACCACTTTGCAGCCTTTCTAGATATATTTTGTGAAACATACTCACACTGTGGTATTACCCTGTACATGTGATGCCCCTTACATCTAAGTGGCATCATGCTCACACAATGGTAGAGCCTCAAACGGGTCATGCCCACAGAAGTAGTGCCACTACTTCTTAACCATTTCTTATGTAGTAGAGCAAATTCCGTTGCGCTTTACACACAATGCCCACAGTAATAGTGACCCTTATACATGATGCTCGCAGTAGTAGCACCCTGTATATAAACTTTATATACCGTAGCTGCTTTCCCATACATATGAGTATGGAATTTATTACAATTCTTAAACTAACCTGTACAAATAGAAGACTCCTAAAATCTATTGCTACAAAATGTGTATCAAAATCAATGTTAGGCCATGACATAACCCCCATATCGAATTTGGATATGACTTTTATCTGCCATTGCAGGTCATTTAGAGATGTCATTCAGTATATGTGTGGTGACCTCAGGGTACATGTGTATGCTACTACCGTAAAATGCTGCTCTTAGATGCAGATATGTGTGTCTTCTGCAGAGCCAGAGAGCTGGAACCTGACCATTACAGGTGTGAGGCCAGGAAGCAGGTAGTACTGGGAAATGGTATATGGTGATGCATCATCTCGTCCCCACGATAATGGGTGCTTCAGGGATGACCTCCCTCGCCCCATACCCTGGACACATCCCTTCTATCTATCGCCTCATTAAGCGCACACACGCCAGCAGTGGCCACCAGGAAATTACTTCAGGGTGCCGTAGCTGGGGGAAGCGGAGAGAAGTCAGGTTGGTGCAGTGTCCTTTCTTCACCATGGCTTCGGGTTATGAGTTTCTGCGCATGTGCAGAAGCTCCAGGTTTTGTATGTACCAGCCAAGCCCAAGCTTGATAGGAGAATGGCCATGCTGACCAGAAACTGCCCCAACATCCCGGCGTCCCAACCCACCCCTGGATGAAACAATACATTATGAGATTAACTCCTAAGTGTCATTTTTCAAACCAAGCTGGCTGGTTGTTTATCACTCTCCATTTTATCACTTTTGGAAGCTTGGTACATCTGGCCCTAAAGCTGTTGACTGCTTTCATTGGGGCTCTAGCAAAGTTTTCTTAGTTCAGAACTCATTACTAATGGACTATACATTCACTTTAGGCAGGAGCTATAAGGGTTTTTATTAATATAAAAATAAATCATTATTCGTTTTTTTTTTGTTTTGCTTGCTTCATTTATTGTTTCCTATAGTGAGAGTGCCCTGGATCCAGTTTTTACAGTGCTTGTTTGCACCAGACATGCTGGTTTATGTGTGATTTTGTGCCCTGGCAAACACTTCTGGATAAAATGGGCAAAATTTAATTTTTGTTTAGCTGCAATAAGCAGAGATATAAAATCTTGTCCTCACCGGTGTATAATAAATTAACCCAGTATCGTTTCAGTGTCTGCTATGTTCCAAACAGTTATGGCAATGCACATCCAAAACCGGGATCCGCCACTATTCTCTCACATTATAGTAGCCTTAATAAATCTAATGAACACTTTTTTATTTTGATAAGAATGGGTTAAAGGCCTTACGAGCATAATTAGAAGCTGTAAAATGCAACTTTTCATTTACTTTTAAGAGCACTTAATATACCATGAAAATGATCTTTTTGTAGGACATTTTTGTAGCTCCTCAGTCTAATGGAGTGGTTGCAGTAAAGGGAATTCCCTGTCTTCCTGCTGCTTACATACCAGCAATCATAGTATTGTGTCCAGTACAACAGTGTCCCTGTTTAGCTGCACTAAGCTAGGTTCACCATAAATATAGCCTTCTGTTCATTTACACTACTATTCTTGTATTTTGACCTTTTATTGTACTGTTTTCTCTTGATGTGTAATAACTGTATTTAGAAGCATCTGTATAGCCTTCTGGCACAGATGTGTGCATTGCAACTTCCTAAATCAGGTGTCCGTTTTTCTGATGTAAGTTGAAAGAACATAAATACAAATTTAGTGACATGCAAATAAGCAAAACTGAGAAGGAAGAGGACTTGGGAATACTTGGTAGCAGAAAGCAGTGTAGCTACACAAAGTGCCAGACAAAAGCTGCAAAGGCAAATAAAAAGCAGGTGGTGCAAACATAATACCGGTTGAATAGCCCTTATCCAAATATCCGTTACACAAATTATTACGAAAACCATATATATAATTTATTCATTTTTTTTTTTTGCTAAAAATTTACTGGGTACATCTGGCAGATATGTAACTGGCACTAAATATGTGCAAGAAAATGATTGTTTGGCATCAAATTCAGTGCCTGAGATAGTACACAAACTTTGTATCATGTTTTAAAACCTTGTTTCATGCACAGATAACATATATTTGTGTGTATTTCATGTTATTTTGTGTTAAATGCAAGATACCTCATTGAAATATAAAAATATTCTGAAATACGGAATAATCCGTTATCCAAGATGCTTTTGGTCCCGAGCATTTGTTAAAAGGGATACTCAACCTGTAGTATGATTGAATGAATCGATAGTTACCCCACATATTCAAAAACATTATAAAGAGAAGCTATAAATACTGTGTGTGATTACATGGAGGGGAAAAAGGCACTTTGTTGTTATCGTAATTAGCATCATAAGGTGTTAAAAATGGAAGACCTGTTTTCCCATCTGCATAGGAATATTGTACTTTTAAACTAGACTAGACCAACAGCGATCTAGTCAAAATTTCCTTGCATGGAAAGCAATATGCACTTAAGTGGGGCCACGCATCACTCTCGCCCATAGGGCGATTTGTCTAACGTGATATTTACTAACCTAACCGATTTTGACTATGAAGCTAAAATCTCTTCGGTTTTTAAAAATCGCCCTTTCATAAGGGCTGTTTGAAATTTGAATATGTCTGTCTGTTAGGTTAAGGACATCTATTTAAAACCTGTACCACAATATCATATTTGAAAAAATAATAATAATAATTCTTAACACTGGCTAAACATTGATGCTCTATATTTTGGCCCACTGATAACGTATGATTGGACCATTGTAATCTTAAATTTTCCAGAGAAGGCAACAGTGACTTCTATTATAGTTCCTTAATGTCTACAGCTAGTGTTTGGTTTACGTGTTCTTTCATGATTTTGCAAGTTAGGTCAATAGTTTACAATTGTATATTTAACTATTTTTTTTTTTTTCTGATGAGTTTGTTCTTGGAGCTATACAAAAAAGTGGTATCAAGCTTTATCTTAGGGAAAATCTAAAAAGATGACATTTAATTACATCCCTACTGAGAACACTGGCCTGGACCTCAACGATTATAGATCTATTCAGCATGCTGGATATTATTCGCCGGGCAATAGCGACGCACGGTGCCGAACATCGCTGTGGCCCCAACACATAGTGATATAGGGGCATTTTCTAAGCGACCTAATGAGATTGCTTAGAAAATGCTACTAAATCACTACTTGTTTTAGGTCCCAATACACCTATCTAGATCGTTTAGAATTTAAGCATAGATCGATCCATGTGTATGGCCCCCAGCGACAGCAATGTGTGATCCTGTGAATGAAGTGTATATCTAGTGATCGCCAGTGTTCCCTGTGGTGCAGCGATGTGTGCTGAGTGATCTGTGCTGCACAGCTGCTCAGCCACCCCGTGTGTACGGGGCAATAGTTCTTGTTATGTTTGTACATTTACCAGAGAACACATGAACGCTTTACTAATAATATGCAGTAAATACTTAACAATAGAAGTCCACTGCGTTTGAAAGTGTATTATCTAGAAGGCGACTGGAGTGATCCTATTTTCAAATAGGGCGGCTGATTACTTTGAGAATAAAAAATGATCTAACTGTGTGTGCTTCCTATGTGTACACTTCCTGGATCACGGGTGCTTGCTAATTGGGAAGGCGTGCCAGCATTCTGTAGCTGTAGCTGCTTACTTTAATGCCACCTGGGAGACTTTACATTTCCTGTAACTCTCCATGTCATGTTTTGTCATCTACAGTTGTACCACACCTGCTCCTGTGCTTACACGCCAATTATAATAATCCACCTTTCCTCTTCCTTAAAGGAAAGAAGTATCTAAAATTCATGATAATTATAATACATACATGCACAAATCTAATATGTTTGTTTTATAATTAAATAACAGGATCACATGAAATATTAAGGAGCAGACCCATCCCTCTAAATTTGCAAAAAAAAAACTTGCTATAGTCTGTTTACATGCAGTGCTGCATTAAGCCTTTGGTGGGTTCAGAGCACTTAACACAGAGGGCCCACTCCCCATCTCGTCAGCACCCTCCTATGGCTGGGCCTATGTATGTGACTACTCTTCCTGCACCTCCATTGAAGCCACGCAGGTCTTACCTGCAACCCAGGAAGTGTGGCCACACCCCCTTCCAAAAAAACACATTTAATAAATACTATGTTTGGCACCACAAAGCATTCTATAAAGGGGGACCAGGACTACATCGCTTTTCTAATAAAATAAGCGCAACCAAAATGGATCTTTTGCAAACCAGTTAATCCGCCATCTCAATTTTTAGAGCTGAGCTGTTAGGTTATACACAATAAATAAATGTAATTAAATAAATATGTATGCTGTGTGACACTGTGCGGATTGTGATGCAGTATGTACATCTTCTATGTCCAATAAAACAAATATATATATATATATATATATATATATCTTACATATCTTACGCAGCATTCACAAGTGATTCTGAATTAATTGATGTAAAAAAGTTAATATGTGCCGGTTTTATGAACATTTATAAGAATATTATTGAACGCTTTCCTATAGAATAGTGTGTAATGTACTTAATGTGTACTCCCCTATTATATATTTCTCGGTATTAACAATTGTGGTTCCATATAATGGAGGGCATGGAAGGCCTGCCTTGCACTGACCTATGGTATCAAAATTATGATGATCAAATCGATAGGCTAGAAATGCTCCTTTCAAATAAATGCTTTATTTTTATTTAGATGATTTTATTCTACTTGGCTCATTGAAACGTGTTTGCTGTGTATCTTGCTATGTGTGCTGACCAGTGTCTATAAATGATATTTGAGCAGTGTTTATGATGAAGTGTTAACCTGTTTTTGTTTTTTTGACCCCTTTCTAGGCCATCAGTATCAGCAAGGCTATCAATGCACAGGAAGCTCCAGTGAAAGAGAAACACGCCCGCCGTATCCTTTTCAAACTATGCACAATGATGGAAATGCTGACCACGTCTGATGTTTCCTATATGATTCAGCGCATGTAACACATAACATACATGCAACCTACAACTAACATGGATTCCAAAGATCGGCTTATTTAGAATTACGGTCTGGGGTCATCTGCATCTGGTGAAAACATAGAACAGTTTGACTGCTCTGACTACATGATCTGTGTCAGTGAACTGATCTGTTGTGTATTTGGTTAGTCGCTGTTATCCTGTTATAACGAAATGTGTGTTACCTTTACAAATCCATTATACAAAGTAATCTCTAAAAAAGGAGATGATTAGCTCAAGCACTTTCAAAATCTTGTAGAACAGTTTTATATCTTTTGTTTCTTTTTGACAGTACATTTATCCTGCTTTGAGTTTTCTTTACATACTTTAGGTGTGCGTTGTAAGAGCTGATTGGTTACATATTGCTGTGAAAAGCAGGTTGCTGACGTTCTTTACACTCCCTTCTGTGGGAATGTGGAATTGCTCAAGTATCTTGCAAAAGTGAAACGAAGACTAATGCTTTAGTGCCTGTATACAGTATATAATGGGCTTTTTATTTTGTATGTGCTTGTTCTTCTTAACAACTCCACATAGGCATTATATTGGGCACTCACCATGAGAAAGGTGCATTTACATTCTGGTCCTATGCTATTGGCCTGCCTCTACCTAGCAGCTCTATTCTTAGCTGGAAGTTCTGCCACGTCGTCCATAAAGTTCTTCGAGATGGACATCAAAACGTAAGCAGTTCCGGTCTCTTAATACAGTCATCATGCCCCTTGTTTTTAATCATACGGTTTCACTAAACCATTATCTAGTATGAATATATTTTTTGACCAAATGTCGTCTTCTAATATTTCTTATTTAGGTGCTGGCAGATTGTAAACGATACCGTAGCAATATTAAAGAGCTTGGAGAATTGTGGGTAAGTTTCAGCAATAGCTGTGAGTCATTTTGTTATTGCTGTCACATGGGGGATTATACAGCCCTGATTGCAGGGCTACCAAAAAGCAGAGCCCTGCGATCAGATAGCCGTAGCCCCGCCAGACTAACAACCTACCCTTTGCAAGGCTGGGAAAATATTGAGGCCCCTCAAAATAAATTAAAAAAATAAATCACCTGCAAATTATTTTTCATGTGCGCACGCAGTCGCCTAGGACTTGGCAGCTGCAAATTCAGCAGGCTGTTTGGGGCCAAAGCAGACTTTAGGGGACTTCCCTGAAAATGCCTAGGCCCGCCTGCTTTTTCCTCCAGACGCTCCCATTAAATGGCTGGTTCCCAGCCCCCAATTGGCAGCTGCATATCAATCAACTTGCATGGTAGGTCAACAAGAGGAAGTTTAACATGCATTGGGTCGACATCAGAATCAGCTTTATTGGCCAGGTATACTTGCGTATACTAGGAATTTGTTTTCGGTTTGCTGTGCAGCAGCCAGGTGGGTAACAAGTAAACCACATACAGTATAAACAATATAACCAGGTGGGGGAACATGTACAGTCATATAGGAATTTATTCCAAGGGAACACCGTGTTAGATTATGTGCAAAGGGTTATGGCGTGACTAGACAGTGAGGTGTTCATGAGTTCACGTGTCAACAGGTGAACCACTTGAGGAATAAACTTTTTAGGCTTCTGGTGGAACTGGTGGGAACAGCCCTGTAGTGTCTGCCTGATGGCAGCAGGTTAAACAAGCTATGGCCAGGATGTAGTTGGTCCTTGACTATCTTCGCTGTCCCCTGTTTTGCTCTGGACAGGTACAGATCCTGGATCGAGGGAAGGTCTGTCCCAATTATCTTCTCCACAGTTCTGACTACCTTTTGGAGTCTGTATTTGTCTCTCTCGTTGGCAGAGCTGTACTAGACCAGTATTGAGGAGCGCAGTCCAGACTCCACAATTGCAGAGTAGAGGAGGAGCAGAAGCTTCTGTGGGATGTCGAACTTTCTCAGTTGCCTAAGGAAGAATAGCCTCTGCTGCGCTTTTCAAACAATAGTATCAGTGTTGTGCCCCCTGGGAGATTGTGGTTCCTAGGAACTTGAAGGAGTCCACTAGCGACACCACACTGTCAGCAATTGTTAACGGAGCAACACCAACAGCCTTCTTCCTAAAGTCCACTACCACCTCAACGGTTTTTATTGGGTTGAGATCTAGATGGTTGCTGTTGCACCACCAGGCCAATCAGTCCACTTCTTGTCTGTAGGCCGATTCGTCCCCGTCCTTGGCATGCATCAAGGTTGACACACCTGAAGGTCGACATGGGCTTTATCACCTTTGTGAGCCGATGTGCCGACAGGCAGAATTTCATGCCTTACCATCCACTAGGGCAGGCATGTCTAAACTGTGGTCCTCCAGATGTAGTAAAACTACATATCCCAGCATGCCTTGTCATAGTTTCAGCATTCAATAATAACAAAACTGTGTTAAGGCATGATGGAACTTGTAGTTTCACAACAGCTGGAGGGCCATAGTTTGGACATGCCTGCACTAGGGTGTGGTGGAAGAATGAAATAGTGTGCCCGAAACATGGTGAAACATGGTGAGCGCACGCGGTGCAGTGTTACGGTGTCTGTGTAGACAAAAAAGAGAAAAACCCAATGTTGACCTTGCTTGTGTCGACCTAATGACCATGTTAACCTAACCACATGTCGACCTTCAGAGGTGTGGACCTTGATGTATGTCAACCTTCAGTGGTCGACCTAATGCATGTTGGCCCTGTGACTCATACCCACTTGCATATCTGCAGGGTTTTATCGCATGCTATGATATGTAAGCATGCACCATCAATTGCATGCCATCCAATCAGGTCTGAATAACCCCCTTGGTTAGAAAGTCATACTGTGATTTGTAGTCTGTTTATCCCAGAGAAGGTGGTGCTTGCAGACAGATTGAACACATTTAAATGAAGGTTGGACTAACATCTACTGGAATAGAACATCCAGAGGTACACCTTATCACTATTCAGTCATGGTTGGATCAGATGGTTAATACTAAAAGGGGGAAATCACATCTAGTCTACACCATCTAGCGAAGGCTGACCTCTCTTACATATGCATTGTACAGGTGTCTGTCATTGATACATTTTATGGTTAACACCTACCAAATCAATTCTATCACCTTGAACAATAAAATAAAGTAATAAAAACAGACAACACTCAATACGGTGCCTGATCGTGCTTACATCAATTATGTCCTTTTAGACACTTCTAAAGAAAAACATTTGTTTTAATCACATAAGCAATAATTCCTAAATAATTGTATCACCTTGGAAATTTGAAAAAGAAGGCAATCCTTAATAGAATGCCCGATGGTTTTAAACCTTCAATATATCCAGAGGTGTAGAAAAGATGGACATTAATGATATTAACAATTTATTCTAATTGTAGAGTTAAAAAAAAAAAAATAGAGATCGTTTATATGTTCTTTTCTACACCTCTGGATATATTGAAGGTTTAAAACCATCGGGCATTCTAAAAACCTTGTTTTAATACATGTGTTTAAAATTCTTATTGTAACATTTTATTCCTTTTGTGTTGATATTTTTTTGCCATTTAGAATTAATGGTTTGGTAAGATTTGTTCTATAACATGTATGTTTTTAACCTTTTTCCACTAGGGACATATGCATGATCGATACGGACAGCTTGTGACTATTTATACAAAACTGTTGCTCAATAAGATAAGCTTCCACTCAAAGGTAAAAATAAGTTGTTTATTGGGTGGGATATTGTATTTTTTGTAATCTAATATTAGTTGGTGGGATATTTTGTATTTCTTTGTAATCAAATTTCGTTTAAAAAAAAATACATTCTAGGACCTTTCCCTATGTCCCTGGCCTATTTCCATTTTTTTAATGTTGACCTCTTGCTAATAGATTAAAAGCTCTTCTACCATCGATTGTACACAGTGATCAGTTTGGGTTTGTTCTGGGAGACTGGACAATAAATCTAAAGCTGTGTACACACAGGGCGATATTACCAGAGGGCGACGATATTACCAAAGGTTTGTATGTGCTGTGGGCGATAAATCGCCGGGTGCTCGCTCCCATGTTCAGCCCCTAATGGTCGCAGGAGTATGCTCCTGCGACAAGCTATTTCCCCCTGCGGCTCCCCTGGCAGAGGTTCCTTTTCATCTGCAACCATGTCTGGTCACTGATGAAAACGGGTCACTGAGCAATATATTGCTGAGCAATATATTGCACCATGTGTACACAGCTTAAGACCCTGGGCCTTAATTACCATATATCCACAACAAAGGTCTTTGCAATTTTATTGTCCATGGATCCTGAGAAGTGATTCAGTCAGCTTGGTTGGGGCTACATGGCCAGAGTGCTGAGACATGTCTTCTTCCACGCAAACCTATCCCTCTGTCATTCTCCCTCAGCCATGGGACAGGATTATTGGGGTGCTTTTATGAGTGGGACAAATGTTGTTAGGCTTGCAGGTGGGTGGGAGTACTTGGTTGTTTTTGGAAGGTTTTTTTGAAAGTGCTTCCTAGAACGGCGCCCAGTACTGGGCTATTCTCTGTAGTGAAATTGCATCGGATCGCACAGAGTCTATGGTGCCGAGCGATGTGATGTCCCTATTAAGTGCACAGGAATGCTTATAAAATGAAATATCGCATTGGAATCAGACGGCACCCTAGACAGGGTGCGATCCGATGCGATATTTCATTGTATAAGCACCCATGCTGTGAGATATGATCCGATGTGCATATTTAGTACACAGGAGTACTTATACAATGAAATATCGAATCGCATGGCACCATACAGTGGATGTGATCCGATGCGATTCGATATTTCATTGTAGAAGCACCCATGCTATGACATGTCATAGGTGCTTACTATTTTAAGCAGCTATGCCATTATTTTGCATCTCCACCACTATCCAGGCCACCCTGAAGCCCATTAGCCCAATTCTGCGTCAGCGGAAGGAGATCAAGCTGCTGGAAGATTGAAGGTTGATCGCCTCCTCCTCCTCCATCTGAGGAAAGCTGAACATATTCATAGATGCAGCCATTTCCGAAACTTGCGACACTTCACCAGCAGCTCTGAGGGATGCTTCTACTCCTGTGAGGATCTGACAGGGAGCGGGAATGGGAGCGGTACTGAAATCGCATTGCACGCCACTATAACGTGACATGTGATGCGATTTCACTACGGTACCGTACGTACTGAAATTGGGCGCCGTGCTAGGAAACAAGTACCCACATTTTATGTCCCCAAAATATTATTATATCCTCTACTGTTACCCTGTGGTGTTTAGCCTTTTTTGGGGTACAGGCTGATCTCCCCATGGTCACCTGCACTTTCGCTGGTTAACACATCACAGGCAATTGTTTTCGCCATTTTCAAAGAGGATAAGTTGAAAAAGTTATATGAACGGTGAAACTGTTCAGGAAGGAGAATATTGACCCACTAAAAAAGGTACTTATGTATTATCTGGGCTCCCATGTTAAATGCACCCCATTTTTTCATACCCCTACTATCCAATTACGCTGGGAGTTGATTTTATATAGTGTGGCGAGCGCAGCGAGCCACCGTGCCCGAAGCGTGGCGAGCGCAGCGAACCCCACGAGGGGACGCGGTGTCATAAGAAAAACGGGAGCCCAGATATTACATAAGTACCCTAAAAAATAAGCAAGGTACCCTGGTAATAGAAGGAAAAGAGAAAGCAGAATTATTCCATTAATTTTTTGCTCCAGTATTTAGAAGATTCTGTAGAGGATCTCACACAGATTAAAAGCTCGGCTCTTGATTGCTTCCAAACTGTATGTTTGAGTGACGAAATACTCAAAAATAGATTATAGAACCTGAATCGTAACAAATCTCCTGGCCCGGACGAAATACAACCTAGGATACTAAAAGAATTGAGTTCTGTCATAGCACTACAATTATATCTGATATTCGAGGAATCCATAAACTCCAAGATGATACCAAGGGACTGGCGCATAGCTAAGGTAGTACCAATATGGAAGAAAGGTAGCAACTAACCCTGAAATGTATAGACAGTTCATTCTTACATCCATTGTGGGGAAAATATTAGAAGGGATAATAAAGGCCCCCACACACTAGAACATTTTTTTGGGCCGATGACCGACCAATTGTCCAATATATCAGTCGATTTATATTGATAATCAGCCAGTTATTGTCGATTATCTGTAAAAATCGGCCGATCGATCGGTCAGAAATCGGACATAAAATCGTTGTAGTGTGTGGGGGCCTTAAGAAATAGTATCCAAAAATATCCAAGAGAAAGTGATAAGTAAGGCTCAGTATGGGTTCATCAAAAATAGATCATGTCAGACTAATTTAATTAGCAGCTATGAGGAAGTCAGTAGGGAGCTGGATGTCTTTCATATTATTCTTGATTTTGCTAAAGCTTTTGACACTGTGCCTCATAAAAGGTTTGTAATTGGATTAAAAACTGGTTGCACAATCTGGGACAGAGAATGGTGGTGAATGGCATACATAACAGCTGAGGTAAGGTCCAAAGTGGATTTCTACAAGGTTCGATATTGGGACCCACCTTGTTTTAATATATTCATTAATGATATAGGTAGTGACATAGTGAGTAAAATTTCAATGTTTGGGGACGACATGAAATTCAGTAAGGAAATTAACTTGGGAGAGGATGTGGATACAGTACAAAGTGAATTATTTAAACTGAAAAGGTTGGCGGAAAGGTGGAAAATGCAGTTTAACGTTGATAAAGGTAAAGTTATTCATTATGGGAACAAGCTACTTATAGGCTAAATGGATTTATTATAGGGTATTCTGCTGTAGAGAAGGACTTGGGGTCATCATAGATGAAAAATTGGGTAATAGTGCACACTGTTCAAGTGCAGCAGCAAAAGAAAACAGGACACTGACATACGTTTAAAAGGGGTAGGGATTGAAGGGATGTCAATGTGATATGCCTTGTAAAGAGGCACTAGGCGAGACCACACTTGGAATATTGTGTTCAATTCTGGACACCGCACGTTTTAAAAAGGACATCAATTAATTGAAACAGGTACAGAGAAGGGCGACTAAGCTACTGTAGTAAAAGGTCTTGAACAACTAGAATACATAGATAGGTTAACCAGGCTCAGTATGTTTTCACTGGAGAAAAGGAGGTTGAGAGATGATGTTAGTACGTTCAAATACAGGACTTCGCCCATGATCGCATGTTGAGTTATCGCAGCTAATCGGATATCCCCCTTAGTATTGGTGATCAGAAAGCCCAATAAAAGTTTAAAATCCAGTTGGTATATGTTGTTCATGCTGGTGTTGCTCAAATGCTCCTTGATAGCCATTTCACATATGGGGCCATATGTTGTTTCTTCAATACTTAATGGTATGCAGAGCTTGAAATTTGCATAGCTACATTTTTTTGACTGACTACTGTAAGTAAAATAATTTGCTCTAAAAGAATGTTTTTATTTTAAAGCATCCTGAATTTCCACCAAACCTGGAAGTAACCGATGACATTCTTGAAAAAGCAGCTGGCACAGATGTAAATACAACGTATGTTACCATCATCCGTCTGTAACTATACTCATCCAGCCTTAATGTTGTGTACAGTATATTTTAAGGTCTTCTAAAGGTGGAGTTGCTGTTAAGTAAGACACGTGTACCAATCTTTCCATTATTCTGTGATGGCTGCCCATTTTTCAGTCAGATCAGTCACCAAATGTATAAACTGTCATTTTAACAATTTCCATGTCATTTGGTTCATTCAATTTTTTGTGACCTCTTGCTGTACTCCACAATTTTTTGAATGCCAGACAGAGGATTTTAATGCAAAAGAAGTTTACCTTGTACAATAGCAGTGACTGCTTTCCTTAATTAATATCATACTATATGCAAAATTGTGATTTGTGATCAGCCTGCCTACACACTAAACAATATGAATTTGTTCCCGCTAAGCTTATTTTGCAGGGCGCTGCACTGCGGCCTGTCCGATTTTTTTTTTTTTTTTTTGATTCATTGCAATGCCCTGCACCCTTTTAGAAACCTTATAGTGCGCCCTTGTCCTGCTGCTATTAGGCTGTGAGCGGAGGAAGGGTTGGGATGGCCTGTCAGTGCTGACAGGTCAGCAGCCTGTCAGTGTGGCGGGGGGCGGGAGGTAGCTGGAAAAGCTGACACGCTGCTAAACTCAGAGCAGCGTGTAAGCTCTTCCAGCCACAAACCGCCCCCTGCCGTGCTGACAGGCCACTAACCTCCTCTGATGAGAGTGGCTGTTCCAGCTGCATCCCGCCCTCCACCGCGCTGACACACCGCTTACCTCTACTGAGAGTGGCATGTCAGCTCTTCCAGATGCCCCACTACCGCCGCCATCCCCACCCTCATCCTGCCGAAAGTTATTGGTGGAAAATGCCTGCTCAGAAATGCAGAGTGGGTGTGGGAGGGGAAATGCTTTCTCCGTGATACGGGGGGAGTGCTGCTCGATGATTGGGGAGGGGGGGGGGGGGGGCAGCAGCGCCCTGTCCTAAAAAAAATTCTAGAGTAAACTCTTTTACATCACTGATCGATTCCTATCTTCTTAGGTTCCAGCTAACTGTGGAATTGTTTGATTATATGGACTGTGAACTGAAACTTGCTGAGGCTGGTAAGTAAAGTATCTGCAAACAAAGGGTATGACTGCTGGTGTATGTGATTGTATTGACCACAGCTTTGCCGTGTTCAACTTATTGGATGGACTCTGTGTGTACACATGCTACAGTTGGTGGCCGCCGATATCTATTTTGATATCGGGGGCAAGCATCGGCTGACAGGGAGGGAGGTGGAGCTTGGGCCATGCTGCATGGCCCTCGTTACGAGAGAGAAAAAATAGACTCTGCTGGTACTTTCAATTCTGTGGCCGCGCATCTGGATCGGATGCAGCCTCAACATGGTGCGATTTAAGCTAACTAGCTATATATTTTGACTATATGATGTTGTTGTTGTTGTTGTTGTTATATAATATTGCATTGTGTGTACACACCTTAAGTCAGTTTTGAAATTTAATACAACTGTTACTAATTCAGTTAATTTCTTTTTGTTTCTACTGTATTTTTGTATTTATTTTGCTGAGATTTATTTTCCCTCTAATTGACAGTCAGGTCAGGAGGACCTTTCGCAATGATTCTTAAGCAATGTACATATACTGGCAGATGCTCAATTAGTTTAGTGATATCACTCAGGTGCTCGCAGGGGTGGGGTAATTCTGAGTAAGAAAAACGCACTTTGTTTCCTCCAGCACCCTGAATGATACCAGTAACAGAATCCGGATATCTTGGTTACATACATATGCGCAAATGTCTGAATAAGCCACCAAGCTGTAGTCAAGGCTTCTCTGTGTATTTGGGGTCCCTAGCACTATACCTAGGTGTAGGGTGCAGCAACCCAAAAAATCAGCATAAGCCAGAAAGCCAAGGGCAGTACACCAGTGTAAAAACTATACTGTTAATTAATATTCGTGTTTGGAAGCTGAAGCTATATACAGAAAGTGAAACAAAAATAATTAAATGTAATTACAATATTAAAGAAATAGTGTTCGTGAAGAATTTAGTATGTGCTAAGTGTTAAAATAATGTAATGGTGTGCCACACTAGAGCCACCCAGCCCCACCAATCCATGGGAAACGCACCCCACACCTCCGTTACCATAATCTGGGTCTACGATTAACCACCAAAGAGCCACATGATAAGGGATATGCTTGTGGTTAGAAAGTGAGAAGCCTGTATTTCAAATAGGTTGCTCTAACCCAAGGATATATATGTAATATGCAGCATGCTTTAACAGTTATGAAATGTAAAACAGTTAAGCTATCAAAAGTAACAGTGTTGCTGTGATTATTGCATGTACCTGTCAAACATATCAATAGATTTTGCACAAAAAAAAACCCTATGAAACAGAAGCCAAGGAATTACTTGAATTGCTTGTCCTTGTCTGAATCCTTGTCAGTCTGCCATCACAGAAATTTTTGAGGTATACTCACTGCTGTTGGGCCCTGTGAAACTATTGTTAATTAACCCCTTGGGTGATGTCCAGGTGTGCACCGCCTCTAGAAGCCAGCCAATCAGCTTCTAACTGCCATGTCACAAGCTGGGTTTGTGAAATGACATTTAGGAGTAGATTGGCTGGTAGTTTATCACTCTCCACTTTATCGTTAATTGAAGCTTGTTGCATCTCCCCTAATATTTTGTTTTTTTCCCCTTATGTTGTGTTTTGACCAATGTTTTACTGCAGAAATAGTACAAAGGAATGCCAAAGGCAAATTCTGCATACTGTAATTAGTGACCTTTCAGGTGCTGATGGGGTAAATGGAGGTTTTTTCTCCACATGCATGTATAGGGGTTGTATACACTATATGTAGTAACACTGGTTCTATTGATTAGTTTCTAGACAGCTGAACAGTGCCATTGCGGTGTCCCAGATGTCAGCAGGACAGTGTAAGCTGGCCCCTCTCATTCAGGTGATTCAGGACTGCAGTCACCTTTATCACTACACCGTCAAGTTGATGTTTAAACTACATTCATGTAAGTGTAGTAACAGTCTGCTGCAACATGCATTGCTCTTGTGTTCCTGTTCACAAACTTGCTAAGATTTTGTATATGCTTGTTTTGCACTTCTCAGTATGGGATGTATATTTTCTAATTGCTCCTTTTTTAAAAGGTATTCTTGACTCTTACAATATTTTGGCAAACCCTGTGTTAAAGACCTATATTTTATATCTTGGAACCACAGTTCCTCTCTTTATAATGTGAAAAGCCCAGCAAGACCAATAAATTGTATGCAATTGATAATACTTAATGCTATGCAGTGCCCTGTTGTGTAAGGTTATAAGCATTGCTCATATCCCATATGTCCCCATTGTATAATGTGATGTTTTCCTGCTGAATCTCTAATGTCTATTTACCAACCGGTTCAGTCCTATTATGGTTTATCAGGTGCACAAAATCATATTGGTAGCAAATATGCTCTAAAAATAATCCATATGAATGAAGGAGGAAGAGCAAACTGTTTAAATGGCTTCTGTTCTGCCTTTGGGCAGCAACAATGACATTGTGTTCTGCTTTGTGTTCTAGGCCTGCCTGCAGATACATTACAAGGACACAGAGACCGGTTTCATGAGCAGTTCCACAGGTGACTATGACATTCTTCCTAACTATATACTGCGTATACTGCATATGCCCCTGGGTAGTTTGCTGCTAGTATTAGGCATGCACACGTTGAGCAATATTTACTAAGATAGGAGTTCTTTTTCCACATTTGATGTTGCTATGGGCATCCAATAAGAATCTATTTGTTTTTATTTATTTAGCACCTTCTAGAAGATAATAGATAGTAACTGATTGGTTGTCCATAGCAACATAGCATGTGAAATAGACCACCATCTTAGTAAATCCCCCCCCCCCCCTATAAGTGTTGAGTAATGTTCCTCACAAAATAAACAGACCTTCCCTTATACGTACATAACTATTGTGTACGGTGGCTGTTTCTCAGTATATTAGGTGACATGCTGTATGTCACAGCCACCATTTTGGGCAATTTATGGTATAGATTTGTGTAAGGGTTTTATCTGCTAGTCAGAAAGACAATTAGAATTTACCAATGCCTCTATGGGTAGTATTTGCCTTTTCCTAATTATCTACATAGTTTTCCTTTTTTTTTTTTTTCACCTATATCTAGAATTTTTTTCAATTAAACAGGAAAAGCAGGCCACATCATAAGTCTGAACCATTCTCCATTCTAATACTTTCAATATGTATTCAGTATTTTATAGATATCCAAAACGTGGGAATTCAGTGATCCTCTAGCAGTGAAGGGTTTTGGCGTCAACCCCCCTCCATTTTATGCATAGATCAATATGTAATACAGGGAGGGCTTTTGCTCAACAGTCAGTGTAAAACATACTTTCTATTTCCATTGTGTTTCCTCCCCAGCCTCAAGAATTTTTTCAAACGAGCTTCTGACATGCTATACTTCAAAAGGCTTATTCAGATACCACGCCTTCCTGATGTAAGTTTGCTGTATTATTATAATTGCTTTTGTTTCAATGGTTTAAACAAGATTGCAGTAAAGTTATAGGAAAATGTATTTATAATTATTTAAAACATTCTATTACAGTGAAACATGCTATCATACTTTTTTTCTTTGGTCATAGTGAGAATTTTAGTGAGGATAGGGCATCTCAAAGTGTGAAATTTATTTGATGCCCTAGGACACTGTTTCCAACATCGTTGGTTTTACTTCCGCACAGCTTCAAAATTACTTAGATAGTAATAGTCACCTATGCGCCTAAGTATCGATAGCCTTCAAAATCTGGGATGAAATTGTGCCTTGAGGACTGTAGCTGGGAACCCCTGCTCTAGCGTTTATTTTGCTTCACTTAAACCATTCTGGCTAATACAGAATATTTAAAGCATAGAACAGTGCTTCCCAAACTGTGTGTCGTGACACCCTGGGGTGCCTTCGGGGACTTGCAGGGGTGCCCTGGATTGGTGGATCGTGATCAAATTTAAGTTGTTTATGGCCAAAGCAATAGCCAATGTTGGACAAACGGAGGTAAATCCTGATATTTACCACATAACTGACCCTAAGGATGAGCTATAAACACAATTTTATTAACATTGATATTTTTTTTTCTGACTTTCTTAATGAGAAACTTTTGGTCTAGGGTGAAATGAAAATCTTTCTGGAGTGCTGTGATTCCACAAAGTTTGGGAACCCCTGGCATAGAACGTATAGAGGCAATTAACCTGTTTTTCTTAGGTGCCCATCATTCGATTGCACCAACGGCAGCAACTTCATTATACTGGGGTTTATCAGGTTCTGCTTCCTCCCTGAGGTGGTGCAAAAATCTACCTCCTAGATTGTCTTGGTAGCAGTGGCTAAATATCCACCAAAATTTAGCTTAATAGTTAATGTCAGTTATTTTAGACTTATACAGACTATTTATAATACTTAGGGTATTTGACCTTTCTCTACCTGCTATGTGATTTTATCCAACGTTTTTTATTTTATTTTTTAAAATGCATCTCTTCTATGGTACAGTAATCAGTTTATGTGGTGGAGTACACAAGCAATATATTACTACAAATCTGATAATGTTTCAAGTATATAAATTGTATTATTGTTCATAGAATCCACCCAACTTCCTGAGAGCGTCTGCAATAGAGGAACATGTGAAGCCAGTAGTTGTCATGGCCAATGAAACTCCAGAGGAGGAAGAGCAGCCGCCTGAATCTCTGGTTGAGATTAGCAACATTCAGCCTGTGGAGCAGCAGGTAAATGCAGCCTGTGTGTTTTGTGGGTTTGGTCATGTTCTAATCTGCAGCTATAAGAAATTGTGACTGTATTTAAATAATGTCTTCAAAGCTAGACCTATTATTACATGGTAATCTTGTGTATGTGATTAATTTTATTATATCGTATTTATGCTTTTTAGCTAGAGAGTATTTTGACTAAATGCAACCTGTATGGTAAACCAATAATGAATTTTGACGTAATTAGACCATTGTTTGTCATGTCAGTTGAGATAATTCCTTTATATTGTTCCAGAGCCATGCTGGCATTGCTGACTATTTTATTAAAGTGCAATAATAGTTGATGGTCCTGACCAAGAGGCATAGAAGCAATGGCTTTTGTTATATTGTCATTGAGTAGTCACAATTATAAACAATAGCAGAGAAGCAAATAGGAGACAGTTCCAGCACTGAGCTTGCTTTTTCCATTAGCACTTCTACATTTCAAATCTCTATTTGTGTGGCGATGACTGACTACCGTCAATCCTAAACAACATGCGTTGGGTCGACTACTGAAGGTCGACACCTAAAATATGTTGACACGACTAAGTTTGTCATTGTTCAAAGGTCGACACAAGCATGACAATGGCAAGGTCAACAGGTAAATGGTAGACATGAGTTTTTCACATTTTTGTGTTTCAAATGTTGACATGGACACAGTCAATGTGTACTGCGCCCTCTATCATGGCTCGCTGCGCTGGCTATGCTTTGGTACGGTGCCTTGCTGCGCTTGCCACACCATTCTATTCTCCGTTCATGCCTTAGTGGATGGCAGTGCCTCACTTTGGCATAGATGTATGAAGCAGTGATAAGGGAGAAGTGATAAAGTGTTTGGTACCACCGGCCAATCAGCACCTAGATGTCCCTTTTTAGTCCCAGCCTGTAATTTAACAGTCAGGAGTTGATTGGCCGGTGATAAAGTACCAGGCACTTTATCACTGCTTCATACATCTACCCCCATGTCCTGTTCGGAATCTCCAAGAAGCAGCTTCTCACCAGACAACGCCTCTGATTTTTGATGGTGATTGATAGGTAATAACTCAATTATAGGTTGGAAATGGTTTGCCTGAATTCTGTTTAGAATGGCATGTGGTCCTTCATGATAAATGTGATGGCGTTGTTCAACCTGTTTTCAGATGCATGGAATAATGGCATGGTGCTGTATATTCTCCCAAAAACACACTTAACCCTTTGCGTGCCAACATCTCTGAGAAATGCGGAAAAATATCCGCGTAAAATAGGAGTTGCAACATCTCTGTAAGAGATGCAAAATGCCATCGTCGCTCACATTTGTTATGGTGTGTACACACGGTACTTTTTGCCTTCCGATGTTGACGATAGTCAACATCGGATCGGAATCGGATGCAGATCGCAAGGGTTTTAACCCTTCAGATCCGGTTCCGATGCGCTTTCACGTATCGCAAGGCAGAAAGTCTTGTCTGCCTTGACTATATAGTGCACATCTGACTATATAGTCAGACTTGTAGGCAAATCGGATGTGCCTTCAGATACTATCCACGATCCGATCTGATCGGATCGTGGATAGTATCTGAAGGCACATCTGACAGTGTGTACACACCATTATATAAATTCAAATAAAAAATGTTCTGTAAAAAGGAAAATATATATTTCCTATAAAAGGTAAACCTTACAGGTCATTATGAGGAATAAAAATGTTTTCTTAGCAATTTTCACACCAATTTTGACAAATTCACTTGGCACTTAATGGAGTATATAAAATGCTTCACATTAATCAGTCTTGTGCATATCCGTTAGAATTAAAATGGGTCGTCTGACTTATCAATGTTTAGCTACAGTTTGTGTATGACTTTTTTCTTGTAAGATCATTAACCCCTTATCGCCGCAGCCTGTTTTTGCCTTCCTGACAGAGCCCTTTTTTTCAAATCTGACATGTATCACTTTATGTGGGGATAACTTTTTATTGCTTTTACTTATCCCAATGATTTTGAGATTGTTTTCTCGTGACACATTGTACTTTAAGTTAGTGGTAAATTTTGGTCGATACAGTCTGTTTTTTTTTGTGAAAAATACCAAAATGTCGTAAAAAAATTGACTGCTTGTGAGACAAATAATCATACCACTCAAAATAGTTAATAACTAACAAAGACCATATGTCTACTTTATGTTGCCATCATTATTTCAACCTCCTTTTAATTTTTTTGGACACTAGGAGGCTTAAAATATGAATAGCAAATTCTCAAATTTTCAAGAAAATTTCAAACACTGATTTTTTTAGGGACCAGTTCAGTTCTGATGTGACTTTGAGGGACTTGTATGTGAGACACCCCCATAAATGATGCCATTTCAAAAACTGCACCCCTCACAGTATTCAAAACAGCATTTTGGAAGTTTGTTAACCCTTTAGGTGTTTCACAGGAATTAAAACAAATTGTAGGTGAAATTTCAAAATTTCAGTTTTTTAGCAGATTTTCAATTTTAATACATTTTTCTAATGAACACAGTAGATTTTACTAGAGAAATGTGACTAAAAATTGATTCCCCCAATTCTTTTGTTTTCATAAATATCCTATATGTGGCCCTAGTGTGCACGTTGACCAAACCACAGGCTTCATAATAGAAGGAGCACCTACTTGATTTTGGAGCCTCCTTTTTATGAGATTATTTTTTAGGCACCATGTAGGTTTCTAGGCACCATAAGGTGCTAAAAGTTAGGAACCTCCCCCACAAGTGACCCCATTTTGCAAACTACACCCCTCAGTGAATTCATCTAGGGGTATAGTGTACATTTCAAACCCCCAGGGGTTTCACCAATTTTGGTACAACTGGGCTGTGAAAATGAAAAATTACATTTTTTTTTTTACACAAAAATGCAGTTCTGGCTCAAAATTTTTCATTTTCACAAGGAATGAAGGAGACAAAGCACCCCAAAATCTGTGCCGCAATTTCTCCCGAGTACGGCAATGCCTCATATGTGACAAAAAAATACCATTTGGGTGCATGGCAGGACTCCGAAGGGAAGGAGTGATATTTGGATTTTGCAGCACAGATTCTGGTGGAATGAATGGTGGGTGCTATGTCGCATTAGCAAGACCCCCGAAGCACCAATACAGTGGAACCCCCCCACAAGTGACCCCATTTTGCAAACTACACCCCTCAGGGAATTCATCTAGGGGTATAGTGTACATTTCAAACCCCGAGGGGTTTCACCAATTTTGGTACAACTGGGCTGTGAAAATGAAAAATTACATTTTTTTTTTTTTACACAAAAATGCAGTTCTGGCTCAAAATTTTTCATTTTCACAAGGAATGAAGGAGACAAAGCACCCCAAAATCTGTGCCGCAATTTCTCCCGAGTACGGCAATGCCTCATATGTGACCAAAAAATACCATTTGGGTGCATGGCAGGACTCCGAAGGGAAGGAGTGATATTTGGATTTTGCAGCACAGATTCTGGTGGAATGAATGGTGGGTGCTATGTCGCATTAGCAAGACCCCCGAAGCACGGTGAAATGATGAACCTAAGAATCCATAGATGTGTGGTATATTTTAAAACACTCCTTCATACATAGGCCGGGTTTGTCGGGGCAAGTTTCACAGTGGAAAATAGTTTGCTTTCTTATTCCCTTTTTATAGCAAACTTTGCACCTTTTTTGTGTCCTGCCCTTTTTTTCCAGTGGAGGGGATTTCGTTAGGAAAATGCTGCCCTGATACAATACGGGGGCCAGTACTAGAAGTACTGGGGCCAGTACTAGAAGTACTGGGGCTCTCTGCCTGCTGGTTCCCAAATATTAGGCCCTTTATGACTTCCTCTTGAAAGTGCATAAATCTGGATGATATACACGGCCAGCTTCTTATACCATATTTTTGTTTTCCGCAGGGCACTGTACGGCTTCAGTACCTGATCTGAAAGATCCACTCCGCCCATGTACCTATTGTAATCTAGGATACAAATAGGTTTTGAGGTGTGGGTACTGGTACCTCGTACAGGGACGGAGGTGGTACTGTCTCCGTGAATTGTTGTCAGTATAAGGACATCCCTCTTGTCCTTATATTTGACCAACAACATATTTTCGGTGGATTGTGCCCTGCTTTCACCCTTTCTCAGTAATTGGGCAACGTGTGTTTTTGGGAGGCCTCTTTGGTTCTTGCGCACAGTACCGCAAGCTGCTGTACCTCTTGAACCAAGGGCCTTAAACAGGGGGATGCTGGTGTAAAAGTTATCCACATAGAGGTGATAACCCTTATCCAGGAAGGGGTGCACTAAATCCCAGACAATCTTTCCACTAACACCTACGAGGGAGGGGGGGCATTCTGGCGGTTCAATTCTTGTGTCCTTCCCTTCATATACCCTAAACCTTTGGGTGTACCCTGAGGTACTTTCGCACAGCTTATACATTTTTATGCCATACCTTGCCCTCTTATTGGGAAGGTACTGGCGGAATTTAACCCTTCCTTTAAAATGTATAAGTGACTCGTCTACACAAATGAATTTCTCGGGGATGTACATCTCAGCAAATTTGGCGCTGAAATGATCAATGACCGGCCTGACTTTGAATAGCCGGTCAAAGGTGGGATCATCTCTGGGTGGGCACTGTGCATTATCGTTGTAATGCAAAAATTTAAGGATCGTCTCAAAACGAGTCCGGGTCATGGCCATACGATGAAGTGGGGTGCTGTACAGAACATCTGTACTCCAATATTGCCTAATTTCTGGCTTTTTAACTATGCCCATATGTAACACCAGACCCCAAAACGTCATCATCTCTACTGCATCTACAGGGGTCCACCTAGCAAATGATGACGTGGGGTTTTGGGCAATAAACTGCTGGGCATATAAATTACTTTGGTCCACCATTAAATTTATAAAATCATCAGAGAAAAAGACTTTGAAAAAGTCAATTTCTTTGAGGCCTGTAGTATCAAATTGGATTCCTGGGTTGGCCAAAAACTCAGGAACCTGGGGCTCAAAATTGTCTGGTGGTGGGGTCCATACGGGATCAATCATTTGGGGGGGGGGGGGGGGGTCTCAGCTGCTCTACGGGGGCGTCTTTGAGGGGGTCCCTCATCACTAGAGGAGGAAGAGGAGCTTAAGACGAATGCAAATTCATCGCTTACTTCACTGGCTGTGTCAGTGTCAGAGGCAATAAGGGCATATGCCTCCTCCGCTGAAAACAGTCTTTGGGATGATTGGGACATTTTTATTATTTTTGTGTTTGTGTAAGTGTAGTGTTTCAACACGTGTATAGTGTAGGGGGGGTACAAACTTTATTTCAACACGGGGGGTATGTAGTGCTTTAACACGTGTAAGTGCAAAGAAAAAAAAAGCTCCTGCGCCAAAAATTGAGCACAGATGTTGGTCAGTAACGTCCGTCACTGATCAGCGCTCAGCGGCCACAGGACACCCACAAAATCACCGTGGGTGTAAAAAAAATAAAAAAAAAAGACCCCACAACACCCTCCAAAAAAAAATAAAATTAAAAAAAACTGCTGATCAGTCAAAGGCAACAGGAATTTGATCCAAAAAAAAAAAAAAAAATTAGATCAATCCTGTGCCAAAAATGCTGATCAGTGATGTACGTCACTGATCAGCGCTCAGCGGCCACAGGACACCCACAAAATCACTGTGGGTGTAAAAAAACACAGCACCCTCAAAAAAAAAAAAAAAAAATGCTGATCAGTGATGCAACACTGATTAGCAGTGAGGGGCAGCAGGCACACAACTTTTGGTGCAACCTGACGGGGTATATATATAAAAAAAAAAACCTGCACCCCAAAAAAGTTGCTGATCAGTTAATTTATACTGATCAGCACAAAAGGGGGGCAGCAGGGGGCAGCAGAGACAAAATTGTATTACACAATATTATATTCTATGACACAATGACGCTGCAGCAGCACACCAAGCAGGAAGCACCAACAACCAGGAAGCACCAGCAGCTGGCAGCACGGATGCCACCAACGCTGATCAGGTCAGTATAAGTGGACAGATGGGCACGGAGACCGCTCTGCACGCTGTTCCTGACCGGAATGGCGGCTGCAGGGCTGTCTCCGTTATTTTCTGTGAGGTGTAATGGCTGTGATTGGTCCGTCGGTCCGACGGACCAATCACAGCCTTGGGGGCAGGTGGGGTGAGGTGGGGTGACCACCAGTGACCCCTTTACACCTGGTGGTGATTGGTGCTGTACTTAACAGCACCAATCACCACCGATCCCTGTGTTACCGAGCGTCGTTATTCGCCGGTACACAGAAAACGCTGCAATTGGCTGTTCATATTTGAACAGCCAATCACAGCGATCGCCGATGGGGGGGGGGCATCGCTGCCCCCCCTGGGCCACGAGGGAAGAGGTCTGCTGTCAGGGACAGCAGCCATCGTCCCTCTGTCACCGCGTCTATAGACGCGGTGACACTTTAAAGTCATGACGTACATTTATGCCATGCGTCGGGAAGTACATCCCGACCATGATGTAAATGTACGTCAAATGTCGGAAGGGGTTAAGGAATAAATAAAAAGAAGACAATAGGGAGGGAAACATGTTGGGGGGAATGGGGATACCAAGCAGGAAAGTATCCCAAGTGTTGTAAGTACTGTATGTAAAAAAATAAAAGAACATCCATTCACCAAAGATAAGACGACGTCCCAATATACATATAGGGAGGTGCAGTCCCACAATATATAAAAATAAGTGCCTTTGTGTGCACAGGGTCTCGAACAGAAGTTCAATGTTGATGGGTGCACGTTCTCGGTGACCAAATACTAACGTATAGTATAGTAAAATTATAATAGAAAATTGTCTTTAAGAATTGTCTTAAGGTTTTAATAAAGGTTTTAGCTATCTGCTGACTAATATCTGACCACTCCCATGCCTGTTTAAATGGTTCTTTATACTCAGTGGGTGGAATTGCCAACATAAAGGTAAAATCAAGAGGACATCCCTAGAAGTCTGCAAATACTGAAATTGGGACTTAGCCTGCATCCCGTAATTCCACATAGTGTTCCACAGTAATCTAAGGGGCAATGCTGCTGCAAATATTGTGATGCCCACTGTAGCGTAAGCGCACATGTAAAGGCTCATACAACCCAGACAGAATTGGAGATGTCACTGGAGACTGGCAAGGCACCAAATCTAAACGTATGTTCAGTCTCTCCCAAACAGGTTGGCTATAACAAAACCATATGCCCCCCCCCCCCCCTTCTCCAGGTTTGAGGGGAGCCATGATGGACACCCCATACATTGGCCTCCAACCAGAGCACTTTCAATATCTGCCAATTTCTTACTGCCTGTATCAAATGTGGCTCAGCTGCGTTGCTTGCCAATAATGTTCAGAGATAGGAAGGTATAGATCTCCATTAGCAGAAGATGTGGCTTGACAGGCTCTACAATTGCAAGGTTATTCACCCTGCCGCACAACTTTGCCACAGGTCAAATCAAATGACCATAGTGCAGCTTTAAAATACAGAGCCAAGGAATACAGGGAAGTCCATTTGGCCATATCCATTTTAATGGACTGCAATAGAAGAATATAGTTGGCTGTGTGTAATTGGTCGTAAGTTTTTTGTGATTTTTTTTTTTTATTTTTTTTAAATCTTTTTATTTTAGTGCTTTCTTACTTCTATGGACATGCATAATTTAATATATTATTTTATTTGGTTGCAAATATACCAGATTATCTGTTGTAATTTTTTTTTAGGTCGTAGAGGACATCTTTCAACAAACCTTTGGTCCTCCAAATGGTCTTATGATTGATGACAGGTAGAGATTCTATTCATTAACCTCTTCTGCGTTTCTTATTCTACCTATGGATTTATTATTGGTTCTCTGGACATTCCTGTAACACCGTATAATTATCTTGTCATTTATATTGTTTCAAGGGATCTTCAAATAGAAAACCTGAAAAAAGAAATTGAGATGCTGCGTTCAGAATTAGAGAAAATAAAATTAGAGGTAAGAACATTGTCTTAGCTGACCTTTAATAACCTTGTTTTTTTTTTCATTATGTATTATGTACCACCTAATGGTGCCCACACATGGAGCAAGGCTGCTTTGCAAGGCGATGTGCGCTCCCACACGTTGCAAAGCACAAAAAGTATGTGCAGCACTTAGCATCTAGTACAAAACGCATGCTACTTTAGCAGGGTCGGGATCATTTGGTAAACAGCAAGTTGGTCGACAAGCATTAGGTAGACATGGGTTAAGGTTGAAATGTGGGTAAAGGTCGACATGGGTTTTTTCACTGTTTATTGACCCGAATATTGACAGTCAACATGGACACAGTTTCCAATGAAGCACATCCCATTGCAACGCTCTATTCGCTTGCGATGCTTCGGACTATTTTATTCTCCCACCATGCCCTAGTCAATGGTAGGACATGAAATACCCCGTCGGCTCAAAAAACTGTGAAAAACCCCATGTCGACCTAGACCCTGTCGACATTGACCCATATCGACCCAACGATTGTCGAAAAAAGTACGCAATCTTCTGAGCATGACTGAGATTGTGAAACCTTTGATTTCTGCTGGTTTAGAATACACAATTTGTATCATGCACAAAAAAAATATTGAAGGAAATAACCCAAACTCTTTGGGACAATTCAAATTTACACAATAGAGATGTATTATCCATTTATTTTTATTTTTTTGTGATTGAATTTTGGACACAGAGTTAGAGGATCATCTCTAGGTCATCTAGTATCTATTTAGTATTTACACCAAATTTGAAGTTGAAAACTCCCAACCTGCTTCTTTAGTTGATCCCGAATGCAATTTATTTTCGTCAAAATAACCAGGAAAAATAAGTTTCTTTATATTTCTCGCTTAGAACATCATCTACATGGCTGCAGGCATGCAGTTTTTTGTCTTTACCTAGTTGGTCAAAGCAGCGTAACACTTTTATATACATTTTATTAAATTAGGGAGTTGCACTAAACATTCCTTAATGTATGACTGCCTCACAGCACTGAGGTCAGGGGTTCAATTCCCACCATGGCTCTAACTGTGTGGAGTTTGTATATTCTCCCCATACTTGCGTGGGTTTCCTCCGGGTACTCCGGTTTCCTCCCACAATCCAAAATATACTGGTAGGCTAATTGGCTCCCAACAAAAATGAACCCTAGACTGTGTGCGTGTATATGTGTGGTAAGGAATATAGATTGTAAACTCCACTGGGGCAGGGACTGATGTGAATGTTCAACTATACTCTGTGAAGCGCTATATAAGAAACTGATAATAAATAAATACATAAATAAATTATAAATGTATGTACAGTGTATTTTAAGTTTTTTTGACTGCTATTTCTCATACACATTGTGTGTACGCCTTTAGAGCTATACCCATTTTTATTGTGGTGGTGTGTTGTTGTTTTTTTTATTATGTTGTGAGCTATTGATGCCAATCAATTGTCAATGTTGCCAACATTTCAGAAAGATTAGAGGGGCCAAATGGTTCTTATCTGCCATCAAGTTGTTTTTTCTGTATCTGTTATATGACATGTAGGGAAAGTGTTTGCTGCATGTATTTATATTGTGCTCATCCTGACTGTAACAGGCCCAGAAGTACATCATGCAGCTAAAAGGTCAGATTAACACTTTAGAAGCAGAAGTGGAGGAGCAGCGCAAACAGAAACAGAAAGCGTTAGTGGATAATGAGCAACTGCGAGATGAGCTGGAGAGGCTACAGAAACAGAAGCAGGAAAATGACAAAACTGAAGTGCTCTACGGCGAAATGGAAAGTAGGTACTTATAACATAACACAATCTGACTTTGCACTTATCTGTCCCCTATCCAAAATGCAGCTGTTCAGGTTCGCAAAAATGCACTATAGCGCGTGTTTTAATCTAAATTTGTCACCAGGGACTCAGTTTTTCAAACTGAGGGGGTCTCGAGGACGCACTGTGCTGCAGCTGTGAGCCAATCACTGCAGTGGCCCCCGGGTCCGAATCATTGTGCAGTGGCCGCTTGGGAGCCAATCACTGTGTGGCCATCCGGGTGCCAGACGCAGCAGAGCATCTGCCTAGGAGCCAAGCTGGGGTCCCTCCTCCTCCTGCTGTGCCCCCTCAGATGTGCAAATGGTGATAGTGGGGCAGGGAGTGCTCTTCCTGCACACTGCAGCCCTGCAGCTGCCCTGCGCTCTCCTTGGCTGGCCTCAGCCCCGTGTACACAGCGGAGCTACTTATGAAGAATAGGCCCCACTCCCTGGAGGCCTGCTCCAGGCTGGCCAAGCTTGGGGTGGTAGAAGCCTCCTCCCCAGCCCAGGTCTGGCTTTTGTGTTCTTCATATATGTAGTATGTATGTGTTCCTCATATATGTACCATGTATATGAGACACACGCAGAAGACAGACCTGTGTAACATGTATGTAGTATGTGTGTTATGTTTATCTGAATGCTGTGCTCCTTATTATGCACTGTGGTGGTCACTGAGGCTCACTGTGCAGGACTTATAATGTCTGGGATGAGGAGGCAGCTGGCGTAAGGTATGTGCCATTCAGGGGGAGGCTGACATATGTGCCATGCTGGGGGGGGGGGGGGGGGGGAGGCGGCTGGCAAATGTGCCATGCGGGAGGGAGAGCAGGAGGCTGCCATAGCAATGTAGGTAAGTGGCACCTATGTAGCATAATATAGAATAGGCATGACGATGTGTGGTATAATATGTATTGGGAATTGCAGTGTGTGGTAAAATATATATTGGGCATTATGGTGTGTAGTGTAATGTGAATTGGTACGATTATGTAGCCACACCCCTTCCCCACAAAGCCATGCCCTAACTTTTCACCGGCTGTTAGGGATACTCAGGGGTAGATTTATTAAGCTTAGTGAAGTTATAAACTGTCTGGTTTTTATCACCAGCCAATCAGCTCCTAACTGTGAAGTTACAGGCTTGGTTTGAAAAATGATAGGTAGGAGCTGATTGGCTGGTGATAAAAACAAGACACTAATCACTTTACCGAGCTTAATAAATCTACCCCTCAGTCCTTTGTAAATTTCTTCAAAACAAGTCAAACAGCTTTTTTAAAGGTTTTAAGAAAACCATTTATACATTAATATCAATTGTACTAGCCGGTGTACACGTTCATGTACAATAATAAAATTCAGAAATAAAACAAAATAACTAATTTTCTATATTCGGGTAAATTTTCATTAGTGCCTTTTTATATTTCCAACATAGAATACAGGTTATAATTTGTTACTATTGCCCCTTTCAGACCGCACTTTTAAAACGGTAAATTGCCGTTTTTTTACCGTTTTAAAACGGTAATGTGTGCGGTCTGAAAGGTCCAGTCCCACTTAACCGGTTAGAAAATGCCGTTTTTTCTAACCGGTTAAAATGCAGGGTCCTACCCGTTTCTGAACCGGTATTTTAGCGCAAAAATCGGCTCAGAAACGGTATTTAGGACCCAGCCAATGAGCTGGGTCCTAAATTCAGCACAGTGAATACTTAATGAGCGCTCATTAAGTATTCACAGCACTGGAGCCCCCCCCCCGCGCGTGTCGACACCCCCCGCGCGCGTGTCGACGCCCCCCGCGCGTGTCGACGGGCCCCCCCGCGTGTCGACCCCCCCGCGCGTGTCGGCGCCCCCCCCGTGTCGACTTACCCCGTGCCGGTACCTCCGTTGTGGACTGCAGCTCAGTATGCTCGGAAAGCACTTATGAAAAAAGTGTCTTTCAGAAAATGGCTGCCCCCCATACGGAAGACAGTTTTTTTAAACAGGGTTTCCTATGGGGCAGCCATTTTCTGGAAGACACTTTTTTCATAAGTGCTTTCCGAGCATACTGAGCTGCAGTCCACAACGGAGGTACCGGCACGGGGTAAGTCGACACGGGGGGGGGGGCGCCGACACGCGGGGTGGGGGGGGGCGTCGACACGCGCGGGGGGCGTCGACATGCGCGGGGGGCGTCGACATGCGCGGGGGGCGTCGACATGCTCTCGGTCGACACGCGAGAGGGGGGGGGGAGCTGCACGGAGGGGAGGGCTGAAGGCTGCACTGGCTTTGACCCTGTATTTGGAAAGTTTCCAAAAACGGGTCTGCCAGTGTCAAAAAATCGGCACTTAAACGGTAATATACCGTTTAAGTGCTGCGGTGTGAAAGGGGTTTTATCTGGCAGACCCGTTTTTGGAAACGTTTCCAAATACAGGGTCAAAGCCAGTTATGCGGTCTGAAAGCAGCATATGTTGCAATTAATAAGCACTTTTCATTCTTCCTGAGGCATACAGCTGCTGTTAGTTTGTTACAATTTCTCATTAAATAATATTTACTATTTGTTTCTAGAACATCACAGCAATGGCCGCCTTTTGCGATAGGGAATGTTCCTTCCAAGCCTAATTTAATGAGCCTTATAAACAACCTGCAGGCAGTTTTTATCGGAGTCTGATGGCATGAAAGCAATTGCTAAAAAGATTGGCAATTTGATGCCGTTATGAAGTGGTGCGCTAGCCAAAACTGTAGTGGTCCTTTATCCATGGATGAGTATTCATTTGGTGTAAGCTAGTTTGTGTCTCTGGCAGCATTTCTTGGAACGTTTAAAGAAGTACAGAGTATTAATTACAGATCTAGAACTCCAAGAGAGTTGAGGTATGCAATATGATTACTATACTGTGTTAGTCTGTGTATATGTGTATGCTCCTGTTTTAACAGAGAAATGTTCTGTAATCGCAATCCAGTTAGCAAATGGCCCTTTATAAAATTTAGCTGTTAGATTATATTAAGTGCCATATGTCCCTTTAACGTCACCTTGTTAGTATTTTTAGTACTGTCCAGTATTGCAAATGTTTGCAATCCAGAAAATATATTAGTTTTGTAAGAGATATTACTTTCCTGAGTTAGTATACAGAATGAAGTTCAGTCTGGCTACAATTATTACAGGTACCTGTGCAAATTCCCACAGACCTTTGTGTACATATCAGCTCTCAATGTCCCCAAGCTGCTGGTGCTTGCAGAACAGCAGCTATCCCCAGAGTCCAAGGATCCAAACAATGATGTTTGCTGAAATGCTGGTCAAATAAGGAAACATTTTTGCTTTTAAGTGTAGTAATAATGGGGCAGATGTATTGAGCCTTAACAAGAGCGAAATGCAAGGGTGATAAAGAGAGATAAACGTCCAGCCAATCAGCTCCTTACTGACTTTTTTCAAACACAGCCTGTAACATGGCAGTTATGATGCGATTGGCTGGACGTTTATCTCTCTTTATCACCCTTGCATTTATCTCTTGTTAAGGCTTAATACATCTGCCCCATTGTCAATAACGTGTTTCCCGCCTGCAGTCAGCGTCTTCCTCAGAGGGTATTTTCACATCATCGCTGTCCATACACGCTGGGCAAAATCGTCCAGTGTGTATGGACCTTAAGATACTCGCGGAGTTCATGAGCATTAATATACTGTTTTTTTGGGGGTTTTTTTTCGTTCTCCTTGTTTTTTGTTATGACTTGATGAGGCCAGGAGTTGATATCGTTGGGCCATATTGCAGGTATTTTGGATGAGTATTATGGTCTGTTCTTTGGAGATTTTTCTGCTTTGTTTTATATAATTTCTTTTTTCATCTGTTTTATTGCGTTTCCTCTAACGCCTAGCAGAGGCCTTATCCCTTGCTTTATTGAAAAGGTTTATCTTCATGTTGGGTTTCTACAGTCCTTCTGTTCTATTCAGACTTTCCTTTATTAGAGTGGTTTTTTTTTAAATCATCATCTAAGATGCTCTTTCTGCAAAAATGTCTTCCGCTGACCTTTTAGATGCAATTGGAAACAGCAGCTTCTTTTTTCTTGCTTTGTTCTTGGGCAGAGAACTGTCACAATGCCATTCAATCTTCCTGGGATCAGGTAAGTATCTGGACAGACTACTTTTTCTTTTGACTGGTTTCCCTCCCAAAAAATGGAAAAATAATAATAATAAAAATACTGTTATGCTTTGGTCAGTGCCAGGCCCTTCCTGAGATGATTTCTGATTGGATACCATTTTGACCACTGAGCTTGTATTGTAGACAGGACTCGTAGCGTCTTTTTTTTTTTACTTTAGAGCATTCTTACTGCTAAATCTGTATTTGCATTAGGCAGTGGATTATTTAATATTCAGCCCTTCACTGCTGAGACTATTGGCTTTCAACAAACTTTGAATTTCCAAAAAGTAGAATTAATTTGTAATTGCTATTTTGTTTTGGGCCATATATTTAAAGCTACTAGTACAGCAATATTGCAGAATTGGAAATACCGGTACTCTTTACCTAGGACGGCGCCCATCGCGGGCATCGCGTCCATCGCATGCACTAAAGTAACGGGTGCGACGCGACCGACGCGATGCCCGCGATTTCCCATAGGGATCAATGTTAAATTTTTCAATGGACGCGATTTTTCAGTTCAATGCCTCAATGCCCGCGATTTTGCCATAGGAAACAATGTTAAATGGGCCACAGAGCCCAAATAGGCACCCTTAGCAGTGAAATGTCCCCCACAATTGTTAACGACACCCCACGATCCACGCGAACCCGAAGCGTGGCGAGCGCAGCGGTACGCGTCCTCCGACCTTTTCATACCCCCACTATCCACGTCGGCGTGGAGTTGAGAATAGAATAGTGTGGCGAGCGCAGCGAGCCACCGAGCCCGAAGCGTGGCGAGCGGACGCGGGTACCTGTGAAGGTATCCGCGTCCCCTCGCGGGGCGCGCTGCGCTCGCCACGCTTCGGGCTCGGTGGCTCGCTGCGCTAACCACACTATTTTCATCTCCACGCCGACGTGGATAGTGGGGGTATGAAAAGGTCAGAGGACGCGTACCGCCACGCTTCGGGTTCGCGTGGATCGTGGGGTGTCGTTAACAATTGTGGGGGACATTTCACTGCTAAGGGTGGCTATTTGGGCTCTGTGGCCCATTTAACATTGTTTCCTATGGCAAAATCGCGGGCATTGAGGCATTGAACTGAAAAATCACGTCCATTGAAAAATTTAACATTGATCCCTATGGGAAATCACGGGCATCGCGTCGGTCGCGTCGCACCCGTTACTGTAGTGCATGCGATGCCCGCGATTTTTTACACCCGATGACCGCGATGGACATCGTGGGCGCCGTGCTAGGTAAAGAGTACCGAAATACCTCTTCCCCCATCCTTCCACAAAATAATTTTGTAATATCCATTGTACTTTCCAAATAGAAACACTGGGAGTACCTAAATCCTTTACAGCTTCCTCTCCTCTGGTCAATTGGTTCAATTGACACGTGTTCACTACAGACGGTGGAGGTTCATCACTACTCTTAAGGGGTGTGGTATGGGACGCCGACAGTCGGGATCCCGACAGTCATTATCCCGACGTCGGGATCCCGACAGTCATTATCCCGACGTCGGGATCCCGACTGCCCGGAGTCAGACAGCATGGCGAGCGAAAAGAAGCCCCTTGCGGGCTCGCTGCGCTCGCCACACTGCGGGCACGGTGGCTCGCTACGCGAGCCACCTATTCTATTCTCCCTCTATGGGGGTCGTGGACCCCCACGAGGGAAAATAGCGGGTGTCCGGCGGGCACCCGGCTGTCGGCATTTTGACAGTTGGGATCCCGACGTCGGGTAAATGACTGTCGGGATCCCAACTGTCGGGAACCCGTCCGGCACCCCTCTTAAGCTGGCCATACATCAGGACGACCAGCATCCAATCCAAGTCCTCTTAAGGAGCCCATACACGCTCGGTTTTGAGGCTCCGTTCTGTACTTTTAAAGTACACATCGTATCGGATTGCATGCCTTGTGCACTGCGATCCGATACGATGTGTAGCTAGTACAAAAAGTATGTGCAGCACATACTGTTTGTGCCGTACTATGTGATGCGCGGGAGCGCGCATCGCATAGTACAGAACGGAGCCGGACACAACGGAGCGTGTATGGGCTCCTTAACTATTTCCCCGGCAGCTTCCCAGACACACAATAGATTTTATGTGTATAATTTCACATATGTATTGTAATATCTGCAACTCCCAGCATACTGGGCGCTAGCAGCATCTTCAGATCTTGCGTGCATCATACTGAAACACATCAGTATTTGTACTCGTGCGTTCAGGCCTAAAATTGTTCTGATGTATGGCCAGCTTAAGATACCAAGGTAAGGTACATTTGTTCTACATGCAGGGACTGTCATTTCTAATCCTACATTATATCGATTTTTATTGAGCTAAAATGTATTGGAGACCATGGAATTTGTCCATGTACCCTTAATAAAAAACCTTAATAAAAAAAATTAAAGAAGAATAACCACAGACGTACATATAATCCTATAAAGTGTGGCTGTCAAACAGCTACAAGCATCTAAACAGAGTGTACAGAAAATTGGAGTTAATGCCCATTCTGAAGACCTTTCTTAAACTAAGAAGAAGAACGGTTTATCCAGATGTGATCCATTGTACTGATGTTGTTCCTACTGGCCATAATTAGTTAACAGAATCCGTAAAGGTGCTGCATTTCATTGTTCCATACATAGGCAGATGGCGTCAACACCACACAACAAAAGGCTATATAATATGTGTCCCATTCAAGGGCACAGCCAAAAGTAAATATTTTTCCAATCCTATCATAATCCGGTTTAATCATTATTGTGTCTTGCAGTGTATCACATGTTTTCATAAAAAAAAAATTCTGGAATTTTCAAACACTGATCAGGTGCAATGTAAACTGAGTCTGACGCGGGTTTGGAACTGGGTCATAAATAGAGGGAACATAACATACAGGCAGTATACCAACAGTATACGACAGTTATTCAGGAAACCAGATTCTGAAACAGAAAGGCAGATACATATTTATCATAACAGAATGTAAAGATGACATCTCAAATAAATCAATGGAAAAAAGCTAGCCAGAGACATCTCAAAGGGCACTTATTCTTCCAAAACCTGCATATTGTACCACGTAGTCAAGTGGAAGCACTGATCAGTTGTGGTTTTCAATTATAAGGATATTGGGCCTGATTCTTGTTGATTCGGTCCCTGGCATGTTTGCACCGGGGACAGATGTTGAAGCACTATGCATGCACATATTCGATCATGCTCATGTGCAGGGCTTTTGTGCGGGCACCTTCAGAGATTTTCATAGTCTCTGTGGGGCTTGCACAGATGGAGGCGGGCAGGTGGCTTTTGCATGCGAATGCCCTGCATTTCCTGGGCATACTCATGAAACCGCTGTGACTTCAACCGCCCACCCCCGGCAGATCGTGTGTGGTGACAGTGTGTCAAAACATTTTTTGGGCTGTTTTTTCTTTGACTAAAGAGGCTGGCCAATCCATATAAAAAATCGGATGTGCCAATCTGTGAGAATGACGATAAAGGTGGGAAAGAAGGTTCAATCCGTTGGGAAGGGATACATTTTTTACATTTTGGAATTAATTTTGGAAAAAGAGGTGTATAGTTGTTTTATTTGTAGAAGAGTAAGCACTTCCCTTTTGCCAAACCCTCTGTGATTCCATCTAAAGCCATAACAGTGATTATATGTGATTTAAATAAAGGAGGAAGAAAAGGATTATAGTGGTCTTATTTGTAATGCGTTATCTAATCTAGATCTTCCATCATTTCCTTTTATTAATCTGAGTGTTGTAGTAATATAACTCTACACAGATATGTGAATAGCTGTATATTAAGTTGGATAGGTATCTTGTATTCGATTAAATGTGAGCAGTTGCAATGTGATAGTACTCAAAAATGATTAGATATTTTATGAGCCCTGGGAGTTACCAGTGTGTCATGCATTGGGATGGTTGCTACCCCACCATCTAGCCAACCCCTCATTCACCTCCCAAACACTGTCCAGATGATGCTATTTGTAATGACTCATTCTCATTCCAGCAAATTAAATAGCAGCTTCATGATTGTCAAATCCAGTACTGAAATCCATCTCGGGCCCAGCCCAGTCATGATGGTTCCGCTCATTTCTATAGCAACTCAAAGGAGGCAGACGATTGGTTGGAGAGGCTTCCTCAGGCCTATTGTTGAATCTACCTTCCGGATGATATTTACATTTGCTACTTTTTTTATTTGTAATTCCCTCGTCCAGTCTATGGTTACTATTGCTATAATGTGCTGTTTGCCATTTAATTATAGGCTTTTTTTTATCTGTTTACTTTGTGTTGTGCTCTGCGAGGGAACTTTTTAATACCTTGGCAGTTCTGTGCTAGAAATGGTTTTAGGGTGCTCTTTCCCCTAAACTCCTTATTTCCTTATTCCTATCTGTTTTTGAGCTTTTTTTTTTTTTTTTTTTTCCATACATTCAGGGTAGGAGATCCAGGTACACCACAGTTTAGATTGTTATACAGTATGGGTTGGGGCTGGGACAGACTTTTTTTGTTTTGTTTATCATCCATCATCATCATCATCTTTGTACTATGTGTGATACATGTCTTGTTGTTTGTTTGTGTGGTTTAGCCAAATCCTATAGTCTATTATAATTTAGTAACTTATTATACTTATACCCTTTAATAAGAAACTCACAAGGCTATATTAATACACCTTTTTTAAATTCACTTACTTGCAATTTACCTTCAAATCATAAGGATAATTCTATTAAAGAAATATTGCAGGTATGATCTAGAAAGTAAGTGTATTTATGTAAATAAATTTATTCTCAATAAAGTTCAAATACAGTTTCAAACTACTAGTCAAATATAACCCTCTGCATAGGTTTCTGTGCCAATGGCTGCCCTATCACACCTTTACCTTAAACCCCCCCCCCCCGATTTTCCATAGTATCTTCTGCACTATGAAGTTGTTTGCTCTATATCATCTGTTGATAGGGTTACATGATTTATAGTATTGCATTCGGTATAACAAAACTGGCGCCACAGCCTCTAAAAACTGCAGCCGAGAAGATAAACAGAAGCTTCTCAAAGGCCTCCAAAGATGGATATAAAATAACATCCTGCACTGACTTTAGTATATCTTTGTAAATGTTTAAATGCTGATAACTAGTACCCCGTATGAACTTTGGGTAAAGTAGGTGGTTGTCCTGCACACACTGACTGTTGCCCAGTACAGAGGTTTAGGTGTAAAATACACATGTATCTTAAAACTTATAATTCCTATAACAGCACATCACTAATTTAATAAAATAAATGTATCTAGGCTGTTGGCACTTAAAATTCAGATAAGAAATGCAAACACTTTAAAATTGTAAATCAATAAAAATGAATAATTAAAAAAGTCTTAGTCAGAATTGCACCATGTGTACACAGCTTATCAATTTTGACTATATAGTAGAAATCGAATAAAACATTAGTCAGAATCGCACCGTATTTAGCCATTCGATGTGGATTTGATCCCCATGCATGCCCCCGTTTAGTCAGTATCTAATACAAAAAAAGTATTATATACAGGACCAGTAATGCTTTATACACTATATTGCAGGCTGTGTAAACACTTGCTTGTTTCCAGGTGTCATAAGACAAATGGATGTACTTTTACTGTCTCTCCTCCTAAAGTGGCAGTAATTGTGGAGAAGTGATTATGAGATAGTGAGTTTGTCATTGTGCAGCACAGTAATAAATGCTACAGATCACATACAGTAACTGGGAGACCAGTCCTGTCACTGTCATGTGTTGCTGTATAACCTGTGGTTATGAGACTGCAAGGCTCAAAGCCCTGTTGCCCCTTCTACATATATAAAATGGGTTAAATGAAGGGGATTGGGGGACAATTTTTTAAATGAACAGAAATAAGATTTCAAAATCATTTATTCATATATTTTTGTTTTCATTTACCAGAGAAAGTTCAAGCAACAGAAGTACGCTACAACAAGCTGAAAGATAAGCACAGTGAGCTCATCAATGTTCATGCGGGGCTTCTGCGGAAGGTAGGACATTTCTCCCTCTATTCATTAGACATTTGTTGTGTTATGCTGGGCACACACTTGGCTATTCCCGCGGCAGCCGATATAGTGAACTATATTGGTGGTGCCGCCATAGATTGATATAGTGCATACACCCTGACTATATCGTTTATGAGAGATGTCACCCGCACATGCAGTTGCTGACAATATTGCCAGATTTAGCTGCATGTACAGATGACAAGGAGGGGTTTAACAATATTAAGCATACACACTGACCAATGTTTGTTTGCAATATTTTGTTAACGATTTCCGTATCGTGCGTATGGTTAATAATATATTGCCCAGTGTGTACCCAACATTAGGATGAGATCCTGAGCATCAGGGCAGTGTCTGCCTTAGGTTTGCTTAGCTTGTTGATCTTTGGATAGTTGGGTATAGGACAACATTAATACAATTGTCTTTTTTCCTATTACTGACTTGAACATTCAATTTTCTTTGTATATATTTGTTTTCTTTGTATCTATTTTATATACCTATTTATGTAGTTATGCATGTTTTCCACTGATTTCATTTACATTTTCATTGTAAAAAAGTCATTGGTGAGCGTTTTATTTGTCTTTACTGTGGAACATGCCTGATCTTTGATTTACTTTACAACATGTTCATTTATAAAACAATGTTAGTGATGACTTCATGGATCTGAGATTCTGTGCTAATATATAAAACAATGACTGCCCATACCTGTAATCTTAGTTCCTGTTGAAATTCTGATTTTGGAATAAATTGCAATACTTTAGCATTAGTATTATATGAGATGGTAACCCGGGCTAATAATTATATTGTAATGTGCAGTCTCTCTTCATATTTTATACAGAATGCTGACACTGCCAAGCAGCTTACAGTATCGCAGCAGAACCAAGAAGAAGTGGCACGTATCAAGGAGCAGCTGCAGTTTCAGATGGATCAAGTGACGCGCGAGTCAGAAATAAAGGTTAATTGAAACGCTTGCATTTTTAATAAGTTTTAGAGGGTACATTTACTAAGCGGTGCTTCTCCAAGCCGCCACATTTGTACCGTTTTCAAGGGGGTGGTAATATAAAGTACAAAATCAGAAATGCCTAGATTACTCCAGAGACCAACATTTGTAAACGTGCAGTGACTGAAATGTGCTACCTCGTTATTTCACTGCAGGGGTTTTTCATGTACAGATGTGCTAAAGCTCTCCATCGGTAGGCTGTCACAAGACATAAATGTGTGTGTGACACAGTGCTATGCTGCCATTTCACAGATTGCAGTATGTCATGCAGAAGACCTATGTACTGTATGGATGATAAATAGTTGGGTTACAGAGTGGCTGAGCACACAGGACTGTGGTGTACCAATAATACTGTTTTCCACAATTAGAGCACCATATCGAATGCATTTTTTGAGTCACGGTTGTGCATGTTTAGCGAATCCTTATATTAAAACCTATATCCATTATTTTCCTAAGCACAAGTATATGATTGTTTTACATCACAACCTAAACTCTGAATCATGTCTTCTGTAATTCACTTCAGTTTATTTTCTTTAAATTCAATAATGTTTAATTTAAAGCATATTACATCTCTACAGTTGATCTTTTGTTATCTTTTTTTATATGCTAGCATGAGGTTAGCAATTTCCTGGGAAGCGTGATTATTCATAATACTAAGAGGCCCATTTATCATTCAATATAATGGGCCCCTTAGTGGGCTTAATCCCCGAAAACACCAGTTTTAAGTATCACTGTAATGTATGTTTGCCTGCATCGCCGCTGGTTGCATCCCCCATAGGTTTCTATGTGTTAACATTGGGCAGCAGCGCTTTGCATCCCTGGGCTACTGCCATTCTGAGATGGCGGTAGCCCATTGTAGCCTATGGGCTACAGACCGCACTGCCACCAGCGCTGTGGGGTCTGTGCATGCCAAGCACTGGCACACCAGGATGTGCTGAGCCCGGCGGCGGGGGGGACATATACATACTTTTTAGTGCAGTTACTGTTTGCAAAAATTTGATGGGATAGCATCAGGATCCCAGCACTTAGGATGCTGGCAGTCAAAAGAATGACAGCAGAATCCCGATGACTCAGAAACCTTTTAGGTAGGTATGCCAACACCCCTTAATCCTCCATATCTAAAGCCTAACCCCAACTCCCCAACCACAGCCTAATCTTAACCCTTCCCGCTCAGTCCCTAACCCTGTACCCCCTTAGTGCCTAATGGTCCCTCCCTCCCACCTCAGCCTAATGGTGTGTATACACGCATCGATTTTACTTTCGATTTCCCCAATTCCACCCCCTCTCGATTTGGCCTTTCCATTCGATTTCACATTCGATCTGCATTTTTGCATTCGATATTGATTTTAATATGCATTCAAGGCACCATGTACACATTCGATTTACTGGATCAATTTTGATATTTCCTTGCCTGCACGGGATGCAGTTAAGATCCCGGCGGTCGGGATCCCGGCGTTCAGAATCCCGACGCCGGAATCCCGACCGCCGAAATGCCGACACTTTCTCCCTCCTGGGGTGTCCACGACACCCCTGGAGGGAGAATAAAATAGCGTGCCGAGCGTAGCGAGGCACCGGGCCCGCTGCGTGGCGAGCGCAGCGAGCCCGCAAGGGGGGGCGATCCACGCCCCCCCCTTGTCGGCATTTCGGCTGTCGGGATTCCGGCGTCGGGATTCTGAACGCCGGGATCCCGACCACCGGGATTCAATACTGAATCCGCCTGCACAGTGTATTTTCTTTACGGTATAGAAAAAACGGGAGCGCACATCAAATCGAATGCAGTCAAAAGCATTGTAAAAACTGTTTGATTTCAATTTGATTTTGCTTCAATAAAACCTGTCAAAACCCTAACTCTAATGGTGCCCACACACGCACCGATCCCGGCGGTGCGATGCTATGCAATGGGGTGCGCGCTCCCGCGGCACCTCATCGCACAGCACAAAAAGTATGTGCTGCACATACTTTTTGTACTAGCTTTTTATCGCATCGCATGCACATTGCATGCACAAGGCATACGATGCTATGTGCGCTAGTTAAGCACAGAACGCACGCCGGGATCGATGCGTCTGTGGGCACCTTAACTGTCAGTTACTAAACCTAATGGTGTCCACACACGCACCGATCCCGGCGATGCTATGTGATGGGATGCGCGCTCCCGCGGCACCTCATCGCATAGTACAAAAAGTATGTGCTGCACATACTTTTTGTACTAGCTTTTTATCGCATCGCATCGCATGCACATCGCATGCACAAGGCATACGATGCGATGCTATGTGCGCTAGTTAAGCACAGAACGCACGCCGGGATCGATGCGTCTGTGGGCACCTTAACTGTCAGTTACTAAACCTAATGGTGTCCACACACGCACCGATCCCGGCGATGCTATGTGATGGGATGCGCGCTCCCGCGGCACCTCATCGCATAGTACAAAAAGTATGTGCTGCACATACTTTTTGTACTAGCTTTTTATCGCATCGCATCGCATGCACATCGCATGCACAAGGCATACGATGCGATGCTATGTGTGCTAGTTAAGCACAGAACGCACGCCGGGATCGATGCGTCTGTGGGCACCTTAACCCTCCTCAGTCTACAGATTAGTGTCTGAATGCTAACTAGATCCCTATTTGATAAATGCAGAGTTTAACAAACTTGTGGTGTTTTTTTTTCCCCTACCAAACAATGCTTTCAGTTGGAAGAACAAACGTTTCAGATTGAACAGCTGAAAACAGAGGTTGAAGCGAGAAAGGAAGAGCTGACACGAGTGCAGTCATCTCTGGCAAATACTGAACAGGTACCATGTGGCATTATAACTACTGTAACCTGAGGGTATAGAACTGTGAAAGAACATACTGTTGTTTCTCTCCGCACTCTCACTTCTAATCATTGAGTTTTACAGAATTTGAAAAATGCGCACCAGAACAAATATGCATTTTACTTACTGTAGCTTGCAGAGCTAGTCGTCTTGGAAAGATGCATTCTCGTTGGCAAATGTAGCACTCTGAGAGAACATTAGTATTTGTGTCTAGTTAATGCCAGGATAATCGGATTCCAGGTGCTAGTGGTATTGGTCAATATACAAAACACAATTCCTGTACAGCAGTGATTTCCAACCCTGGTCCTCAAGTACCCCCAACAGTGCATGTTTTCCATGTCACCCAGCAGGTGCACTCATTATTCAGGCAAATTTGAAAAGATCCACAGGTGGAGCTAATTATAGCACTTGTGATTCTGTGTAGAGACCTGCAAAACATGCACTGTTGGGGGTACTTGAGGGCCAGGGTTGGGAAACACTGTTGTACTGAGGTAGCCAACTCCAATCCTCGAGAGCTACCAACACTGCATGTTTTCCATGTCTCCTCACAGAGGGGCAAATTTATTAAGCTCGGTGAAGTGATAATATGGCTGGTACTTTATCACCGGCCAATCAGCTCCTACCTGTGAAGTTACAGGCTTGGTTTGAAAAATGACAGGTAGGAGCTGATTGGCCGGTTATAAAGACCGGACACTTTATCATTTCACCGAGCTTAATAAATTTGCCCCAGAATCACAAGTGAAATAATTAGCTCCACCTGTGGATCTTTTAAAATGTTAGTCAGTAATAAGTGCACCTTTGCAGCAGCTAGGTTGTCTGGAAAATGTGTACGGTTGGTAGCTCTCGAGGACTGGAGTTGGCTACCACTGGTCTAGAACATGACTGCATAGTGTTACTGATAACAAATAAAGCCAGTGGTTCCCAAACTGTTTTGTATCATGGCACTCTAGACCAGCATTTTTCATGGTACCCCTAGAACAAACATTTATTATTGCAAAATTCACAAACAAATATGAAATTGTGTTTAGGGTCAGTTATGTGGCAAGAGACAGAATTTGCTTCTGTTTGTTGACATATGTTATGCATGGCAGCCACCAGCACTGGTTTTGCCTTTTTTGCTGATTTCCCCCCCCCCCCCCCCCCCCATACTTACCTGGTTCCCCGTCGTGTCCCAATGGCCCCTCAATGTCCCCTGGCATCCATGGCGGCCATCTGATTCCTATTCAGCGGCATCTTTGGGACCGGGGATGCCACTGAAGAGGATTCTGATGGCAACCGTGGACACCGGGCAATGAGGGAAGTATTGAAAATGGTGCAGGGGGGAAGTGAATTTTTTTAATTAAATATTCTGAAATATTTTGGATATGGGATATCTGGATGAGGCATACCCAGCCTGTATTGTTCATAAATAATTTCAATTGGTCCTGGACCACCTCCCTGAGGGTGCCTAGGCACACAGTATGGGAACCACTGCATTAACCATTCACATTTTAAATTGATTTAAATGATAGCATGACTAATGAAATGCAAATCATTACTTGCATCTGTCTCCTTCCCCTAAAACAGAAATATGCTTTTTTTTCTTCATAATTTTCAAAAAAGTTTTTAGGTATAAGTTTTAAATACAATGCTTATGTGCTGAATTTCTGTGCATTTTTAGTCTGAATCTCAACTGCATTCCAAACTGGCAGCACTGGAAGCAGAAAAGGATTCACTGAGAAGTATGTTAAACTCTAGAGAGTCAGAGCTGCTTTCAGTCAAAAATGTGGCTCAGGAGACTGAATCTTTATTCAACCAAGAGCAAGAGAAAAGGGCCAGCGAACTACGGGACTTGAATGAAAAGCTTGGCAAAAAGGTAACTTATGGAAAAATTATGCAATGTCATAGGGGAATTAAAGTAGCTGCGGTAATTTACTGTTGGCCTCTTGACCACTTGAGGTTAGCACCGAAAGCAGTGCGCCCGCCAGCAACTCTTATCTGGGATTTTTGGGGGGGGGGCAGCAAGTGCAGTAAAAAAAAATCCCATTAGGTAGCTAGGTTTTTCAAAGCCGCTGTATTAACACTTAGGTCCATTAATATATCACCAATTGTATGTGTTAACCCTTGAAAATATGGGCTGTATTTCAAAAGCCCAGTGCTAAAAACAGTATGAAAAAGCTTAAAGGTAACCATACTGTATTTATATGCACACACGACAATTCTGGGACTGGTTGACCTTCCCATAGAGGGGTATTCAATGCCCCTGATGGCGAGCTATCGGCGGTGAGAAGTACCAATACCTAGCCACCAGTATTCGACTCCCTCCCCTTCCCTCGCTGTTTCCACCTTGCCTGTGCCCCGAGGTGAGGTGGAACCGGCAAGTATGGCCATTAAAACGGCAGGGCTTGCCACAAAATGCAGTGAACCTCGCCATTTAAGGGAATCCTCGCCATCCAATCACGGCCTCTGACTGTGAGGATTTGTCCCTTACATTGAATACGGTGTGGGGGTTGACGGAGAGGATGGCTTGTTTTTGCCAAGGAAAAGCCTCAACGTACAAACCCCCTCGCCGGTCGCATTGAATGGTGAGGATCATTGTCTGTGCTAGAAGCAGAGTGATATGAAATTGTTTAGTACAACATGTTCCTCTGTAAGAGAATTGTATTCAGGATAAGATCCAACACAAAGGAATTATAGAGTAAATATAAACCCCATATTAGGCCAAAGGATTTTAGTGAAATATGTAAAATTGTCTTAGTAACATAATAATTAAGGTTGAAAAAAGACGTTTGTCCATCGAGTTCAACCTATTGAATCTTAGAGGAGCAGTAAATGCTTGTATTTGTACAGTTGTGTTAAGTAAACTGAGGGCCCAAAGTCACTCATCAATGTATGGTGGATAACCCATTTATACTCTATTAGAGCACCTGGCCTGATATCACCCCGTGTGTCCTCAAAACAAGCCCCGCGGATGATATTCCGAGCCACTTTTTATTAGACATGCTGGTCTATAGATTAAGATTATCCTCTACTCCTTCACTCATGCTCCTATGACCAACATCCGGATATTATCCACTTTGACTTCTTATGTGTATAAATTTGGGTCTGATATTGGCCTTTTGGCTGAGAGTAGGGTTGTGTCATATATGCCTGTTGTATCATATATGCCTAGATCATGCATGTTAACTAGGAGACACCTATGCACACACTCACTGATCCTTATTCTGGTTCACTTGCAAAGGCACATTCCCTCTCAAATGGACAAATCCATGTGCACTGCAGGTGGGCTGATGTAACATGTGCAGAGAGAATTAGATTTGTGTGAGTTATTTTGTTTCTGTGCAGGGAAAATCCTGCCTGCTTTATTTTTACACTGCAATATAAATGCAAATCTAATTCTCTCTGCACAAGTTACATCTGCCCCACCTGCAGTGCACATGGTTTTGTCCTTTTGAGAAGGAATTTGCCTTTGCGAGTGAACCAGAAGAAGGGCCACTCTGTATACAAGTTTGGTTGAAAACCATTCATCTAGCAAATATCCGTAAGCTCATATGCCGCCCATAGACGTCCCGATACGGGCGTGCGTTCCGTGCTTAACTAGCACGCATCACATCGCATTGCATGTGCATGCCTTGTGCATGCAATGTGATGAAAACTATGTGCAAGCACATACTTTTTGTACTGTACGATGAGGTGCCGCGGGAGCGCGCACCTCAAAGCACCCATCGCACAGCCCACATCGCAGCGTGTATGGGCTCCAATACACATACTCCAGAATTGGTACATTAATTCATAGTTCAATGCAAAACTGCAGATTGGTTGACTTCAGATTTCAGCCTGTGGTGCAGGCAGTCGATTTAATGACAAGAATATCATATTAGGGTTGTTATGCTTAATCCACTTAATGCGCACTTTGGTGCAATGGGGACAGACAGCGGATTAGCAGTGAGAAGTGGGTGAGTGTGACATGGTCTTTACCATGTTCTCAACAAGTGGAGATGTGTGTTTAAATATTTATATGTAAGCTATAGTATGTTAGCTTGTTCTTTGTGTGGTAGATGAAAGAACTAAATGGGAAATAAAATTGGGGGTACAAGCCAGTTTCTGGGAATGAAGGTGACTTGTGTTTTCCTCAGTCGGCAGAGGAGCAGAGACTTTGTCAGAAGATGTTAGAGGACCAGTTCAATGTTATCCAGGCAACTGTTAAGAAAGCAGAGAACATAATCCAAGATGCTGTAGCCAAACTCGATGACCCTCTTCATATCCGCTGCACCAGTTCCCCAGGTATAGTGATTAGATTATAATATCACATTACCATGCTTTGGTAACCAGTGATGGTTATTTGAAGATTTATGGTTCTTGTTGCTGTGCTGCAAGAGTAGTTTTGTACATTTTGGCATAGCACAGTTGTGGCTTTTTAGCATGAACGGTACTTGTGTAGTTTCACGGCGCAACCGCGCGCACAGTCTGTGTCTGAAACTTGGCAGCCTGCCAGACGCTCTGTTTAACTGTGCCCGTGCCGCTCTAGCTGTTCTCAGCGCAGCGCATGGCTGCTTTCCTTATGTAAGCTACGTTATCAGCGTAGCACTGGGCAGCAGCAGCGCACGCTGCCCAGCGCTGACAGGTACTTGTAGTTCCACAGTGAAATAGGCAGTCCTGCGCACCGCTGGCAACCCGGGAATTTAGACGCTAAAGCATCTAAATCCAGACTCCTGCGCACCGCAGACAACCCGGCAATTTAGACGCTAAAGCGTCTAAATCCAGACTCCCTGAACTGGACACCCCAGCAATTTAGACGTCTAGATTTAGACGTCTAAATCCAGACTCCCTGCAAACCGCTAAGATGGAGGCATCTAAATTTAAACGCTAAAGTGTCTAAATTTAGTAGGGTCTAGGGGTACACTATTAAACCTGTTCATAATGACACTAGTCGATGTAACAGCTGTCGACCTTGTTAATTCCACTATCCACGACAACCCGAAGCGTGGCGAGCGCAGTGGTACGCGTCCTACGACCTTTTCATACCCCCACTATCCACGTCGGTGTGGAGTTGATTTTATAAAGTGTGGCGAGCCACCGAGCCCGATGCGCTCCCCACACTTTAGAAAAATCAACTCCACGCCGACGTGGATAGTGGGGGTATGAAAAGGTCGTAGGACTCGTACCGCCGCCCCTCGCGTGATCGCTGCGCTCGCCACGCTTCGGGTTGGCGTGGATAGTGGAATTAACAAGGTCGACAGCTGTTACGTCGACTAGTGTCAGTGAATAGGTTTAATAGTGTACCCCTAGACCCTACTAAATTTAGACACTTTAGCGTCTAAATTTAGATGCCCCCATCTCAGCGGTTTGCAGGCAGTCTGGCTTTAGACGTCTAAATCTAGACGTATAAATTGCCGGGGTGTCCAGTTCAGGGAGTCTGGATTTAGACGCTTTGTTTTATATTCATATTTAATTATTGGACAGGAAATAGATTCATAAAGCACCTATAAATCTGAGACTGACAGACATGTTCTGACTGACCAACATTTGGCAGATGCCTGCATCGCATCATATGCACTTTTTCCATATTCTAAAATGTCATATAACAGTTTATCTAACTTAATTCTATGTTCATGTTTACAGATTACCTTGTCAGCAGAGCTCAGACTGCTATAGACTCATTAACACCACTTGAGAATGGACACTCTAAATATGTACAGAACATGACAGGTGAGTTTGTTTTTAGGCATGGTCTGAGTATGGGGATACTTGGATTTACTTTTTGTGTGTGTGTTTTTGCATTTCTTTCAATCTACAATATTCTTCAGTCTTTGTATACTATTTGTACACCACTATACATTATTGCCCTTATTTCTGCCACTTCTGGTGAGAGATCTGCACAAATTTGAGCTACATTGTTCCCAGATAAGGGGCCAAACGTAATACATTTGGGTGCAGAAAGTACTGATGTTTTAAAGACTTTGCCGTGAGATTTACAGCTGCAGCTAAAATAAAATTTGACGCTTTCATTTTGCTGTTTAATAACCAAAAGCGTTGGCGCTTTTCATACCACATAGCCTTTACTTTTGGTCCACAGTCTTTAGAGTTACTGAGGCTCTGCAGCTGACTTGTGCAAGTACAGCCATGGTCAAAAGTTTTGAGAATATCACACACATTATTTTTCAGTCTGCTGTGTCAGTTTTTATTATGGCAATTTATATACTGCAGAATATCATTAGAGTGATCATATGAAGTGCAATTAATTGCAAAGTCCCTCTTTGCCAAGGCAATCAACTTAATCCCCCCCCAAAAAAATTCCATTTAATTTCAACCGTGCCACAAAAGGACCAGCTAATATTTTGCCAGTGGTTCTCTCATTTAACACAGGAGAGATCGTTGACGAGGACAAGACTGGAGATCACTCTCTCTCTGAGTTAGAATAAAAGACTGGAAGCTTTAAAAGGAGAGTGGTGCTTGAAATCATTGTTGATCCTCTGTTAACTATGGTTACCTGCAAGCAAACACGTGCAATCATCATTGCTTTGCACAACAAGGGCTTCATAGGCAAAGATATTGCTGCTCCTAAGATCGCACCTCAGCGAACCATTTATTGGTTCATCAAGAATTTCAAGGAGAGAGTGTTGAAAAAGGCTTTAGGTTGCCCAAGAGCATACAGCAATCACCAGGGCCATCTTCTAAAATTGATTCAGCTGCGGGATCGGGGCACCACCAGTTCATAGCTTGCTCAGGAATGGCAGCAGGCAGTTGTGTGTGCATCTGCACGCACAGTAAGGCAAAGACTTTTGGAGGAAGACTTGGTGTTAAGAAGGGCAGCAAAGAAGCCACTTCTCTCCAGTAAAAACATCAGGGACAAACTGATATACTGCAAAAGGTACAGAGATTGGACTGTGGACAAAGGTGTTTGCTATGTAGAATCTCCTTCATATGTGGGGTTGCTTCTCAACCAAGGTGTGTGGGTTCACACCCTTGGTTGAGAACCAAGGATTCTCCCAGCCATGAATAAAGAATGGTACCAAAACATCCTTTAAGAGAAACTTCTCCCAACCATCCAAGAAGAGTTTGGTGAAAAAGAATGCCTTTTTCAGCATGATGGAGCACCTTTCTATAAGGCAAAAGGGATAACTAACAAAACATCAACATTTTGGGTCCATGGCCAGGAAACTCCTCAGACCTTAATAACATTGAGAACTTGTGGTCAATCCTTAAGAGGCGGGTGGACAAGCAACCCACAAATTCTGACAAAATCCAAGCATTGATAAGGCAAGAATGGGTAACTATTGGTCACTATGTGGCACAGAAGTTGATTGACAGTGTTACGGAGTGAATTATGGAGGTCTTGAACAAGAAGGATCAACACTGTAAATATTGCCTCTTTGCATAAACCTAATGTAGTTGTCAATGAAAGCCTTGTACTGGGTGTAATGCAATGGGTGTAAAGGACACATCCTCAAGAGGAATCTGTGGTCTATAGCCAAGCATATTTCCAGGCTTTGAACAGAATGCTTATATCACTGTATTCGGCAGTGCACATTTAGCCTGTAATAAACCAAAAGAAAACACTCCTGAGTAGGGGACATCCGTATTAATATGCACTGTATACTTTGTCTAAAATACTCACACATTAATTATTGCAAATCCTTTTCCTCCTCACAGATGCCTCTGACTTAGTTGGAGCACTCGCTCAGTTTGCCCACTTAACTGCAGATACTATTGTAAACGGTAGTGCAACCTCTCACTTGGCTCCAACTGACCATGCAGACCGTAAGTAATGAGTTTAACTCACTGGTACTAAATGATTACTACTTATTGTTTTGGTGGTTTCGGCTACATGTCAATCTATAATGTTACAGGACTGAATGACAGCTGCAGGGAGTGTGGGAACCAGAGTTTGCTGTATCTAAATGATCTAAAGAGTAAACAATCTTTAAAGGGTGCAGATGTGACAGAGGTCAGAAGAACACTGAAGAATATCTTTGAACTTGGAGAGGTAACTGATCATTTTCCAATAATCTGTACAAGTTGGCTGCTCTAAAACACTACAAATATATGTATGCAGGAGCTAATCAGTGCACTATACATGTGGGAGGGGTTGGTCATAATAGAGCTCAATTTTGCATGTAAGCACTCATATGGAGGGTTATGTAGTGTTTTGTTTTGGGTTTCTTTTTAACCCCTTCTTGCTGCTACTGGTCCAGTTGCCCTTATTTTGTGTGTTCTATTATTAGAGCACAGCTGGGGAAACTGGTTGTACCTTGCTCTTGGACTGAATTGCAGCTAAGCCTGGAATGGATGTGGTGTTGCCTTAGACAAAAATTGTTTCTATGCTACCTAGACACCCAGTTAATAGGAAATGTTTTAAAGAGACTGTGTGGAGCCTTTGTAGGATAAAAATGGTTGATAAGAGTGCAAATATTGAGAAACAGATTAAATATATTTAAGTTTCTATGTACAGGCAAAATCTGGCACCTAAGCACACATGGTAAAATTGATAGGCTAGAGTCGGACATTTGGCTGTTAGACAAAATGATACTGTGGCGTACAGTCTGATGATTGGGACTGCATGCAATGAGGTCAGTCCGGTTACCTGCAAAGGGTGCGAGTTGCCGCAGCATTAAAATGTCAGCAATGGCACTGAATCTTGCACCCTCACAGCCTGATCTCAGAACAAATTTGAAAGTAATTGCTTGCAACCTTATGGGGCTGTGAACAGTTTTGTACAAGTTCAGGCTGCTGTAGAGTGTGGCTGTTGCAATGTAATGGGATTGCCATGCTAACCCACAGCTGCAATGTAATGGGATTGCCTTGCATGCAAGATAATAGTTCTTGTTCAATAGATTTGTCTACCATTTCCTATTAACATCTGGGCAATGTATGGGCAATACACAGTGTTTTTAAATACCTAATTGGCTGTTATGCCGTGTGTATTTCTTCTTTTACATGCATGGCTTCCAAGTAATATTCGAGGACATAAGCCAAGTACTGGTTGCGGTCAGGATGCTGGTATCTTGATTGCCATCAGTAGTCCGGCGTCAGAATATCTAAAAGGTCAAGTTGTCGACGCCGGAAAACGGACAGACTGCATCCCATTCGGGGACTAAATGATGGCAGCTTTATGGTCATGCTGGGGAAGGGTGGGTTAGGTTTGGGCGCTAGTGGGGAAGACTTAGGGTTAGGCTGCAGGGAAGGATAGGTTTAGGCACTTAAGGGGTTCAGGGTTAGGCTGGGAGTTTTAAGGTTAGGCTGTTACAAGGGAGAGTTGGGTGCTCATTATTGGGATGCTGGGGTTGGTCTTTTGACCACTGGCTTCCCCACCGCCAGGATATTGTATGTATCCCCTAAGTACATACTATACAGTTATTGGGCTGATTTGCCAATAATCAGGTAATTTGCTTAATCTACTGTATAGTTTCTCTGAACAATCTTTTCTGTGTTTTGCCATTAACTCTAATAGGTCTTGGCCACAAATTCCCGGTATAGATTAGTGTGTGTGTGCTCTCTCAAATATCTGCCCATATGTCCATGTTGAAAAATTGGGCAGTGTGTGGGCAAACCAGATTCCTGACGTCCAATTTCTCAAAACTAAAAGTGTCTAGAACAGATATTGGAAACTTCCAAGGCAAATAATCGTCACGATTGGTGTCCCAATAAAAAAATATATCTTACATTGTGTACCTGGCTATACTGTTACTGAGCCAGTGCATCTACAGTATGCGTGTCACTATGGGGTTGGTCTAGGTAGAATGTATGGGGGGATTGTGGTTGGTTTGCAAAAGCAAACTTCTTCTTTAATGGGCAAAACCATGCTGCACTGCAGGCGGGGCTGATGTAACATGTGAAGAGTGAGTCACGTTTGAGTGAGTTATTTTGTTTCTGGGTGAGTAAATACTGACTGTTTTATTCTTCCATGGGCCATTTAGATTTCAGTTTGAACACACCCCACCCAATTGTAACTCTATGTACATGTTACATCTGCCCCACCTGTAGTGCACATGGTTTTGTCCATTAAAAGAGTTTGCTTTTGCAAACCAACGGGACTCCAGCATCGTTCGATATGTGGGGGATTCTTTAAAGGCTAGCCATGTGGCCAAAGTGTCTCTAAAGGAGTCCTAGCTATCTGCAGCAGAACACCTTATATCATCCATATACATATCTACTCTATGGAACGAATCCTTTATTGTTGGAGGAGAGGAAGATCTCCAGCGTACTGGAATGGCCACCTTCACTGCTTTGTTCAGACTGCATAAGAGGGATTTCTTATACCTTGGAACAGATCTTGACTTAAACTTATGATGCTTTCACTTTAAGGCATTTTAAACATTATATGCATAATAGAAACTTAATAGAGGTCATAAAGCTATTTAAAATCATATATTTTTTATTTTGTGTTTCAGGAGTTACGGCCTAAGAGTTTGGATATCAAGCAGGAAGAGCTGGGGGACATGGTAGATAAGGAGATGGCATCCACCTCTGCAGCCATTGAGGATGCTGTGCGAAGAATTGAGGTGGGGAGGAGACCCATTAATGCACATATGCCACATAGCAGGACTTGAGGGTGGTGTTTTGGGGTGGGGGTACCTCAATATATGTGACCGGTATATATGACATCTAACTAGCTCTGTCAGATTTGTATAAACATGTATCTAAAATGATTAGATTTTTTTTAACCTTAAGGGTCTTATGATTATATTTCCTTTGTGGGGGTCATTGTAGGCAAACAAGATTACAGCAAAAGCAAAGAAACAGCGAGTTTAAAAATCACCTTTTTAAGTGAATGTTTTTTGTCTATCCATACTTAAGCAGAGGTGTGATATAATTAGCATCCCTGTCATTTTGCTGTAAATATCTGCTCAAGCATGGATATACTTAAAACCTGGACTGTAGAGGGGCTTTGAGCTCCGAGTTTGGGAAATGTTGCAGTTTTTAACATTACATAAGACTTTAATCCACTCTTAACTAATTGTAATATGTACTGTAGTAAACCCTTCTCCTCTCCAACCAGCAGAGAGGTAGGGTCCATGGTCTACAGTGTGCCAGTGGTCACAAACCTTAATCTGATATGAGCTACTTACAAAAAAAAAAAAACACATGTAGAGATACTAAAAATGTTTGGGAAAAAATTATCTGCATGATAACCAAAAAACGCCCCTTACACATTATGCCTGATATACACCACAATGCCCCTGATATCATGCTGCACATTATGCCACACATCGCAATTCCTCTGACACATTATGCCACATGGGTGCCGGACAATTTCCCGACAATCGGGATCCCGACACTCGGGGTCTCGATGGCCCCCATAGAGGGAGAATAGGGGCTTTGTTGCGCTCGCCCCGCTGTCTGAGTACGGCCAGTCGGGATCCCGACGTTGGGCTAATCACTGTCGGCCATATACCACACCCATGCCACACACCACAATGCCCCTGACACTATGCCACAAACTGTAAGACACACTATGCTGTACACTGTAATGCCCCTGACAAATTATGCCACACACCGCAGTGCCTCTGACACACAATGCATACCTCCCAACTTTGACGGTGGACAAAGAGGAACACCTGCACGCGCTTGAAATTTTTGGTACACACGTTTCACTGCAGTGGGGGGCATGGTTGGTGCTTTGTGAGCTGCTGGCCATGCCCCCAGCCTCTACCTACCTGAATAGATGCCATGCGCATAATGTCTAACCCCCACTGCCCTGCCTAGCAGAGATGCCACAGGCAAGGAGGACACCCAGCTGCTACTCCAGCGGGACACTGCCAGCATCCCACCCCCTCAAATAAACAAAATCGTGACAGTTGGCAGGTGTGCATTATGCTACTTACCCCAATGCCCAACACATTGTGCTACACACTGCAATGCTTCTAATAAATTGTAAATGACCTGATCGTTGCCGGGGTTGCAATGCTCGTTGCCAAGGAGTCTATGCTTGCTGGCAGCTGTAGTCTTCCCCATCACCCCTCAGCGTCAGAGGAGACAGACACTAAAGCTGTCTGACCTCCAGCGTCTGACAGGGAGCACAGCTCTGCAGTGTCACACAGCGCTGTGCTCCCCGCCAGATGCTAGAGGTCGAATGACCCCCCCACCCCCCATTAAGTGTGACTAATGCAGATTTAACACTAATGCAGATTTAACAGGACATATTTTTTACAGAAACCGTACAATAACCAGAATCCAAAATACAGTAGTAATAACATTTTACAATAAGGAACAAGGGGGTACGGTGTGTATGTAGGAGTCCATCCATTTACTATGGCACATCAGAGCCATGGGCTTCAAACTTTGTGAAATGACTTAGAGGAGCACATACTCTAGAATTGATAACGTTTATAGTTGAAGACAAAACTGCAGGTCGGCTGATTTCAAAAAATGTTGCACTCTCGTAAGCAGGGAGCAGAATCGGTGAAGTATATGGTGGGTTTGTTCTCCAGGAACTGGTTCTGCTGTGTGGCTTTAGCTAACCAGCTCTACACCCTGGCTTCTCAGTACAGTGCGCAACCTAACCACCACTCTGACCTCCAGAACACACTATAACCTGTGTCCAACCCAAAATCAGGCCCTGTGAGAATGTTCTATGTCCCTTCTCAACAGACCCTGCCCCAATTAGGGCTGCTTCCATAAATTCCCCGGGCTTGTTTTTCATTCTAATCTGGCTATCCGTGAATGAGAAGTAAGTATATGGCATTTAGGTTGAGGGAGTCAGAGGAGGGAAGAAACAGAAGACCACCCCAGGATATTCATCTCCGTTACTATACACATTTTGTGAGCTCCTTGGCTGTGATATTGCACCCCATATGTCATTATGCAATTAAATTAGTGTAAGGATGCAATAGGGGGATTGGCTTCGGAGAGATGATGGTACTGGTGGGTCATGAACATGCATAACTGTACACACTGTGGGATTGTGGCCACCAGTACACTTGCTGATGATAGCGTAGTGGGGGTCATTTTGCATTCAGCATGACACTTGTTAACAATCTACTCCCTGGGCTGTACATGCACAGAAGGGGGGAGGGGGGCATGTTAGCGACCCGCTTGAGTGTGCATTGCTCATCAGTGGAGGCATGCTCTGTGATTTTTAATGAGCAAAATAGCTCAGAAGGGCTACAATGAGTGACCTTGCTCATTATATCGACCAGTGTGTGCGAAGGTTTAGATCTTCTGGTTGTTCCACTGGAAGTGGAAATCCATGTCAAGGGAGTTCCTGGCTGAGCTGTGGACAAAGTAATCCATTTATCTTACTGGATACTTTGTGCAACATTTTTTGCTTTTGAAGACTATTGGTCTCCTGTCACTTTATGGGAATAAAATATGGTGGAGTATAAAACACACAATTAAACACAAATATGGACCTCCAGACACCCACCCTGATGGCCTATGGAACACGTGTGATATATTTAGACACAAGGTCCCAAAGGAAATATCAACCAGAGGGGGGTGTTAGGGGGACCAATTAATCGGGCGCACAATATTTGATTTTGTTAAATAGTTAATAAGGATTTTACAAAAAGAGTGTGTTTTTTTGCTGCTCTCAATTAAGGCTCTCTGTGAACCTTAAAGGAATTAGAAACAATAAACAATCAGAATATTTATTCTAGAGAGCGCAGAAAAACACTACACTGTTTATTCATATAAAAAATAATATTTAATCAATCATAAATAAAATAACATCTAATAGAAATTAATAAAATTGAGCATATAATTTGTACAATAATCTCTTAAAAAAGAGCATAAAAAAGAGCCATGTCCTTTGGCCAGAGATGCCAATTAATAAAACAAACCACTGACATTTATATGATCCAATGGCGAGTTTGATGTTTTAGGATATTTGTAACTCCACATTCAGCATGTAGCCAATTGTCGCATATTGGATAATTGTGAAAAATAAGCAAAAGTCCAGAATTTGCAGATTATAAACTGCAATTAAACATTTGATTGGGACCCAATTTTAAGATGGTAATAAAGTCAGTGAAAAAAAGAATGATTTGTATATGTGTGCGCACCCGTGAGCCGCTCACTTATAGCTTCTCTCACCGTCAACGTGAAGTAACAAGGAGCAGGTAATATGTTACAACACAGTAGATTTGTAGAGTTGACTTGTATACAGAGTTCCACAACCTGACCACAGCTTTGAGACCAGCTCGCTGTGTCAGGGAGCCGAACGCCTTCAGGCGGACGCTGCGGGGGAAGGAGTGTGTCTGCTGTCGATATCTACCTCTGCTCTTGACGGGATTTTCAGAAGGCTTGCGCAATCATACGTCTGTAGCAGGAATGGTCTCTACGACGCTGGGAGACAGTTCTCCTGTAGGCGCAGTGGCGCAGGCTGACACGGGGCACAATTCAGTGACAGAGCATCAAGGCATCAAAGGCAAGGGAGATTCTTGACGCGTTTCTCCGTCGTGTCCAATTGACGGTTTCCTCAGAAGATACTCCCACCATTGCATTGACGTTATTTAAATGGTAATCCACCAATCAGGTTAACAGCCCAGTACAGAATCATCTGTATTGCATTTCCAATTAAACCGGTACAAGGAATAGTATTAAACACATCAATAGGTGTTTCAATGGCAAGTTTTCTAGTTTCTATATATATAGAGAGAATGCACATATTTTATATATTATATATATGCTATTAATTAAACAATTCTAGGTTGTAAAAGGCATGGAACAGAAAATGAAATATATATAAATATATTATATTATGTTCAAAGGATCACAAGAATGCTGATTTCAGCCACGGGTTAACAGGTTAAGGTGTCTAATAATAGTACCTGAAAAAGTGTGATTACTGTGGCGTGGCACCTAGAACACAGTCATATGTAACCAGAACCCAAGGGTTCTAGACCAACTATGGACATTTTATCAAAAAATCTCTAGAAACACTTGTAGTAACCCCTAATTTTAAAAGATTTATTTTTACATAAACATATACATTATCGCTATTCTCTACCCTTCATCACCATCATTACTATTTAATTATTTATTCATTATTTAGTTTCTCCTCGTGTATAATTTTTTATTTTATTTTATTTTGTTTATTTTATTTAGTTTCATTAATTACTCGAGGGTTTACACTGCATCAATGTGACAAAAAGAAAAATTATTTAATAAATATAAGTATACATATATAAATAAAAAAACTTTTTTTTTATTATTTTATTTTTATTGTGATATAATATCCTATATACATAATGGTGATAATGATGGCGACAGAAGGGCAGAGAACAACGATTCTAATTTTAATATTAATAGTCGGCTCAATCATATACTCTCCAGAGCTTCTTCTTTTTTCATAGGAGTGTACAAATACAAATTTATACACACACCACTCCAAAAGTTGCTGTTCAATTCATTTGGAGAATACCGATGGTAGACAGTTTAAAGAACAAAACTGTTTTAGTTATAACAATGACTACAAAAAATACATACATATATAGAATAATACTATCATATAGAATAGTATTATATAACCATTCACTATAAAAATAGAAGATTCTTATACTAGATTGATATAGAGCTAGATAAATAGTTTCGTTTGTTACACATTGGATAATGGTTAACCTCATAAAATCCATTAACCCTTGAATTACCCCAGAGATTCTATATAATATATTCATATTCAGAGAAATAATAGAAAGAAACCTGAACTCATGATGCCCATGACATTGAATTATCAATTTATATGAGAGGGAAGAGAAAAGAAAAAGGAAGTAGGGAATGTAGAATAAGCATATAATTTATAAAATCAATTTCCTATATTATTGAGTTCAATGGACTCATTCAGTCCAAGGGGAGTCAGAGAACCTAAAGAAAAGAGGTAGATATCGACAGCAGACACACTCCTTCCCCCGCAGCGTCCGCCTGAAGGCGTTCGGCTCCCTGACACAGCGAGCTGGTCTCAAAGCTGTGGTCAGGTTGTGGAACTCTGTATACAAGTCAACTCTACAAATCTACTGTGTTGTAACATATTACCTGCTCCTTGTTACTTCACGTTGACGGTGAGAGAAGCTATAAGTGAGCGGCTCACGGGTGCGCACACATATACAAATCATTCTTTTTTTCACTGACTTTATTACCATCTTAAAATTGGGTCCCAATCAAATGTTTAATTGCAGTTTATAATCTGCAAATTCTGGACTTTTGCTTATTTTTCACAATTATCCAATATGCGACAATTGGCTACATGCTGAATGTGGAGTTACAAATATCCTAAAACATCAAACTCGCCATTGGATCATATAAATGTCAGTGGTTTGTTTTATTAATTGGCATCTCTGGCCAAAGGACATGGCTCTTTTTTATGCTCTTTTTTTAAGAGATTATTGTACAAATTATATGCTCAATTTTATTAATTTCTATTAGATGTTATTTTATTTATGATTGATTAAATATTATTTTTTATATGAATAAACAGTGTAGTGTTTTTCTGCGCTCTCTAGAATAAATATTCTGATTGTTTATTGGAGTATAAAACATATCAGTGTGGTGTCTGTGTGTTAAGTGCTGTGAATACACAAGTTACTTTCATTGCTCAAACTACCTTTTCTTGTTTTACCTGTTGTGTGCTGTGAAGCCGCTGTTAAGGGTAACATTACGGTTGCTGCGGTGCAGAGGGTGTGTTGGTTTTACTGTGTTACAGTGGCTTGCTCTGCATGTAGTTCACCAATCTAAATGGTCTTTCAACCTCTGACCCAGTGAATAGAATGGAATAGTGGGCTATCCCCATAATATAGACAAAACCATTTTCCCCCAAATAGTTCCACATTGTAATATGTTCTATATTGTGGGGGCAAGAGGAGTAGAATAAATGCTTTCTTCCCTTCTCACAGGAAATGATGAACCAGGCTCGGAAGGACAGTTCTGGAGTCAAACTGGAAGTGAACGAAAGGTCTGTTTTGTCATATTGTCTATCAATAATATATTCTACATAATAATACTGACACTGAACTCCTTGTATACAGTACTTCTACAGAGCATTAGTGGTGCACGGCCAGTAGTATGATAGAATATCAGTCTCCGGAAACAGGAAGCCAGGAGTCTGATAAGAAAACGGTTTCCTTGAATTCCATCGTAGGAAGGAATAGAGCAAATGTGTATAGTACATTTGTGTTACAAATGTGATTTCACAAATGGTTGCAGTTATTCCATTCAAGCAGATCCCACCTGAAATACCTCTGCTTTAGCTGCTGCAGTGGTAAGGATCACCACTAGATCTGTAGAAGCATGCTTATTGAAATGGTTCCTTGTTTTGGCAGATTTTAGAACTGGATTTAAGTGGATTGCATGCATGTCTTGTAAGATGTTATTTCAAGTTGTAGCAATCATGTTTGGTAGGACTTCTGATTGATGAAAGTTCTAAATCTGCTTGCTATCAAGGATCAGGAAGGAATTTGGTAGTATTTAGCCAGTTTATCAGATTACTAAATATGTGACCCAACTTGCTGGTCTGTGCAGTACTTTCTATTGTGGGCTTCACATAAAAAATTAGAACATACTGTATATTTTGGGTTGCATGTGGTATGTGACCACATTGTTTTAATAATAGTCTGAGGACACCTGGTTCAAATAAAAATCCAAGAAGTTCTACACTCACCGTATATATAGTGTAGACACAACAAACTGAAAAGCGAAATCGGCATAAAATGCATCTGGAGCCTAACGCACAGGGAACCCCATAGATTTGTGGTTCGTGTACACTACCTGTGGCCATGCGTTAAACCAGGGCTGGGCAACACCGGCCCTCCAGATGTTAATGAACGACACATCCCAGGATGCTTTGCATTAGTTTTGCTATGTGGCCATGCTGAAACTGATGCAAGGCATGCTGGGATGTGTAGTTCATCAACATCTGGAGGGCCGGTGTTGCCCAGCCCTGCGTTAAACTGTTAACCCTTAAATAAAATAAGATGACCAATGATATGGTGGCAGGCTTCTGTGACACTTGGGTTCTATTTGTCACCCAAATCTCTAAGAGCTGATATATTCTGGGTATGTGTATGACCCCTTCATGACTGGAAGGTTTCATGGCCATTTGGGGAAGTCTAGGCTTCCACATACAATGTTTTCATTGTTCAAAGTAAATAATGTTAATAACTCAAGTAAAAAATTTGTGGAAATCAATAGTAAAATACTTCTATGGAATTTGAATGTACTATACTGTGTCTATTACCAGATATTTCACCCCAAACAGTGTCACCACTGATTTGTATTGATTGTATTCCACACTGAGGGCCAGATGCACTAAGCTTCAAAAGTGATAAAAGAGAGATAAACAACCAGCCAATCAGCTCCTACCTGCCATGTCACAGACTGTGTTTGAAAAATGTCAGGCATGTGCTGATTGGTTGGCTGTGTTTATCACTCTCCATTTTATCACCTTTGAAGCTTAGTGCATCTGCCCTGAATCTAACATCTGAATCTTTTTGCCTTTTGACAGAATTCTCATCTCCTGCACAGACCTGATGAAGGTAAGCGTTTACTTCTTTTTCCTTGTGTCTCAGTGTAAAGTACAAATGTGATACTGGTTGTAAATTTCTGTTTGAACAAGAATTCCCCAGTTCTGGGAAGTTAGTTGTATGTACATTGCCAGCCTTCAGTTGCTCTTGGTTGGCCAGTCACTAGGTGTCTCTGTTAGACCAGATTCTCCTTAAAGAATAACTTGTTTTTTTTTTTGTTTGTTTAGAAAATAAAGTGTAATAAGCTACCTGTAAATTGTTAATATTGGTTACTTGAACCTTTATAGCCCTCTGTAAATGTATTGTATCATTGGCATTGCTTCTAACCATCAATACATACACCAATGGTGCCAGTGACTTGTAAAATAGCACTGGCCAACATCTCACAGAGAAAGGAAGGAGAGTTCGCTGGCTTCTATGATTATAGGTTGACATAGTTTTATGCAAATAAACCCTTGTGCTGAAATACAAATACCGTATTTGTGTGTATGTGTGCAGATATATAATATTTATTTATTTCATATTAAACTGAGGATTATAGGGTTGTTTTTTTATTTGATGCATTCTGTTTCGCATGGGGTTAATATTACTCCATTTCCATTATAGGCCATTAGACTGCTGGTCATAACCTCTACAGACCTACAGAAGGAGATTGTGGAGAGTGGAAGGGTAAGTGTCCCATGTTCCTGATGTCGCACAGTTTACACTTTAACAACAGAATTATGTTTGTACCTGTATTTATACATTGTATTCAGTCTTATATTATTTTATGCCCATAAAGTACATCTCTTAGTTGGAAAGTACCATTTACAGCCACATGTAACACATATTGACTGTCAAACTGATTAGGGTCTACCTGTCATCCAGATACTGTCTGTCATCCAGATACTGTCAGTCTGGATTCCTAACAAAAGATTTCATCACCAGTTCATGCTTTAACAAGTTTGATATTTACTTTATTAAAGGATATTGTGTATATATTCACTTTGTGTGAGCAAACATAAGCATTCCACCAATTCAAGAATTGCATGGTAATTAATGTCTAGAGCAGCTGCTAGCTAGATTTTGATTAGATCCTGCTTGAGTCTAATTAAACAGTTTAATGTTTGTAAAATAGGTTAAATTCAACCCATTTTGGCTTCTCATGCGTATTCCTTTAGTAGACTGTGTATCTAGTTGTCAGCGCTATAGATTATGCTGTATTTATAACCTACCATTTGGGTCTTTGAAGATATTGGCAAAAACAAAGATTCCATTCGAGTTGAATTAACCTATGATATTGACGAAGCTGAAGGCATCACCATTGTCTTATCTGTAAGAATACATCTGTGTATCTAATGGAAAAGGTTTTTCCTGATGGTCATTTCAGAGCTTCTGCTTACATTGTAATCTAAGCACAGTATAATGGAATTTGGCTTTATTAGAACAATCATATCTGAGTCCGCTCTTGATATTGTGTCTCTCTCTAACCTTTTACATGGCGTCTGTTACAGGGAGCAGCAACAACACAAGAATTCTACGCCAAGAACTCCCGCTGGACGGAAGGGCTCATCTCTGCTTCAAAGGCTGTGGGATGGGGAGCCACCCAACTTGTGTAATGATCCATTCTGTCTTTGTAGATAATAAGTTTTAATGTGCTACTGTACATTTTAATTATGTAATCATTGCTGATTGCAGGGAATCTGCAGATAAAGTAGTCCTGCATAAAGGCAAATATGAAGAGCTCATAGTTGGATCCCATGAGATTGCTGCCAGTACAGCACAGTTAGTGGCTGCATCCAAGGTAATTCCTATCGTATACGATGTGCTGAGCATTATGAGCAGGTCATTACACATTTTCACCATAATGCAATGTTCCACAACTCCTGTTTACTACTGCTTTCGATGACTTGTTTCTGTACATACACTACATAGGAATGGGAGTTGTTTGAACCTCTCCCATGACACACAACTGGTGACCCTGGTGTTTTCTTGCTCCGTATGTCTTGAGTAGTGATAATCTATACTGGAAGGGTCATATATACTATATCATTGTAGGTGAAGGCAGAACAAAACAGTAAGAACCTACCGAAGCTGCAGCAGTGCTCTCGGCATGTAAACGAGATGGCCGCCAATGTTGTAGCCTCCACTAAATCGGGACAAGAACAGATTGAAGATAAAGGTATATTTTAATGTTGGTTAAACCTGTAATATCACACGCAAACCCTAGAAACTGCTAAACAAATTACCCTTTTCCTCCTAGATACAATGGATTTCTCTGGAATGTCACTCATTAAACTAAAGAAAGAAGAGATGGAAAGCCAGGTAATAACTGTTATGGAAGAGGTGATGGGGTTATGGTAACCATTCCTGCTATAGTTACCCAAGCTGTGCCTACGCTAATATACACACACAATCCCCTACCTCCATGTTATTGCGTACATCTAATCAGCTAATGTTGGCTGCAATTAATTGGGGCCAATGGGCACAAAATGTACGTAAGGAATAGGTCGACATGGCAATGATCGAAACACATGGAAAGGTCGATTATGAGTTTTTTGTGATTTATTTTCCCTGAGCTTTTTCATGTTTTAATATTCTCAATTGTAGTCCACATGGATTGCAAAGAGTGCCAGGCATATTGGTAGCAGAGTGAGGCACCATGCCAGGTTATGCACTATACAAATTGGGGGTCTATGTCAACAGATGTCAACATTGAAAACAAATCATGAAAAACTCACGTCTTTTCATGTGTTGGATCCTTTCCATGTCTACTAATTGCTTGTGTCAACCCTTTGTTGGACTATTATATGTATAACTTTAAGTATTTTAAATATAAAGTTTTTATTGTAACAGTCACAGTAATAGCAGGCAGTGGAATACAAACATTTCTTAATGTACATGAAATGCATTCAATAAAAAAAGAAAGCGAACAAAAACAGTGCTTCTCAAAATATAACCTATTATATAGTGACTGGTATTTAAAAAAATATGAAGGAGAGGTAACTATAAAACTAAACCTTGTATGTATATAGGATACATTGTTCATATTGCCAAATGTGTATTAGCCATTTTAATTTCTAAGAACAGCTCAGAAGTTATAGGAATACAAAAATAGACAAGAAACACCATTCTTATCAATTACCTAGCTCACCACAGGTGCTAACATCATACATTACCAGAGAAGTCCAGGTACAGAGCATTTGCTCCCTGAAGGAGAGGGTCAGGTAGGCAAGTATGATTTGGTGTTGACCAAGGCACTGTTGAACCTATGATCCACACTCTTAGCAGTTAAGCCCATTAAAACCAATTGAACATCTATTTACATGTTTTGTCCATGCGCATCCCTTTATGACCACAATCTTCCCAACTATAGGCTACTTCCAGCATTATAACACATTATGAGTTAGATTTATCAAGCCGCAAGGTAGTGGACCAGTGGGTAAGATGCCAATAGCAATCTGCTTTGAGGAAGTTTTTTTTCAAGAACATTCTATAAAATGCAAGATAGATGATGATTGGTTCCGTTTAGTTGCTGTGGGCAACTTCTCCACTGATCCACTGTTTTCATTCACTACTTCATACATCCACTCCTGTGTCACACAGCACACATCTTTTATAGCTTGTTCTGGTAACAAGGCAATGAGTTATCACATAATTGTGTGTCCGCAGTACACAGTTTTGGCCTGTTTGACTTGATACTGATATTTCACTCCTAGGTGAAAGTCCTTGAATTGGAGAACATGTTGCAGAATGAAAGGATGCGCCTGGGAGATCTGAGAAAGCAGCATTATTCTCTGGCAGGAGGCTACGAAGAAACTAATGAAATAGAAAAACCAGTGTCCGCTCAGAAACCTGGAATTCTGAAGAAGCCAAAGCTGGCACAGAAACCAAACGTTCCACCCAAGGCAGACTGTAAGGTAATGTATGACTGCACTCCTAGCAGTGTAGCTAACATTCACTGAAGCAATGCTGGAGTTATCTGACCACTAAACCCCCAGATTAACATTCACATCCCAACCTTGAAGCATTTAATACTAATGTTTCAGCTTGGATTTGCTGCACCTCTAGCTACGTTTGTAAGGCTGTGTCATAATGTGACATGTAAAGGTGAAATCTGAGCTGCATTCCTAAGTTGGCGACTAGCTGGTCAGACACATTTAGCCCTTCCCTCCTAACCTAGGTGTTGCAGGGGAACACACCACGATGGACATAGTGAAGTATAAGGCCATCTGCTATTATTTCATGTGTGTTATACAGCTTAGCCTTCATTCATAGAGCAGTATTCAATGCGGCCGGAGAGGGGGTTAAACGACAGGGATCTTCGAAAACAAGTGACCCCCGTGCCGGCTGCTCACCATATTTAATGTTCTGGGGGAATCCTCGCTGTCCTCTGACAGCGAGGATTCCCCCAAACAGTGAGGTTCAGGGCTAATGCAGGGAGCCTACTGCATTTAGCCGCAAGCGTCGCTGTTCTGGCAGCCATAGAATGAGAGAACTTGCATTTATGTCACTACCAAGGAACTGCCACTGCTGTGACCAGTGGGACAAAGATTAAAAGCCTTGTAATCATTATGACCCTGTATTTTAAATAAGTAGGGAAAAGACTCCACTTGCTCTCGTTATGACTCTGAGGGGCAGATTTATTAAGCTTGGAGAAGAGAGAAACTGGAGATAAAGTGGAGAAAAGGTAAAATGAGATGGAGCACAGCCAATCAGTGTTTGAAAAAGACAGTTGGGAGTTGATTGGCTGGTGCTTTATCTCCTTTTACGTTTTCTCCGCTTTATCTCCAGTTTATCTCTTCTCCAAGCTTAATAAATCTGCCCCTGAGTGTATTATACATAAATGATTATGGTAGAAACGGCACACAATGGGACAGATGTACAAGGCTTTGAAAAGTAATAAAATATCTGAAAAATAACCCAATAATCAGCCCTAACTGTCATTTTTCAAAGCCAGCCTGTAACATGCAATGAACTGATGGGATCTATTTCCCAGTCTTGTCTGTCCCCTGACATTTCCCTTGATCACCTTCACCATCAGCTACCTTTTGATAATAGAGAAAGGATATTGTGCTTTTACATTAGGAAGTAATTAGGAGTCTACGTGTGTTAGTTCATTATATGCCCATGTAACAGTATGTTGTAAAGTATTTTCTTGTTCCATAATATGCTCTTTTTGTTTCAGATTGATAAAGATGACGGTGTGTATCAAGCTCATCTGATAAACTACTAGCCGGTGTCTCCACCTTGTGACACGGAATAGCCGCCTTCTGTCCCCATGTACAGCTCCATGTTCCAGGGTGTGCAGGACCGCTGGGATTCTGGCACTGTTAGCAGTTACATCTGTGTTCTATACAGATCGTTGCTCTGCTGATACCTGTTAGGTCGTCATTTTTACCCTTCTCCACTTGCTGCTTATTTATACTAGTGTAAGAAATATAGATTCATACCTTTTATTTAGATATATTTTATTCTGATCTTTTCTTTTTACACAAGGCCGAAGCAGACTTTCTTTATACAATCATGTACATGAAAATAAAGTCCATGATGGTTTATCTGTGAGGAGATCTCCTCTGTTGGCCATATAATAACCATAGGGTTCTCCAGCACATTACAGGTCAAGATCATTCTGACCCAAGTCACTGCTGTGATTGGAGTATCTAGCTTATACTGTACTAAAGCTCCTCCTACTATTCAGTGCAAACCCGAATACCAACATTAGTCGTACAGAATTCTTACACTTAACAATAATGTGGCCCTATCCAGTGATTCTGTCAGAGCTGGCACTACCACCTGGACAAACCATTACTGTGATGCCCATTAACTGTACCATCCTGAGTTTTCTCTAAGAAATCATCAAATAACTAGGTTTTAATTTTGTTTTAATTTGAGTCGCATAATAGCAGTAGAAGACTGATATTTTATTTATATATATTATAATATATAATTCTAGTGAATTTTATTTTGCACATTGCCAGAGGGTGAGAAATAACTAATGATATCAGTAGGGAGTGGGAACTACGGCTAATGTAGCATTACTTGTCAATGCCTTGTCTTCCACTGCTCATTAAATACATTGCAGTCACTTCTGCTGTTTGTAAATGTAGGCAAAGGACATGTCAGCTATAGCTATAGCTATAGATATAAGATATTTGTTCATCAATATTCTCTCACACTGTCCTGTCAGCGCATTCAGGTAGTTTTATAATCCATTCGGCAGCTTGTTTAATGAAATGGGGAGTGGGATCCTCTCATGCTGAGGACTAATTGTGGGGGTTTTATACCAATTGTGCAATTGTATACTTAAAACTGTTAATCAACACAAGGACACTTTGCAGGCACACCACCTAACACGCACCTTTGCTTTTATGTATATTGAACCAAATTGCAGACCGTTTATTAGGAAAGTTAATTTCACACACTGGCTGGGGCATGGTCTGGTTATAGATTGTTGCCTTTTTATATGTCCTTTGGGGAACAGGGTTAGCAGCCTTATACAGCTCTTTTCATACCTTGTCTATGTTCTACTTAGGCTGAATGTGTTTCTGGTTTTGTATCTTTGTAAATGTTAAATAAGCAATAAAATGTGAACAGATGAGACTGGTCTGTAGTTCATGTTCTATCACGTATTCTTGGATTTAATGAAAATATATATTGCTATGGACTTAAGAGTAATGTAAAAATATGACCCTTCAGATATGGACAACTTGAATTTCTGCCACTGTGTCCCCCACCAGGTGTTGGTTCACAGACTAAGTAGGGTAGACCTACATAAAATCAATGAATAATTAGAATAGCTGCAGGATGAGCAATTTATTATTGTAGCCATACAGATTACTGTAGAGCGTGAGCAGACATGTATGCACTGCGAGACCCGGTGGGCATAGCAGGCGAGAGATGCCCGCTGCTGTATGATGTTAGATATGGGCCAAGTGTCTTGACTGCAGCAGCCCTATGTGTTAATACCTGTTCATGGACCTGCTATACTCACTGTATGTCAGTTGTGAAACCTGGCGGGAGAGATATACATACAGTATTGCTGACAGACAGACACAGGGTTTAGAATTGTAACTGGCGCAACCCTTTTAGGGTAGTGTTTGTAGACCTGTATGACCGTGTTCCCCGGCCACTGTGATCACAGTGGGTCATAGCATTTATCACAGGAGAGACATACAAATTGCTCCATGAACACACATTTTTTTACATTGGCTACCCTCAGATATGACATGAGTACAGTCCCACTGACCCTCAGATATGACATGAGTACAGTCCCACTGTAATTGTATAAGCCAGATAATTTGCAAAAATACATGTAACACTCATACTCTAATTGTGGCAATATACACATACACGCCACTTAGATTGATGTTTAATATACAGTACAGATGTACCTATTGGTTCTAGAAGTGTGTTCCACAAGAGGGGTACTTTACTTACCAGACAAGCATATATCTGAACTAGGTGATTCATCGCGCCCTACGGGCGCTCTTCACACCGTCGTAAGGGGCTGCGCCCCCTTAATTTGTGAACGTTTGTATATGAGAAATATGGTTAGAATTGTATGAAAGATGCCCTGTATTGCAACTTAGGTGTCCGCGAATCGCGGAAGGGGGGGTCGCGGAGGGTGCTGCGAATTGCAGGAGGGGGGGTCGCGGGGGGTGCCGCGAATTACAGGAGGGGGGGTTGTGGGGGGGTGGATGCTGCGAATCGCGGGAGGGGAGGGATTGCAGAGAATCGCGGGAGGGGGGTCGCGGGGTGGGTTGCCGCAAATCGCGGGAGGGGGGTTACGGGGGCGGGGGTTGCGGCGAATCATGGTAGGGGGGGGTCGCGGGGGGTGTGCCGTGAATCACGGGAGGGGGGGTCACGGGGTGGGGTGCCGAGAATCGCGGGGGGGGGGGGGTGGTGTGTGTGCCGTGAATCGCGGGAGTGGGGGTTGCGGGGGAGGGTGGGGGGGTGTGACGCGAATCGCCACAAGAAAAAAATCAACACAGAAAGGTCAACACATGTAAATGTTGACATAAGTGTGGCACTTCATTGGTGTCCATGTCGACACATGAGAATGAATATGAAAATATTCAAAAAATTAAAAAAAAAAACTTCAAAAACTCATGTCAACCTTTTTCATTGTCGACCATAGCCATGTCAGTGTTTTCCATGTGCAATTTAATTCTGGAGCTGCCGCGAATCGCGCGGGGGGGGGGGGGGGTGCCGCGAATTGCGGGAGGGGGGGTCGCGTGGGTGCCGCGAATCGCGGGAGGGGGGGTTACGGGGCGGGGGTTGCGGCGAATCATGGGGGGGGGGCGCGGGGGTGTGCCGTGAATCACGGGAGGGGGGGTCACGGGGTGGGGTGCCGAGAATCGCGGGGGAGGGGTGTGTGTGTGCCGTGAATCGCGGGAGTGGGGGGGGGGAGACGCAAATCGCCACAAGAAAAAATCAACACAGAAAGGTCAACACATGTAAATGTTGACATGTGTGCCACTTCATTGGTGTCCATGTTGACACATGACAATGAATATGAAAATATTCAAAAAATGAAAAAAAAACTTCAAAAACTCATGTCAACCTTTTTCATTGTCGACCATAGCCATGTCAGTGTTTTCCATGTGCAATTTAATTCTGGAGCTGCCGCGAATCACGGGGGGTGCCGCGAATTGCGGGAGGGGGGGGTCGCGGGGTTGGGTGCCGCGAATCGCGGGAGGGCGGGGTTCACAGGGGTTCCGGTGGGGGGTTGCCGCGAAATGCGGGAGGTGGGGGGGTCACGGGGGGTGCCGCGGATCGCGCGGGGGGGGGGGGTTGCGGGGGGGTGTGACGCGATTCGCCACAAGAAAAAATCAACACAGAAAGGTCAACACATGTAAATGTTGACATAAGTGTGCCACTTCATTGGTGTCCATGTTGACACATGACAATGAATATGAAAACATTCAAAAAATGAAATAAATCTTCAAAAACTCATGTCAACCTTTTTTATTGTCGACCATAGCCGTGCCAGTGTTTTGCATGTGCCATTTAATCCTGGGGCTGCCGCGAATCGCGGGGGGTGCCGTGATTTGCGGGAGGGGGGGGGTTGCGGGGGGTGGGTGCCGCGAATCGCGGGAGAGCAGGGTTCATGAGGGTTCCGGTGGGGGGTTGCCGCGAATTGCGGGAGGGGGGGGGGGGTGCCGGGGTGCCGCGAATCGCCGGAGGGGGGGTTGCGGGGGGTGTGACGCGAATCGCCACAAGAAAAAAATCAACACAGAAAGGTCAACACATGTAAATGTTGACATAAGTGTGGCACTTCATTGGTGTCCATGTCGACACATGAGAATGAATATGAAAATATTCAAAAAATGACAAAAAAACTTCAAAAACTCATATCAACCTTTTTCATTGTCGACCATAGCCATGTCAGTGTTTTCCATGTGCAATTTAATTCTGGAGCTGCCGCGAATCACGGGGGGGTGCCGCGAATTGCGGGAGGGGGGGTCGCGGGGGTGGGTGCCGCGAATCGCGGGAGGGCGGGGTTCACAGGGGTTCCGGTGGGGGGTTGCCGCGAATTGCGGGAGGTGGGGGGTCACGGGGGGTGTCGCGAATCGCGGGAGGGGGGGTGTGACGCGAATCGCCACAAGAAAAAATCAACACAGAAAGGTCAACACATGTAAATGTTGACATAAGTGTGCCACTTCATTGGTGTCCATGTCGACACATGACAATGAATATGAAAAAATTAAAACAATTAAAAATAAATCTTCAAAAACTCATGTCAACCTTTTTCATTGTCGACCATAGCCATGTCAGTGTTTTGCATGTGCCATTTAATCCTGGGGCTGCTGCGAATTGCGGGGGGGGGGGGGGGGGGGGTGCCGCGAATCGCGGGAGGGGGGTCGCAGGGGGGGTGCCGCCAATCGTGCAAGGGGGGGTCGCGGGGGGGTTCTTTTTGCAGCGAATCGCGGGAGGGAGGTCGCGGGGGGGGGTTTCCGCGAATCGGGGGGGGGGGGTCACGGGGGAGGGTTTGCCGCGATTCGCGGGAGGGGGGGGTCGCGGGGTGGTGGTTATGCCGCGAATTGCGGGAGGGGTCGTGGGGGGGGGGTCTTTTTTGCAGCAAATCGCGGGAGGGGGGGTGTTTTTGCTGCGAATCGCGGTAGGGGGGGTCGCGGGGGAGCGGGTGTTTTTGCCGCGAATCGCGGGAGGGGGGGGGCGCGCGGGGGGGGGAGGTTTTGCCGCAAATCGCGGGAGGGGGGCGCTCACCTGGTGGCTGTGGAGTAGCAGTGCTGGGCAACATGGGAAGGCAGTGGGTGTCTGGCACTGTCTGTGGGCTCACTGGGCTGGTTCTCTGTCACATACCTCCCAACATGACCCTCTCCAGGAGGGACACAATGCTCTGTTTCTAGACTTCCCCTTAATGTATGATTGCCATCACCTGTTTTAAACAGGTTAATTTCTCAGAAAGGTGTTCAGCACAGATGAAGGCAATCACACATTAAGAGGAAAGTCCAGGAACAGAGCGTTATAGACACAGACACCCACTTTGAGTGACAGATGTAGCCAAATATATAGGAGATAAGCTGGATGATCCAAGTGACAAACAATATATGAATGTTTGAATACAAATAGACTTCAGTCACTTTACATAGCTACAAATATTGTGTAATTGTACTAGGGGGTCATCCGGAATTTCCTCGATAACCTCACCTGCAGATGATTCATATTACAATGTGATGTGAATGGCGGTACTTGTGTATTAGCACAGCGCCCGATTTTACTACGTACGCAAACGATGTGATGTGATTTTGACGCTTATAATGACATTTAATGTACTATAGCATTAAATGACATTGTCATTAAGCCCCCCGTATCGACACTCTCCCGAAGCGTGGGGAGCGCAGCGGTACGCGTCCGACCGACCTTTTCATACCCCCACTATCCACGTCAGCGTGGAGGTGATTTTATATAGTGTGGTGAGCGCACATATATTACGCGTCCGCTCGCCACACTATATAAAATCAACTCCACGCCGACGTGGATAGTGGGGGTATGAAAAGGTCGGTCGGACGCATACCGCCGCCCCTCGCCACGCTTCAGGATGACGTGGATTGGGGGGGGGCAAAATAAATGACATGTAATTTTACCATTAAATGGCATTATTCTAGGTTCCATCAGAACCGATATCGCATTGCATCCCATAATGGCATGGGATGCAATTTTTTTTTATCACATCCTGTCTTTTTAATGGATTCACTGACACAGAGCAGTGAATACATTAGATAGGAAAATCGCATGCAATGCGATTTCACTACTGTGAATAGCCCTCTACAAAATGTAGTGGGTGCCGTGATAATACACAAGTACCATAATGACATATTTCCCTCTAACTCTCAAATAGGCATAAGCTATGACATTTTATTATGGTTACATCCTCCAGACATAATAGTTCATCTGGAAACTTTCATATGGTTTTAAATTGATACTACTTTATTAGAACAGAAGCTATCCATAACTGATGGAATCTATAATTCTAGGAATATGATGGGATTTAATAATCCAAGCTTGCTTGACATTTCTTACACAGCTGAAGAAAATTGCCCCTTATGATAACTTTCCATTTAATACTGTTCTACCCACACCATACCGCTTGGTTTTAAAACACTATGTTTTTTCTTAAGCTGTTTATACACCTGAACGATCTCAGGCATCATGAGATGTCTAAGATGTGCGGCCCTGTGAATTGAGGACGGAGGTTGCGAACCACTGATCTAAGTATCAACAGTGCACGTTTTCCAGGTCTCCTCACAGAATCACAATAATTAGCTTCATTTGTGGATCTTTTAAAATGTGTCACTGAATTAGGAGTACACCAGAGCACCTGCAAAGTTACCTGAACTGCTGGGGGTACTTGAGGAACGAGCTTGACAACCACTGCCTTTGATCATATTTGCTGCAAATATGATCTATTGGCTTTGCTTGCAGTCCTAAGCCGATCATGGGCCAAATGTAATAGGGTTAGAGCAGTGGTAGCCAACCCTAGCCTACGAGAGCTACCAACAGGTCACATTTTCCAGACAACCTAGCTGCTGCACTCATTAATCACTGACACATTTTAAAAGATACACAGATGGAGCTAATCGGCTAATGAGGAGACCTGCAAAACATGCACTGTTGGTAGCTCTCGAGGACTAGGGTTGGCTACCCCAGGGTTAGTTTCAGAAAGTGAGAGATTTTGGGAGAGTTTTTCCTTTTTTTTTTTAAAGCAGCAATCTATTACATTGCAAAACCAGGTTCATTTTACCATGTAATTGATTGCTGCTTTAAAAAAAAAAAAAAAAAAAAAAAAGGAAAAACTCTCCCAAAATGTATAACTTTCTGAAACGCTCACCCTATTACATTTGGCCCCATATGTGCTTTTAAAGCACATGTGATCTGGAGATCAGTTTGTGTTGAAAACAATCTGATAGTAACTGTTCGTGTAAGAGAAGCTCAAACTCCAATTTCCTCAGTTTGAGGAGTTGTTGGTAAATAGCCTCTGCACTAGTAACATCATATGATGCATTCTCAGTAAATAAAATGTGAGTAGTTTTCTTCCTCATTGAAGCTTAGCCTCCCCAATCAGTAGAACAAGAGAAGAAAAATGTATGACAGCCTCAGTACCAAGGTTGCGAGGCATAGTATCAATAGTCAGAGGCAAGAGAGTCTTCTGGAGAAACATGTCAAGACCAAATCTCCCTCATCCGCTGGCATTGATTCACTTCAGATATCCCTGAGGCGCTCTCTCTCTCCTGGCCATTACTACCCGGTGCCTTCACTGCCCTCTACCTGGTCTGATCCCTGCTGTTATCAGCTCACGTTTCTACAGCCATATGCAGCACAGGCCACTACACTTCCACCTGTGCTGTAAAGCCTGCTCACTATGCTGAGGATCTCAACATCCAGCTGTATCAACAAGGACCGGAGGATGGACACTGCTAGCAGTCTGCAACTGCACTGGCTGGACAAGAAGCCATATAGCTGGGGTAGCCAACCCTAGTCCTCGAGAGCTACCAACAGTGCATGTTTTGCAGGTCTCCTCACATAATCACAAGTGAGCTAATTAGCTCCATCTGTGTATCTTTTAAAATGTGTCAGTGATTAATGAGTGCAGCAGCTGGGTTGTCTGGAAAATGTGAACTGTTGGTAGCTCTCGAGGGCTAGGGTTGGCTACCACTGCCATATAGTATATGGCTGACATCATTAGGGACAAACTGGCCATCGTACTTCCAGATACATGAAAACAAGTGGTGAGAACACTTCAAACTTTATTATTATTAAGGCGATTGACAGAGAGCCTCATTCACTATATTCAGGATCAACCAATGGTCATCTGGACATTTCTTACATATAAGGTTGCATTAATACAATATTGACCAAAATGTAAATTTATATGACAAACTTCTGATTAAATGTTTGAAATTTTAATACAGTGTATCTGCTAAATGTGCTTCCTGCACTAGCGCTCTAGATTGCGTTCCCGCTTTAACTCATGTTGTGATATAGCAGAGGAAACCTGATTTAACATGATTATATAGGTCTTGGCTCCTAACAATAAATGCTAAATACTCAGAAGCTACCAATATCCGAACCCATGGCAAATGAAATGTCAGATAAGAACATTTAAAATCAGATCTGTAATTTATTGAAAATAACCAGGTAAAATTATCAACTGCAGTATTAGTTATACAACACAAATAAAACTTTACAGTAATTTTACACTATAAACAGGAACTAGTGTAGTGTCTGCATGGAGTCATTAAAGATTCCTGTAACAAAACCTGCTCTAGTAATCTCCATGCTAATGGACACCACAAACCTTTTTGGTCTTCAGGTAAGTAGTGCGTAAGTGGTGATGTGCCACAATGCCAAATGCCCTAACAGCAAGGAGACTGAGTCATGAATGAGGAAATGCGCCAAAGAAGGTAAGTTCCTAAGCTTTGTTCATGCGTGTGATCCTAATTGAGTGGACAGAAGGCGAGTCAATTGCAACTAGAAAGCAGATTACTTTGCTAACTGCCATGTACAGTACTTGTAAAGATTACACTTTTCCATGTTTCTATTACACTATAGGTAATTCCTAACCGTTTAAAAATTCTTGTTCCTTCTCTCTAAACAAAATACTCCAGTAAACCATAATTAAACATATATACCATACATGTTATTGGTATATATTGTATACGTTAAAAGCAAGGAGTTAGAAATTGACCAGCAAATGCAGGTAAATAACCACAATGCTATAATAGTTAACTGTTTAATTGACAATAAATGGGGCACAAATGGACAGACTGTTCTGCGACAGTAGTGCAATGGTACACTTCTCTTCTTACACACAACTTGGCTGCAACCTATATTCAACATTACCACTATATTGGATTCTTAACGCCTACAAATATATGGCTTTACCCTACCTCATTTGTTTGTTGTGGCACTTAAATGCATGGTGCTGCCGATGAAATAAAAAATATATATAATTTTATAAATAAAATGTTAGCTCATATGTCTTACTGGTGACCAAAGAGCATCATGTGCATCAATAACTGGCAGAATGTTTAACGTGATTTAAAAAAAAGATAGATGTAAATAAGACTGTGCTAAGAAGCAGGAAATTGTAAAACGAATGGAGCCCTTACTTGCCAATCAGAGCTAAGCAATGGGCAATGTAGAATGATATGCAGTCTCTCAGCAGAGTCCAGGAACAAGCGGATAATCTAAGGCACATCAAAGCCCCGTGCAGAAGTTTAAAAAAAAAAATGACATTGCGGTCAGGCAGAAATTGCATCCACTAAATCTGCATTTAGTTTGCACATTACAGATTTTTAGTAACATTCTAATCCCTGAATGATCCTGTTACTGTCCTATGTATCTTTCTATCTTAAGGTAACATTACTTAATTGTATTCTTCCTTAAGTAATTAAACTGATCAGGTACAAGGTATACAGTGCAAACGTCACCATTCCGCACTCTGCTCAAACTTCACCTGAGGAGGTCCCAAGAAACCTGACGAGTTTGGCAATAGACAGAGCGCTCTTTATTGTCTTCTCACATCTCATGCACTGGTAGCTGATTTTAAGGTTACCAATCGCTGCATCACAACAGAACGAAGCATTCCAATGCAGCATCTGGAGGTCAATTCAGCATGGATAAAAAGCAACACAGTGGCACAGGAAGTAGAAATCCATTCGGCGTAAAGGATCTCCAGTTCTGTCTGCACATTTGCTTCACAACCTAAACCTACAAAAATCGGATATTCTCAAACCACACCCCACAAAAATATTATATTAGAAGCCAAAAAGGTCTGTAATTTTCTTCTGAATATGGAAAGTATGAGTGCCCAGTCACTGAAAGGAAGCCGTAGACCATTTCCAGCCCACAGAACCGGTGAGAAGTTGGGAGCACCAATGTTTGAGTGAGGCGCACTAGTGCTGTATCACTGCATGATGAAGCCAGGGTTGGGTGGAAAGCGTGACGGCGGTCTTTGTGGAACAGCTGGTGGATACTGAGCTGTGAATGGACTGGGGTATCCAGGATGTGACATCTGGGCTTCAGGCTGATATAAAGCGCGAGATGGAACAGGAGGACAGGGAGATGCTGCATAAGGAAGCCCAGGAGCAGGCTGCTGCTGTACAGCCATTAGATAAGGATTGGAATAACCTCCAGCTTGGGCAGGTGGTGGAGGTGGCACTGCTCTTCTGGGCATGACTGCTGGAGACATATTGTAACCTGCCTGGAATTGTCCTGGAGGTGCCTGGGCGCCCTCATGTGGCAAAATCGGTTGTTGCATTGGAACCTGAGGGTGCCTTTGTCCTTTCAGCACCAGTTCTTGTAGTTTCTCAATTTTCACACGTCGTAAATGTGATAATTTGCGTTTTGATAAATATTCATCAATGAAAGAATCCAGCTGGATCTCCCCATCCAGAAAGTTTTCTGCCATATTCTGTGGAAAGATAATTAAATGTTAATATAACTAAGGAATTAATTTCAAAGAGCAAAGGTGCTCCAGTGACCAGGGAATACTAATAGACATTCACCATTAAATGCCTGTTAAAAAGAAAGCCGGGTGAAAAGGGAAAATACTGTTTTAGGATACAACACACATGTTGAAAAACAATAATATTGAAAATGTCTGCAAAAATTCAGTTCTAGAACTTTTTCCACTTCCATGTATCAATATTGTAGATAAGCATAACAGTCCAGTTTTATATTCCCAATTTTGAAGAGCTACGAAATATGCTGGTGCTATACATGTGACTAATAATAAAAATAATAATAGTTTGTGGATCCTGACACTATCCACAGGGTGGCGGCTGTGTGTCCTTGACACTAACTGAATGAAGTCAGACACTGCTGCACATACTGATATCTGCATACATGGAAGAGCGGACTGATATTGCTCGACGAGTACTCCAGTATATGCATCTGCAAGTTAGTGCTGTGTTCTACCCCGACAAGCTGCATTGTAAGATACTTAAAAGCGTATTACTATGTAGCAATAATGAATACATACAGTAACAGGATTTTCACCACTACAGCAATGAGTCTCCCAATTAGACTTTTGCGCCTGCCAACTGCAAGTTTGTCCCATCCTTCCTTAGCAAACTGCTCCAGCTGCCTCACATTTGATGGTGGCTTCTCTAGACTACATGCTACAGCTCTTTCCATAGATTTTTGATAGACTTTAAGTCATAGAAGCCCATTGCAGAATAGTCCAACGTTCTGTTCTTATCTATTCTTGTACACTTTGTAAGCTGTGTGATTTTAATCATTATCCTGTTATAAGACCCATAACATGCAGCGGAAACTGCCAGACACAGAAAAGCAGCCACAAAACATAACCAGTTTGTACCTCTATGGAAGATTCCCTTGCCTGTTTTTATGGAGTAGATCACAGTGAATAATAGGAACAATACCTTCAGATTTTAATATCATATAGAAATCAGGTTCATACAAGGTAAAACAAGAATTATGATCAATTTTAACCTTAATACAGATAATAAATAAGAACATTTTTGACAGACGCAATATTGAGTTAGGCCAGTAGTCATAGGAAGAAAACAGCATAAACAAAAGTGGAAGGGGAGAGAGAGATGGAGAGGTTGGATCTCCAGGGTGAGTCTTCAGATTAGGTCTAGAAGAGGATCATCTTTTGCAATTGGCCATTACATGGCAAATGGGGAAGGGGCTTGTTGACCATGGGTTTTCCTTGGCTCTTTTTCTATAATTCTCACTATCCTGATTAATCTGGGATAGATTTTCCTCTTGCTACTGGTTCCCAGAAGGTTGGCAACAGTCCGATGGACTTTAAATGTATTAATATATGAAACTGTAGTCGTAAGCCAATTGGAAATGTTCTTGTCTATAATTTTCTTTTTGAATTCTTATCATGCTCAGCGTGGTGCACATGATGATACCAAACGGCATGCGTGATGCTAACCGAAGAAAGCAGTTTGTAGAAAGGTCACAGTACTCCAGTTATTTATCTAAGGGAAAATGGCAAATCTTTACAGGCCATTTTGGAATATAGTTGTAGCAGAAACAAGAATTCCTCTTTTCACAGTTCCTTCGCTTTATTCTATATGCCATGCAGGCATACGTGAGGCAATAGCTTTTAAGTTCACCATGAGGAATGAAACATTGCTTCAATGAGCTATTCGAGTACCAACAAATCTGTCCACTGCAAGTGCGGTTCTATTTGTGTGTATGGATGATGGACACAAAGATTTGTAATAATAATATTCTGCAGGCATTTATGTTGAAATAATCAAATCAATGTCCCATGGCGCTCAAACGTCCTGAACAATTTCAAATCTCCCACCCTGTCTGACAACAGTTAATGGCAGAAACTTTGTTTTTTTGAACCCTTTATTTGGTGTAGACACCGACATTCAATCAAGGCTGTCAGCCATACATTTATTTGTTTAATTGTTGAGGAATTGGTAGCCGGAGATGATTGGCGTGCTTGAAATACTATGGGGGGTATTCAATGTCAGTCGAGGTTTGCGGTTTGTCGAGCTTGATGGCTAGCTCGCCCGAATTTGGTTATTATTTATTTGCTCACATATTCAATGTTGTGTATTTCTCGCCTGGTGAATTTTTTTTTTTTTTTTTTCGTTTTGCTCCCCAGTCGAGATTTAGTTTTCTCCCCTAGTCGAGCAGACTGCACTGTTTGTTTGCTCGACTTTAGGGGAAATCTATTCAATGCTTTGGATTTTTTCCCTGCTCGCCGGGACTCGGGCATATGATACTCAACTTCATCTGTTGGCGTGCTGTGTTGTTCTTAGGCTGTTTCTTTTTTAAATCTGGCCCGTGTTCTTTAGCCCCAACGTAGAGTATATAGGGGAAGCTGTGCTGTCAGTGTGCTGAATAATATAGAAGTCATGTACGCACGTAATGATGTTTTTATACTCACTTTTATTTGGTAATGGCACTTCTATTATAAACAAATGCAAATACAATTGTGATTACATATAAGTTGAATGCAATGAACTCTAATGGTACCACGTAACATAGGTGCTGTGCAGTGGACTCCAAAATAGATAAATCACTGCCCGGAACTGAGGAAGGAAACAGAGCAACATCGGGACTCAAGCTGTTGGCACAGGGGGGTGTTGCGTGGGGCTGACATCCCGACCCGCCCGCAGTGCACTTTCCGCTGTGAGTTCCTTATACATCGGGGCAGTCCGTTCCTAACCGCGTGGCGCTGGAAGTCAGGCTTCTTCTCCGGGTTAGCTTGTTGTCCTGATGCAGATCCCCGGGTTTTCTTCTTCCGGGTCCTGCGTGCAGCACAGGCTCGCCGGGTACTTGCCCCACGTAACACCCCCCTGTGCCAACAGCTTGAGTCCCGTTGCTGCTCTGTTTCCCTTCCTCAGTTCCGGGCTGTGATTTCTCTATTTTGGTGTCCACTGCGCAGCACCTATGTTACGCGGTACCGTTCTAGTTCATTGCATTCAACTTATATGTAATCTCAATTGTATGCCCACAGCTCGCACCAATGGGCTAACCTCGACAGGCGGGGACTCGCGTGATTGACACATTGAATAGCCGCGACCTCGCCAAGTCGAGTAAAAAAAAAAGCGAGCAGACCGAAAAAAAAAAAAAAAACGTTTTAAAAGCCCTCGACAGACATTGAATACCCCCCTAGCTCTCTTTTTGATTTAATATTCAAACATCTTCATATACATCAAAATTAATACATGTCCAAACAACTTTGTTCAGGATAATAAATGTTCTATAAGGTTGTTCTATAAGGTTCGCAAGATATATAAATAAGGTATTCTGACAGACATTCCCCTATTCCGCCAGGATAAAGTGGCTGAAATGTGTTTTGACCTACAGATATGAACTTTCACTGGATTGTCTGCCACCCAGTTGTTACAGCATGTCTGGGCACTGGCAGACAGGCATATTTCCATATGATGTTGGTAGGCATATTTCCATATGATGTTGGTAGGAGGTTATCTGGCCAGACCAGAGGATTATTTTCATAAAATGGTATTTGTTACATTTTGTGAGACATTTCCCTGTGATGAAATCCAGCGTTGGCTGTACGCAGGGTGATTGACAGGTGGCTGGCCAGCTACTGTACACAAGGGGGGGGGGGGGGATAATTTGATGGTGACTGAATGAAAATTGATTTGCTGATGTTTGCCATGCTGCAATGCCACTCACAGCCTTACATATGGGCGGGGTGGCAGAAGATTATCAGCCTAGGGCTCAGGTCTGAATTAGGCCCATAATACGCCATATGTTGAATTCGCTCTCCTACTGGGATATGGGTATTATCTGAAGTAGCAGACATTTACTGGTTTCTTAATGCAGCCAAATGCAACGTAAGACGGCTGGATTTAATTTTTGTTATTATTTTCAATTAGCCGGACAAATGAAGCCGCTTCCATGGGAGTTGGAGAACTTGTGAAGTTTGGGTTAATCCCCATCTTTTTTTTAAAAAAAGGTAAAAATATCAGCACCTGCTTCAGAACCCATGGGATTCCCACTGAATGACTAAATGTCTTTAATTAGCTTAATTTGGCCAATAACAATGAGTTGTTTTGTGGTGAATATGCAGAATGGGTTAATTGATGTGAGAAAACGCTTTATCAGTCCAGAGCAATGGAAATAGCAGAATTACCTCAGTCTCCTCCTCTATCTTGGCTCCTTCAGCCTGCAGAAGTGCCAATAATGTTTCCAGTGATGCATTCACAGACTGCTGATCTGTAATAAAAAAGAAAAAGTACATATTATACTAGAAATATAAAAGCACAAAACCTTACTTGCAATGAAAGTATCTCTGTGATACACACAGTATACAGAAGAGACGTCACCGCTCCCTCTGTAGTTAGCGGTGCACACCTTATACTGGGCAGCCATGACATAAACAAATATGTAAAAGAAAACAGGTTTCTTAACAAGTAAAATTATAATCTCTATAAATAGATGTCATATTGTCCACACCTTTTCACACAAACAGGTAAGTTCCATTACGCCAGATTGCATGCTGAAGAACAAAGGAATATTGTACACACAGATATTTTATACCAAGACGTTAGTGTACAGAATCTCTATTTCCATGCCCAGTGTAGGAATAGATACAATCACATTATTGGCATTAGGTAACCAGCACATCACAAGCAGTAACAATCCTCTATAGAAACGTACCCAGCTTTGTCTTCTTTAACTGATGGGATTCCATGAGAGTCTGCAGCTCCAGGTATTTCTGTGTTAGAGTGGCTTTCAGGTTCTCCAATTTGGGCTGGTAAAGAAGATTGGCTTCTGCCAAGTTCCTATTTCCAGCAAGGGTCATTTCCTTGTTCAGCTGCACATTCTGAGCCTACAGAAAGACAGAGGGCATGACTGCATTAATACACAGTATTGCCACCTTTGTAGTCTCTCCCTTCCCCAAACTGACGTGGTTTAGTTTAACCCTCACTAAAGTACAATAAAGCAGTTACCAATAATAAGCCGTCTGCTGTTCTGAAAAGAAAGGCTTTGTACACCAGTGCGTCCCATGGCAGGCCATAAATTGCCTTGGCTCAATGGCACATTTTCATATGACTACATGTGAGGCAGATGCCACTAGGTTATAAGCAACTATTGTTTGCAGAAGACATGTATAATGCCAATTTATAGCTGTACAAAATACAGATTTAGGCATATAACTTGCTGACAATTATAAATATACCATTGCACATTATACAGATGATACAAAATAACAAAGGGTGACATCCAGCTGAATTATTACAAGGATCGCTGAATTCCTATCATTTACATTTTTGAACCATGAATATAGAATGCTTTCTTCATTACTAACCCAAATTTACTCAATGCTGATGCAAGGTTTTCTCGACACCCTAGGCAAAACGTCAGCCTATTGCACCCTATCTACACACCTATACCCACGTATCCAGCCTCAGGTCAAAGTGTACAGGTAGAATCTTATGGGGCCTACACAAGGGGTGATTTGGGATCATTTGGTCTACAGCAAGTAGGTCCATCTAGGGTTTTTTCACTGTTTTTTTTTTTTACTTGAATGTTGACAGTTTCCAGTGCACTGATTTGCTTGCTGCGCTCAGCACACTATTTTATTCTCCCACCATGCCCTAGTGCATGGTAGGGAATCAGTCGACAGTCAAGGTCGACATGGGGTTTTTCACTGTTCTTTGAGCCGAACTGTGCCGACAGGCGGTATTTCATTCCCTAGTAGTAGTAGTACGTTTATTTATAAACGTACTACTACTAGGGAATGAAATACCGCCTGTCGGCACAGTTCGGCTCAAAGAACAGTGAAAAACCCCATGTCGACCTTTTGACTGTCGACCTAAACCCTTTCAACCTAAAGCTTGTGTCGACCCAATGCTTGTTGACAAACGTGCTGTAGACCCAATGACCGTATCCCGAGATTTCAGGGCATTTTCTAAGCGATCTGACTTAAACTGATTACATCGCTTAGAAAATGCTCCTACATCGCTCCGTGTGTAGGGGCCATATAAATACACCCGGCGACTAATATACAGCATGCTGGAGAAATCTAGGTATTCGCCGGCCAGGGCTAGTGTTCTCACCGGAGATCACTGGCCTATACTGATCGCTCAGCACAGCGCTGACACATCACTGTGTGCTGAGCTATCTTGCATCGCTCAGCAACATCTCTACATGTGAAGGCCCCTTTAGAAGTTCAGCCATTTTATTTTAAAAACAGATGCAAGGCTGCCCACACCCTAGATCCTGGCAACCTAGGCAGCTGCCTAAAGGTGGCGCTGACCCTGAATTTACTAGATTGCTAATAACTCTTTCAAATTCTTATGACCTTCTCCTAATAGGACTGGCAAAAATGATAAGAGCCAAGGATAATTTGGCCCTGTCCTATTACACTAATCCACACTGCTACTGTGTAACCCAATCTTTCCCCAAGAATGGCAACTTACTGCACTGGCCTAAAGGAACAGGACATAACTTCCTGCCTTGCGTATATTATTCAGCTTGGTTACTATATACAAAATGATTCCGATACAGTATTTGCTTGATTGATACAAGTTACATTAATATTGGATCAGGATGAGTAATACTTGCTCTTTGATGTATTTATGGGCAGGGAATACTAGTGAGGGTGACACCATATAGTGGGAGCACTGTATTCAGATCCCCTGACTGACACAGAAGCACGGAGCCTTCAGAGGCCATACAAGGAATGGAGCTGTAGCGAGCACAGAAGAGACTTGTTATGGAAGGGGTTCTGTAGAGACACTGACAAAATAGTGACAAACCTCTGAAGAATGTGGCTACTGTTCCACTGGACCTCACACACTGCCACCAAGAGCAAAACCTCACCTATTATATATCAAGTAACACAATAAAATATTGGTGTGCCCAAATCATCACTTATTCGCAGCATCAGACAAAAACCATGACCGAGAAGGTACAGAAATGTGACAAAGGGGAATACCTGCTATTGAGAGATTAATATATCATTATATAAAATACACTTCATTTACTAAATATTGTTCATTTGTAAGGCATCACATTTCATTGTAGTGCTACTGTGGCAGAAAAAGAGAAAGAAAGAAAGAAAGAAGACAAAATATAGTGTTCATTCTAGCACCCGCTATCTTTGAAAACCCATGCAGTTCCTCTTCTCTGCCTGGGGTGTCGCTGTCTGCTGTAGTGCTTCTAGCGCAGTGTGGTCTGTATATCAGCACTGATATGCAAACCAGATTTGTGCTAGAAACACCACAGCAGACAGCGACACCCCAGGCAGGGAACAGGAACTGCATGGGATTTCAAAGATAGCGGGTGCTAGAATGAACACTAAAATAAGTGCAGAAAAGGTAGTTTAGGCCCTGGGCACGAGAGCACCAACTTACTACCTGGAACTGGATATAACAGAGTCTGCATTAGTATGAACTATATATATAGGTTGGAGTAGGATACGCAGTAATAAAGAAGGGTTTTCAGAGTGTATAAATTCCTGAAGCCTGTGAGTCCAGCCAGGTGTGGTAGGGAAGTTGGTTAGCAACATGGGAGAAGACTTGAACATAGGGGACAACATAATGAAACGAGTGCAGGGACTTCATCTTTGGTTACTTGGGATGAGAACAGGAGGAAGGGTAGAAAGTTTCTGGAGATTATGTGCTCTATATTAAAAATGAGAAAATATCTTGTGAAGGTTCTCAATTTTGTCTTGGATGAAGGTTGTACAATCATGCAGTGTGCGGGAGGAAGGGGATGATGTGCGGTGAAGCAGAGGAGAACAATGAAAATAGCAAAGCCATAATAACAAGAATTAGAGGACTGAATGGACAGTATGGAAGTGAAGATGAAGAGTGAGCTTTCTACCTGTGGAACTTTGTGTTACATGGTTGAGACAGTCACATGGTGTGTTGAGGCTAGGTACAGGAGAACACAAGTGTGGAAGAGATTAAGCAGCCGAAGTAGTGGTGCGACACATGAATGTGTGTCTTAGTCACACTGCGATATGAGGATTACTGTGTGACTCTGTATAGGAAGCACATTGGGACCAGGCATGAAAACCGCAGCTGCTGCATTGTAGCACTTTGTGTAGGATATACTATATGAATCTATATGATCGAGGTAGCCTTCACAGGGCGATCATAGGGGAGTAATGTAAGTGATTGGGGAGGACTATTAGGAGTCATAGTGCATATGAGGATTCAGGAGCTGGGTGTGGTATAGGGGTCCGACAGTCATTATCCCGACAGCATGGCGAACGCAACAAAGCCCCTTGAGGGCTCGCTGCGCTCACCACGCTACGCGAGCCACCTATTCTATTCTCCCTCTATGGGGGTCGTGGACCCCCACGAGGGAGAATAGCAGACAGCCATCGGGAACCCGGCTGTCGGTGTTTTGGCAGTCGGGATTTTGACTGTCGGGACCCCGTCCGGCACCCCAGGAGCTAAGGGAAGGCTTCAGGAAAGAAGCTGGTGGCCAGGGAGGGCAAGGTTTGATAAACTAGCAGTAGAACATCAGTGGCGGAAGATTTATTTAATTTATTTATTAACAGTTTCTTATATAGCGCAGCATATTCCATTGCGCTTTACAAAAGGAGACAGTGATACAACAAACAGGGTATTTACAGACAGTCAAAAGGTAGGAGGGCCCTGCTCGCAAGCTTACAATCTATAGAATATCTGGTCAAATGGAGGAGGATCCATCACAGTTGGTGGGAGAAGCACTGTACTGAGAGATCCCAGAGGAGGAAGTGAATGAAGTTTTGTTGTAGCACCGACTGTAGTTGAACAATGGAAATTATGAAATCATCTAGTATTAAAGTATGCAGCAGGTCAAAGCGTAGGACAGAAGAGATAAACAACAAAGCTGTGAAGGGGCAGATATTACCATCTTAATGCACTTTATGGGATCTAGTCACAGATCAGTCATACGTATACTATGTTTTCTATAACTGCGCACTGTAATTCGCTACTGATCTCTTTAGACTTTCCCCCCCCAAGTCAGCTTTTTGTGCCTCCCTATTACCTTTTCCTACCAGCTGGCTTATTTCTATTTGATGTAATAGAGCCTCACATAAAACATCTCCCCAGGGAGGCCCCTCACAGCGAGAATCACTTGTAGCAAACCGTCCTAGCCAGCGACAGACTTCAGCAGAGCTGTCTGCGCCATGTGCAAGTGCTGTTTACATCATACAGATTAGACTGTCTGACTTCAGCATCGCATTTACTGGCTTGTAAGATGGACGTGTCTCCAGTCACTGCACACCAGCGTAACATCCATATTCCACATTCAGCCGGCGTTATCACATAAATGCACAGTTCTATAGAAACCCAATTACTACTGCACAGGGAGTCTTCTTATTCTGCATATATTTACCAATGTACTATCCACAGTTATAGTAATAGCAAATGCCACTAACCATTATATTTCCCTTTTAGTGTATAATAACAAGTAATCTCACAGATCTCACAGGGGTTACGTTTTAAATGAGGTAAATGTTGTAATTAACACAAATAGAAGTATTTGCACAAATATTATTTAAAACCATGGGGCGGACCAATGACATTGGCATGGAATGCACGATGTTAGGATGCTGTACGCACTGTACATCTCCCATACTGCACACAGGAATATCTGATCTAATTAATAGAACACTAAATGGAGCCCATAAATGATTCAAGTGGAGGTACAAATAAGTCTCCGAAGTGACCTTACTGCACATACCCAACACACATGCAGTGTGCTAAGGACCAGATGGCAGACTGAATCAGACACAATTGTACATAAAGGAGGGGTATGTTTCTATAATGTTAAATAACTACAATACTGCTTACATAACCAACACTACAAAAAGTACCCAATATAACATTACAGGCTTACATGTCTGGCTAGCAGCTGTGCAGGTTACACACAAAGTGATATCCTGCACAATAGGATAGTTGAGAAGTAGATCACAATGATAAATTGTATATACTGTAGAGCTACCAGTAGCTCGCGATAGCGATCCGGGTGGCTCGACCACTGCAGCCGCCTGTCCCTCTCTCACTCCATTGCCCGCCACTTCCAGTTCTGAGGGGAGCAGAGCGCATTGCGTGCCTCTCCTTCCCCTTACTGTGTATCCCTGAGACTGACTGGGCCGTGAGGCAATCAGAGCTTGCGGGTCAGCAGCCAATCAGGAGCCGGCCCGCAAGCTTTGATATGCTGATGGCTCAGTCACGGAGGGGGGGGGGGGGGGGGGGGGGAGAAGAGATGTGTGATGTGCTGTGCTCTCCTGCCCTCAAGACACTGTTGGGGGCATATGTGTATCACACCCCCAATTTTCATTGACTGTCCGGACTCCCTTGCGGGCTCACGGCGCTAAATGCCTATTCTATTCTCCCTCTATGGGGGTCGTGGACCCCCACGAGGGAAAATAGCAGGTGGCCATCGGGAACCCGGCTGTCGGTGTTTTGACATTCGGGATCCCAATGTTGTGTAATGCCTGTTGGGATCCCGACTGTCACATGTGAAATAATTAGCTCCGTTTGTTACCTTTTAAAAAGGTATCAGTGAATGATTGCACCTGCGCCCCTGCCGGGTGACCTGGAAAACGTGCACTGTCAGGGATACTGGAGGACCGAGTTTGAGAACAACTTTTTTTCAAGGATACCCTTGTCCTAACATTTACTAAGAGTTTCCAGGAAGAAGAAAAAAAAATACTAAATGGAGTAAAATATGTTTAGATGTCATATTTATAATATAATCAAATATAGTTTGATTTGGATCAATAACCCAAAGCACCTCTGCACCCCTGGGGTGCCAGTTTGGGGAACCACTGGTATTAGTGGATTGTACACACAGCTTAGCTGTGACACACATCATTCTAGTGTGCACCACACTTAAGAGCTAGAATAAGGCTCTTACCGAGTCTAATCTCCCTACCAGGGAGCGCTGCAATAGCACTTGCTGCTAGGCCCTTCAGTGCCCTTATTGAGGAGTACCAGTAACTTGGGACGTGGCCAGTGAATAACATCGTAAAGGTTTCTTTTCTGTAGCACCATGGCCATAAAGGACACTCAATACCTGAAGCTTCTTCATCTGGCTACATTTGCTCTCTATATTTCTATTACATTACATGAGGGCATCAGAAATGCAATCCGTTGGAATGGTTTAAGGGGCCCACTACGGGGGGGCCGTACTTCTCCGATCCAGTAGGGAAATTCAACATGTTGCATATCCCTTATTGCCCAACCAAGGTGTCGGGTTCCCGAAATCGCAACAATGTTTGGGTTCCAATAACAAGCAATTTCTTTTCTCTCCTTTCTAGAAAATGATTGGATGTAATATCGGACGCCTGACAAAAATGTTCTTCTATTAGCATCTAAACCTGCAGTAGCTTTCTGATCATTTGCATTCCTAATATTATATTTAAAAAAAATCAATTTAAACTTTTTTCTTTGCAAAAAGAATCATCTAAAAATCCCCCAAATTTCATCAAGAAGGTGAGAAAAAGCAGAGAGCAGTCATTGAGGTGTATACAATGCGGCAGCAAAGGGAGGGAGGGGGAGGGGGGGTTGTACAGCGAGGATGGCTTATTTTCAGTGAGGGAAAGCCATCCTCACCGTCCAACCCATTCGCCGTATTCAATGTTTGCCCGGAATCCTCACCAACCTCTTTAAATGTCCAGGTTTGCAGCGAGTCCGCTGCCTTTTTTGGTGAGCTCCACCGTTTTAATGACCACACAAGCAGTTTCCACCTCACCGAATGAAACTAGGAAGGTGGAAACGGCGAGTGAAGGGAGGGAGTAGAATACTCTGAGTTATCGTCACTACTCGCCATTATAGCTCACCATCAGGGGCATTGAATACCCCCATCATGGCCACTGCAATATATATCAAAGCTGCTCTTTCCTACTTTACAGTGATGGGATATTAGTTTCCAGCAGTGCCATGCTATAGCTAGGCGCATCACCACTTGACAGATACTAGCATGTCACATACTTGTAGCATTAGTAATGTGTAATTCCACTTTATCTTTAAGATGTATGGAAATAGGGCCAAGGGAGGTATTTGGAAGATATTTGAATTGCTAAGTAAATGTAATTAACTGACTGACCCGCCAGAGAGATATAGCTATGATCAGAGTGCATATTGTGAGCTAAAGTGTGTTGTGCATCTACTTTAATATTCTATAGAAATCCAGACTAAAAGACGGAGAGAAGAAATACAGTTTCTGGTCATGGGATGCTACATGGTCATATTATTTCTGTCTGGGGCATCATGTAAATTATATTTTTGGACAAACCATGCACACTGTATTGCATGCCATACTTAAAACATAGACTAGGAGGAAAATTCTTTGTTGTTGTTTTTTTTATTATATACTGCAATAAGTGTTTATTCTACAAAGTAATGCATGCTAGGTATAACCTTTATTCATACTAAAGACCAGGGTTCACTAGTTTAAACCACATGGATTAACATCCTGCTGGCAACACAATGGCCTGTATTCAGATTTGATCGCCGTACAAATTTGTTTGGAAAATAGGCAAAACCATGTGCACTGCAGGTGGGGCAGATGTAACATGTATAGAGAGAGTTACATTTGTGTGAGTTATTTTTTTCTGTGCAGGGTAAATGCTGGCTGCATTATTTTTACACTGCAATTTCAGTTTCAACACACCCCACCCAAATTTAACTCTCTCTGCACATGTTACATCTGCCCCACCTGCAGTGCACATGGTTTTGCCCATTTTCCAAACAAATTTGTACTGCGACCAGATCTGAATAAGGGCCAATGTTTCCCTCACACCCTATGGAGGTGTAAGGGACAACTTGCAATGTCTGAGTGTATGGTATGTGCGCAGCTGGGCATCCACACATCATGTGCAATTGAATTCCCCCCAATATGAGGCCTTCTATCTAACAACATGGCCAAACTTGGATCATACAACTAGACAAGGCATTAATGTCAGAATGGCCAAATCCATACTTCCAACCCATGGAGATGATGTAGCAATGCCATTGCAGAGCCGTGCCTACATGCAAGCCTTCTACAGAACATCAGTGAAAAGAACAAGACATCAAATACAATAGAACAGTTATTCAATTCTGCATGGTGCTAATGGTGGTTTACTAGGCACTAAATCATGGGGAGTGCTTACATCCCCACACACAACTTATTCATGATCGCTTGGTTTTTGCTTGCTAGATGAAGACAACATAAATGTCACATTATTTATAAAATGAAAATGACTACACTGCAGGTACTGGTGAGACCTTGATTACCGTTACATGAATAACAGATGCAGGGAATGGTATAGAAACTCACACATAACAGTGTGCTTTATCTCCATACACCACCAGAGCCTCGTATGATTGTCACACACACCAAGGAAGATGAAAGTACCAATCACAAAGAAAAGCATTTCTAGAACATTTTGAAGCCTCCACACACCCTGGTACTTCTCCAGATCAGGGTCATCTATCACTGCACAAAAGGGAATGGGTCGAAAACTCGTGTCCAGGAAGACCGTCAGTAGGTTGACAGCAAAAAAGTCGAAATGTAATAGGTCAACGCAGACAAAATATCGGCATAAGTAAAAGGTTGCCATGAGAATGGTGGAGTTTTTCACAATTTATTTTCCATGTTTTGGACTTTTTCATACTTTACCAGTCATGTCGACTACAATTGGGAACAGTAAAGTGTGCCAAGCAAAGAAAGGCTCCTGGCCCGAAGCATGATGAGTGAAGCAAGCCATGCATGGGTACACTTATTGGGGGTCCTTGTCGACAGGTGTTGACATTGAAAAAACAATTTCAACCTTTTCAATGTGTTGCCCTTTTACCAATGTAGACATATTGCATGTCAACATTTTGTTGGTGTCGACCTATTGACTGTCTACCTAGACACAGTAGACCTAGTAGTGAATATTAACTCAAACAATAATTCAAAGGCTGCTTAAAAGCAGAGGACAGACACAGGCTCAGACCTACAAAACAGGCACAGACTGAACATCTGACCCACAGCTCTGACAAATGCCAGATAAGACAATCAGCATACAGCACATCATTTTGAGAGTGCTTTGTGCCCCAGTACAAATGTAGTAGGCTGTATGTTTAGAGGAGAGTATTACTGCTTTCACATTGCAAATGTCGGGTCACAACCGTGATTTGAAACATAGAATTTGACGGCAGATAAGAACCAGTTGGCCCATCTAGTCTGCCCCTTTTGGACACGGGTCTGTCCTGGGAGTGTCACCAGGTCGAGGCAGCATTTGGAGCAGACGCCGCTGCCTCCCAATAGAGTGAACAGGACTTTCAACCTCAACCCAGTTCTCTCAACAAAGGTTATCTGTTCACAATGCCCAGCAACCCAGGTTAAAACCCTTATTTTACCCTGGTCAGATTGCTGGAACTGGATTTTTCAAAATGCCCTTTAACACCGCACAGTGACTTAGGTCAGTGTAAAAGGGGTATGTGTCTATGCAAACAGACTGAGGGGGGTATTCAATCCCCCGCCTCTATTTCTGACAGTGGAAATAGCGGCGGGTGCCTATTTAATGCTGTCTTTCCCAACAATATTGGACAGGCATCTCGGCAGAACGAACCAGACTTTAAAAGCAGTCAGGCCCATTCTTCCAAGAACAGCCATTGATTGTCATGCTCACGGTTGTATCTCAATAATCCAGTCATTTCTCATGGACACGCCCCCTTTCAGCACTCGGCAGGTTGAGATATTGAATCCCACCTGCCAAATCTTAAGGTGCGTACACACGGGGGCGATTTTGTCCAAAATCGCGGGAAATATGGTCGCTGAGCGACCATATTGCCCGCAATGGGAGTGTGCACCGGCGATATATCGCCGGGTGCGCGCTCCCGTTTTTGCCCCTGTGGTGATCGCTGGTCGCAGGAACATGCTCCTGCGACCAGCTGATTACCACTGCCGGGCTCCCCCCGGCAGTTTCTTTTCCATCAGCGACCATCTCTGGTCGCTGATGTAAAGTAGAAACTGAGCAATATATTGCTCAGCCATATATTGCTCAGCCATATATGGCTGAGCAATATATCTCCCCCGTGTGTACACAGCATTAGTTGAGCAGGCCAAGAACGGCCCAGGGTCACAACTGTCAGGATGTCCCAACAGTCGAGGCCCGGGATTGAATACCCCAGTAAATCTGCATTCACTGCCTGAATTACCACTGTGGTGGCTGCCACCAGAAACATGGAGGATACTAACACAGAGGGAAGAGCTCTGCCTATCACCAGCATCCTGTGCACAACTGAAGGTTAAGTGTTATCTTTGTAGGTTTTTTTTACTTTTCATTGTTTTCCTGTCTAATCTATGATGTGTTATTGTCTGTTTCTCAGTGTCACCCCATATAAAATGTTCTGTATTAGGTTTCAATCTCTATGTCCAGTGTGTTTTAGGTCCTGTTTTTCATGTACTCTGCATTCTTTCCTTTTTCCATATGGATTATCATATATAGGTGACAATCCCTTTTTATCCCTTCATACTTAACTAAAATCTATAAATGGGGTACCATTTGCACATTGTATAACATGAGGAAACAATAGAACCATAATAACATTTAAAAGCAGTTTTTACATTTCACAATCTTTAGCTGCGGGCCATCTAGTATCTTTTTATTCTAAAAAGTTTGTACCTACAACATAGGAATATCTTTTTATGTATGTAGGTTACTTATATTTGACATCCTCTGTTATGTTCCTTATCTCTGTCCTTATAGCTATATGGACCATTGTAGGTTTGTTTTCCAGTGACGTCTGTCAGGTCCGTCCTAATAGCTATTTATCCTGGTGTAATGGTCCATGCTACAGTACTTATATATGCGTATACTGAAATTCTGTCTGATTTCCCCCTTTATTAGGCCTAGGATATCTATCATGATGCATATCTGCTTGTCTTTGTATGCCCAGATTTCTATTTGCCTGTTTCTACGTGCTCTGTCCTTTTGTCTATTCGGCCTTCTGTGAACCGGTTTTCTTCTGTTCCAGAGATTGTGTTAATGTATACAAAGGCATCACTGGCACTCCTCCAGGTCAGAGTCATATGTCACTGTATGCATGACACCGATCATCTGACACTAGTGCGCATTGTTACACAATGTCAGTGGGCCCGCTAAATTACTAAAGGAGCCCATACACGGTCCGTTGTGTATGGCTCCGTTCTGTACTATGCGATGCGCGCTCCCGCGCATCACATAGTACGGTACAAAAAGTATGTGCTGCATACTTTTTGTACTAGCTATACATCGGATCGGATCGCAGTGCATGCACACTGCATGCACTAGGCATGCAATCCGATCCGATGTGTGCTGTTTAAGCACACAACGGATCCGATTAACGGACCGTGTATGGGGGGCATAAGGATGATCACGGACCCAACCAATCTATGTCAATTTACATTTGTGTTGAATTATCAAAATAATGCTATATTCCATCCTTGGATAGGACATACCTTATACTTAAAACTTCTGAGACATTTCATGGTGCAATAAGGAATCATTAGATGTTATTATGGAACATGAACAGAGGCAGACCAGGACAAGAAATACATAAGGATGAAATTACTGCGGTGTAACAAACAGTACAAAGAAGAAAGTTTATTGATTGAGCAGCAGTGATGACCACACCTAGTCACCAGAGCTAGCAGATCCCTGACCCCTGATATTACATATCAGGTGAGTAATGAAACACAAAACACGTGTCTACACGTAAGCATGAAAAAAAAAAAAAAAGAAGTGTAAACAAATAGATATAATAAATATGCCTCATAAAAGACAACAAGATAGAAGGGATCAGCTTTCTAAGCAGAAAATAATCCATACCATGCACTCTTTAGCAGCTTATATAAAACCATTTCACTAGCTACCTCCCTTTCGCCCCTTCCACTGAAACTGCCCTGGTCAAAGTCACCAATTACCTGCTCACCACCAAGTCCCGAGGTCACGTCTCACTATTTATCCTACTGGATCTTTTTGCTGCTTTCAACACTGTGGATCATCCTCTCCTCCTCCACACCCTCCAGACTAATGGCTTCTCTAGCACTGTTCTGGCCTGGTTCACCTCTTACCTCACTAACTGTTCCTTCTCAGTGTCTGCTTCTGGCTCCACCTCATCGCATCCATCCTCCCTGTGGGGGTCCCCCAGGGTTCTGTGCTAGCCCCCCTTCTCTTCTCTATGTAAACCTCTTCCCTGGGTGCACTCATAAGCTCATTCAGCCATCAATAGCACCTCTATGCTGATGACACGCAACTATATTTCTCTCCTGACCTCTCCCCCTCTGTCCTCTTCTAAGGATCTAGCTGCCTCTCTGCCATCTCCTCCTAGATGCCTGAGCACTCGGTTAAGCTCAACATGGACAAAACCAAAAGCATCTTTTAACCATCCAGAGTATTCCCCAATATCTGCATCACTGAGGACAACACCATCATCTCTCCCATTCCCCAACTCTGTTGCCTGGGTGTCACTCTTAACTCTCTCCTATGCCACCCCATCCAATTCTTGCAAGATATGCACCAGAAATGCCAGCATCGCTCACATTTGTTATATAAATGTAAATAAAAAAATAAATTAAAAAAAAAAAGTGTAAAAACAGATTATATTGCCTATATAATAGCGTTCCAGCAAGCTATATTTTGCAGGGTGCCCCGCCCTGCCCGTTTTTTCCCCTTTTTTTTTTTACAGTGCTCTGCCCCTTTTAAAACCATTAGAATGCGCCCTTGTGCCACGTGCCACTGATAGGCTGTGAGCGACAGACGGGCAAGATGTGGCCATCAGCCGTTCTTATCAGAGGTCAGGACTGAGTGGCCTGTTAGCGCGCTGGGGGCGGGATGTGGCTGAAAGAGCTAACAAGCTGCTAAAACTCAAAGCAGCATGTCATCTTTTCCAGCCAAATCCCACCCCCTGCCGCGCTGACATGCCGCTGAGGTCTCTGTTAAACAGAGACCTCAGTGTAATTTCAGCACGGCGGGGACAGCTCAGATGGAGTAGCTAATAACCGCTCTGAGCAGAGATCAGTGGCGTGTCAGTCCCGCCCCTGTACTGCTATGTGTCTGATGGCTGGTGAGCCGTCCAGTCTGTCAGCCTAGCCCGCTCCGCCTCTGCTTTTAAGGAAAGGTGTGCAAGTCGTGGGCTACGATTGCCTCTCTGACTGATTAAATGGGGCTCTACGGTCACCATCGTAATAGCCAGAAAAAGGGAGTCACACAGCCACAACCAGGACGCAGTAGCGCAGTAGGCCTGATGACCCAGGACCCTCATTTGAGGTCCACAAGACCAGCATCCATGTCAGCAGGAGAACGCCGCACCAGTCCAGCCAGGCCGGAGAGAGCTGACCCGACATCATGCTGTTAGAGGGGAGGAGCCCAGCAAGGAGTGCAGTGAGCGGAGCCAGGAGAGGACTCGTTGGCTGGAGCGGAAGGGAGTGGGTGAGAAGGGCTGTCAGGTTAGGGGGTATAGGACACCGGCATGAGGGGAGATGCTGCTAGGATAAGGGAGTGTGCGAAGAGGCCGGCATGAGGGGAATGAGGAGACTACATGTTGCCAGAAAGAGGGAGTGGATGAGGATGCTTTACACCTCCATCCCACCACAGTTTGTGTGTGTTCTAGGCATCGATAGACATGTTGCTGTATCTGTCACTTCCTGCTGTTTTCAGTGTTTGTGTGGCTACTAGGGTGGCCAATCCCGGGATTTGGCCTCAAAATGTCAGAGATTTCGGGATTAGACTGCGCATGCGCAGTCTAATGCCAGGCAGAGTCTGAGCACTCGCTCAGACGCTGCCCGGCTGTCCCCGACCCGGTGTGTGACCTGCTGTGCAGGCCATAGCACTGCACCACCAGTGTCGGAGGGCGCTCGTCGCCGGGCCTCCCCCAGCCGCCTGCCTCCTCGGCGATGCCGCCTGCTTCCCCCGCTCCCCTAAAGTAAGTGCGTGGCCCCGGAACCTACTCGCCACCAGGCTACCCACATCATACCCGCCGCCTGTCTCTCGCTGCCACCTGCCCCTCTCCCCAAAATTCAGTCAGTGTGGGGCACAGGGGAAATTTTCTTTTAGGCACGCCAATCCCGGGATTGAAAAAAATGCCCTGGGATTGGCATCCCTAGTGGCTACCAAAATCAGAATTGACACGTTTTGTCCTGGACGGCACCAGTGTCAGCTAATGATGCCCTCCACAGGCACTGCCATAGCTGCAGTGCTGCCCAGGCCCTCCGATAGCTCTAGAGAGCCATACATGCTCTCTCAATAGCGGAGGTCATGTGCAGTCCATGCCATAGCGGAGGTCATGTGCAGTCCATGCCATAGCGGAGGTCATGTGCAGTCCATTTTGTCTAGGGCACTACTGGGAGGGTAGTTATAAATGTGTTGCCAGTTTGAAGTGCCCTCCTGAAAAAAAAAAAAAAAAAAAGGGTGCCCTACTCGGTGATCGGCACCCAGCCCTAGAAAAAAAAATAATAATAATCCTAGAGTGAACACTATATAAAAGATAACCATTACAGGACATTATTCTGAATAAAAATCTTTGCTTGGAACTTTTCACACCTATTTTGCCAAATTCAGTGGCCACTCAAAGAGTTAATAACCAATGCACCAGAAGAGATCACTCATCTCCTGGTAATACCAGCAATGATGCAGTAGTGCGCAGCAGCGCTGATCGCCAGGCCGTACACACTGTACAGATTTTGAGCTGAAAGCAGCTCAAACTGAAAAATTGAGCTGCTTTCAGCTCAAAATCGCCCAGTGTGTATGGGCCTTTAGGAGCTAGAGTCAGAAGCGAACAATTCTGTAAGAACATACAATGTGAATCACTTTAATAGGAAGAGGTGACCTATCCACATTTACTGTACAGGTGTGGCTCTATGTAAAGATATGCAGTCATGGTAATGTCAACACCATAATGTTGACCAGTGTGATGCACACATGAAAATGCCGACATTCTTAGAATGCCAACACTTAGGCTGTGGGAGGTGATGCCTAGGATTAGGCACTAAGGGGAGGGTAGGGGTTTGCAGTACTCCCCTGCCAGAACGGACGCAGGTTCCTCTGGAAGTTATGGCCACCTGGCTGCCACCCCAGAAGATAAAAGCTGGAGCCAAAAGGGACACTGTCTACATTCCATTTGTGTCAGCATGTCATGTTGCATGTAGACATTAAAACCATGGTGACATTGTGAATGTCAAAAGAATATACCCAACCGCTATAAAATACTGTAAATAGCAAGTCACGATCCAAGGAATGCTGTGATGGTTAATGTACTGACTGGATGCTTGGTGCTGCAATTGCAGGTGTAAACGACTAAATGCCAAACTTGTGTGACTGATCCTAGAAGTGAATATAACTTAACATACGAAAGGACTGGCCACACTTCAGCTAAACTATTCTAAATTTTCCTTTAAGGGCCCCTTAAACTTGTGAGATTTTGTCAGATTTGACTCCATTCAGATGGATTGGGCCAATTTATCTGACAAAATCTGATGTGCCTGATGTGTAGGACCCAATGCACAATCCCGTGCGCGTTGGGTCCAACCCATACTTGCCTACCGGACCCTCTGCTTCAGGGAGAAAATGCTCTGTTCCTGGACTTTCCTGGTAATGTATGATTGCCATCACCTGTGGGGAGCTAGGTAAAGGTGTTTCACCACAGGTGCTGGCAATTATACATTACCAGGGAAGTCCAGGAACAGAGCATTATCTCCCGCATGGAGAGGGTCAGGTAGGCAAGTATGGTCTAACCAAGAAATTGATCCTCCTGCACATAGGATAAATCTCAAGTCAAATCAGGTCCAGCTTGTTGGACAAGTGTAAGGGGTCCTGCAGAGCGCACAACATGTTTGTGTGTATCCTCAAATGCTAAAGTCCTTTCATGCAGACTTTCTCCAGCTTCTTCTGGCATCAGTCTTATAACACACAGATGCAGTAGTTAACAGGAGCAAGCATGATACATATCAGAAGCCAAAACTTGACCTTTGTTTATACTGTTCATGCTATCTTACAGAGAGAAAGTATTTGATAAGACTTATTTAAAAAAAAAAAAAAAAACAGTTCACAAGGCAACAAGTAAAAACACACAACTGTGTGTGCACACCATTACTCTTGTACATAAAGCCTCAAAAAAAAAAAAAGTATAATCTCCAGACCGCACTTAAAAACCGGTATTCTGCCGATTTTTAACAGTTTTAAAACGGTAATCTGTGTGGTCTGAAAGGTGCAGAACCACTTTACCGGTTTAAAATGGAGGGTCCTACCCGTTTCAGACCCGGTATTTTAGCCTCAAAATCGGGTCTGAAACGGTATTTAGGACCCAGCCAATGAGCGGACCCAGCGCAGTGCGCGCGGGTTAACATAACTTTTCCGAAAGTCACTTTTCTTATAAAAGAGAAGTGACTTTTGGAAAATGGCTGCCCCCATACGAAAGACAGTTTTTTAAACAGGTTTTCCTATGGGGCAGCCATTTTCCGAAAGTCACTTTTTTGTATAAGCGCATCCGTCCATAGTACTGCCGGGATCTGCAATGCAGGAGGTACCGGCTGCACGGAGGGAGGGGTTCTTAAACACATGATGTTAACCCTAACATTGAAAAAACCCATTAGTGTGGTTATACAATTTAAAATCGCATCGCATTGTATGCCATATACAATGGTATACAATTTTAAATGGAATACAATGCTATACGACTGAATATCGTGGGCGCCATGCTAGGAAACAAGTACCAATTGATCTTATAATTTTAAATGTGCAAAAAGAAGAAAAGGTTATGTTATTCCAGATCATTAAATAAATGAGAAAGAAAAAGTCTGCTCCAGTAATGGCATAAGGGGATTACACAGTAACTGGTGTTCATTAGACTGAGGCTGCCAGAGTCTGTACAAGCAACTGGCTCTATGCAAACCAGCACAGCATGTGATATTTCCAGAAATGGAGCATCAGCACAAGCAGACGGAAGTTGGTGTATTACAGTACCTGCCTACGGTCACCATGGAAGGAGGGACCAGTTCCACCTAACCCTATGTACTGTGGAAAGAAAAGTGTCAGCAAAGTATGAAATGCTTTTGGAAGAGAGACGATTTGTGAGGTCACTATTTCCTAATGAATGGAGAGGCTGTATTCTCACTACCATGAGCTCAGGCTATAAAGTCATTTATTCCACTAAAAAACAGGCTGGTGAAAGTAGATCTAAACAAGACGACAAGTACTGTATAAGCAGATACACTGAAACAGGTGTCAATGTTACAACTTCTTATGGATAACAGCCGCACATACTAGCATTTCTCCCAACAAAATTCACTAAATATACAATAGCTCAAACTAAATGACATAACGCAATCTAAAAAATAAAATACAAGTTGGTGTAAAGCTGGGGTCTGTGTGGGACAAGTTATTCCTACACAATGGACAAAGTACCGATCAGTAATCCCTATGAATAGGACACTACAGTCGGACTCAATATAAATTGTTAGATAAGGCTTTCCAGCACAGGTGAAAGCAATTACAATGCAAAAGGTACATATATGGGACCGCTAACAGTAACATTTCTAATAATGTAATTGTAGTAGTTTGGAGTCCTACCTTGTAGTAATATACATCAATTGGAGAACAGAAGTGAAAAACTACAGAATTTGTATACTGTTAAATTAATTTAATTTATAGCCATTAAAGAATAAGATATTTTTTTCAGAAGTACACATATCTGTATGACATTTTAAAGGCATGTAACCCAGTGCTGGAAACACAAATGTAGAGAATAGAAGTTACTATACAAAAAAATGCCACACAGCCCATCAGGGGCCACAGCGCAACTCAACACAGCCCCGCAGGGGCCCAGAGCAATGTTACACAGTCCCTTAGAGGTCCCAGAGCAATACCACACAGTCCCTTAAAGTCTCAGTGCAATGCCACACAGTCCCTCAACGTCCCCAGTGAAATGACACACAGTCCCGTAGGGGCCCAAGAGCAAAGCCACACAGTCCTGCAGGGGCTCCAGAGCAACGCCACACAGTCCCTTAGAGAGATCCCAGAGCAATGCCACACACACACCCATAGGCCCCAGAGCAATGCCACACAGTCCCTTAGAGGTCCCAGAGCAATGCCACACAGTCCCACAGGGGCCCTAGAGCAATACCACACAGTCCCTCAACGTCCCCAGTGAAATGACACAGTCCCGTAGGGGCCCCAGAGCAAAGCCACACAGTCCTGCAGGGTCTCCAGAGCAACGCCACACAGTACCTTAGAGAGGTCCCAGAGCAATGCCACACACACACACACACACACACACACAGTCCCTTAGAGGTCCCAAAGCAATGCCACACACACCCTCATAGGCCCCAGAGCAATGCCACACAGTCCCTTAGAGGTCCCAGAGCAATGCCACACAGTCCCTTAGAGGTCCCAGAGCAATGCCACACACACCCTCAGAGCAATGCCACACAGTCCCTTAGAGGTCCCAGAACAATGCCACACACACCCTCATAGGCCCCAGAGCAATGCCACACACACCATCAGGGGCCCCCGAGCAATGCTATACAGTCCCTTAGAGACCCCAGAGCAAGTATCACTGGTACTGTATAGAATATAGCACACACCTCATCCATTTCTTGGGCCATCTTCCCCAGCTTGGTATCATTCTCTAAAAGCTCGTTAAGCTCAGTGAGGGACAGATGATTGAACTTGCTGCTGTCGACCGCCATTGTCACCCAGCCCTGTAACGCCTCCTGAGTTGGCTGCTGTGTGGCGGCGGCCTGGCTGTCCCGGGTCCCGTCACTCAGCTCAGCGTTACTGGCGGCCGCCTCGAATGGCGACGTCCTCAGCGACCCTCCCCTGGCCCCGCCTACAGGAAGAGAATTGCAAAGGCTGCAGCTGTCAGCTGCGGGGTTGGGCCACAAATACAGGTCACATGTCCCCTATGTCACCACACACCGCGCGCTCTGACACTCCGGGGGACGTCACACGTCACGGCGCACACAGTGCTTCCGGGTAGCAAGACTGCCAGGAGGATGAGGAGCGGCGTGCGGGGGATGACGCGTGACACCAGCACGTGATCTTGTGCTTTTTAACTTAAGACGATAGGACAGTAATAACAATACAATTTGCAGTTATCCCACGCCGGTTGTCGGGGATGGAGGTATGGAGAACACCTTCGTCCCCGACAACCGTGAAAGTTGTCCCATCAATTTGTGGGGGGAGAACTTGTTATGCTGTGCCATCGTTGAAGGAAAATCATCTGTTTCTCTCACCATCGATGGCAAAAGCATTCTACATCGACCATAGTTAATGATCGGTCTTCAATGGTCCATGACCATCTCTACCAACAGAAGTAGAGATGGATTCCTACAACTGAGACACTGGCTCTATAGTAACACCTAGGGTTACCACCTTTTTGTTGAGAGATTCCCGGACATTGGCCCACCCCCTTGACACACCCACTGTCCCGCCCATGGCCCACCCCCAGCTCCGCCCTTTTACCCCCTTATGTTGAATTTTTTTTAACCTTTGCTTCAATTTCATTCTTGATTTTGCATACCATAATGACAGTTACATGTTACACATCATACACAGTAATACCCATTACACGTTATGCCCCACACCGTGATGCCCAAAATTTGTACAAAATTAGGAACAATACAGATAATGCGCGCCGTAGGCGCGCGCCAAAAAATTTCAACATAATGCCGATTACACGTCACACACCCATTACATAGCATACAAAATGCCATAGTATGCCACATGCCATAATGCCCATTACACGTTATGCCACACAGCTTGATGCCCATTACATGTTACGCCATACACCACAATGCCCATTACACGATATGCTAGGATGAAAAGGTATTTTGGAAAGTCGGAACAACACAGACAGTGCGCGCCGTAGGCGCGCGCCAAAAATTTTCAACATAATGCCGATTACACGTGAGCCCTGGGAAGGGGGTCTGGCGTCCCAGTTGCCCCAATATAGGAGTCGGTACCTTAATGCTCTCTCACACGGTTTGCTGGGGCTGGACTCGATCCCTTGGAACATGATCAGTCCCGTCTGCATCCAGGTGCTGAGCTGCCAGTGGTCCTGCACGCCGGCACTATAGACCACCTGCTATACAAGGTGCAACTTCTAGGCAGACGGTATTGCGATAGAGCGCTTCCAGGGAGCGCTCTCACTTGCCGGCTGTGCGGGGGGAGACTGTGGGTGGGCTGATCGTTGGTGCCACTGCATCCGGTGTACGAGTGTAGTGTTATCGGCAGGCAGGCAGGCATGCAGGCTATAACAGAGCGCCGGCCGGGACACGGGGAGCTAGGCGCTGCACGGACCTGGCTTGCTCACTAGCTATTTCACATCTCGCGCCATCTCGCGGTCCGACAGCCAATCAGGAGCCACCACTCCTGATTGGCTGATGAACCGTGAGATTTGAAATAGCCAGTGAGCAAGCCAGGTCCATGCAGCAGCCGTCTTCCCGTGTCCCACTCCCGACTCCTCACTCACACTGACTCACCTCTAGTCACTAGTGGCAGCGCGGTTCCCGGACATTGTATAGTCCGGGAACACCACCCCTCCGGACTCCGGACACCCGGCTTAATTACCGGACTGTCCGGAGTAATCCCGGACGGGTGGTAACCCTAGTAACACCCCACCCCCCCATAAGATATCAAAGTTGCCCAGATACCTTCAAGATAAGTTGACCGCCTCTGACAGTAAAGGGAACATAACGTGGTGGTATGCCTTACTGATTAGTCATAGTATGCCTAATAAGTTACCATCCACAATTAAATGGGAATCTGACCTAGCATGCTCACTGACTGAGGATGAATGGAACACAGTTTTTCGGACATGCTTTAGCCTGTCCAGATGCATTTCCCACTCCGAACACTTCTACAAACTTCTCCACCGACTATATATGACACCAGTGTTGCTACACACCATCTGGCCCTCTACTTCTAACCTATGCTGGCGCAATTGCGGCCACACGGGAACACTTCTTCATATATTTTGGCTTTGTCCTGCTCTGTTGAACTTGTGGACGGCCGTCTTCAACACCATATCTAAATTAACGGACTCTCCAATTACCCCAAATCCATTATTAGCTATGCTCCATGTTTACCGTGGCGACATGTCCACCAATGACCGTTATGTAATGGGCCACGTCTTGGTGGCCACGAAACTCATGATAGCACGACATTGGCGCACCCCCTTTGTACCAACTTTAGATATGATCGAATCGGATGTACAAATGCACTGTGAATTCGAAATAGCTGGGATTACCTATTCTTCATCAGCCTCGAACCCTCTGATAAAATGGTATAAATGGACTGAGTATTGGCTTTCCCGGAAGCCGACACCAAACCCTAGAATCCAACCGTCATCAACACAACCTCTAGACTTGTCCAATTACATTGGAAGCTGATTAGCTCAGGCCCTCTATTTTACTATCCAAACCCTGTGACTCCTATTTATCGGTGAACCCCCTTACAGAACCAATCTCCTATGAAGCATGTAACTGATAAGAGTCGCCTCTCTATACCCATATAACCTATGATTACAAATGTCTGGAGTATCCCCCCACCCCCTCCCATTCCATATTTTGTATGTTTTTATTTTTCCCTTTCTTTCTTTGTTTCAGTTTTTGTTCTGTTTTATTAACATGCATACTGTTCGATGCTATTAATGTGTTTATACTTTATTGAAAACTCAATAAAAATTCAATTTATAAAAAAAAAAAGAAGTAGAGATGGAGATCGGTAGGGATGCCCATTGTTGGCAATAGTGTAACTGGCCACGAATATTGTTAAATTATTGGATGACCATCAATGTTTTTAATCTATCGGTGGTCATTCGGACTGAATGGCCTGTGGGCCAATCGAAACATGGGAGTGGGGCTTCACGGGCGTCGGAGTGGAGTTATGCTCCCTGTCACGGCACTTTAAAAAAACAAAAGCAAAACGTTTGTTGTGCCGTGCCATCGATGGAGGGAAACCATTTGGTTCTTCACCATCGATGGCAAAGTATTGGACATAAGCCATCAATGATTTCAAATCATCGATGGTCGATGGCCATCCCTAGACATCAGTAGCCCACTATCAAATGATAGGCTTCTGCCATCAAGACTTTTGTTGTGATGGCAGTATGGATGGTGTAATGGTTAGCATTACTTCCTCGCAGCACTGAGGGCATGGGTTCGATTCCCACCATTGCCTTAACTTCAGAGTTTGTATATTTTCCTAAAACTTCCTCTGGGTACTCCGATTTCCTCCCACAATCCAAAAATATACTGGTAGGTTTATTGACTCCCAACAAATTAACCCTAGAATGTCTGTGTGGGCCTTATTTTGGTTCATTCTTTCTGACAAAATCCTTCTTAGATGGACAAAACCATGTGCACTGCAGGGGGGGGCAGATGTAACATGTGCAGAGAGAATTAGATTTGGGTGAGTAATTTTGTTTCTGTGCAGGGAAAATATTGCCTGCTTTATTTTTACACTGCAATATAGATCTCACTTTGAAGTAAAACCCCACCCAAATCTAATTCCCTCTGCACATGTTACATCTGCCCCACCTGCAATGCACATGGTTTTGCCCATCTAAGAAGGATTTTGTCAGAAAGAATGAACCAAAATAAGGCCGTGTGTGTGTGTGTGTGTGTGTGTGTGTGTGTGTTAGAGAGTATAGATTGTAAGCTCCACTGGGGCAGGGACTGATGAGATTGTGTAAAGCGCTGTGGAATATGTGTGCACTATATAAGAAACTGTCAATAAATAAAGGTAACTGTCACATCAAAAGAATTTGATAGAAAAGATATTCATATGATTTGTACATAAACAAAATAAATCCTATACAGATGTGCAAAAGCCACCCAGCAATCCTGATGTCTCACAGCCGAATTCAGTTGTATATAAACATCAGATGGCCATTGAATTCAAACAAATGAATGGCGACTACCATCAAAAATCTGGCATTGAATGGTAGAAAACACTAACATCAGAAGATAAATATTGAAAAAGCACTCCAAATCTATGATGTGGCCCCAGAGTGGTCATCACTAGTAACAAGGCTTAAGGCCCCAATACGTTAGGCTGAGTTGTCCTAAGGACAAGTCAGACTCAATTCTCCTGTGAGCCGCCTGGAGAATTGGGTCAACATTTGTAATGTTGTAGAACTACAAGTACCACCTGCATGCTGGGACTTGTGGTTCTCTGGGCAGGGTTAACTCTTGAGGGGGTGACCCCTTTATTGGTAAGGACTGCACTCCAGGGTCCCAGCCTAGGCTGACCAGCCATAGTGATGAATACTTTGGCTGGAGGAACTAGTATCAATAGTTTCCCCCCGGCTGTGGTATTACCCTGCTGGCTGTTTGGGCCTGGCGCTGGTTGCCAAAATATGGGAGACCCCCTACTCATTTTGTACCCTGTATTTTGGGAACTAGGACTGGCCCTTGAGCCTGGTGCTGGTTTTAGAAATCCTGGGGATCCCCTATGATTTTGTCCCCTGAATTTTCTAAAACCAGGACTTATTCAATGAGCCCAGGGCTGATTATGCTGGGGGGGACCCCACACCGTTTATTTTGTATTGATTTAAAAACATTCAATTTAGTGCGATTTTGGAACATGACTAAAAATTGCATCCTATTACATCTCCCCCCTGTGTTTGACCCTGCATAACTTATATTGTGAACCAACTGCTATAGAAGCGGGACTTAGCAAAAACTGCGAGGAATAAAAATACAGGTGTCTTTACATTTTTTTTAAAATATATTTGACAGTTTATTTTTTTAAGACATTTATCCATCATACTGTATCTAGTAGTGTGACACAATTATATTCAAACACACTGCTTTGGGGTTACTGTACTGTACTCCCTTCCGTGCTTAATTATTCTTTGCAGTCAATAGAAGCATTTTATTTACTTGTGGCTTTTTCAAAAGACAAATTGCTTATATGCCATACAGAGTCATTAAGGGGGATACCTTTAAAAGACCACAGAGATGTGCAAAATACGTCTTAATCCCCCCCCCCCCCCCATACACGGTCCGTTAATCGGATCCGTTGTGTGCTTAAACAGCACACATCGGATCGGATCGCATACCTAGTGCATGCACTGCGATCCGATCCGATGTATAGCTAGTACAAAATTGCAGCACATACTTTTTGTACCGTACTATGTGATGCGCGGGAGCGCGCATCGCATAGTACAGAACGGAGCCATACACAACGGACCGTGTATGGGCTCCTTTAGTGCTGCTAGAGGTAAAGTGCTTATTAATGTCATTTTTTCTGTTCCCTGTAATTGGTGCTATCTTTCAGCACCATTTCCTATTTGCATAGAGGCACGCCAACACAAAGGCATCCATTCACTGCACACGGCCAGTGAATGGTTCATGTGAAACACTTTTTGTCAATTACATTTTATAGGCTGCTCATACAGTATATGGGGTCGAACCTGTAACTGCAATTAAACTGCAGGTGCAAATCATTGTGGTGGTGGCCACACTTTAGAGCGGCCCTAATTTTCAGAGATGCGCTAACTGCACCATAGGGCAGTGATTCATTCTCAGCGAATTTGGACTGAAATCATTCTGCAAAGGGTGCCAGATCAGGTGCCATTGCTGGAGTTTAAATGCTGTGGCAACAGCACCTTGCACCCTTTGCAATTAATAGGAGCAACCCCTATATGGGATTAAACTATTAAAGAAATAATTGAATCCATTTTCATGGATGTAGAAATAATGTATGGAAGTGGACCAATATGATTAGCTTTGGACCACACAATGGGAGTTATTCTAACTGACACGCACCCCTGCGCTTACGCGATGTTGAGCATCTGCGTTTGCATATTTATGCTGTCCCGTTCTCACCTAGCAGCGTGGGCAGGGGGCGTGAGGCGGTGGTGAAGGGTCGCAGCCATAGGAATGCCCAGGTTTTCATGGGCTTTCCCATGGGCATCCCCATGAAAACGCTGGGCATTCCTATGGTAATTCATCCGTGACATCAGGGGCAGGAAGCTGGCTGCCCACCTGCTTCCCGCACAGGGCGCTCGCAAATGTAAGCTGCAAGCAATGGAGAAATCATTCTACGGCCGGGGACCATCGAAAGATTTTGCCCTCACACCCAAGGCTGCGAATGGATGTTTAAAACATCCATTTGTGGCCGATCTGGGAACTTGGCGAGTGGGGGGAGGGGGGGGTGTTGTTTCATGCGGGCGGCCTCACATCCACATGCAACACTCTACATCTAGTACAGAGTAACAATACACAATGGACCTAATTCAGAGACGGATGCTGTTGTGTCTTTATGCTAAGGCCGTGTCATATTTTTGAACAACTAAGAGATACACTTTCAGCGTCTGAAGTTCAGAGCTGATTGCAGGTTGTTCTAAAAAAAAAATATGTGCACTGCAGGTGGGGCAAATGTAATAGATGCAGAGATAGAGAGCAGATTCTCCGTCTGTGTTGTCCTGTTTGATTGACTTTGAACACAACCGCTTTCTGCACCTCCGTGCCCAGGCATCTGGGATGCATGCACTGTAAAACTCAGACGCTTGTGTGTGGCATCAGTACTGCGTCCACCTTTGTATCGGGCCTGTTATGTACTGCAGGCTATGAAATTTGTCAACCATTTTTGTCTTTGACATTGTGTCAGATCTTTATATTTTCAGTAGTTTTCATAGAAGAAGTTACTTATAATGTGTAGATCTAAGCGTCCTAGGCCAGCTCATCTGTGCCAGAAACATATGGTGACCTTGTGTGATCGTCTTCTTCTGCTGCAAGCTCGAAGACTTGACGCTTTACAAGCTGCGAATAAAGTCCGCCTTCCTCCATCAGCTCTCTGTGACTGCCCTGCTGCACCACGCTGCCTTTGTCTAATACAATGATGTTATGTGCTTTCTCCACAGTGCTCAGCCTGTGTGCTATAATGAGTGTTGTTCGTCCCTGCAGATCGCTATTCATCGCCTGCTGGATCTGTAAGGGATGAATAATTAACAGTTACTTATGCGCTGTTCATATGTGATAAAACTCTCTGAACACCAGTTCCTCATGTTTATTTATGATTATCGGTACTGGGAATGTAACACCTCTGGGTGTCTGGGAAAGGCATGCATAAATAGACAGTATCTGAAAAGGAGCTTTTATGTTATAACTATACAAGATATCCATGTAAGTCATCAACCAAAAACATTATATTTATACAGTAATAGGTTTGTGGGAAAATTAACTGTCTACCACACATTTTACATGTTTCCTATCGCATTTGTACCAAGGCAATCTACACAAAGCCAGCTTGTTACTATGGAAATCCTGTATTTTCTAATAGTATTTATACAGTTGGTGAAACAGAACCTAATCCGGAGCGATGAAGCGTTGTCTAGTTTGGAATCGTCTGCATTGGTGATAGGCTCATGGGGACTAAAGCAGACGATGCATGCAAGAAACTCACAATGGCAGCACGGATGGTGTTATGGTCAGCATTACTGCCTCACAGCACTGAGGTCATGGGTTCTATTCCCACCTAACTGTGCAGAGTTTGTATATTCTCCCCGTGCTTGCGTGGGTTTCCTCCGGGTTACTCCGGTTTCCTCCCACAATCCAAAAATATACAGATAGGTTAATTGGCTTCCAACATTCTAGTCTGTGTGTGTGTGCGTGTGGTAGGGAATATAGATTGTAAGCACCTCTGGGGCAGGGACTAATGTGAATGGTCAACTATTCTCTGTAAAGCGCTGCGGAACCTGTGTGCGCTATATAAGGAACTTAATAAATAAACAAAGTCACATTTAAATTATATGGGGTTTATTTACTAAGATGGGAGCTCTATTGAAGATGGGATGTTGTTGTGGGCAACCAAACAGAATGGATTATTGTCTAGAACAGGCCTGTCCAACCTGCGGCCCTCCAGCTGTTGTGAAACTACACATCCCAGCATGCCCTGCCACAGTTTTAGCATTTTCTAAGAGCAAGAGTGTGGCAGGGCATGCTGGGATGTGTCGTTTTAAAACAGCTGGAGGGCTGCAGGTTGGACAGGTCGGGTCTAGAAGGTGCTAAATAAGAAGTAGATTCTGATTTGTTGCTACGGGCAACATCTCATCGTCAATAGAATTCATCTTAGTAAATAAACCGCTATGAACCCACAGGAGCAGCTGCATTCAGATAAATGAAAACTCTTTTCATATAAATGTTTATTTTCAGAATAATAAAATAGGTTTTCTTTGTAAAACTCCACAAACACAATGGAAAAAATGATTTGCTTTTATGTACAATAATAAAAACATGAGGGGAATTCAATTCCTAGTACAGTGATGTACCCAGTGCCAGGGTGAAGAGATATTCAGTTGGTCGCATGGTAAACCTGTGACTAGCTACAGTATTTCTGCTTTCACTCTCCTCAGAGGGTGTGAGGAGAAATCTGTGTTAACTAGTGCCTTACGTAGTAGTAACAGTGGCGTTACCTCAGCAATGTGCTCACAATTCAGTCAGAAAATGCCATTTATTGTGTTTAAGCGCTGAGTATTAGTAGAGGTAAACAGCATTATTTGGCTTGCGTATTGGCCGCAATTGACTGAAACTTCCCAACAATGACTTTTTCTCACTACCTACATTGTACATCTTTCAAGACACCAGAAAAACTTCAAATAAAATATAGTAAAATCACACAAGATAGTTTTTTTTATGGATTATAATCATGTTTTAAGCAGATATTCCAGCTTGTGAAATGTCCGTAAAGGGCAGATTTTTTCATTAAAAAAAACAAAACATCTGTACAGCAGGGTTGCCGACTTTATTATTCTCCTCTCAGGGAGAAGCCCGGAGAGGAGGGGTTCAGCAGGCACTCAGGGGTGGGGCTTAAGAGTGATATCACTAAGCCCCGCCCCCATGATGGCAAAACACCGAATTCACGGATCTCAGTGGAGGGGGCGGGGCTAAAATGACGCGATTGTGCTGTTTTAGCTCCACCCCCTCCTCTGAGACCCGATGATTGCGGCATTTTAATGCCGCGATCCGGGGGACCCCCCTGAATCCGGGAGGGTTGCCCACCCTTCCGGGGGGCCGGGAGGGGGTCCCGATTTTCGGGAGACTCCCGGAAATTCCGGGAGGGTCGGCAACCCTGCTGTACAGTAAAACTGTCACATTCACACTAGAAGGGATGTCGATTTTCCCTGCGGGATTTGATCTTCTGACATGTTGCATTGTAGGCATGTGTTTTGCCAGTTGAGCCACAACAGTTGATTATATCCAGCTCAGGAGTACTTGACCATTAGATATGGGCTTGACTTTGAGCTGGGAGTACAGCAAAAAAAAAAAAAAAAAGTTAACAAGCAACTGTGCACCTAAAAAAATCCCAGGGTAAAAACTACCTGCTTCTGCATATAGTCCAAAAAATGCTAAATAGCTTAATTTTTATGCTGCAATTTACATCATTGCTACAGTCATGTTAAACAGCAGTTGTGTTGTGAGCGCCTTTACTAATGTCGGGCGTCATTTTGTGCATTTCCCCCCAAAAAATGCTTCTATTTGCATCTGTATGCAACTAAAATGTACATGCAGACCTTACTTATTTCCTGGAAAACACTGTAACATAGAATTTCATGTGCAGATAATACAGCCACAGTCGCACACAGACTCAAGGCATGCCGAATATCATTTTAGTCAGCAGAGTCTGCTTTTGTATAATCTAAAAAAAAAAAAATCACGCCTGACTTTAGCAGAGTCGCACAGGATCAGCCGGCTCGCTCACACCAGGCAGCTTGCTGTGCATGGTCTATTGATATGAGGATGCTTTTCAGTTTGTATAAACCCTTTTTAAATCTACATTTCATCCAACCTACAGTGAAACATGGCTTCACCAAGATACACAGGTACTTGTTCTTTATTACTTTAATCTACTCTCACAAATAGACCCTATGGGGTTTAGTTACTAAGATGGAACTATTGAAGATGGGATGTTACTATAGGCAACCAATCAGTTTCTACTTCTTTAATAGCACCTTCTAGAAGATAATATAATCTAAATGGTTGCCCCTAGCTACATCCCTATCTTCAATAAAACTCCCATCTTAGTAAATAAACCCCTATAAGTTTTCCATCTCCCCACTTCCTGGCTACAGCCAATCCGTCCAGTTTTGGGTATCTAATGTAGTAAATCAGTGTCCTTGTGGACCTGTTGTGATCTGTGTTGTAATGTAGCTGCACTGTTACCACTGGATTTCATGGAATTTGACCTTGGCTTTTTAACAGTCAGATTTCCTCGAATTTGACCTTGTCTTTGACTATTTCTGCTACCCTTGGCTAGCTTTATGACTCTGGCTTTGTTTAACCCAGTGGTACCCAACTCCAGTCCTCAAGAGCTACCAACAGTTCACATTTTCCAGACAACCTAGCTGCTGCACAGGGGCACTCATTACTCACTAACACATTTTAAAAGATCCACAGGTGGAGCTAATTCATCTACTTGTGATTCTGTGAGGAGATCTGGAAAACATTAATTCTGCTTTCACACAGCAAAACCTGCTTTGACTCGTTTTTTTAAACGTTTCTTAAAACGGGTCAGAGCAAGTTAAAACCCTTTCACATTGCATGTTGTAAATGGTATATTACTGGTTAATTAACCGTTTTTGTACCTTTCACATTGAACCCGTTTTCACCCATTCCCTGGTACTTGGTAGCACTCCCACCCCCTCCCCTGGTACTTGGCAGCGCTCCCCTCCTCTGGTACTTGGCAGCGCTAACCCCCTCCCCTGGTATTTGGCAGCGCTCCCCCCCCTCCCTCCTGGTACTTGGCAGTGCTCCCCCCCTCCCCTGGTACTTGCCAGCGTGCGGGGATCCGGGCAGCGGGATACATGCATTGCTGGGGAGGCAAATGGGAAGTCAGCGGCGGGGTCCCTGCTGCGAATGGGAACTGGTAGCATTACTAGTTCCCATCCGCCGCTGGAAGCCCACCGCTAACTTCCCATTCGCAGAACGGACCCCGCCGCACACTGCCCATTCGACCAATGGACGGGCAATAGGATTGAGATCTAAAGAAATTAGAGGCCAACACCTTGAACTCTGTCACATTCCACAATCATTCCTTAAAATTTTTGCAGTGTGGCATTGTTCATTATCCTGCTGATAGAGGCCACTGCCATCATGGAATATCACTGAGCCAAGTCACTGCCACTGATTTGTGCTCCAGTTCTGATGCTCAAGTGCCCATTGTAGGAGCTTTTGGTGGCGGACAGGGGTCAGAATGGGCACTCTGACTGGTCTGCGGTTACGCAGCCCCATACACAGCAAGCTGTGCAGCACTGTGTATCTTGACACCTCTCTATCAAAGCCAACATTAACTTTATTTTTTTCAGCAATATATGCTTCTGTGGGGTCAGGCCAGATGGGCTATCCTTCACTCCCCACTTATATCAATATGACTATGGATCCCATGACCCTGTTGCTGATTCACTGTTTGTTCTTCTTTGGACCACTTCTAGACATCACAATCTGGTTCTTGTCTAAGTATTTCAGATACTTCTTGTCTCCTGACAACCAGATCTGTGTTATTGTGGCAAGTTGTATGTGGCTACTATGAACTTTAAGTATAGTCTCTAAAATAATAATGATAGTAAGTTTTTCCTGAATCTAATCATCTGTTCATTTTCACTACTGAATTATGGTGAAACAACTGTAAATGAATTGCAACTTACAGCATGTTCACTCTCTGCATCTAGTGCACTGGTGGCTTCATCCAATATCAGCACCCTAGGGTTTCGGATCAGTGACCTCGCAATAGCCACTCTCTGCTTCTGACCCCCTGAAAGCTGGGCTCCCTTCTCTCCTGTTTCTGAATGAGAAAGAATAATGTACCATTTCAAATACATACAATATGTGACTTTTGTTCTGTACAGTATGAACTCTGCAATGATTAACTTATAATAATTCTAAATACTATAGATCTTGAGAAACAAGATTTTTATTTCGGTCAAATTCATTCTGCAAACTAGGAAGTTCGAGTAGTCCTACATCAAAATTGATTAAGGCTGCCTTATCTCCTCAACATATATGCTAGGTCCCACTGCTCGAGAGACAGGGCAGCTTTCTGAGAGGACCAGCCACTGGAGGGCTATGGTATAGAACAGGCATTCCCAACCACGGTCCTCAAGGCACACCAACAGTGCAGCTTTTCGTGATATCCAGGCTTCAGCACAGATGGTTTAATCAGAATCCCTCAGATACTAATTAAGTCACCTGTGCTTAAGCCTGGATATCTACAAAACCTGCACTGTTGGTGTGCCTTGAGGACCGTGGTTGGGAATGCCTGGTATAGAAAATAAGCGATGTCTAGATTGACAATGACTTAGTTGACCACTAATGGTCGATTGCGACTACTTAGATGCCTATAAATAGATGGCAGCGTCTAGATCGACAGTAACAGAAAATCAACACAAGCAAAAAGTCAACAGGAACATGGTCAACAGTGAAAATGATGAAATGGGTTTTTCGCGTCTATGTTGACATGGCACTGTATTAGGGAACTGCGTCCGCTTACATGGCTCGCTGCTCTCGCCATGCTTCAGATGTGGTGCATCGCTGCGCTGTCACACTATTTTATTCTTCCTCTATGTCCACTGGGATGGTAAAAGTATGAACAAGTTGGTTAAAAAAAAAAAAATCATGAAAAACTTGAGTCGATGTTGTCAGTGTCAACCATGTTCATGTCAACCTTTTGCTTGTGTCTAGTGTATGCTGACCATTTTTAAGCATCTAACTAGTCACAGTCAACCATTATTGGTCGACCAAGTCATTGTTGATTTAGACATCGTTGCTCCATCGGCCAGATTGGGGGGGGGGGGGGGGGGCAGGACAGCAGAGATGAAGCAGAGCTAAACAGTGATGGGGACTGATGTGACCTGGAAAGGTTAAACTAATATATGTTGTTTCTTCATTACGTGTTAAAGTTGCAGCAACTACGTTAGTTGGAATAGTTTGTTCCTACATGGGAGAGGAATTGGAGAAAATCTGCACACCTAGTAAATGTCAGATGAAGTGAAGTTACCTACATGTACTGCACCTACATGCAAACAGTACACTTTGACAAGCCTGACGAGATAATAAATTGAGCTTTAATAAGATACCATATAGAGCTTCTTTTTCCAAATGACACTGTGATTTGTACAGCTGCAGAGAGCCATCACATACAGTACTTTATATAAGTTACCTTTTGCACTGTTCATGTAGACTGATGCAGAAATGTGCTTCTTATAAAATCCAATGTCATAAATACAATCATTGTAATAAAACAAAGAAAAGATCGGATAGTACTAAACTGGCATTAGGCAGGAGTGCAATGGCCTCATTATAGTATCACAATACCCATTTATCTATGGCCCCAGAAAGCCACAAAACGTTGTATATTACGTTTTTACCAGGAAAGTTACCAAAACTGGAATGAGGTATACACCGAAGGGTTTATTTACTAAGACGGGTGTTCTATTGAAGATGGGATGTTGCTATTGACAACCAATCAGATTCTAACTATTATCTTCTAGAAGGCGCTAAATAAATGATTAGGTGCTAAATAAAGCAGATTCTGATTGGTTGCTATGTGCAATATCCTATGTTCAATAGAACGCCCATCCTAGTAAATAAACGGCCGAGTGGACAAAAGGTGTATGTATGCAAACTTAAATGTTCTTTTCACCTCCAAGAGCAGGATTAAAAACAGAGTAGATGGGTTGTCATATATTAGGTAACTAGGTCAACTGCTATTGCTCAACATGCATTGAAATGACATGAACAATAGGTCGACACATGAGCTTTTCCGCTGGGATCGGTAAAACAACCTGGCACTCAAATGCAACGGGATACGGTTGTTTGGTCTACAGCAGTGGTGTCAAACCCATGGCCCTCCAACTGTTGTAGATCTACACGTCCCAGTATGCCCTGCTACAGATTTTATATAATGGATCGTGAAAACTGCGGCAGGGCATGCTGGGACGTGTAGTTCCACAACAGCTGGAGGACCATGAGTTTGACACCACTGGTCTACAGCATGTTGGTTGACAAGCATTGTGTTGACACCGTTATTACTGACATGGGGATATTTCAACATGGGTTTAGGTCGACAGGTCATTAGATTGACAGTGTCTAGGTCGACAGTCAAAAGGTCAACATGGGGTTTTTCACAGTTTTTTGAGCCACCATGTATGGACACGCAGTATTTCATGCCCTACTATCCACTAGGGAGTGGCGGGAGAATAAAATAGTGTGCCCAGTGCAGCGAGGCACCGTGCCCGAAGCATGGCAAGCAATGCGAGGGGATGCGGTGCACTGAAAACTGTGTCCATGCCGTCTGTGTCGACATTCGGGTCAAAAACCAGTGAAAAAAACCATGTCAACCTTTTGACTGGTCGATCTAGACACTGTCGACCTATTGACCTAAAACCATGTTGACCTTTCCCCATGTCGATCTATTGGTGTCGGCCTAATGCTTGTCAACCAACATGCTGTAGACCAAACGATCCCAACCCAATGCAACAGCCGGGATTTAGGTGCTATTCTGTGTGAAAGTGGTATAGCCCTTCTATCTTCATAGTCCTGGCTGCAGTCATGCATTCTACCTGTCAGTGAGCACAAGTGACAGAAAACACTGAATAATACCTGTGTTATACCCATCTTGAAGCTCCATGATAAAATTGTGTGCATTGGCTCTTTTTGCGGCACTTATTACTACATCCAGGGGTATGCAATTTAGACCATAGGAAATATTATTCTGAATGGAACGGGCAAATAGCAGAGGTTCTTGGCTCACCATGGACACCTGTCAAGAAAATAAAAAGAGAACAAAAGCAACTATAATGGTAAGTCACTCAGACAGTGTGTATGAGACACGCTCAGCCACTGGTATAAAGGATATAGCGGTCAGCAAATAGTAAGAAATTACCTCAGGCACAGCACAACAAAGTGGTAATGTGTGACCCAATGCATTTCTGCAAATTGTGGAAGTGACCAAGACACAGGGAATAAGAGATTGTGAATTTGTAATTTGCAGCATTGAGGAACTAATAGGCGGTCCAGTATCCTCCTATAGATGTAGCAACAGCAAACGGATAACCCTTGGGACACACTATCCAAGACAAAAGAAAATATAATGGGGATTGTTTTATGCGACCAATTATGAATATATTGTTATATTGGTGATTTCTATGAGGGATAATATGAATGAGCAGACGTTTCACACTAAGGGGTAAATTTACTAAAGTTTCTAAAAATGAAAATACAGTAGGTGATGTTGCCCATAGCATCCAATCAGATTCCGCCTATTATTTTCTAGGATGCAATAGAGAAATTATAGCATTTGATTGGTTACTATGGGCAATATCACCTCTTTACATTTACTAAATTGACCCCTTACAAGGTATACATTTTCTCATTTACTAGGTGAGCAGATCAGGTTTGTTAATGTGAAACAATAATACCCATTGGAGCTAATTCAGCTAGCCCCGCAATGCAATCTGCACATGTCCAAGTAGTGACAGGGTGATGCATGGGCGCCAAAGCAGGGGCGTGGTCCAGACAACGCAGTCATGTCCAGAATGTATAGACGGCACGGTGGCTATGTGATGTCACATGCAACCGATGCAACTCGAAAAATGGCTTCTCAAATAGGCTGTGCAACCAGGGGGGCAGTCGGTGGTGCACACTTTAGCGATGCACCGGAAAAAATTGGGGGGCACAGGACCCAGCATGTGGGGCGTCCTTGCCCTTTGCTCGTCGGGCCCGCACAGCCTACTGCCGGGATACATTAAGCAAAATTATAACTCATGCAGAATCAGGCCCATTATATTGTTTTCTGTTCTCTTCTGGTCAAGTCTGCATCCAGGGATATCCATTTATCAATTCCGTGATACCCGGGTACAGAGACACAGGCAGCTGCTCAGATATTGTATAGATGACAGTTTTAAATTGATGATTAATATATTACTAATTAAAATAAATAAACAGATAAAGAAAGTCCTAAAAACACTAGGGGGTATATTTACTAAAGCTATTCAAAATGAAAATAGTTATTACGGTACTCTTTACCTAGCACGGCGCCCATCGCGGGCATTGAATGCACTAAAAAATCGGGTGCGACGCGACCGACGCGATGCCCGCGATTTCCCATAGGGAACAATGTTAAATTTCTCAATTGACCCGATTTTACTGTTCAATGCCTCAATTGACACGATTTTTCCATAGGAAACAATGTTAAATGGCCCACAGAGGCCAAATAGCCACCCTGAAGTGTGAAATGGCCCCCACAATTGTTAACGCCACCCCACGATCAACGTGAACCCGAAGCGTGGCGAGCGCAGCGAGCCCGCGAGGGGCGGCGGTACGCGTCCTACGACCTTTTCATACCCCCACTATCCACGTCGGCGTGGAGTTGAGAATAGAATAGTGTGGCGAGCGCAGCGAGCCACCGAGCCCGAAGCGTGGCGAGGGGACGCGGATACCTGTGAAGCCCGCGAAGGGACGCGTTTACCTGTGAAGGTATCCGCGTCCCCTCGCGGGGCTCGCTGCGCTCGCCACGCTTCGGGCTCGGTGCGCTCGCCACACTATTCTATTCTCAACTCCACGCCGACGTGGATAGTGGGGGTATGAAAAGGTCGTAGGACGCGTACCACCGCCCCTCACAGGCTCGCTGCGCTCGCCACGCTTCGGGTTGACGTTGATCGTGGGGTGGCGTTAACAATTGTGGGGGCCATTTCACACTTCAGGGTGGCTATTTGGCCTCTGTGGGCCATTTAACATTGTTTCCTATGGAAAAATCGTGTCAATTGAGGCATTGAACAGTAAAATCGGGTCAATTGAGAAATTTAACATTGTTCCCTATGGGAAATCGCGGGCATCGCGTCGGTCGCGTCGCACCCGATTTTTAGTGCATTCAATGCCCGCAATTTTTTTACCTGCGATGCCCACGATCAAAATCGTGGGCGCCGTGCTAGGTAAAGAGTACCGTTATTACCCATAGCAACCAATCAGATTTTGTCTATTAGTTTCTAGGATGCAATAGAGAAATGACTGAATCCCATTGGTTGCTATGGGCAACATCACCACTTTTCCTTTTTAGAAGCTTTAGTAAATGTATCCCTATCACTCATTGAACAAGGCAGTCATTAGTGATTCAAAGAAATAGTCTGATTTTTATTCAATTTGCCACCAGATGCTAACCAACACATTCCACACAATGGGGGACATTTAATAGGATGAGAGATTCAAAAAGTGAGATATTTAGTAAGAAATCTCCAGTGGCAATCATATACACTGCATAACCAGTTTGATTTTGAAGTGTAAATGATTGCTGCTTTAAAAAACGGGCGATTTCTTACCAAATCTCTCACCCTATTACATTTCACACAACATATTGCTTATTTAGCTAGTTACACACTATACAATTATTGGGCCAATTTGGCAAAAATTGGGTGAGCAGCGTTTTATTGTGTAGTGTGTAGGTATGAACGTTTCACCAATTAAATGGTCCAAAAGTAACGCCATTTCTTATCTGATTAGTTACACTTGCCAGAAAATATCAGCCAACAGTTCACAGTTCCAGTGTCTGTACATTCTTGAACTTCTGCCCATATTTCCTATAGCTTATCCTGATTACCTCATACTCCTTGTGGGGGGGAAGATATACAAATTCAGTTTGGTGTAAAAAAATATAATAAAAAACGAATAAAAATAAAACAACAAATTCTTAGTGAATGCTGCCAATATCAGGTTATCCCACTGGAAGCAAAATGGAGCCAAGTATCGGTTTGACACCCCCCCCCCCCCCCCCAAAAAAAATAAAAAATATGTATGAATGTAACTAGCATTGGAACACATAGCTAAGGTATACTTCCCTTGTACAAAAAAAAACAATGTTTGATTGTTTATACAAGTACGGTTCGTTTCAATCTAAAGCTGGGTACACACTGGGTGATAAATCATTAACGATATCAAATGCATATCATCCAGCATGTACATTTAATATCGTTAATGATGCAGGCATCCACAGGTAGATAATGACCCTCCCCATCGCCTGTACATACAGCGCCACCTGACGATATCATCAGTGACTGCGAGTATGGAGCAGGTGACATCACTGACTGATATTATGGTCCGTGTGTATGCGCCATATAATTCTCCCACGGAATCGCCCCAGCCAGCATATCAGACTGGATTAAACTAAAATCACCAGATTCTGCTGCTGGACAGATAGATGCTCTGGAACTGCACATACCTTTGTATGCAGGTATTTGTGGTCATACTCTGTAATGGGCTGATCATCTAAGAGAACTTCCCCTTCCTGCACAGGATAAAAGTTCTCAAGGATATTCACACAGGAGCTTTTCCCGCTACCAGATGGACCCACCAGTGCGGTCACTTTGCCAGGATGCAGCGTAAAGGACATATTCTACAAACAGGTAAAATGGACATGTCAGATTTTAAAGCCAGATGCACGTGAAATTACTGCCACAGGTAGAGGTTTGCATGTACATTGGTAATCAGCATGGTCCTGCCACTTGAGTGAAATTTGTCCCATTTTGTTACCTTTACCTCTTTATCTTCCTGGGTACTTGCTATGTGCAAGAACAACCAACACTGTTGTGAGTGGCAGTGTACTCCAGCACAACACACCATGGGACTGTACGAAGTGCAAGGAGGTTCTATCACCAATTATAGCATCAGTTCTGACAGAGCTCAATATTATGCCTTATTGGTTCCTTATTTTAAGCAGTATTTGTAATTATTTAAAACTAGTTCTGCAAAAGTCACTGGAAGAATTTTATTACTAGTCGCTCGGCCGCTCCCCTCACAAGCCTGGCTGCAGCTGCTCCTGGTTGGCATAATACTCTGTCACATCCTAGCAAACAAGATGTTGTGTCGGCTTCTCGCAGGGTCCGATATGTGCTGACTGCTACTAGGCAATGGGGGGACACCAGGTCACTGGCTGGCTAGCAACTCCTAAAGCACTGCTGCATGCAGCTCTTCACCTGCATTTAGCTTGTAGTAAGTCCTCTGCTGTTTGGTGGAGGCTTCCCTAAATATTGTTCTGGCCAGAGCTCCTGTGCCGGTTATAGTTTGTTTGCCACACTCTCGACATCAGATCCCTATCTGTAAGCCAATGCTAGCTAGCTTGTGTCTACTCTGTCCGTTTGTCTGCTACACAGTCTAGCTATCCTGTACTGCTGGTGCTGCTTCACAATCCAACTATCCTGTGCTACCTGTACTGCAGATGCTGCTTCATAATCTGGCTGTCCTCTGTTACATATACTGCCAGTGCTGCTCTGCAATCTGGCTATGCTGTGCTACCTGTACTGCCAATACTGCTCTGCAATCTGGCTATCCTGTGCTACCTGTACTGTTAACACTGCTCTGCAATCTGGCTATCCTGTGCTACCTGTACTGCCAATACTGCTCTGCAATCTGGCTATCCTGTGCTACCTGTACTGTTAACACTGCTCTGCAATCTGGCTATCCTGTGCTACCTGTACTGGCCAATACTGCTCTGCAATCTGGCTATCCTGTGCTACCTGTACTGGCCTATACTGCTCTGCAATCTGGCTATCCTGTGCTACCTGTACTGTTAACACTACTATGCAATCTGGTTATCCTGTGCTACCAGTACTCTCAGTGCTGCTCCGCAATCCAGCTATCCAGTGCTACCAATACTTCTGGTGCTGCTCCACAATCTGGCTATCCAGTGCTATCAGCACTGCCCTGCAATCTAGTTATATTGTACTAATTCTCTTGCTCCATACCACCTCCTGAATTACATATTACACTCTATAATATTCCTGGGATCTTCTGTTGCTTAAGATTAGCTGCTGTAGTTTAAGAGCATAAGACCTGGTGGCAGTTAAAGTACCGGTGAACGTTAACAGTTCTATGGGAAGAGGAGCGGCTGTTATAGGCTCTCTAGTATACCTATTGCAGTCTCATAAGCACATAGAAATATCATAACACATTTAAAAATGAATAAAATAAGTGAGTATCTGTTCTCCTTTTTTTTTGTAGAAAACACCGTGGGTAGATTTACTAAAAGGCAGGTTTGGTGGCATTTATAGCCTGCTGTTTATTGCAGGGATTTTTTACAGCTATTCTTTCAGGTGCCAGAGCATACAGATGAGATATGTGCAGAAAGGAACGTCAGTTTGGAAACAGTTTGAATGCATAAACAACTTATGTTTATTTGGTACAAGAAACAACAAAGTTTCAGGTCTGCCAAACTACGACCATTCATCAAGTTATACAAACCTAACATCGGCTCATCAGTTCTGAACGGGCAACTGAGGATGATGGCAGCAGAAATTCAATAAGACTTGAAGAACCTGTAAATCATCACTACTGAACCTGTAAACAAACCAGCTTCTTGGAACATGAGTCAGCTGTAGATGAAAAGGCAGGATGTAAAAGTAAATCCTCTCTGCTATCTCTGTCCAGTATGAAACAGGTTTCTGTTATCAAGTGTCCACAGAGCTGAAACAAGTACTGTCTTTTGTGGAAATACACTGAGACAGAAAAACCATTGAACTTCAGTTCCTTTTCACAAAAGAGATTTTGATAGGACTGGAAATGAAAGAAATGACTGTCTTCCTGCAGACATAACTAACTGTGCGCTACTGAAAGTTCATTCAATGAGTTTAATTTCCCAAGAAAAAAATCGTCTGGCCTTGATGAGCAAGATATTACAGCACATAATTATGCTGCAATAAGAATGACTAAAAGGAGCACATTGTAAATAAAGTTTTTCCCAGAATACAAATATACATTCAAACTAATAACAGAAGACTGAAGAATGTAACAGCAAAAGAAATACATACCGTATTAATATTTTTTAGTAATAAATTTAATAATATAGACTCTGCCATTCTTGAAAAATGTTAAAATAATTGGTAACTGGTCCATTTGAAATACAGTGACCGTTTTTTTATCCGGCCCAGTGATTTTTATGGGTGGTGAACCTCTTTCCACAATAGGAGACTGTGGAAAGTAGTTCACTCGGCAGGTAAAACAGGGCGATGGTCAACAGCACGCTCACTGCTCATCACCCAGTCATACACACTTGAAGATTTTGACCTCAAAGTACCTCAAAATGGGAAAAGTTATCTACTTTGTGCTCAAAATCGCCTAGTGTGTATGGGCATTCATATTATAAGATCTTAGAGTCTAAAGGCCCCCACACACTAGAACGATTTTTTGGCCGATTGTCCGATTTCCGACCGATCGTCCGATATATTGGCCGATTTTTTTTATCGGTAATCGGCAATAATCTGCCAGTTGCCAATTATTGATAAAAAAATCAGCTGATATATCAGACGATCGGTCAGAAATCAGACAATCGGACAAAAAAATCGTTCTAGTGTGTGGGGACCTTAAGTGGGGGATAACTATTTACGGCTAAAACAATACATTCTCTCTCCTGCCATGCACTCTCTCTTTCTCCTTTGTAATTAATTATTTTAATTTACTGACACCAGATCCGGGGCACCTGCATAAATGTGCACAGACAATGCCACAAGATAGGGATATAAACAGAGGTGTTGTCACTTTCCAAACCTTTTTAAGAAAAATGGATACCTAGACCAGGGGTCCTCAAACTATTTTGCTCTGGGACCCCATCAGACAATAAAAATAATTACGGGACCCCAGAAAGTTACTGCAGAAGATCACATATGTGTAGTCATCAGAGAGCACCTGCATGGCAGCATTGTGGAGGCATAACATGATGGGAAGAGTCTAAAATAAACAATTCAACAGACTTTTGAATAGTTGCAACCCCATACTGAGAAGGTTGGGACCCACTTGGGGGTCAGGACCAGGGCTGTGGAGTCGGAGTCGAGGAGTCAGAGGCAATTTCGAGTACCTGGAGTCGGGGTCGGAGTCGGCAAACAATGCACCGACTCCGAAAGTAATAATTAATGACTTCTCTACTGTAAGAATAAAGACCAATGCATGCAGTGCCTCACGTAACCGCAAAACGAACACGTTAAGTGACCGTGAAAAAGCATGCTTTTCATGTGCTTCACTATTTGGCACGCAACGCACAATTTGGAGCACCAATACTTATAAATGTATTCTCCCTTGTAGTTTACAACTTATTTCCAACGTTCAATAAGGCTTTCAATACCTCGTTGGTAGAAATCACCTTATGTAGACTCGAAAAATTCATGCAACCAAGCTCTCCCACCATACCCACAACATCTTTTTACACGGATGAAGATCTTGTTTCATGCGCGGGGTCGTTTGTTTACCTTGGCTAAGCCATTCCTTTCGCTGGTTCATATTGATGTACAGGCACCATTTTTCATCGCCAGTAACGATAATATGTATGTTGCCTTTCTTTCCTTCAAGGAATGTATTAAATACATTTGCATATTAATACAGAGGAGTCGGAGTCAAGGAGTCGGTGTCAGAAGAACGAGGAGTCGGAGTCGGGGTCGGAACATTTATCTACCGACTCCACAGCCCTGGTCAGGACCCACAGTTTGAGAACCGCTGACCTAGACTAACAATTTGACTTTATTTACATTCTAAGACCATGTGGTGCACCCCTATGAACATAGCATTATTGTGACTTATTTACCTTTAAAACTTGTGCTGTGGGTCGGGTGGGGTATGCAAAAGTTATATTTCGGAACTCCACTTTACCATCCAAGTGCTCAGGAGCAAGACTTCCAATACCAGCCATTTTTGGTTTACGGTCTATAAACTCAAAAACCTTTTCTGCAGCACCGACACCCTGCATTAAGCCTCCATATACCGATCCAAAAGACTGCAATACAATTAATACTGGTTTTACATTGCAAACCTGCTTTCAACCTGTTTTTGTAAACGTGTCTTAAAACGGGTCAAAAGCCAGTTAAGCCCTTTTTATATTGCATGTTGTAAACTGTATATTGCAGGTTCAATACCGTTTTTGTACCTTTCAGATTCAACCCCTTTCACCCATAGAAAGCCATACAATGTAATTTTAAGTGTTTATTTCCTGCTTGTGGGCGGGGATCATGCAGGGAGATAACCTATCACCCTTGTGTGGTTATCATTTGTAGCAAATACTGTTTCTGAGCTGTTCAGACTGCAGGAAAAATGTCTCAGAAACGTGTAGGATCCTGCTTTTTAACACGTTTCAAATACCGGTATTCTGTAACCGGTACATTTCTACCATAATAACATCACCTTTTTGACATCACCAATAACATTCACTGTAAACCTTAATGCTTGTATTTGCACCGTCAGACTTGAAAATGCCCATCTGGTCCTCTAATGCCTCCACCTGTCCGGCACTTCCACTGTCTTGGATGATCCAGCGCTTTTTTAGACTAAAAATGTCTAGGACTAAACTGATCATCTTCCCACCCTCCAGCATAAAATCCTTAATCCTAACAGTCTATTTATGCTCACTGCTACCCCTTCTGTATCACTCCTGTCTGTCTTACCCTTCCCTCTAGAATGTAAGCTCTCACGAGCAGGGCCCTCCCCCCTCCTCCCTCCTGTTCTCACAGCACTCTTATTGTATTTCAACTACAGCTCTCTTACTCACCTACATCTATTCTCATTCACTTCCTTATACAGTAGCTCAGCTGTATTGTGTACTAAGAATTGTGCTTTAATTGTTATGTCTAGGTTTGTGTACCTTGTACTGTTCTAATGTGTTCTATATGTACAGTGCTGGCTGGTGCAATCACCATGTGGCGCCGCTAAATGGCTGCCTGGGTGCTGCACAGCTCAGTAATTATATGTTCCCCATATCCGCAATCACCATGTGGCGCTGCTGAATGGCTGCCTGGGTACTGCACAGCTCGGTAAATATGTTCCCCATGTCCGTGTCCCTTATTAGAATGCGTCTTATGCCTATCTGTACGTGTGATGTATATGTGTGATGTATATCTGTACTGCCATTGTTGCCTGTTCCTTGTACTGATAACCCTTTGTATTACAGTATGTGCATTGTTATTTTTAATGTCTGTAAAGCGCCTTGATTCCTGTTGGAGAAAGTGCGCTATATAAATAAAACTTACTTACTTACTAAATTGACAATGGAGCTTTCACACTGCAGCTGTTCCCGTTTTAAAACGGTAAAAAAACGGCAATATACCGTCTTAAAGCTGCAATGTGAAAGGGGTATTAATGTACTACTGAAAATAAGACAAGCCATGATGCACAACATACATCAGTGTTACCAGAATACTTTACCAGAACATTTTCTTTTAAACATGGCGCTCCAGTGACTATTATCGACATGACACAAAAATCCCAAAATACATTGTTTTGATTGAGACTTTGGGCAGAATTCATAGTTGTGCGCTTATGCTGCCACAGCTACAAATGTGTACGCAGCAACTGTGTGAAAATAGGCAAATTCATCATATGAGGGTTTCCACAACCCCTCAGAGCAGCAGCTTAGACAGCACTTCTTGATACGGCCTTCTCCATTTGCTTGTATGCAAATGCAGCAGCTGCATGGAATCGTACTGAGAGACCCACAGATGGCATTGTGATTCCCAGCAGCTATAAACAAAGATGCAGCATTGGTCTCTGTTCAGCTAATGCGCAGCACAGCCACAGGAGGTAAAGCTTTAGAACCAGATTGCTATGGGCAACCAATCAGATCCTCCCTACTATCTTCTAGAGGGTGCTAAATAAATAAGTAGATTCTGATTGGTTGCCCATAGCAACATCACATGTGAAGTAGAATACACATCTTAGTAAATTCCCCCCAGTATATTTTGTATGACGGAATGTCAACATAGTAACTGCATACCCACCATATCTCTCAGATTCTCACTCAACCTATAAACAGCCAATAACTACACAAAAGCAGGCAGATCATTTTTTACGAAGGTATAAAAAAAGGTATGTGCGTGCAGTAATCAGCACGTTGCACTTACCTCCATAGAGTCACCAAGGAGAAATTCATAAATAACAAAGGAAATTAGGTTACCACTGGTCATTTGGTCTGATATTACTAGATGGCCACCATAGTACAGAATACTAATCTGTAACACCAGCTGTGTAAACTAAAAGGAAAAGAGAGTAAATCAAAAAGTTAGTATTTTATCATTTCATTTCTTCATTATTTATTGAAAAGTATAACATTTTTCAAAATCGCATTACCTTATACTGCCCAAGAAATGGCAGTTTTGTCTCGTTTAGAACAAAGCAGGGCAGATATCACTTTGCATGGGTCCAAAATGTGCCATTCTGCTTTATCAAAATCCAAGTGGGATCAGGCTGATTGGAAAATCTGATTGGCAAAACAAATGTGCATACAAAACAAGTACCATAGTGACGCTGTCATGTGACCTAAGCACAGCTGTAGTGGTGATTTTTAGCCAATAGCTGCATACATATGGATATTATGGTCATCTACCAATCAGATTCACAAATCATTCAGGACATGCTTTTGGGACAACACAGCCACCTACAAATCCTTATCCAAAGCGCAGTCACATCCGTTATTTTTTAGATTCTCCAATCAGCCTGGCCCCAAATGGATCTTTACTAGAGGTATAAGGCTCAGGACAGCTGGATAATACAGTTCAACAACTGGATTTGTCTATGTGTTAGCATCTTATGTGAAATTGAGTTCTATCTTTACACCTAGATACACACCAATGGTGTTAAAATGTTTATGATCGCAACAATCAGAGGGCGAACAATGGTATCACGCCAGTCAGAATTCTGCTGAATCTCTATGGTAAGTACTGGGTTAGGGTTAGAATGATAGATAAGGGATAGGGGTGGTGGCTGAGGGAAGTCTGTAGAGGGGTGGGTTAGGGATAAAATAGTTACAAGGATCATTCAGGATTCTGAATATTGGGATGTTAAATTGTTACTGTAGGATGACCAGACAGTCTAAACCAGTGGTCGCCAACCCAGTAGCTCGCCGTAGCAATCCGGATGTCTCGATCACTACAGCCGCCTGCCCGTCCCTCCCTCCACTGCCCACTGCCGCTTCACTTATGAGGGGAGGAGAATGCATCATGCGTCTCTCCTTCCCCTCACTGTGTATCCCTGTGACTGGGCCGTCAGCCAAGTCACAGGGAAGTGAGGGGAAGGAGAGACGCGCGATGTGCTGTGCTCTCAGAAGGGAAGCGGAGGTGGAGGAGACAGACAACCAACCAGCCAGCCAGCAGGGGGACACCAAACTCTCCTTTACCCGGCAGCAGCATGAGCAACAACAACGGTGAGTTTTGCTGCTGCTGGGAAATTGGGGGGATATGTGTTTATGGCACAGTGTGGGCATACCTGGCACAGTGGGTGCATAACTAGCACTGTGGGGGCATACTTGGCACCATGGGGGCATACCTGTTTCTGGTATTGTGGGGGCATACCTGGCACCGTGGGAGCATATGTGTATCTGACACTATTGGGGCATATGTATATCTGGCACTGCACTATTGGGGGCATGCATATGTGTATCACACCCCCATTTTAATTCGCCGCACCCCATGTCACTAAACCCATTTTTACCGCCAGAGTATTTATTTAGAATGGCACCACAGTCGGGTAGGCATTGTTTATCTGGCACTGCTGGGGGGCATTGTGTTTATGGCATTACTGCAGGTATTGGAGGCATTGTGTAACTGGAACTGCTGATGGCATGTGTATATATGGCACAGCATCTATTCAGAGAGTCTGGGAGCACTGGCCATGCCCCCATAGCGGAAAAAAATGGGGGATGTGGGCTCACAGGAGTACCACAATAGTAGGTCATGCTCCCTAATTACTCCTCTGCCTCCAGTGTTGGGAGGTATGTATGCAGCATATTGGACATTGCAGTGTGTGGCATATTGTGCCTGGAGCATTACGGTATGTGGCATAATGTGTCAGGGGCATTACAGTGTGTGTGTGGCATAATGTGTAAAGGGCATTTTTTGATTATTATGCAGATTTTATTTATTTTAGTAGCTCTTTAGTAGGTTTATTTTGTCTTGAGTAGCTCAATCCCCAAAAAAGGTTGGAGACCACTGGTGGAGAAGTTGCCAACCTCAGCCAGTCATCACTTTTTAGGAGGATTGACACGTCTTCCTGTAACCTGTAGCATAACACAGCAGTCATACTTACTCCAGTTGACCACACATAATAAGTATAGGCAATAGCTTCCTTCTTGTACAGTGAGTAGACTTGCTGCAGCTTTTCGCTATACACATTGCCCTCAGTTTCTTCATTGGCAAAACTACGGACAGTTTTCATGGCAGAGATGGTTTCCTCTGCAGTGCTGTTGGCATTTGCTAAAGCGGTTTGAACATCTTTGGCAAGTTTCTATGTGACGAACAATGAAAAAAACAAAAACACAAAGGAAAACATCTGTGATCTGATACAGAAGCTGGCAATTGTCTGGGCTAGCAGCAGCTCAGAAGGAAAGTTCTCTAGAGGCGTCATCAGCATAATGAATATACATCCAGATGTGTCCTCCTCTGGTAATATCACGCTGGTATGTACAGAGACAACTAATACTATCACTGGCTTCTTCACTATAATCTGTCCTGGAATGTACACCAGATGCCAAAAAAGCACATGCAAAATATTCATGTGGGCCTGATAATGAGCAGGAAGCAGTGGCCTCTGTGCGTCTTTTGCAGGTCACGCATCTGTGTCTTCATGCAAATGACACTACAAGCCCCTCCCACAGTGGGGCCTGAGGCACCCAATTTGCCCATCATTAGGCTTGCAAATACTGCATAGTGCGTCTTAAGATGCAACCATCGGTCGCACCACTGAAACTTGCATTAGCCCCATGCTAGGTGCAGATGGTCCAATGTAAATGATAAATGTTTGTGTATGCAACCACTAGGATTCACATTGCCTGAAGATGATTTTGAATAATGTTTGTATTAATGTTGTTCATTAAACAAACTCTGGGGGGTAATTCAGACCTGCTCGCTAGGCTGCATATATTCGGAGCGTAGCAAGCAGGTTAACACAGTCCCGCTGAACACAGGTGCCCCCCCCCCTGCCGGTCTAATCCCCTCTATAGGCTGCTAGTTATATGTATACTTACACATTCACTCGCAATAGCCTGCACAGAGGAAAAATCATATGATAGTTGCACACCATCGAATGAATTTTCCTCTGATCGCAGGAGTAGGACTTTATTTTCTGCTGCACATTGTTGTCCAAATTGGGGGTGGGCGCTGGCGTCATGTCACATCATCCGCCCGCCCCGGACAGGCAGGGGAATGCATGCCCATAAAATGCTGAGTGTCCACCAATCAAGCACTAAGCAACCCGGCGAATGAAAATATCACCGAAGCACTCGCTGGGGGGGGTCTGCACATGCGCATTACCACCTATGCGCATGTGCAGTCCCTCACCATCAGGTAGCGGCTGAATTCAGACCTGTGCGAGCAGGGCTGAATTGGCCCCTTTGTGTACATTAACACTTTGAGTGCCAAATGAATTTGTCAAAATAGGTGTGAAAATTGGCAAGCAAACATTTTTATTCATCATTGACCTCTAATATTTACCCTACTGTATATAGGAAATATAATCTTTTTTTTTTCCACAACAATTTTTATTTGAATTTATATAACAAGTGTGAGTGACGCTGGCATTTTTTGCTGATATTTTGAACATCTCTCATAGGGATGTTGGCACTCAAAGGTTAAACCATCACGAAGCAAAGTTGTCACTATCTCAGTCACTCTCAAAAACATCTGAATTTCTTTATTTATGAATATTGCGTATTTTGGATATGAGAGACTCAACCTATACCAGCGAGAAACAGAAAGATTAATCTGACATCATAGCTTTAAGCAACGGGCACATCTGGGGGAAATTAATGTGGTGTAAAAAGCTTAATTACATAAAATAATTGATGATCCAAAGTAGATTTTGGGGCAATAAATCTCATAAATTCTCATATACCTGCACTGGTTGTTTTACCTCTTGAGCAATATTTTGCATAATATTAAAAATGTGTCATTAAAAGGTCATCCAAACGGCCATAACACATGCCTCCCAACAGTGGCGTGACTAGAAATGTATCCCCCCCCCTGTAAAAAAGTTTTTCGTACAGCGGAGGGAGGGGCAGGATGCATGTGGGGGGAGAGGGAGGAGCCGCGCTGTCAGGGTGACCATGCGGGTGCTCTGACTCACATTGGTACTTGTTTCCTAGCACGGCCACACCGATTCTAATCGGGGGGCATCGCAGGTAAAAAAATCTAATCGGTCGCATGCGTGCTAAGAAATCGCATGCGATGGTCCCGACGCGATGCCCCCGATTTCCCATAGGGAACAATGTTAAATGCCTCAATTTACCCAAATGAACAGGGAACAATGTTAAATGGTCCAGAAACCCCCCAAAACAGTGAAATGGCCCCCCAAAATTAGTTAACGCCACCCCACGATCAACGTGAACCCGAAGCGTGGCGAGCGCAGCGAGCCCGCGAGGGGCGGGGGTACGCGTCCTCCGACCTTTTCATACCCCCACTATCCACGTCGGCGTGGAGTTGAGAATAGAATAGTGTGGCGAGCGCAGCGAGCCACCGAGCCCGAAGCGTGGCGAGCGCAGCGCGCCCCGCGAGGGGACGCGGATACCTTCACAGTTATACGCGTCCCCTCGCGGGCTTCACAGGTGTCCGTGGCGACGCGGACACCTGTGAAGCCCGCGAGGGGACGCGTTTACCTGTGAAGGTATCCGCGTCCCCTCGCGGGGCTCGCTATGCTTCGGGCTCGCCACACTATTCTATTCTCAACTCCACGCCGACGTGGATAGTGGGGGTATGAAAAGGTCGGAGGACGCGTACCGCCGCCCCTCGCGGGCTCGCTGCGCTCGCCACGCTTCGGGTTCACGTTGATCGTGGGGTGGCGTTAACTAATTTTGGGGGGCCATTTCACTGTTTTGGGGGGTTTTGGGGGGTTTCTGGACCATTTAACATTGTTCCCTGTTGATTTGGGTAAATTGAGCCATTTAACATTGTTCCCTATGGGAAATCGGGGCCATCGCGTCGGGACCATTTAATGCTTATTTAGCCGCATGCGACGCGACCGACGCGATTTTTTAACTTTTCAATGCATTTCAATGGGAAATCGGGTCCATCGCGTCGGGGGCCATCGCATACCACTATTAAGGGCACAAGATCAATGCGATTGTGGCCGTGCTAGGAAACAAGTACCCTCACATTTTCGGCAGACCCCGCTGATCATCCTTGTATGCCACTTTGTGTTTTCAATGCGCCCTGCAGACCCCTTCAGCGCTGGCTCCCCCAAGCTGCCGTGGGATCTGCTGAGCGATTGCTACGCCACTGCCTCCCAACATGACCCTCTCCAGGAGGGACAGAATGCTCTATTCCTGGACTTCCCTGGTAATGTAGGATTGCCATCAACTGTGGTGAAACACCTTTCTTATCAATTACCTAGCTCCCCACAGGTGGTGGTTATAATACATTACCAGGGAAGGCCATGAACAGAGCATTTTCTCCCTCCATGGAGAGGGTCAGGTAGGAAACCCAGCAAAATATACTTAATATTGGTTACTAAGCATTTAGTATAACACTTTTGCCAACAATTGAGTTCTTCTTTTGTAACCATATAATTATTATTATTTTTTGCTTTTCAGTTGGTATCTTTAATCATACAGGTATGGCCAGGCAGACATAATATAATGTAAATAATCTGATGTTGGAGAACTAATTACAAAAGCAACTGAAAATAAATAAATAATAGATGACATCTATGCATTAGTTTGTAGCAAAACCTAGGCTTGCTTGCTAGGAAACAGAACCTTAGGTGTGGCTCCTGTGTCTCACATTACATGACGCAATTCTCAGCTATATTTAGGTGCTGTGCTGACTAATAACAGGAAGGTGGGGGCTGGCAGGTAGCTATTAAAGTAGGCTTACCATACTATCCCTTCAAACCGTGGCACTCAGGAATTGCACAGGTTCTCTTGCTGATTAAAACCAGGTGAAATGCAACCAGCCAGCCGCAGAGCCTGTGTAATTAATGAGCGTTTAAAGGGATAGTGTATAAAGCCAATATGAAACTAAACACCACAGATATATATACAGTACATATATCAGTTTCATAGCGTGTTCATCTACTGTTCTGCCGCATCATTTACATAATCTAATAATGTGAATACAATCCCTCCCAACATGCCCCTCTCCAGGAGACATAGAATACTCTGTTCCTGCACTTTCCTCTTAATTTATGACTCCATCATCCGGTTTAAACAAGCTAATTGATAAGAAAGGTGATTAAACACAGGTGATGGCAATCATAAATTAAGAGGGAAGTCCAGGAACAGAGCGTCCTCCTGGAGAAAGTCATGTTGGGAGGTATGTTGTTACTTCCATTTCAATGGACAGGGGGAGGAAATGCAAATGCCACTATGGGATCAGCTGATATTGAGCACTATACAGAGCACAGTGTTAACCACACATCTGGAACTCATAAACGATCTGCAGAAACAGGCAGTCAGTTATAAAGAAAGAGACAGTGGAAAGGATAACCTGCCAAAATAAGCAGAGAAGAGAGACTACGCACCTTGTAATATTTGCCGTACACCCTGGAAACTAACATGATGATGGGGAATCCCAAGAAGGTCAGCAAGGATAGCTGCCAGGACAGGCTAAACATAAAGGCAATCACTCCCGTAGCTTTAAGAACGCTGCGCAGAAAGACGTTAACATTTTCAGAAACCACATCACTCACGATGGTTGTGTCGGATGTTAAACGAGAGATTATGTCACCTGGAAGTAAAGATCATATATATCTTATTAAAAACTAGAAGTTGTTATACCGAATATGCAGCAGTGATCTGATTCCAAACCAGAATACTTTCCAACTGAAGCTGCCATTAAGGTGCCCATACATGGTACAATTGCTGGGTGCGATGAGACACACATCACACATCTCATCGCACGGCTCAAAAAGTATGTGCTGCATAAACTTTTTGTTCTAGATCTCATCTCATTGCAAAACGTATGTGATGCGATCTAGTCCAAATTGTATACAATAATTGTACCGTACATGGGCACCTTAAAGGCCCATACACACCGGGCGATTTTGAACTGAAAGCCGCTCAAAACACCAAGTTCGAGCAGCTTTCAGCTCAAATCCGCCCAGTGTGTATGCCCCGGTGATGAGTGGTGATGCGTGCTGCCACATCATCGCCGGGAGAGCTGCTCATCTGCTGGTATTACCAGCAGATGAGTGGCTTTTTGGATGGCTTTGCATAGCAATACACTATGCAAAGCCATCCTCTCCCCCACCGACAGCACCGGACAAGGGGAAAGCCGCTCTGTGTGTATGCCCTGAGCGGCTTTCCCAACAGCGATGACAGCGGTAATCGCCCAGTGTTTATGAACCTTAACTCTAAGGTAGTGGACAAAAATATTGGAAAAGTTTAAATGAGGAGAATTAAATGTAAAAAATGCATTAATTAAGCTAATAACATCCTAGCATAGTTAGGGTAATGTTTGAGACTGGCAGACTACTCACTTTGTCTATAATTATGGTTATCATGGCTGCACAGTGGTACTTGGGGTGCGTTTGGTCGTAGCTCAGGGGTTCCCAATCTTTTTTGAATCAGGGCACCCTAGAGTTTCAGAACTTTTTTCACGGCACCCCTAGGCCAAACAAAATTTAATTAGATTGGGGATATATTCGATTCTTAAGGCCCATACAGACACTACGATGATTCCTTAATGATGATGAACGACCCCATTATAAATCACCTCCTGAACAACTCAGAACGACTTCGTTCAGGGTCGTTCAGGAGGTGAATCTTTCAACATCGTCTAGTGTTTATGCTGTGAATGATGGACGACTACAAACGATGCGCGTACCCGTGGGTCGTTAAAGACCATAGCCATCGTCCATGCATGCAGGTCAATTTGGCTATGGTCGTTAACAATGTTTGTTTTTCAATAGAAAAAGGACCTGCATCGTTTGTGGTCCTTTCTCATCTGTCGTGCACCAGCGATCACTGCAATGCTGAGGTCGTTCATTTTCACTTCAAGGGTGAAAATGAACGATGGTAGTTAAGATGTGACACATCGTAGTGTCTGTATGGGCCTTTAGGGTGATTTATCTGGTAAAGGGCAGGATTTGCTTCTGTTTGTACACATTTTATGATTGGCAGCCACCAGCACTGGTTTTGCTCATAAATAACTAACCATTAATAATTTGAGTTAGTCCTGGACCCCCAACCCAAGGCACCCCTGCATGTGTCCCGAGGCACCCCAGGGAGCCACGGCACACAGTTTGGGAACCTCTGTCGTAGCTGCAAGGCCAAAACAGTTTAATGCTGTTTCTCAAGAAACATTGTTTTAGGATATGTAAATATGGAAGTCTATAGGAAAATCATCATTTGCAATGGGTGCACACAATTCAGGATTGTCATACAGTATAGGTGCATTTATACAAGGCAGAAAAGGAGAGCAACTGCAGAATAACTGACTGCAATTTTAAAACATGTGACAGGAGCTGTCAGTTTAATCTGCCAAGAACTCTGCAGTCCAGAATGGGGTACAATACAAAGACTGTCAGCGTTTCTTGATTTTAATAATGATGAGCATCTGTACGATGTCAGTTGTGACTCTCTTTAGAAAGAATGGTAGTGTACAGTTCCTTCCCAATTCTAGACATAGCAACCAAAGTCCACAGTGTACACAGGACCTACTTTACGCACACTTCGCCCCATAAAACCATTAACCGCCTTCATACTGATGTTTCCATCTTTGTGTGCACTACCAGTAGCATGATGCTTACATAGTGGCTATAGTACTCTGTGAAGGCTACTACTAAAAACTACAATTAAACTGAGTTGAAAGTAAACAATCTGTGTAATAGTTTATTTAATAAGAAACTATGCATCATAATTATAAAAAATAGAATCACATCAGCATCTTCATTTTATCACATAATGTAGTTCTCTACTACCACCTAGTGGATGATTGCTATATTTACAAGGGAACGAAAATAATAGTTACCCTTTGGACCAGTAATGGACATTTGAAGTTGGATGTATATATCACATGAATGTGTCTCTTCACTTGTGAAGTTGGGCTGTAATGGGGTGTTCTCATTTAGGCGATGTACAGAATGGAGGGATGTGTGGCAGTGACAGTCTATGTTAAGTTGTAGATTTTTCACCTAGTATAGGAATGGGGCAAGAGCGCATAATGATGTATGATAATGACTGATACCAAACCGAGCCACAGAAATGTGTACAAACACTGCATATGGACATATATCTGTGCCCTTAGTTCTGTAAATGAAATGTGTGAGCATTTATAGTGAATTTATATACTGCCCCATTATAGTTTAAAGCAGGCATGTCCAACGTTGGCCCTCCAGATGTTGTGAAACTACACATCCCAGCATGCTTTGCCACAGTTTTGCTATTAGAGAATGCTAAAACTATTGCAAAGCATGCTGGGATGTGTAGTTTCAAAACATCTGGAGGGCCAACGTTGGACATGCCTGGTTTAAAGTGCTTAATATATGTCCTTGTATTTCCAGGGGTCTGTGCATTATGAACCTGAGTCGGACGTTGCAACATCCGTTTTGCATTTTATGGCAGCTATGCATCTATGACTTTATGCAAATACAGGTACAAGCCCTGCTTTGGTGTGCAGCAGGGATGGGGAACCTTCGGCCCTCCAGCTGTTGTTGAACTACACATCCCAGCATGCCCTACAACAGTTTTAGTATGACCAAATAGCAAAACTGCAGTAGGGCATGCTGGGATGTGCAGTTCAACAACAGCTTGAGGGACGAAGGTTCCCCATCCCTGGTATACAACAGTGTGTCAAGGGCTCAGACACCCCCTTTGTGATGATCAGGTAATTGCATCAATCACAACATGGAAACTTGCACCAGCCACATGTGCGCAAATATGTGCTGAGTATACAACCACTTCAGAAACATGTCCACAACATTCCCAAAGCCCCTAAGTCTGACCATTTTTTGAGTCTGAATAACCACCCTCCAGCAACGCCAGAAACATTTCCAATACATATCTGATATTGTACGTTTCAATCACAGTAGCAAGCAATCGCTGAACTCCGTGAATTTCATCATTTCAATATTTCTCTTCTGAAATGAGCTCCCTCGCTAGATTAGACTTTCCCTGAACTTGCAAAGCTTCAAACAAGCACTGAACATCAATCGTACCGTTCCGTATAACCTAGTACTGAGGTCACTCCATGTACCTGCCCCCTCATGTCCTGGCCATCCCTGCCATGCTCGCTTCCTGCCTTCAGGCCTCTTTGCCTGAACCTCATGTTGCCTGCCTGTCTCCCCCTCCCTCTAGAGTCAGTAAGCTCCTTGGAGCAGGGCCCTCTTCCCTCCTGTTCTCACAGCCCTCTTCACTTGACCTTCAATTACAGCTCTCCTACCATCTATACCTGCATCTCTTCTCACTTGTAATCATTTATCTCTAACACTGACAACCTGCCCCTAGTAATATGTGGACAACTACTTGCTTCACTACATCTCAGCTGTATTGTGTACTGAGAATTGTGCTGCTAATTGTTACCTGTGCTCTGTGTTTGTATTGCCGTGACTATTTTTACTTCTGTGTACCCTGTATTGTTCGAATGTGTGCCCTATGTACAGCGCTGTGAACCACTTGTGGCACCTTACGAATAAATTGTAATAATTCTACATTAATCGGATTATAAATGCATGGGGGCCATTTTCTGTGGGAAAATGTTGAAATAGAATGTATTCAGCAGCTTTTACTAAAAGCGCTGATCAGGGACACTTGCTGGGAAATAATCTATGTGAATAAGGAAACCTTTCTCATATTGCTGTATGTCAGTAATGTTGCTCTGCCATTGTTGGCAGAAGGAGATACCAACCTGTATGATTCTCATCAAAGAAACCAATCTCCTGCGCTATTAGGGAGCGGAAGAGCAGGTTGCGGATTCGGATATTCAGTCTTGCAAATGTGAAGGTAAAAATTCCGCCCCGTAACCCAGCAGAAAATGAGCTGAAAAATGAGGAAACATTTTATATGATCATTTATCACTGTTACCAAAGTGTGTTACAGAAAATACTGCCACCTGGATTCCCATATAGCTGCGCCTATGCCAAAGCAGTTCCCGGTATCTGATAACTGTAACCACGGACATATTTTATAGCACTACATAATAAGACACGGCTCTTCCACCCAATTTATTTTTTCAGCAGTAAGTTAGCTTTCCTAAGAGGAAGAGTAGTGCTGACCTCAAGCATGCGAGGGGATGTACGAGAACACATTCCCTCACAGGCAGCCGATGGGGACAGAAATCATTTGATGGTCAACGACCATCGAATGATTTCTCTCCTCTTCAGAAATAAAAGTCAGTATTACCTGACTTTAATTTCCGTTGGAGATGGCTGAAAAGGGCCCGGACCTTCTCTGGAGCAACTGGCCGTTCGTTACTGGGCTTTGCACATGTACATACAGGCACATGTGCAAACCGCTGACCATCGGACAAGGGTCTGAATCGGCACCAAGGTGTGGTGCTGCGGTTACTATGAGACTGATATTTGGCAGAGGACCATTTCACAACAGAAGATGAGTAGTGAACTAGAACATTACCTCCCCACAGCCAGGACAGCTAGTATTACAACCGCATTGGAAAACTGCTTCAAGCTTCTTTGGACGACAATACCATCTATGACCAGTCCTGTGTAATATGGACTGAATATTTCTCCTGTGATAAAGGAAAACGGCATTTGTAAACTGATAACGAGCCCCCTCACAAACAAGAGGCTTCATTTTCTGGCTGTGTTAACCCTGCCTGTTATCCAATATCATGTGCAAGATAATCCCTTAGCATTTCATTCAAAGATATTGATCTTTTATTAGATATAATGATGTTTTTTTAATACTAGAAATAAAGCATTAATGGGTAGTAAAAATAAATGGTACTTGTGTAGTTTCACAGCGGCAGTTACGCCGTCAGCGTAGCGGCCCTGTCAGAAACAGCGTAGTGTTCCCGCGGCCAGCGTAGTTAGCGTAGTCAGTCAGAAGTAGTGTAGTGTTCCCGCGGCCAGCGGAGCTAGCGTAGTCAGTCAGAAGTAGTGTAGTGTTCCCGCGGCCAGCGGAGTTAGCGCAGTCAGTCAGAAGTAGTGTAGTGTTCCCACGGGCCGCTTAAGCATCCCTGTCAGATCCAGCGTAGTCAGCGGTATTCTAGTCAGTCAGCAGTACATTATATGAGTTATGGCTCATTGTACTGTAATGTGTTAAGTTGCTTTAATTCTTCTTATTATTATTAACTAAAATCCAGTTACAAGTTAACACATGTCATCATTACGGTCTCAGATGTATGATATGGCAGGTTTGAATGTGTTCCTGAAACACCCCCACTATCCATGGCAGCCCGAAGCGTGACGAGCGCACACGTTACTCGTCCTCACGACCTTTTCATACCACAACTATCCACGTGTAATCCGCGTCAGCTCGCCATGTTTCCGGCTCAGTGCCTCTCTGTGCTCGCCCCACTATATAAAATCAGCTCCACGGGTTGCTATTCCCTGCCGCAATAGCTACTCAGACGCAGGCGGTGTCAGAGAGGTGCTGACTAGGCTTGCCAGGGACAGAGATGCAGTTCCCGGCAACAGTACGGTAGTTACTTATGCAGTTTCACGGTGACAGCCTACGCTGATAACGTAGCTAAGGTGCCGCCGCGAAACTACACAAGTAAGGCAGCCATTAGCGTAGCTTCAAACGTAGCGTAAGCTGCCGCCATGAAACTACACAAGTACCAAATAAATATATTTATATATGTATGATTGTTGTGTGTGTGTGTACACATATATACACACTCACTTTTAGTTGTCCTGTTAGTGCAGGTTCCATATAAAGGTAATAGGATCACACTCACCCCTTCCATGTTTCAGATGGAGAAGCAAAACAAGAACCAGCACACAGGATTGATGAAGAAAATAAGTTGTATTCAAGAAAAAAATATATAGTTTGCATAGTCTGCATGTTAAACTGCCGACCCAACAGCTGTTTCAACCAGCCTCTGCTGGTCTTGTTCAGGGGTGACAAGCAGGCTCAGAGAAAAGTGTTTTATGCACACAAAAAAAGCACACAAAAAAAAGCAAACAGGCGACAAACACCCCCCACCCCCCCGTCAGCTGCTTCACCTAGGGATAGCCTTCGTTGCCTTTGACATCGATGTGCAACTGGCCATCGACAGTGTAGTACTATTCAATGGATGACCATCGATGGTTTTACATATCGATGGTCATCCATTTTTTTTATTGATTGGACTGTGGCCAATAAAAATATGGAGGTGGGGCTTCACGAGTGTTTGAGGCAGAGCTTCGTTCTATGCTCCGGCACCTTGGGGAAAAAGCAAAAACTAAAATATTAATTTAAGCTTGACATTGACGGTGGGAAAGGTTCTCCCCCATCAATGGTAAAACTATTCAACATCGGCCATAAACCATTGATTTCTATTCATTGATGGTCAATGGCCATCCCACGCTTCACCCACAGGAAGCAAGTCCTTGCACTGCTGCCGTCCGGTCTTTGAAGTCAACGGGGATTCCCCTAGAGCTCATGACTCCTGCAAGTCTTGCCCGTGGTGATAACAAGTACAGTAAAGTTGTGCTAAGACACGGGTAACAAAACCCTCCACTTTGGGCTAATCACAGACATATAGAGGAAAACTTCTGCTATGTTGGTTAGTGTTAACGTCAATATAATGTCGGGAGCTGTTCGAGGTACTAATGGGAGTGGGTGCAGGACACTAATCTTGCTAATAATGTAATAAATACAGAACAAAGAAAAATAAAACTCCTGTGTGGGGTCACTCAAATAGATTTATTTACACACACACACATATATATATATATATATATATATATATATATATATATATATATATATATATATATATATATATATTGCAAAAGAAGAAGAACAAATTTACTGAAAATAAAAGCTCACATACATCAAGGTTTAACCCTTTGAGGTCCACACCCAAAAAAAAGTTTATTACAAACGGACTTCTCAACCGTTTGGTAGAGGCCTATATCTCAAAAATCAGAGGACATTGCGCCTGGTATATTTTTCTCCAAGACAAACAGGAAATAAGATGGGGGGGGGTATCGCGCGTATCGTAAAAATTACTTCATCAGGGGTGTGGCAAAAATAGACCCACAACAAGGTCTGTACATCGAAGAGTGTTCTTAAAACACTTTAAATCAATTACTGATCATTCAGATAATTAAACCTCTATTAGGCAGATCTTGATAAGAATGAAGTCGTAAGGTGAGTACACACGGGTGCAATTTCATGTAAAATCGCTGGGAATAATCGCCAGCTGCGCGCTCCCGTGTGCACTGCCTAATGGTCGCAGGAGCATGCTCCTGCGACCAGCGGCTTTCCCCGGCGATCGCTGTGCCAGGAGGTCAGCGCCGGGGAGATCAGCGTTGATCTACCCAGCCCCGTGCCGCTGCTCCCTCCCTCCTCCCATCAAAGTGACAGCAGAGCTCCCCCTCCGCCCCGTAGCAGTGTCTCTTTTTCATCGCTGGTGAAAAGGAGACACTGAGCAATATGATTGCTGGGGATATATTGCTAGCAATATATCCCCAGCAATCATATTACCCCGTGTGTACACAGCAATAATCTGATCAGAGAAATAACCGTTATTCCAAATATCAAAGATAGGCCCTGCCTACTTTCAGATATTCTTATAAGGTATAAAATCCACCGTTCAAAAACAATCATCCAGGTGAATGGTACACCATCAATGGTGTGTGTGTGGTGTGTGTGTGTGTGTGTGTGTGTGTGTGTATATATCACACACAAAAATGGTGAAAAAACATTGCAGACTATTCATAAATATAACAAAAAAATATTCCATAAATAAATAAAATTAACCTTTTAATTTTATACTGTATAATAAAACAACAATCAATTAGGTACACAAAACAACCTCTATTAGGAAAAAATAATTAATTTAAAGTGATATCATTTCAATATTATTCACAACCTACATCCGCTAACCGGCTCAAATGTAAGTGACAATTATTGTCTATATGTATTTTTCAATTGAGACAATGTCACTAATATTGCAGGATATAATTATGGAAACAATAGGGAGAGAACGGAGTTCAGGCAATGTGCTTATTAGTTAGGTATTAACAACCTATAATTCCAGATCCCAATGGATTATGTAGCGATTTCAGATTATCTCAAATCAGTAGCAAATATTTTAGAAAAAATATGAATAACTTAGTTTCAAAAAATATATATTTTTTAAATATTTTGGCAATCGGTACCAATTACTCTCATAAGAACATGAATACAGAAGAAAAAGGGGATTGAACAGAGTAATAGCGGTAATTAATTACATTGCAGTTTGTGGAGATCAGTTACTGAGCATGGAGACCGTGAAAATACCATAACATATTATTATAAAGGCAGTTTAATATTGTAATAAGCAATTAAGCATAAACAACCCGTCTGAGGGTAACAATTAAATTAATTTCAAACACTGATACTTAGATCACCTCAGATCATAGTTTGTAATGACATCTGGGGCGAGATTTAATGGGGTGTGATTTCTAGTAAGCTTCCAAAAACGCACCTTATCGCATTTTTTTAAATTACTTTTTATGTCAGAAATCGACTAATGGAATGCGAGTTAGCGGCTAAAAAATGCAATATGGTGCGAATAGATGCGATTTTCCTGCCTGGTCATGTGCGAATTTCGAATTTCTGACCAGAATGTGAAGTGGTAGGGGTACCTGGATCTGGTGTGCAGCTTCCTCCCTCCTCTAGCTTCCTCCCTCCAAACTCACAAACAACCAGCTCAACTCTAGACTGCAAAAACTCCATCTCTCAAACCCTCACAGGTGACCTTAATAATGTTGTGGTATATGTAGGGGAAGTTCTGATTAGAGGACATCTGTATTAAAATTAACCATTTCCATATTTTTTTTAATATTGGTCTGTGTTAAAAAAAAAAATCGCCCATCAGTACCTGGTCTGTTCATGTGGCAATGTTGTGATTTGGCCAAGAAATCTCTATACCACAGAAGTCTACAAACAACTTGACAATACCAAATGCTATAGACATATTATGCTTCATCCCCTTGGTATCATACAATAAAAATATGAATCCATTTTGAGAGGCTTTCAAAATGGGGCTATCCCTAAGCAAGAACGAGAATATCTATGGGTGGAGAATCCCAAAATAGCAATGCTATCCTTCCATACCTCCTGGAAGACCAATTGTATCAGGAATTGACTGCTTATCTGAAAGGGAAGGCATATAGATTTACACTTGAGGAAAATGTTCTGGAACTTCCATAATATTCACGTGATACTTCTGGCATCTTGAAAAAGATTCACAATATAAATTTTGAAAGATGGGCAATTACTGGTAGGACTCGATGTTGAATCATTATACACCAGTATAGACCATGAACAAGGCCTCAATGCAGTAAGGTACTTCCCAAATATGGAAGAGTATGGAGACTTCCATGAATTTTTGTTGGAATGAATGCATTTGGATTTAATTATAATTTTTTTACCTTTGATGATAAGTTTTTTTGCAGACCAGGGGTACCGCGATAGGGGCAGCCTGTGCACCGACATACGCCAACCTATACTTAGGTTGGTGGGAAAAGGGAAATCGTTTTTTTTTCAGAGAGTTATGAAAGATATTCACAACATATTAATTTATGGAGTCGATATATCAATTGTATTCTGGAAGGCGAAAGACAACTTCCATATGACGTCCTGGCAGAGTTAAATAGTAACAATCTCAATCTCAGACTCACTTATCAGAGATAAGTGATGCTGAAATCTAATTTTTGGACCTAAAGATCTATAAAGGCACTGATGGAAAACTGGAAACAAAACTGTTTAGAAAAAGTACAGCAACCAACAGTGTACTACATCAAACGAGTCATCATTTTCCTCCAACTGTGGAGAATATCCCTAAAGGCGAATTTCTCCGACCTCGAATAAATGGATCTAACGAATCTACATACAGAGAACAATGTAAGGAACTTGCAATTCGACTCAGAAACAGGGGCTACAGCAACCGTTCTCTGAAACCATCCTGTACCCCAAGTCAGTGAATTATGCCTGCATAGGGCCCATATATATTATATTAGCATGTTTCCACAACCACCACCATGTACCATTCATTCAACACCAGGTACCAATAGTGCACCCAGTTACAGCTTTATTTCACCCTATGTCCACCAATTACCATGAAAAAAAAACAACCAAAAAAATATATAATATATAATATGATTCTCTTTGCTGGAAGCAGGCACTCACCAAAACGAACTCAGAGCAAGTTGAAGTAGATGGTTTAATCAATCATCATGTATGTCGACGTTTCGATCCGCCACAGGGATCTTTGTCAAGACAGAGTATGTCACAAAATAGGACAGGCAGCACCAGGGAGTGTACATGTATGGTGTCAGTGGTCGGCTTTTATGGGATCACTGAGCTTAATGGGAATACACCCACTTCCTGTATGATAAAAAACGGAAGTGGAGTAAAAAATACCATCAGCATTAATCTAACAGACTCATAATGATGTTTAAAAGAGAGCCTGGTTGGCGATTAGCATTCTACAGGAGTTTGTAATGTGTAGCTGGCGTGTAAATAAGCCAAAATGCATTTGAAAACGCAAACAAGCGAGACAGGAAGCGGCGTGCGTTCCACCGCCGTGGAACGCACGAGCTTCCGGGTACTCGGCTAGAATAAGCCAGCCGGATGTTGGTAACTACATAGCAGGAAGTAGCGTGCGTTCCAGCAACGTGGAACGCACGCAAGCCCGGAAGAGGGGGCAATGGACAGCATTAATGATGCTAGCGCAAACACCAAGCACTGCCTGATGTCACTAAATATTGGATTTTATCAGAATGCGCCACATATCACTCCTGATTATTAACTAATCGCCACAATGTCTCAAAAATTATTCATTAATCTAGATATGGAGAACTAAATTTAACACTTATATTATGTGACCATAAATATCCGACCAAAACACACTACCTGATACATCACATGATCTGATAATTAAGCAACTTCGAAAATATGCATATTAAAAAACATAGAAAAGCTAACAGACTACCAAGGAAGTCTGTTCATAGAAAGTTGACGACAAGAAATATTTATGCGAAAAATGAATAAAAAATAAAATATAAAGATGAAAAAATGAAAAAAATCGAAAAAATCACAAAAGGAAAAATCAGCACTGTCTAGAAAAATTGAAAAGATTTGAAGACAAATTATCTCTTACAGAAAACTGTTATAAGAAATATATTCATTGAGGCCCCGCGGGGCTACTGTCCCCAGATCATAAATCCACCTGGCTTCACGCTGGTGCAATTTTTTTGCACGATCGCCACCACGCAGAGGAGGTGGTATATAATCAATAAGCATACACCGTAGGCTGGCCACCGAATGTCCATGCACTAAAAAATGCTTTGCCACCGGTTTGTCCGATTTCTTGTTTTCCAGGGCCTGACGGATGGACAGGCGGTGATTCGCCATACGTTCCCTGAAGCACCTTGTGGTTAATCCCACGTAATACAGTCCACATGGGCAAATAAGGATATAAATGACAAAGGATGCGGTGCATGACAACCTATGCCGTATCTTTATTTTCTTCCCAGTGTGCGGATGGGGAAACGTTTGTCCAATCAACATCGATCGACAGGTGGTGCAATCGGCACAGCGAACACACCCGAGGCGTTGTGTTGGTAACCAGGTGGCTGTACCAATGTTGGGCTGTACCTGTGGCCTCATAAGCATCTGCTTCAGGTTTGGTCCACGTCGAAACGACTGCATAGGTGGTATTTTGCTTACATGACCCATTCGTGCATCAGTGGCCACAATCGGCCAATATTTTTTGATGGCTTTACCCATGTCATCTGATGCTGTGTTAAATGTGGACGCAAAAATCATGCGATCCTGTCCAGATTTTCTTGGGGGATTCAACTGCTCTTTTTGGTGCCTGTTGCGTGCTTTATACAGGCATCTGGTGATGGTTGTTTGTTGATAACCCCTTTCGAGGAATCGCGAGCACATCTCATCGATTTGTTCCTGTGCCGTAGAATCGGATGAGTTGTTCCGAAGAACACGTATGAATTGGGAAATAGGGAGACTTTCCTTCAGGGAACACGGGTGGTGGCTTGTAGCGTATAGCAAAGAGTTACGATCTGTATCTTTTCGATACAATGTGAAACCGATCTGTCCATCATTTTTGAACAATGTAACATCCAAAAAAATTTATTTTGGTAGCAGAAATGCTATATGTAAAACGAATGGTAGTGTCCAACTTATTCAGGTGATCTATCATCTCAATGAACTCCTTCTCGGTGCCCACCCAAATAAAAAAAATGTCGTCAATAAATCTTTTAAAACTCAAAATTTTTTTAGAAAATAAAGGCATAATTTGCATATTCTCATATTGGTGCATATACAAGTTTGCATATGAGGGGGCCAGGGATGACCCCATAGCGGTCCCCGATCGTTGTAAGAAATATTCTTTCATGTAGCAGAAATGATTCTGACGTAGAACCATCTCCGCCAATTCAAGTAGAAATTCTGCTGGTGGACCACTATGGAGACCCTCCTGTAAATTGGCCCTCAATGCATCCAGACCACCCTGATGGGGGATCATTGTCTACAATGAGGTGACATCCATAGTCACAAAGAAAGCGGAGTCAGGTACGTCACCCAAGGTTAGGACTTTCTCAAGAAAATCGGAAGTGTCCCTCACATAACTCCACATGTTTTGGACATACACTTGTAAAAAACTGTCAATATAGGTGGCTATAGGCTGCAACACGGAACCTACCGCCGATATAATCGGACGGCCAGGTGGATCATCCAGTCTTTTGTGGATCTTAGGTAACGTATAGATATACGGACAGACTGGATGATCCACCTGTAGGTAGGCCAGAGTGTCTTTATCAATCAAGTTGGCCTGCAGACCACGGAGCAGAACAGTATCTACCCGTTTTTTGATATTATGCATCGGGTTAGTACCAAGTTTTTCATAGGTATCGAAGTCTGCAAGCTGTCGCCGAATTTCGGCGTCGTATGCCAACCAATCCTGCACAACAACTCCCCCACCTTTGTCAGCCTGACGAAAGACAAGTTGTCTGTTTTCCATCAGGCCACGCAGGGCTGAGCGCTGTGGTGCGGAAAGGTTGTCATAACGTGGCACTAAATGGTGGGTAGACATCTCTTGTTCAACCAGCCGCGTGAATGTGCGGATGCTTGGGTTCGCTGAACCAGGATCAAACGTGCTATTTTTCTTAAATTTATTGACCTCTGACATTTCCCTAGTCTGGGGTCCAAAAAATTCCCGAAGGCGCAATTTGCGACCAAATTTAAAATTGTCAACAGACCAATCAAATTTATTTGGTCTAACTGTCGGGACAAAAGAGAACCCCAAACTAAGGACTTCAAGTTCAGCCTCTGTTAAATCCTGGCTGGAGATATTGAACACCAATTCACCTACTTTCCCTTCCCTCCTCTTCTTCTTCCCCCTGCCGCCCCTCCTCGTGGGGTATTTGCTGGGCGGTGCGAAGGATCGGGGAATTTGCGTGTGACCCTTCCTAAAAAAGATGAAGATGACGATGCTGATGAGGCAAAGTCTCTAGGTGGTCTCCCTTCACCCTCTGAATTCGATTGGGAGTAAACTGTGATATGAGAGATTCGGTCGGGATCTAAATGAACGGGTTTCACCCCTACTTTGGAATTTCCGCGTTTCACCCTTAAGCCACCTGTAAACCTGGTGATTAGTATAATCCTGGTTAACAACCTCTAGTTTTTTCTTTTTAAAAGTTATGAGGTCGTTTTGGTAGGTACTAATTTGCTCACCAAGTTTCTCGAGCCAATTAGTACTAGAATCACTAGCCAAGACTGGCGCAGAGGCTGCATTAAGGACAGCAATTTCACTCTTAATTTTGGTCAATTCTATGCCAACCTCCTCAATTACCAAAAGGAGTAGGTCAAGTGAACATTTGTTCAACACACCACACCATCGGGTGCAGAAGGCAAGGTTACCACGCCCGATGGTGGGTGTGTTGCTCACTCGAAAACCCCTCGGTATTCTCTTATTTCTATAGTAATCTGACAAGAATTGACCGTGAAGTGTCAAATCAACCTCTCTCCTTCTAAGCTTGAGAAGTTTGTGATATAAGTCAATCGCCTTATCGTCTGGTAAGGACGAAAACTCAGAATGATGAAATAAGACCTTTTCGGCCTCGTTATCAGTTAAGGAGATCAGTAAATTCTGAGCTCTATCAAGAGTCGCGTCATCAAGCATAGAAATTGGGGGTTGTGACATAATCAGATCAAATCCAAAAATACAATGTAGCCAAACAAGATATATATGCACAATTATATGAACTAGAGCAGATTGTTGTACAAATAGACAAGAGATTTTTGAATAAACAAAAAAGGACAAATTAGGCACAAAAATATGGGACACCGAGGACTGAGTACACACTGAGCAATTCACCTCAAAAATTGGACATTTCAAGAAAAAATCAACTCCTAGACAGTGCTGAAAAAGCAAGAAAACTATTAAAAAAGCTAATTACCACGTAGATGCGATGTAGCTTTGCACACTCCTGGATGCATGCATAGTCCCAGTTCAAAAGGAAATCCGTGCTTTAGTATTCTTCAGAACCCCATTAAGGGTAATATAGGTGCTGGAACAAGGAGATATCCGAAACCGGCAAAGTCCCCAAATATAGTGGTAGGAGGATCCGCACACTGGTGGGTAACAAGGCAACAGGGAGGTGCTCCACTCTAAGGGAATCAAAATCCCAAATATAATTCTCTTTGCTGGAAGCAGGCACTCACCAAAACGAACTCAGAGCAAGTTGAAGTAGATGGTTTAATCAATCATCATGTATGTCAACGTTTCGATCCGCCACAGGGATCTTTGTCAAGACAGAGTATGTCACAAAATAGGACAGGCAGCACCAGGGAGTGTACATGTATGGTGTCAGTGGTCGGCTTTTATGGGATCACTGAGCTTAATGGGAATACACCCACTTCCTGTATGATAAAAAACGGAAGTGGAGTAAAAAATACCATCAGCATTAATCTAACAGACTCATAATGATGTTTAAAAGAGAGCCTGGTTGGCGATTAGCATTCTACAGGAGTTTGTAATGTGTAGCTGGCGTGTAAATAAGCCAAAATGCATTTGAAAACGCAAACAAGCGAGACAGGAAGCGGCGTGCGTTCCACCGCCGTGGAACGCACGAGCTTCCGGGTACTCGGCTAGAATAAGCCAGCCGGATGTTGGTAACTACATAGCAGGAAGTAGCGTGCGTTCCAGCAACGTGGAACGCACGCAAGCCCGGAAGAGGGGGCAATGGACAGCATTAATGATGCTAGCGCAAACACCAAGCACTGCCTGATGTCACTAAATATTGGATTTTATCAGAATGCGCCACATATCACTCCTGATTATTAACTAATCGCCACAATGTCTCAAAAATTATTCATTAATCTAGATATGGAGAACTAAATTTAACACTTATATTATGTGACCATAAATATCCGACCAAAACACACTACCTGATACATCACATGATCTGATAATTAAGCAACTTCGAAAATATGCATATTAAAAAACATAGAAAAGCTAACAGACTACCAAGGAAGTCTGTTCATAGAAAGTTGACGACAAGAAATATTTATGAGAAAAATGAATAAAAAATAAAATATAAAGATGAAAAAATGAAAAAAATCAAAAAATCACAAAAGGAAAAATCAGCACTGTCTAGAAAAAATTGAAAAGATTTGAAGACAAATTATCTCTTACAGAAAACTGTTATAAGAAATATATTCATTGATTCATACAGAGAACAATGTAAGGAACTTGCAATTCGACTCAGAAACAGGGGCTACAGCAACCGTTCTCTGAAACCATCCTGTACCCCAAGTCAGTGAATTATGCCTGCATAGGGCCCATATATATTATATTAGCATGTTTCCACAACCACCACCATGTACCATTCATTCAACACCAGGTACCAATAGTGCACCCAGTTACAGCTTTATTTCACCCTATGTCCACCAATTACCATGAAAAAAAAACAACCAAAAAAATATATAATATATAATATGGAGAGGGACGAAGGATTCCCTTCTAATGATGGTGTATGAATTGTTAATGGCTATTAAATATGACCAGAGAGACAATAAGTGAAAAGCGCAGGTTACGTAATAAGTCCGCAACCTGCGTACCCTTTATACTTAACTACGTGCGAACAAAACGTAGCGCAGCGTAGCGTACCTTTGATTGTATATTGTACACCAAGAACCAATACCTTAATAAGAGATTCCTTTGCAGTAATTTGTCTCTAATCTGCGAATATACCCTTATGGACAGTGTCCGTAATATACCTTTATCGCTAAATGCGAATAACAGACACAAACCACAGTATAGAAGTAAGGAGATAAGAACTCCATAAAAAGGTTGTATTTAAGTCCCTAATGGACAAAAGGGGGTTACAGGAATAGAAAATACAGGTTTTACAAGTGATACAATATGCTAACAATGAATACTAAACAGGCTCTGCTAAGGGGAAATAATACAGATACAAGACACAACCAGCCAACTATACAATAAGTATAAATACCGTTAATGCAACCGTTACCCGTTCTCATCAAATATGCGAAGCGCAGTCCGGTCAGAGCTCACTATCGTTCAGGGATGAACTATAGTCCGGTGGTAAGTCAGGGAAAAGTAGATGTGCCGAAGAGAGTTTGGCTGCTCTGGGTCGCCTATCTTATAGGGTCAGAAAGGGGAGGTCAAAGGCCGTTCTCATTGGTCAGAGATCATATGTCAGGTCCACTGTGATTGGGGGTTAGACGCTGCACCTGGTCTGAATAGGTGCAGGGGAGTGAACTTTAAGAGTCCTTTGTTTGATGGTTTCGGCGTCAGCAGGGATAAGAACTGGTTTCATCTAGTTTCCTTTGTTACCTACTTTCAACAGAAACTGTCTCTGGAATATGGATTATGTCCATAACTGTCGAGCCGTGTATATTGTGAAATATTCGCAATGACCGGAATACTACGCATAAGAAACGGAACGGAACGGTACTAAACATGATACAGACAGATGTATGCAGGGCTAACTAAGCTATGTGTGGCGTTCTAAACCTTTAACTATATTTTATTTAGTGTCAGTATGTTATTATGAATTTATGTGTGATAGTATGGCTACTCTTCTGGTCCACTTTGTCACACATACTCGGGTATGGAAACTTTATTTGCGCAACTCTGCGAACCAAAATGGCGGCCATACTATCCTAAAATGGCGTGTGTGTAACTCGACTTCCATAGTCCACCCTTTAACAGTAAATATAAAACTGTTACATAAAAAAAAACATTTTACACGACAATACAGAAATTCATAATCCTAACAAAGAAATTGGGATCCATGAAATAAACATATAAGGGGAGTAAACCATCTGCTCTTGGCCGATCCAGGATCACGGATAAACGATGGGCCGCATTTATCGAACAATCTACTCAGGGTCACGAAGGATAATGTACAGTTTTGGGATAAAAATAAAAACAGGGGTGGTTACAACATATACACGTTTTTCAGATATGGCATCCTTTGGTAGGTATTGTTTGTGACAACAGACCCTTGAACTCTTTGTTGTCTCTCTTTTTGGTATGCTTTTAAGTATGATGGTATTATCACTATCAAACATCCGGTCCTGGGTAATGTGTCAAGTTTATAGATTCTACCTTGACCCAAACTGGGATGGGTAACACACTCTCAGAACTCTGTATCGTCCGTCCAATGCCTGGCAGCAGTGCGGCGGCGGTATCCTTGATTTTGAAGATAACGGATAGTGGGGGGAAGACAAGAATAGGACCCACAACAATAGAGAAAACTGAGAAAGGAAAAATTTTGTTAGTGATCCTTCCAACCTGTTACCAGTGGGGTGTGTCACAGTCCCTTTTGTAGCTTGTACAGGTTGCTTGACCTTAGCTGCTCTCCAGTCCTCCCGAAATGGTGCCTCTTAGCGATTTCTTTCTTTCGCCCTCGAGTGTAAGGACCTTTTGGTTTTCTGTTCCTTTGGCAGTAGGACGAACGTACCCGAATCTCTCTCTCTGCAACTTTGTTATTGAGGTAGTGCTGATCAACAAGATTTGGGGTGGTTCTTTCCAAAGGTCTATCAAGCAACCTGTATATGGCAAAGCAGGGGAAACAACAACATCTCCTGGTTCATGGTTATGACAGTTCACAACAGGTGTCAACAAAGTCCTTTTGCTGCAGTTTTCCAGGTGTGGATACATCACTTGCATTTGTGGTCTAGGATCTCCTTGTGGGATTACCATAACCTGTGGCTGCCCACCAAGCAATGTTTCGATGGGGACCAATGAGGTGGAGTTCTGAGAGTGATTTTACTACTACAAAAAGAGATTATGGGGTGTACCATCAGTCCCTGAAGGTTCACATATGACTTAAACCTTTCATATATATATTTGCATACTCAAGGGTGCTTCTGGGCTGCCATATCTATACACACAAACGTCAACATATATATATATAAAAAAATAAATAAATAACTTAAATGCTTCTAGAGTGGACTGTACAAAGCCAATTTTGTATTACCTGCAGAGGATCCTGCTGGAGGAGGGATGTGGAGATGGCTCTGTGGGAACAGCCGTTGCAGCTTCTTTCCCCCAGACAAGTAAGGCATGATCCTGTCGTCTTACCTGTCTGTGGGCACACTATAATTTCGGACTAATTTTTTTTCACCTACCTTCCCTGTCAAGACAAGTCAGGCCATGGGCTATCTCTGTCCTGACAGTTTGGCATGTTCTCAGAGTCACTGGTTTTCCTTGTCCATCTTTCTATTCCTGTCCACATCCCTTCTCCTTCCAGACTGCTTCTCCTGCAGGGGACACAAATCTTGTATTTCTATGTGAATATACTGACATTTACAGGGGGAACACAAACATTATCCGCAGAGCGCATGGCTCACCCAGCTGCCTTGCCAGCATGTTCATTATCAAGTGACACTGAATCCTCATCGAAGATGTGGGCTTTACACTTGATAACAGCCACTCTGTCCGGCAGTATGTGTGACTGTCAGAAATCTTTTAAACTTACAACGCTTGCGCCACTGGAGTGCCAGCTACTGAAACAAAACATCTGAGGCGCCATAGGGCCTAAGATCTTCTGTATTACCCCAACAAACATACTTGGAGTCGGCATGAATATTGGCTGTTTTTCTCTCTCAGCTCGCAGTACTACTAATGAGACTGCTGTTGCTGAGTGAGACGTCCAATGGGTTCAGCCTCTACTATGCCTTTTCCATCTATTACGGTATAGCCAGTGTACAATTTTTCCCTCTCGGTGTTGTGGAAAGAACGAGGGAGAGAAAAAAATGAATTACCTCTTCCAATGGGTTGTTACCACCCTTTGGGGGCATGCTGCAAAAGGTCTGATTCGAACATGTCATGCAATCATATTGGTCTCGGCTCCCACTAAATTCCACCATTCCAGCAACCTCAGCACCAATCCACCCTTTGTGCCTTGGCGGGCACACCTGGTAAGAGGGTTGCTGGGTTTACAATATTACCCATTTTACTGGTAACATCAATGCAAGTTCCCATTTAGTGAACTTGGCTGATGAATATTTTTCACATGTTTAGGCAGAATTTTAGGAGTGTCCAGACTATATGAGGAGCATAAACAGTTAAAACACACCCCAACACCACATTCTCAGTTTTGTATACCGGTAGTGCTATGGCAACTACACTGTGTGAAGTGCTTAAGTAATAGGGTTTAATTGTACACTGCAGTACGACATTGGTCAGGCTGGCATCGCCAGGTTTCTTACGTCACTATATCTGTCACCCCCTCAGCAGGTCTAATATTCTAAATCACATGGTCCCTTGTGTCAGTTTTACCCATGGCAAAAGGCTGTAATCAGGCCTGTTTCTTCTTCTTTACTATCCACATTTGTCTGTGAAGACATGGGTTTTGCGATTGTACCTATTTATATGTAAATGCGTTTTACAACCCTTTTCATTCTTTGTAGAAGGGGAATGCTTTGTGCATTACTTGGACTGCTTTTCACAAGATGGTGGCTGTGGTTGCCCTGGGTAACATTAGGAGCAATGCTTAAAGTTACTGGGACTTTGTTCAAGATTTACTGAAAAATATATTGTGACTACTCGCTTTATGGGGTATCGCATATTCACAATGGGTATTTTTCTCTGCTGGGAGTGCGACAGATTTTTCGAACTATTTTTCTATGATTTGTGGGTTTATGGTTACTAATGTGTCCCAGATTTCCCTCCCCCTCCCCCCCTTGTTCAGGCGCAACCGCAATCCGTCCTGAGATACCTTATGTCCTGCCTCAGGAGGATACACCAGAAGTTGTCTATCGCCAACTGCTGGTGCTGTGGATGAGGAAAGGACATAACAATAGATCATTAACCCATTGTATTGGTATTTACCCATTTGTGGGCCGTAAGGACAGTGTGCGATCTTGCAAGACCCGGGGGAGGGGCTTGGTGGCTTTCTGAGGTTTCTGGAACAGAAAAGTAGGGAAAGGAGAAAAAAAAATTGGAAAAAGAGAGAGAAAAACTCAAAAAGGGTAGAAAATATTAATGACAGTAATGTGTACATTTATTTTCAACCGAAAATTTTTCTTTTATTTTGATGACACCAGGATTTAGCACTATGGGGGAATTGGCTCTCAACTATTTGGTTCTTACCCTTTTCAACTCCTGTTCTGATTTGTAAGCACTCCCTTTCTTTCTGTTTCCCAGTGTGGTTGTGACTATGGGCTGTGTCTAGGGGTATTTAGCTAAAAGTTCTCTTTTGGGAACCTTGTTATTTCACTGGGTATTTTTCCAGCTCAACCTCAGATTTCGAATGGTGAGGCTGTACTTTAGGGCGCTATACTTTCTGTTTTTAACAGGGTTTCTATTGAAGCTATGGTTGCCATTGATCCTGTGTCCTTCCCATCTTTAGTTCAAAGGGAACTCGGTATTTGTGCTGTAGTTTTTAGCTACCTTAGATGGATTTGACTCTATAACAGTGGAATACAACATTAGCCTCTGAGGACTGTCCAGCATATCTTGCACTTCTTGTGTAAGATTTCTAGGAGTGTCCAGAAATACCCCATCAGGGGTGCAATAGATGACACATCCCATTTTACATAGTAAATCTCTACCCAGGAGGTTAGTCGGGCCGCTGCAGCCAACAGAAAAGAGTGTTTGGTATGCAGAGGCCCGCTTGTAACATCTGCTGGTTTCGTCAGTGGGTAATGCTGTATTTTTCCTGTTACCCCAATTGCTGCTACTAATTGCTTGGCACAACCTAGACCAGGAGGGAATGTTGTTAACGGGTTTGATACAAAAAGAACTTTATATTTAAACTATTCCACTTACCCATATCTGAGGCTCCTCCCTCAGATATTGTCTTATGTTACCTGGATGTGGGGTGTATGTGTGTCCTACTCCCTGTTTGCATATATGTGTCATGCTTAGGGCGGCGTTGGCTACTAGGTGGGGCTATGGCTATGTGTTGAGACCTACCTGTCTTCTCCCATTGTGTCTCTCAGTTATTTACATATGTGTTATGTTTTCTATGGTTACTTACCCTGCAATGTCTGGCTCTGTGTCCATTGTTTCCACATTTGAAACATACTATTTGGTTTTGTCTTTCTGTCATAAATCGTTTGTCCAGATCAACAGCAGATTTCTTTAAAGTGTGTATTGACATCTGTCTGCAGTTGGGGTGAATGGTTTCTATGTTGGTTCTCAGATTTTCCCTAAGACCTTGTATCAGCACAGAGACAATCCCTCCCTTAAGATGTATGTTGTCCCTGGGGCTGGGGATACCAGAGTGTTTTGGCAACACCTGTAAAGCACGGTTGAAATATCCGCTGGTGGACTCACCATCTTTCTGTGTGATGGTGAACCCTAGGGTATTTTCAACTGTCGCTGGGAAATATACACCCAATTGTATATTTATTAGGCGTATATTTTCCTGGTTGCCCTGTTCAGTTAAAATCTTATCGCCCTCCACACCACTGTCTCGAATGAACTTCTGGACATCTATGTGTGAAGGGAGGCAAGCTCTCAACATGTATCGCCAATCCTTATTGGTGGGCTCATCTGAATTTCCTCGCTCCCTTACAAATTTCTGACACTTTGCCAGATCTTTGCTGGGATCAGGGAAATTTTTAATGATTGAATGACGTTCCAATCGTGTCCATGTATTGTGCATGTCACTATCCTTTACAGGCATTACCTCATCCCGCCTCCCCGTCCACAAGGAGGTTCCACTGTGTGCAGAGGGTGGATCTGTATCCCCCCTGCACCATTGGACAACATCCCAGGAGCAACTATCTCTGTGCTGTGTTGTGTGTACTTACCTGTGTCTCCAATCGTGTTCCTGGCATCAGCCATCTCCTCGACCAGAACGGCAGCAGCAGCTTGGGCTGTCTCAGCCTCTCTCTCCTTTCCGCTAGCTTCGCAAGGGATGGCTGATGTCAGGAATCTCCCTTGTGGATCTGTATCTTGCTTATAGGGGGTAAAAACAGGGTACAAGTTAGCAATGGATACATTATTACTCATGTCTTTCTTATGAGTCATTAACCCCTTCGGCACATATGGGGGCGGGGGAGCTGATTCTATTGTGGCAGCGGTTGTAACGGTTGCATTTTTATTGTGGCTGATTGCGTCAAGTATTGCCAGATCTCTGGTTCCCCATTGTTCCTGTCCTTCCTTCTGCCACAATTTAAGAATATCTATATGCTTCACTCTCTCCTTACGACTGGAGAGTAGGCATATTTCATCTTTTACTGCTGATAAGATTTCTGGATCGAAGCTACCAACACTGGGAAATTCTAACTTGCTGCCTTGTGTCATTTTTCTCCATTTATTTTGGTAAACAACTGCGAGTTCACCGTGCTTACAGCACATCATAAAAGCAGCCGATCCTTTTGGCCGGCTTGCTTCCTCCCTAACATGCACGTTATCACAGCGTGACCCGTTATTACCCATAATTACAGGAATAAACGTTCACAGCTTAATAGATATCGGTGGGTTATTAATTATCTGAGAGCTCCCCAAACACTCACTTCTACAGCTTCCTAGAACATCCCACAGTCAAGCAGGTGCGAAGGATACGAGGTACGATACTCAATCACCAAGTCTTTCAACTAGCAGCGAACTTCTAGCCAACTTGCTTGGTGCGGCACAATTTTTCCAGGGTATAACAAACTTGTTTTCCTATACCCCCAAAAATTGGATTTCTAAAGTAGCTAATCGGAAACAAGTGCGTTCCGATGTATCTTCTTGTACCCTCCTAGCGGAATCAATTCCACTGAAGGGGCAGTTCCTATGGGCACGTCGTCACGTGAACCCGGTCCTAACTGGACTGTCCTACACTGGACTACACTGCGCTTGAGTCGTGTCGTCACACACCCGTTCGCCTCAGTTATTTTTCACACTGGGCGCTGGTTACACCTTGGTCTTATGCATATATTTGAAATATTTCTGTACAGAAAATCTTCCCAGGCTGGTAGCTTGTCACTAGATACTTATGCAGGTATAAATCCCTTATAATACGCTATAGGAATCTATTAAAATAATGCTTGAGTTGCTTGCTTAATGAGAAAATGAACAAAAAGAAAAAAAACTTATTTTCTCTTTATTTAATCACCACCTTATCCACAGTATATTGCTATACTGTTTAAATAAAGCTAGTGGTTCAATACTGTTCACCTTTGAGTTCCTATGTGTGCTGCATGTGCAGTACCAATGAACAGCCACGTGTGTACATGCGCTGTTCACAGGCCGCCGATGAATCGGCCACCCACGTGTTCTATAGTATATTTGCAAGGTTGCACTCGGGTTTCGCTATACGCAGTAATTGCGCCTAAATGTGGAATAAATCCCTTAACTCCGTCCGAAAGTTACGTATGAAGATGCGAAATAAATCCCGCACTTAATCCGTAAATCTCGTACAAAGATGCGAAAATTTCCCGATATGGGCACGTGCGCGCGCACCTTGCGTAATACACAATAGACGCTTTACGTTACTGCAAAAAGGCCCAGGGCTTGTCGCCACGTGGCGGAGTCCCTGGTTTTGCAGTAACTAACAATAAACAATTATAGTTTTGCACAGAGGGGATCCTCTATGTACTATAATAAACACAGACTCCACGTGTGCGAACCTTATCGCACGTGGTACATATACTGTAATGAACAAGCAACTCAAGACACTATACCCCGTTAAACTACTTGTGGCAGGCAGAAGTACAGTTTACTAAACACTTAATATATGCTTTAAACACGTGGCTTTCACTTATTGTGCTCCGGGTTCAACGCTAGCACTTCCCGAACCCCGCACCGCCGCGGACCCGGCCTATCCAGCAATGGATAATACTTCCACCCTTTTGCTGGTATAGGTCGGGTCGCACGCCTGGTACTGAGTTCTGGAATGTGGAGCGGACGGACGCGCCCCCAATTGTTAATGGCTATTAAATATGACCAGAGAGACAATAAGTGAAAAGCGCAGGTTACGTAATAAGTCCGCAACCTGCGTACCCTTTATACCTAACTACGTGCGAACAAAACGTAGCGCAGCGTAGCGTACCTTTGATTGTATATTGTACACCAAGAACCAATACCTTAATAAGAGATTCCTTTGCAGTAATTTGTCTCTAATCTGCGAATATACCCTTATGGACAGTGTCCGTAATATACCTTTATCGCTAAATGCGAATAACAGACACAAACCACAGTATAGAAGTAAGGAGATAAGAACTCCATAAAAAGGTTGTATTTAAGTCCCTAATGGACAAAAGGGGGTTACAGGAATAGAAAATACAGGTTTAACAAGTGATACAATATGCTAACAATGAATACTAAACAGGCTCTGCTAAGGGGAAATAATACAGATACAAGACACAACCAGCCAACTATACAATAAGTATAAATACCGTTAATGCAACCGTTACCCGTTCTCATCAAATATGCGAAGCGCAGTCCGGTCAGAGCTCACTATCGTTCAGGGATGAACTATAGTCCGGTGGTAAGTCAGGGAAAAGTAGATGTGCCGAAGAGAGTTTGGCTGCTCTGGTTCGCCTATCTTATAGGGTCAGAAAGGGGAGGTCAAAGGCCGTTCTCATTGGTCAGAGATCATATGTCAGGTCCACTGTGATTGGGGGTTAGACGCTGCACCTGGTCTGAATAGGTGCAGGGGAGTGAACTTTAAGAGTCCTTTGTTTGATGGTTTCGGCGTCAGCAGGGATAAGAACTGGTTTCATCTAGTTTCCTTTGTTACCTACTTTCAACAGAAACTGTCTCTGGAATATGGATTATGTCCATAACTGTCGAGCCGTGTATATTGTGAAATATTCGCAATGACCGGAATACTACGCATAAGAAACGGAACGGAACGGAACGGTACTAAACATGATACAGACAGATGTATGCAGGGCTAACTAAGCTATGTGTGGCGTTCTAAACCTTTAACTATATTTTATTTAGTGTCAGTATGTTATTATGAATTTATGTGTGATAGTATGGCTACTCTTCTGGTCCACTTTGTCACACATACTCGGGTATGGAAACTTTATTTGCGCAACTCTGCGAACCAAAATGGCGGCCATACTATCCTAAAATGGCGTGTGTGTAACTCGACTTCCATAGAATTAAACCAGTTGGACAGTCAGATCAGATTTACAGCAAATGTGGACAGTACCACCGTGGATTTCCTGGATGTGTCGGTGATTAACAGATACACATACTCCCATTTAGAATACACTCTATACAGGAAACCGATTACTCTACCTTTAAATCTGCTTTTTTCCATACTTTATCATCCTAACATGCTTTTAAATTTTTATTTTTAGCTCTTTAGAAAGATAATGACTTATAGGCTCCAGTCTTTTCTCCCCTCCCTTTTGTGTCTTAAGAAATTTTGTGAAAGAGATAAAAACAGCAATTAGCCTCATTGATTCAATCCTTTTAGTCTCCAATATGTTGGTTAGCCTAGATGCCAATTAGCATTTGATAGTCTTTTGGAACCTATCTATACAAGGTTTTCTGATGGATTTGGTTCAGAAATCACCGATTTTTTTTACAATTCCTCTATACATCCCAACATACCTTTTTTTTGTATCAATTAGTGACAAAAGGGGTTTATTAACTAATACCTGTGAAGGTGTCCGCGGCCCCTCGCCACGCTTCGGGCTCGGTGGCTTGCTGTGCTCGCCTCACTTTCTATTCTCAACTCCACGCCGACGTGGATAGTGGGGGTATGAAAAGGTCGGAGGAAGCGTACCGCCGCCCCTCGCCACGCTTCGGGTTGACGTTGATCGTGGGGTGGCGTTAACAATTGGGGGGGCCATTTCACACTTCAGGGTGCATATTTGGCCTCTGTGGGCCATTTAACATTGTTCCCTATGGAAAATCGGGTCAATTGGGACATTTAACATTGTTCCCTATGGGAAATCGGGTCAATTGGGACATTTAACATTGTTCCCTATGGGAAATCGCGGTCATCGCGTCGGTCGCATCGCATGCGATTTTTTGGTCGCATGCGATCAACGCGATTTTTTTTTCCTTACGATGCCCACGATCAAAATCGTGGGCGCCCTTCTAGGTAAAGAGTACCTTTTGTTTCTGTGCAGGACAAATGCTGACTGCTTTATTTTTACACTGTACTATAGAGCTCACTTTTAAGTAAAACCCCACCCAAATCTAACTCTCTCTGCACGTTACATCTGCCCCACCTGCAGTGCACACGGTTCTGTCCATTTGAGAAGGAATTTGCCTATGCGAGTGAACCAAAATAAAGGCCAATGTCACACTGCCCCACCAAGTTTCTGTAGGATTCAGCATTCTGGTGCCATCCCCTGAAAGGTGACACCCAAATGCAGACTGCACGCTCCTTGTGATGCCTCTGCTTTTGACCCTAAATAAAATTGTATCATATATTACATCATAAATAGATCATAGCCACTATCTGTCTATTCATTTGCCCTCTCTAAATAACCAAGACTTCTAGGTCAGTGAACCTACTTTCTCATTTACGTTTTAGAGGGAGGTGGTCATTATTGCAACATTGGACGACTTTCAGATAAATGGCAAAAAAAAATCACAGGGGAAGATTTAAGTGATAATGCACCATCCAATCAGCTCCAACTCCCAATGTGCCTTGCATCTCATGATGTGCCAGACCGCTCAATCTATTCATCAGTGGGTTTTACCCTTTTCTGTCCCACACGGAGAGTCCAACATTCATGGACTTTAGTGCCAAGTGCGGTGAGTGTATCCTATGCTGCAAAGGATTATTATTTGTTTGAAGCAATTGCTGGGATGCCGGCGTTACAGTACTCAACTACCAGAAACACAAAGAGTAATATATCTAATGCAAAAACATTATTGTGGTTCACCAAGCCACATATTTCAAATCCATCTCCATCACTCAGACTTTAGCTCCAGATATATTAATGTTTTATTGATATATTGTTTGACAAAATTAACATATGCTGATATTCCTCAATTTACCAGCCTCTTTCCCAGACGCTGTGATCCAATCCATTGTTTTTCTTTTTTTTTCACTTCCTGGTGGGGACAGCCAATCCCAAATTCACATGCAGCAGGGACAGCCAACTTCTAAACTGACCCAAGATTATTGTCAGTAAATGTTATATTTTAACTCCTTTGTATTTTGCCTGCTACTGAGTTTACCCGGAGAAGAAGGACATCCTAGGACGCCAGTCTTTGTTTCATGCGATATGACACTTTTCATGCGATCCATTGCAACAATGCATCTGAATCCCATGAAACGTGCCCATATCACACTAAGAGTAGGGACCTTAATACTGCTGGAAGTCCCCATAAGAAGATGGGTAGACTGTGGAAAAAATTCAATTGAAAGACCAAACAATATTTTCCAATCTCCAGCTTCCTAGTGTTGGTGTACCTGTGCCCACTATAATCTTAGTCTCCTGTTCCTACAGTAGTTGTTGTCTTTTTCAGCTATAACCCATCTATTTCAAAGATAAATATGCTTTTCTGCATGCCCCTAATGTAAAACTATCGTTTGAATATCCTAGATACAGTACATTGGGCTCAGAAATGTCTGTGATTTTCTGTGTATATTATTGTTAAACCATAATTTTGCTAATCCACTTAATTAGCTTTTAATGTTAGACAAACTCATAATTACAGCTAATAATGATGAAAATATAGTGTACTCATAACTTACCCAGTGTGCACAGGAGAAGGAAGACCATAGCTATGAGCAGATAACCAGAATCCTGTTTAGAATAAGATAGCAGTCTTCCTACAGTTGATCCAGATATGTCACTTTGCACATCCTGTTTCTGTCTGTCCTCATGTGCCACATCCTGATCATCAAACAGCGTAGAATAAAACCTTGCTTCTTGCCTGGAAAATGTTAACTTGCCCAGTTGTCTCCATGTCAAGAGTGTGACAGCTGATGACACCCAGGTCCATACTAGAAGACTCCAGAACCAAGGATCTTTTACAGGATTCTCCACCTCAGAATACAGCAACAATTTGATCATGGCGTAAGAACCAATAAGGTAGCACACCAAAGTCATAGGAGTTATGGATGCCTGCAGCCTCTGAGGACCATTCATTCTGTTTCGTGCAACACCTATCACAGCTCCTACAGATATGCAGGTTCTCAGCAAAGAGGTTCCCCAGACATCCATCATAGAGTGGAACATACTAAACTGCATCATGTCCTGAATAATACTCGCTTTTTTACAGCTGAAGTTGTACAATAGTGTAGATATAGTGAGGTCACAGACAGTGAATGTGAGTGTGCAAAGCATAACAACATTGCAAGAACTCATATTTAAATGTGTTGGTTCTTCTCGCATCAAACAAGGCACATCTTCTTCAATTACCCTGTAAATAAGACATCTTATGTAATAATAACATACTCAATATTCAGTTTTTATTCACAAACACCAATACTAACATTTAGGATTAACCTGACAGGTTCAATTTTATGGATAACAAATTGCCCAACCTCATCACACACATAGGGCTGCCGACAGTGGTGTCTAATGATAGTGTTTTCGGCATTACGTATACTGTAGATCTCTTGTGTGGCCCTGAGAAGGAGTTTGTACTTATATAGTACTTGAGACAGAATATTACAGACCATGAAGATGGTGTTGTATGATAAAATAGGGGTTTCTATACATTAAACCTTAGAGAGAGAGAAACTGGATGGAGATAAGGGGCCTAATTCAGGTACGTTCGTTTCGACCCCTTCGTTCGCAAGGGGTCCGATGCATCTGCACATGCGCAGATGCATTTCTGCGCATGTCCTGATGCGTAGATGCGTGCGGCCAGGGAGATCAATGTCGGACACACTCACCCAAGTGGGCGGGTGGGGGGCGTGGAGCAGTGGGCTGGGCCATTTGCATATGGGAACGCCCAGCGTTTCATGGGTGTTCCCATAAGAACACTGGGCGTTCTCATGCAAATGCCCCAATGATGCGGGGGGCGGCCAGCTGACATCACCAAATGTCAGCTGCCCACCCACTTCCTCCTGAGCGTCCACGCATATGTAAGTGACTTAACAGTATATGCGTGCACCTTCGCCATCATCATGGTCGCCGACCATCCAATGTTGTGGGCGGATCGCCCGAGGCTGCGAATGGATGTTACTGTGTAACATTAATTTGCAGGCCCTGTGAGGGAATCGCCTTTGCAAATGGGTGGCGGCCAGGCCACCATTCGCAAGGCAGGATTTGGTGGACTTGCAATGCTGCATATTCGCAGCCTTGCGAATCAACCAGAATAACCCCTAAAGTACCAGCCAACCAGATTCCAATTGCAATATTACAGGCTGTGTTTGAAAAATAGAGAATATTTTACTAATGGTAGATCAGGCACCTGTAGGGGTGTTTTGCCAAGCTGCTCACACAAGGGAAGGTCAATTCCCAAAAGTGTTGGCCAAATAATGTAAGGTGGAGCGCTAAATCATTCAATTGGATCAATTGGGTATAAAGATAATAGCAATAAATGTATTACTCATAAAATAATTAATGCAAATAGTAAATACACAATAATACTGCTTGGCAGTATTGCCAAGAAGATGTTGGCCATTGTTGTGGCCTAGAATGGTTATGTTGCTTACTGTACCACCGTCACGAAACTGCTGGAAATAGGCTTGCATTACCAGGCACCATCCAAGAACTGATGCTCCTGGTGCCCTTCTCCATCATGACAATGCCCCTGCCCACAGGTCCAGGAAAATAGTGGATTTCTGGATCATGACTGCCCTGACATTTGGCTATAAAATAAAATCTTTGGTCCTGTATTGTCCTACAAGAAGTTGGACTCAATTAGGCTGCGGGAGGGCTCAGTTAGTCCATGGGGTACAGTTAGGCTGCAGGATGTTTAGATGCTGTGGGGTAGTAGACTGCAGGAGAGCTTGGTTAGGCTGTTGAAGGGAGTCAGGCTGTAGGACATTAGGGTTTTGGTAGTGAGGGTTATCAATGTTCTACCTATATTAAGTAAGGCTGTCATATTTGCCCACGACCCCAAAGCATTATATGGTCATGGATGACTTTGTCATTTAATGCAGACACATTTAGCTAGTTTAGTGGCATATAAAACCTGCCCTGGTCTGCTCATGGGTCATCAAGGCAATAGATAAATGTCAGAGGAACCTGAGCCTAGGTGAGAATTGATTCATTTAGGGAATTCGCCATCTATCTGGGAGAGGTCTCTCGAGATATTGTGACCCTAGGTTCCAAGAATCCGAAGACATGCATTTCTCCACCAAAAATAATTTATTTTAAAAAAAACAAAAAAAAACAACATAAAAAGTTTCAGGGTGTAAATCTGGTTTTTATAAACCAGATCAATAATTCGGATTTTAGAGATCCGCTCACATTGTGCCAGGATGGAATAAATGTCAGCCAGTTGGATCAAGACAGCAACAGCTACTTACTCCACAGGGAAGAGAGAGCAAAGCCAAGGAGAGAAAAGTGAGACCAGCAAGAAAGGGAAAGGAAAAAAGGTGTGTGTGTGTGGGGGGGGGGGGGGGGGGGAAAGGGGGGACCCCTAATCACCAGATCACCAGTAATAAAGTCTTAAAAGAAAAATTGGTTAATGAGAAGCATCGACAATAAATTAATTAAAGTAAAGCTTTATAGTGTTCCAATTCTTTAAATGTTAACCAGGCTAGCCAAGTTGAGGCAAAGGCAAGGTGTTTGGATTCCAGTGAAGAAATAAGGTCTTCCATAACCATATCTGATTACACCACTCTAGGATAGAGGGAGGAGAGCTATATTTCCAGTGTATAGGAATCACTTCTTTAGACGCACTGAGCAAGTGTCGTAGTAGGGACTTTTTTGTATGATGAATAGGGTCTGTGTATAAGATTAAGTAACCAAAAACTAGTGACACTGGGAAGGTCTTCTTGTAAAATGATACTTGCATTTGCTATTACTGATTCCCAATAAGGTTGGATGATAGAGCAGTCCCACCATATATGTAAAAGCGTGCCCACTTCTTTCTCACATCACCAGCAAGAATTTGAAACCCCCGGATAAATGTTTGCTAACAGGTTAGGACAACGGTACCACCTTGTGAGGACTAATGGGTTTCAGTTGTTGTTACATTAAACGAGGAGGAAAAGATGTTTCTAAAAATCTCTGCCCAGTCATCTTCACTCAATGACCCTAGTAAATCCCTTTCCCAATCTAACATGAATTTTGGACTAGCTAGAAACATTGCATCAGAGAAAGTGACGAGGGTAAGACTCAGCTGTACATAGATTTTCAAAAGGCTTAGGGGACCTCAGAGGTTTAGCTGAGGAGCAGATACTTGAAAGAAAGTGTTTAATCTGAAAGTATTTCCATATCTCTTCGTTTGGTAAAACCCAGCTTTTTTGGATATCAGGAAAGCTCAGAGTGCCTGTGGTATCAACCAATTGGTTTACTCGAGAAATGCCTGCCATACGCCAAGGACGAAAATCTGGATTACCAACCAAAGGCGTGAGATGGAAAAGGGTGCATTTCCAGCAAGCAAACATAGGGCCAGCAAGTGGGTGTGCGGTGTGGAAAACGTATTACGCCGTGGGATGTCAGGATGAGATACTGGGGGTTATTTTGGTTCACTCTTTCTGACAAATTCCTTCTTAGATGGACAAAACCATGTGCACTGCAGGGGGGCAGACGTAACTTGTGCAGAGAGAATTAGAGTTCAGTTCTATATCAATTGTATTGAAGAGAGAAGGAACCACCAGTGTTGCTACAGCTGCTGTATCGGGAGGGTGTAAGTCTCCCAAAGGGTATGAATACAAGAAAAAAGGTGTGATACAGCGCTTGGGTTAGTCTGAAAAGAATTTAGTTAAAAAAAAAATGAACATAAAAAAATTATTAATAAAACAATCAATCATGTACAATACAATATATATATATATATATATATATATATGAGAAATATATATATATATATATATATATATATATATATATATATATATATATATATATATATATATATATATATATATATATATATAGGTGAAGAAACCGGCACTCCAGCAATGAGATGGGGTATTTGACCGGGGTGCTGCAGGTAAAGGAAATGCAGAGGGGATGGCGTAGCAGCACTCCACGGATTTTAATAAGAAGACTCCAGACACTGGTAACAGTCAACGTTTCGGAATTTACTTCCGTTCTCAAGACAAGAACTTGTCTTGAGAACGGAAGTAAATTCCGAAACGTTGACTGTTACCAGTGTCTGGAGTCTTCTTATTAAAATCCGTGGAGTGCTGCTACGCCATTATATATATATATATATATATATATATATATATATATATATATATATATATATATATATATAGTTCCTGGGATGGCACTCCAAAACTTGGAATAATAAGGCAAATTAGCCGGTGCCCGCCTGCGTTCAGAGCAGTGCTAAGCTGCTCCTGCATGCAAATGGGGAGAGGTGACGGCGGCACTCGTAAATAAATTGACAAACAGTCAGGTTTAAACCTGACTGTTTGTTAATTTATTTACGAGTATAATAAAGGAGGAGGATAATAAATGGATAATAAAAAACAGTATGAGTAAATGGTTGAAAACTGCTAGCATTCAAATTTGTGAGGAATGGATTTTTTGTCCAAATCAACACCGATGGATATAGTTACCATGGATGGTGGAGTCCTGTGAGACAGGAATTTTCAAAAGTCCCGGAGATTTCCCAGTGGTGGATTCTCTGATATCACCCAATGGTGAGATGGTATAGGGGGATGCAGTCCTTAAGGTATGGCCGATACCAGGCTCAGTGGCTGCAAATTGGGGAATCTAAGAGATGGTGTAAAACTGGTTCTGGATATGCTGTGGTGAGGATTCCAAGGTGTTGAATGGAAAGGGTGAAGGTTCTCCAATATTATGCTGGAACAGAAAGCAGTGACTTGTACACTGTGCTTTCACCACAGCATATCCAGACCAGTTTTACACCATCTCCTGGATCCCCCAATTTGCAGCCACTGAGCCTGGTATCAGCCATACCTTAAGGACTGCATCCCTATACCATCTCACCATTGGGTGATATCAGGGAATCCACCACTGGGAAATCTCTGGGACTTTTGAAAGCATGCACGGATCTGACTGATCCGTGCATGCTTCTGCCAAATATGCTGTGTATTTTCCTGGCGTATTTGGCTGGCAATTAGCGGCCGTATCCCGCTAATTGCCATAATTAGCAGCCCTATTTTCAATACGGCCGTTTAGTAAATTAGGAATCACCATCACCATTCTTTTGATTGGTGATTCCTATTCGTATTCTATCGATGGCGTATACATTCGTATTTGTAAATATGAATACGAATGTCCCATAAATACAAATTAACATATTTTCAGGATAGTAAATCCTGAAAATACGAATATACCTAAAACAATCGTATTTTGCAGTACAATTACGATATTTTAGCTGTATTTGGCTTAGTAAATTTCCGCCATTAACTCTAATGGGAAGGCTATTGAAGTAATTGATAAGAAAGGTGTTTTAACCACAGGTGATGGCAATCATACATTATCAGGGAAGTCCAGGAACAGAGCATTTTCTCCCTGAAGGAGGTGGTCAGGTAGGCAACCCTGGGTAATGACAAAACTTTTCACATTGATTCAACATGTAGTTTACAGGTCCTTCCTTTCACACAGTTATGTAGATGTCTTTAAGCAAGTGGTTCTCAAAGTTGGTCCTCAGGACCCCACACAGTTCACGATTTCCAGGTCACTGGACAGGTGCACAAATTTCTGACTGACACATTTTTAAAGATCCACAGGTGTTGCAAATTATTTCTCCTGATTCTGTGAGGAGATCTGGAAAACAGTGTGGGGTCCTGAGGACTGACTTTGAGAACCTGTGCTTTAAGAAATTAACAGTACAGCTGCTTTCTCTTTGTCTAACACATGCTGATAATTAACCATGAGACTGTCTTTCTTTCCATGATCACATTACCTACAGGCACATATATATTTAATAGGCAGGCTCACTTCTACTTGCCTGGCAGAGCTAAGATGCAGTGGTACTAGCTTGACTGGAGCAGGAGAATTATGAGGATATTGAAAACTTAGGGGACTATTTATGATATCTTGGAGATAAAGGGCCAGTTAACTCGGGTCTGTTCAACAGGTTGTGTATGTTCGCAGCCTAGTGAACAGGTAAACACCACCCATTTTTTCTATTAGTATATTAAAGACTTAATTTATTCTACTTACATAAAATATTTCTGATTTAGTGATCGACATCAGTCTGGTTCCTTATTTCTAACCTGACTCCTTATTTCTAGCCATCTATATTATTGTCATTTTGTGGGCTGAACTAATCAGTGATCTAAGGATACAGTCATCACAGATGCACTTCATGGACAATATTTATGAAGAATTGGTTTACCCTCAGAATGACTTATTTCGCTATGTAAGAGCTACCAAATTACCGGGTCCACCCATATAACCTATAGAATGTAAGAAATACATACAGATGCCGACAGTCAGAAGACAGACAGTGGCATCCCAATGGTATACTAACCTTCTCCCTGACCCCCCCACCCCCTTTGCCCTCCTCCTGCAGCCTAACCCTAACCTTCCTATCCCACACCTGAACCATCCCCCCCATGGCTTAACCCAAAACTACCCCTCGCACCCTAACCCACCCCCTAGTGCTAAACCTGGCCTTCCTCACCACCCCCACTATGGCTTACCCTAACACAAACCAGAATACTTATCATAAGCATGCCTGCAGTCAGGAGGATCTGGTATCACTATTTCTAGCGATGTCGGGATCCTGGCACTGGCCCTGTAGCTGCAAAGCAGGATTCAATGCTGGTATTTCGACTGCCAGCATCCCAACTGTAAGCCTGTGTATGCATGGCCCTTTATTCTTTGTCTTAGGCGCGTGTATGGGTTGGGGTTCTAACAGCTGCTGCTAAGGGGATGGGGATAGTCAGGCCCCGCAGAGGAAAACAAGAAGAAATACAAATGGATAGCTGCACTCTAAATAGTATTGTGTAGATAAAAGAATAGTAGTGGGATTGTCTGCACAACTAAACAATTGTAATAATCTAAAACTGGCACATGCATGATAACACCATCACAATGGATACCCATTAATTACCACATACGGTGTTAAGCAAGCTGTCTTGTACCTATAAGTCACTGGTTGGGACCAAAGAGTTCATGAAGGGTAAAGTTCCTTAGTAACAGTCAAGTATATAACAGAATAGTTACCAATGACATGACCTCCATCTCTAAATAAATAGGCAAATTACACTGTAAGTACAGTATGTACTTATGTGAGACTGACGTGTGTGGAAGTTATGTCCTTACGTTAAAATGACTCATTAAAGGGTCATGGTTTTGCTGCAATGGACATGGGTATGCAGTCATTAAATCTACAGTGGCTAGGTCGACAGTCATAAGGTCGACCACTATTGGTTGACAGGGTCAAAAGGTCGACAGGATCTAAAGGTTGACATGAAAAAGTTTGGCATGAGTGCTTTACAAAATTTTGATCCGACATGTGCCGTAAGGTGGTATTTCATACTCTACCATCCACTACGGCATGGATGGAGAATATAACAGTGTATCATTGGAACACCATGCGCAACCGCTGAATGGTATAACTACTACCAAACAAAAACATCGATGGTAACAAAGTTGTGATGCGATGTCCATCCCTAGTCAGACATTTCCTGCACTAGTTTAGCAGCAGCAGAAAAATAAACCACTTTTCAAAAGTGTTAAACCAAGGAAGGCTGCGGGACCTGATGGAGTATCGCCATCTATCCTACTGACTTGTGCAACAGAACTTGCTCCAATCTTCACAGGGATCTTCAACTCCTCTCTAGCTTCCTGAAAGGTCCCTGCCTGCTTTAAAAGCTCAGTCATTGTCCCGGTCCCAAAGAAAACACCAGCAAAGGACCTAAACGACTTCAGGCCAATCGCACTAACCTCAGTGGCCATGAAAGTATTTGAAAGATTGGTACTGGCGCACCTAAAAAAAGTGTGCAACCACCATCTCGACCCCATGCAGTTTGCCTACCGTGCAAATAGAAGTGTAGAGGATGCGATCAACCTAGAGCTGCACTATACTCTACAACACCTCGACCTCCCCGGTACCTATGTGAGAACTCTATTCGTGGACTTCAGCTCGGCCTTCAACACCATCGCCCCCCACATCCTGCAGCCAAGACTCCATTCCTTAAGAGTACCAGTATCAACATGCTCCTGGATTGCGGACTTCCTAACGGCAAGGACACAGGTAGTGAAAGCCGGTGCCCACACGTCCAGTGCACGCACGATCAGCATCGGTGCCCCTCAGGGATGCGTCCTCTCCCCACTGCTCCCTCTACACTAACGACTGCACCTCAGCAGCGAAATCAGTGAAAATCATAAAATTTGCGGACAAGACCACTGTCATCGGCCTAATTGAAAAGGGCGAGGAATCCGCATACAGACTAGAAGTGAACAAACTTGTCCTAAACCCTTCCAAAACAGTAGAGATGGTGATTGACTTCAGGAAGAAACCAAATGTCCTGGCCCCGCTAAAAATATCCAACGCAGTGATGCCGATTGTTGAATCCTTCAAATTCCTAGGGTCAACCATTACCAGTGACCTGAAATGGGGACTAAATATAGAAACATAGAATTTGACGGCAGATAAGAACCATTTGGTCCATCTAGTCTGCCCCTTTTTTATCCTTCAGGTAATCTCAACCCTTTTTGATCGTTATTTCTTTGTAAGGATATTTATATGCCTATCCCAAGCATGTTTAAATATAACCACTAATGTCAAAAAAGCCCAACAGCGACTGTTCCTATTGAGGCAACTCAAGAAATTCAATATCCCGCAGGATCTGCTGTGTGTTTTTTACACCACAATCATGGAGTCCGTCCTATGCTCCTCTATCACAATCTGGTATGGGGGTCCTAGTGAAAACGACAAACAACGACTACAGAGAGTGGTGAGGACAGCAGAGAAGATCATTGGAACTGGCCTCCCCCCTGTTAAAGACATATACTCAACCAGGGCTAGGAAGCGTGCCGGAAGGATCGCGACGGACAAGCTGCAACCTGATTACAAACTGTTCGACCTCCTTCCATCGGGAAGACGCTTCAGGTCCGTCCCTGTGAGAACTACCAGATCTGCAAGAAGCTTCTTCCCACTAGCCATCCATCAACTGAACAACTATCCGTTAAATAAAATAAACTTTTAACTACCTGTCCACTAAAAATGTATCTTAAGGATTGAAATGCTTAAAATGTATGTAACCCCACCGCCCCCCTCTCCCCTCGTTCTCTACTGCTGTGTTGTCCACAAAAATATCCTAGTGTACACATATATACATGGTCAATAAAGTTGATTCTGATATAAAATAAATGGACTAAAAAAATGTAAGACATATATATATATATATATATATATATATATATATATATATATATATATATATATATATATATATATATATATATATATATATATAGAGAGAGAGAGAGAGAGAGAGAGAGAGAGAGAGAGAGAGAGAGAGAGAGAGAGAGAGAGAGAGAGAGAGAGAGAGAGAGAGAGAGAGAGAGAGAGAGAGAGAGAGAGCCAGATGCCCGGCACAGCCTCCTTCAATTTGTGAGTCCTGGGTGCCCGCACTGTAGATGCGTATGTAGTCCCAGTATTAGCGCGGCACTCCAAATATACGTTACGGCAGTGGGTAAAACAAATTATTCTTTATTGACTGCAACGTTTCGATGCTACGCAAGTGACCTGCTGACCTATGCTATGTATGGCTTGAGATATATGATAGTTGTTACCTATTAGATCGTGCAAACTGCCTATGGTGATTTCATAGTATAGCGGTTGTCATCCGCATACATTTCCGGGTTGCGTTCCATGAGTGTGGAACGCATCGCATTTCCGGGTTGTTCTGCAGCAGCTGTGAGTACGCTGCACTGCCTATGTACAATTGAGCGCTGTGGATGACTACATCCGGTCGGAAGGTGCGTTCCAAAGCTATGGAACGCATGATACTTCCGGTCACGGCGTCTCAAGCCCAATTAGTAAATTTACGGCTTTCTTTAGCCTTTGGGTGCACTCTAAGTTAATTATGTAACAGTACGCAGTTGGATTCTTCTATCCTGTAAGATTGGTAAGTTTGTTGTTAGTGTAAATCGGTATTCTCAGTGTTTCCTGTTAGACTGCCACAGGTGAGTGGGTGGTGACAGTTAATGAAGGTACAAGCCATAAATAGCCGGTCAGTAGGTTAGCTGTATATCTTGTCTGGTGTACCCATGTTGATAATCTTGACAAAGACCCCTGTTGTGGGTCGAAACGTCGATGCCTGTTTGATGTCCCTATGATGTGACGAATAAATACTACTTCGCTTTTGCACAAAATCTCAGTGTTGGTGAGTGCCTGCCTCTCTGCAAATTCTATGTTTGGGATTCAAAATCCTCTAAAGTGGAGCACCGCCCTGTATCTCCTATCAATGGACTGAGTGCGGTTCTTCCAAAGTGTGTGTATATATATATATATATATATATATATATATATATATATATATATATATATATATATATATATATATATATATATATATATATATATATATATATATAACAATAGTGAATTGGGCACCTAGCCTAAAGGTAATATGCCAAATAAACTCCCCACTTGGCAGTATTATATAAGATAAAGAGTCATAAAACAGAATTGTATCACAAGTACAATATATTTATTAACAACACATTTTTCTGCGTGTTCACTTGGATGTTGATAGCTACTTGTTATAAAGGAGAGTGCTCCACATCCCACCACCAGTGGGAACCCATATATATATATATATATATATATATATATATATATATATATATATATATATATATATATATATATATATATATATATATATATATATATATATATATACACAGTATATATATCTTGGCCTGGGTGCCCGTCCGTCCAGAGGAACACTCTGGTATGTGTACAATTGCAGAATAAAGACGTCACTCCAGGTACTTGTAAAGAACAGTCATTTTACTGTGTATCAACAGTGTTTCGGGCCGTGGGCCCGTCTTCAGGACAATAACAGCTACTGTTTTTGTCCTGAAGATGGGCCCCCAGCCCGAAACGCCGTTGACACACAGTAAAACTACTGTTCTTTATATATCTCAAACTTGAAATTCCGGCACTCAAAGTGTCATAACAAATTTAAATTGCAAAAGCATGCATACTTGCTGGGGTGCCCTCCTTGATAATTCCAAAGGATCTCTCACCACAGTATTCCAAAAAAGCGGCACTCACACAGGCTTAATGATTATGGGTCCTTTATTAAGTCCAAAAGTTTTGGGGTTCCCCCGTCATCAGGGACAGCAGCACAAAAGTACAACATGCTGCTGTCCCTGACAACGGGGGAACCCCAAAACTGTTGGTCTTAATAAAGTACCCATAATCTTTTAAGATATATATGTATATATATATACACACACACACACACACACACACACACACTCTGGAAGAATCCAGACCGGCACTCAGTGCTGAAGAAAACTTTTATTCCACAAATGTGTGGAAAGACAGGTAACAGCAGCTATTACCTATTTTTTGCACGTTTATGGAATAAAAATAAGTTTTCTTCAGCGCTCAGTGTCGGTCTTGATTCTGCCACATTGTGGGGAGTAAGTTTGCCCTGTTTTGCCTTTATGGACCAGGCATCGGAATTGCTACATACATCTACAGTGGAGTGCCACCCGTTGGGTTTTGGGTTTTGTCACTTTTTTTTTTTTGTTTCCTTTTTATTTATTTTCATACTTATAAAAGACAATAAGACAATGATACAAACACACAACATACAAATTCATAACTTGCAAATTCAGCTGGGTAAAGTCCGTCTATTACTTAGCATTCAATACTCCAATATAGCTATAATAGCAAAAAAAAATGCAAAAGTGCAATTACAGTATAAACAACACTCTATTTTCGCTATACTCAGCTGAAATCAAAAATATTAACACAGAAAAAACAATACAAGAGGTAGCCCATTCCATCTAAAACTCTGTGGTGATCAAATACGGGTAGTCAGCAAGGCTCCATAGTTTTTACACAGCCCTCGCAACCTGCCCTTTACGTCAATTAACTATTAGGTATATTCACACATATATTATACATATATTTACTATTCCGCATTATAAAAGAAGGAAGAAGAAAAAAAAAAAAAAAAAAAAATTATCTTTCCCCCTTTCAGGTGCTCATGTGACTTACTCCAATATCAGCAAAATGTCCACTATCCTTACTTTCAATATCTATTTATACATCAGTGACCTAAAATTCTTTAACTTCTTTTGTGAATTATATTTTACAGCTTATTCCATTATCGCAAAACACCTTCTAGTATCATAACACTCATAAATCTATTAAGTGCCATCCTCATTACTTTTCCATTTACCCCAGTGCTTCATAAATTTACTTAACGTGTTTCTACGTGCATATAATAATTTCTCCTGCCTAATAGTAAATTCAACCAAAGCCTTCCATTCCACCATCGAGGGTCTATTTTTAGCAAGCCATGTTCTAGCAATCATTACCTTAGCAAGTGCCACCATATTAAAAATAAACTCTTTATCGATACACTGTTGATATTGATCAGGTAATACATTTAACAAACAACATTTTGGTGTTAACATCTCCTGTTTAATCCCAACCTTACACAGGCAGGAAATAACCTCTTTCCAAAATTCCTGGGTTTCTCTGCACTCCCATGCTAAATGGTAAAATGTACCCACTTCAGTATCACATTTCGGACAAATATCCGTTTCTTTACATCCCGCTTTATATAATTTTTCTGAGGTCAGATATGCTCTGTGCATCATTAATAATTGAATTTGTTGAGTCCTAATCGAGTTGGTGAGCTTCATATTTACTCCCAAGACCCGTCTCCACTCACAATCTCGAATAGGACCCACATCCATTTCCCATTTAGCCTTCAATCCCAACATCCCATTTTTATTTTTCATCTGTACAAGCTCCGCATATATCCTTGACAGCATCTTAGGCTTATTCCCCCCTATCAGCCACTTTTTTATCGGACTCGTACCGAATTTGGGGACCTCTCCCTCAAAGAGTCCCAGAAGGGCACTTTTCAGCTGTAAATACCTCCAATAATGTGATTCAGGTAGGTCAAATTCCTGTTTTAATTGTTCGAAGGATTTTATCTTTCCATTAGCAAACAAGTGACTCAGGCAGTTAATACCGTATGGTAGCCAAACCTTATTAATTTGCAATGCCTTCAAGACTTTAAATTTATTTAAATCCCCGAGTGGGTATTCAGTTTCCCAATCAGAAAATGCCATGATCTTATTTACTTTCTTCCATATCTTAACTAGCTGAGTAGTCATAGGTGTATCTCTACCCCCCTTATGTCCCATTATAATTTTCTGTAGCGGTGTTAACCCCTCCTTCCCATAATAATCGAAGTTGGACTCCCTCTTCAGCCACTCCTGCAGAGATATTATCTGACTCGCCAAGTAATAGAGCTCAAAGTCTGGAACTGACATTCCCCCTTCTTCCCTAGTTCTCATTAGGGCTTGTAATCGTATTTTTGGTCGTTTATTGTTCCACACAAATGTGGAAATCATACTATTGATTTTTCTAAAAAAGGTATCAGGGATAAACACTGGGGCATGCTGCAAAATATATAAAAATTTCGGAAGAATAATCATTTTCAGCAAATTGGCTCTACCCATTGTCGTCAGGGGCAATTTCCCCCAACTTTTGATTTTCCCCGCTAGATAAGCAACCAGGGGATTTAAATTCAGCTCTTGAAAATCTTTCGGGTTACGTGAGATATAAACACCTAAATATTTAAACTGGTTAACCCACTTAACGGCCAGATCTGTTACTCTATCTGTTGGAGCATTTGGCCTAATAGCCATCAAGCTTGATTTACTTTTATTAATCCGAAAACCAGAAAAATCCCCGTAATTACCTATCAACTCCAATATAGCAGGGACATCTTTCTCAGCATCTGGCATGAATACTAAAAGGTCATCAGCGTATAAAGCCAGTAGCTCATTATTTGGACCTGATTTTAACCCCTTTATTACCGGGTGGTTGCGCATAAGACAGGCGAGGGGTTCTATAGAGAGGGCGAACAGCATGGGGGAGAGTGGACAACCCTGTCTCGTTCCCCTATATAGGGAAAAGGGATCAGAAGTTCTCCCGTTCACCGCCACCCTGGCCCGTGGCGCCGCATATAATAGCTGGACCCATTTGATGAATGTCGGCCCAATGCCGAACCGCCGCATGGTCTCCCAAAGGAAAGGCCACTCCACTGCATCAAAGGCTTTAACGGCATCCAGGGCCAGGATCGCGGGGAGCGGGTACTCTGCATTAGTCTCCTGTAAATGCTTAAAAACCTTGCGTATATTTATGACAGTGGATTTGCCCGGCATAAAGCCGGATTGATCCGGGTGAATTAACTTATCAATAAATCTGTTTAATCGAGACACCAATGCCTTTGCCAACACCTTCGCTTCAAATGATATCAAAGAAATGGGTCTGTAGGACTCTAATAACTCAGGGTTTTTCTCTGATTTCAATAAAACTATGATTTTAGCTTCCATTATTGAAGCAGGCAATGTATTTTCCTCAAAACAAACGTTGAGTGTTTCCAAAAGCATTGGTGCCAGTACCTCAATGTATTTTTTATAAATTTCCCCTGGCAGTCCATCCAACCCCGGAGATTTCCCATTAGGGAAGGAGTTAATAGCAGTTTTTATTGCCACTAAACTAAGCGGGGCATCTAACTCTTCCCTCATCTCCCCCGTGAGGGATGGTAAGTCTATCTTCCCCAAGAAACTCCTAATCTCCTCCTCACTGTATCTCAATTTAGAATCATATATGTCTAAAAAATAGTCCTTGAAGGCATTTGCAATATCTTTATTGGCAGTCACCAACTGGCCGTTAATATCAATTATTTTGGCGATAGTATTTGGAGGGGATTCTGCTCGTGCAAGCTGCGCCAAAAATCTACCTGATCTATCCCAACTTACATATTTTGTGTGCATATTGTTAGCCAGTATCCTGGCATTTTCTACCTGTAGACTGTCTAGCCAAATCTGCTGAGCTGTCAACCAAGCAGCTTGTGTCTCATCCGAACCTACCTCAATAAATCTCTGTTCTTTTTCTACACATTCATCCTCTAATCTCCTAATCTTATCCCGGCTCTCCCTTTTAGTAACACTGATCTGCTTTTTAAATGTCCCCCTAATATGTGCCTTAAGAGAGTCCCACACCACTGCCATTGATGCAGAGTCTCTATTAAGAATCCAAAATTCCTCCCAACTCTCATTTAACCCCTCTGCCCCACTTAATCTATCCAACCATCTGGGGTCAAACCTCCAAAATTTTTGTAAATTCCTCCCATCCTCCTCAAGTTCTAAACAGAGCGGCGAGTGATCTGAAATCCCTCTATTATGATATTCCACCTTCTTAACCTCGGGTAGTAGTCCTACCGAAATAAGCATAAGATCAATTCTTGATAGGGACAGATGAGATGCGGAGTAACAAGAATATTGGAGCCTATCGGGGTTTTTAATCCTCCAAGGATCACACCAGCCCAAATTTTCAATGAACTCCCCAAATCCCCCATTACCCTTTTTCTGACCAGCACTTTTTTTGCTCCATCTATCTAACTCAACATTCAATATATTATTAAAATCGCCCATGCAAATGACAGGCGTATCAGGAGCCAATTGCGTAAATTCCACTGCCCTAGATAATATTTCAAATGAAAAAGGCGGAGGAATATACACCGCCAGAATAAGGAGATGCCTGGCATTGATCTGGCAGTCTAGGAAAATGAACCGCCCCAATGGGTCAATTAAAACACGATTGCACATGAACGAAAGAGTTTTCCTAATTAGAAGAGACACTCCCCTCGAGGCCGTTGTGAATTGAGAATGGTAGGCTGTCCCCACCCATGGTTTTCTTAAGGCTAAAAGCTTATTGCCTACTAGGTGGGTTTCAATTATAGTAATCACATCGGCATTCGATTTTTTTAAATACCCCAGAACTAGAGACCTTTTGACCCGATTGTTTATACCTCGAACATTCCAGGTCATTAGGACCACCATTTCCTTAATGTTAAAAATAAATTACAACTATAGCCTACCATGCTCTCTCCACTCCTCACGGCAGAATAGGTTCTGGCCTTACTAGGCCGGGCTGACCCCCACCACATTTCCAAATATAAACCACAACTGACTTCGGGCTTACCTCTACATACAACATTTAAACCAACACATAACACCCCAACCCCACCCTCCGCCCCCCTCCCTGTATACCCATACCCACAAGGCATACCTCTACCCACCCTTATCCCGACCCCTTATGGAGCTTCCTTTAAGGCCACCAATGTGCGGTGAGCTCCCTGCATTCATTAACACTATTACTCCTGGCAGGTTGCCAACTGATGGCGGCCTGGTTCCCATTGATTTAACCAAACTGCTGCCTCATTAGGATTTTGAAAAAAACGGGTCGAACCGTCCACCACAATTCTCAGTTTCGCTGGAAATAGGAGCGAATATTTCACACCTCTTTCTCTCAGCCTTTTTTTAATTTCAGTAAACTTTGAGCGTTCTTTTTGAACTTCAAGCGAGAAATCTGGGAAAAGAGCAATTCTAACTCCATTATGCTCCAGCGGCCCTTTCTCCCGAGCCAGCCTCAAAATAATGTCACGATCCCGAAAGTTCAGTACTTTGAAGATTAAAGTTCTAGGTGGGGCACCCGGGGGACCTGCTCGCATAGGAACCCTATGGGCTCTTTCTACTGCAAACATCTTAGACAGTTTTGTCACTTTTAATGTCATGTACAACATGAACCTTGATGGGTTTTATATTATATACTTGGACCGTTTGTGAGTGCGGTCTGTCTTGGACACACACACACATTATATATATATGAAATCTGATGAAAAATCCTAACAAGATTTGAAACGTTAAGCAATTGCTGAGTACGTGTCGTTTATTTCCCGAGAGTGCCGCTATCTTTTACGCTGTCTACATCACTGGTCTACCCAAGAGGGCACCCGGGGCCAGTTATCAAGCTTTGTGCTGGGTGAGTGCCGATTCATCGGACTTTATATATATATATATATATATATATATATATATATATATATATATATATATATATATATATATATATAAATACAGGTGTCCAGTGCAAACAAATAAGATATTATCCACGACAGGAGCTTTCTGATAATGTAATTTACTATGTGCCAGTAATAATACCACCATACCTCCCAACATGAGCCTCTCCAGGAGGGACACATTGCTCTGCTCCTGGACTTCCCTCTTAATGCATGATTACCTTCATCTGTGTTGAACATGTTAATTTGTTTGAAAGTTTGTTGTACAAAGGTGCTGGCAATCACACATTAACAGGGAAGTACAGGAACAGAGCAATGTGTCCCTCCTGGAGAGGCTCATGTTGGGAGGTATGATACCACTACTACTGTACAGCGTTAGCGCTTTCTATCTTAAATGTAATAGAAAGGGCAGCGTGTAAGGTCGCCCGGTACAATGCTGGCCATACATAGACGGACACTAGGTAAGAGTCAGTATAACACTAGTCAGTGAGGGTCATTATGGTCTGTCCTGCCGGCGCCCTCCACACTGCGCGGCGCAGTGGACAGGAGCCTGCGGGGGCCACGCCATGTGATGGATGCGGGAGTGTGCGGTCCTTACCTCTTCCATACGTCTCCGTTCACCTGCTACAGAGTCAGACAGATGCTGCTGCGGCTGAGACAGGCGCTGACGTCAGTAAGCCACACCCACAGCATGCCCAAGCTCGATTGTGAGTAGAGCTTCGGCATCCGGGTACAGGGCAAACGCGGCCACGGGTGACCCTGGACAACATCCAGGTCGCTGCTGGAGTCGGTGCCTCTCTTTGCATTATGGATGTCCGAGACGAGGCTGAAGTTGGCTTCTTATTCGGCCAGCTTCTTATTCGAGCTCCAGCTTCTTATTCGAGCTCCAGCTTCTTATTCAGAACAATCACTTTTACAAGGGTTAATGAATCATGGACCACAAATTTGACTGCATAAATCAACACAGGGGGTTGCCTACATATGACCCACTTGCAATTTCTTTTGACCAACAATGATTTGGGCAGAAAATGGGCACAAAAATGGGCATGGGTCCCAGATATCATTTTGAATAAGTAGCTGGTGTCCTGCAAGGGTTAAACAGCCTTGGTCAACAAATATTACACTGGAAACCGGCACAGGGGGGTCACTTACATATGACCCACTTGCCATTTATTTTGACCAACAAGGATTTGGGCAGAAATAGGGCACTAAAGTGGGCATGGGTCCCAGATTTCATCATTTTGAATAAGTAGCTGGTGTTCTGCAAGGGTTAAACAGCATTGGTCAACAAATATTACACTAAAAACCCGCACTAGGGGCTCACTTACATATCACCCACTTGCCATTTCTTTTGACCAACAAGGATTTGGGCAGTAATAGGGCAGTAAAGTGGGCATGGGTCACAGATGTCATTATTTTGAATAAGTAGCTGGTGTCCTGCAAGGGTTAAACAGTGTTGGTCAAAACATATTACACTTGAAACCCACACAGGGGGGTTGCCTACATATGACCCACTTGCAATTTCTTTTAACCAACAATGATTTGGGCAGAAAATGGGCACAAAAATGGGCATGGGTCCCAGATATAATTTTGAATAAGTAGCTGGTGTCCTGCAAGCGTTAAACAGCGTTGGTCAAAAAATATTACACTGGAAACCCGCACAGGGGGGTCACTTACATATGACCCACTTGTCATTTCTTTTGACCAACAAGGATTTGGGCAGAAATAGGGCACTAAAGTGGGCATGGGTCCCAGATTTCATCATTTTGAATAAGTAGCTGGTGTTCTGCAAGGGTTAAACAGCGTTGGTCAACAAATATTACACTGAAAACCCGCACTAGGGGCTCACTTACATATCACCCACTTGCCATTTCTTTTGACCAACATGGATTTGGGCAGAAATAGGGCGATACAATGGGCATAGGTGACAGATTTCATCATTTTGAATAAGTAGCTGGTGTCCAGCAAGGGTTAAACAGCATTGGTAAACAGTATGGCACTTGAAACCCGCAGAGGCTTCACTTCATATGACCCATTTGCAATTTCTTTTGACAACAATGTTTAACCCTTGCAGGACACCAGCTACTTATTCAAAATGATGACATCTGGGACCTATGCCCACTTTACTGCCCTATTTCTGCCCAAATCCTTGTTGGTCAAAAGAAATGGCAAGTGGGTCATATGTAAGTGACCCCCCTGTGCGGGTTTCCAGTGTAATATTTTTTGAACAACGCTGTTTAACCCTTGCAGGACACCAGCTACTTATTCAAAATGATATCTGGGACCCATGCCCATTTTTGTGCCCATTTTCTGCCCAAATCCTTGTTGTTCAAAAGAAATGGCAAGTGGGTCATATGTAAGTGACCCCCCTGTGCGGGTTTCCAGTGTAATATTTTTTGACCAACGTTGTTTAACCCTTGCAGGACACCAGCTACTTATTCAAAATGATGATTCTGGGACCCATGCCCACTTTACTGCCCTATTTCTGCCCATATCCTTGTTGGTCAAAAGAAATGGCAAGTGGGTCATATGTAAGTGACCCCCCTGTGCGGGTTTCCAGTGTAATATTTGTTGACCAACGCTGTTTAACCCTTGCAGAACACCAGCTACTTATTCAAAATGATGATTCTGGGACCCATGCCCACTTTACTGCCCTATTTCTGCCCAAATCCTTGTTGGTCAAAAGAAATTGCAAGTGGGTCATATGTAAGTGACCCCCCCTGTGTGGATTCCAAGTGTAACATTTTTTGACCAACGCTGTTTAACCCTTGCAGAACATCAGCTACTTATTCAAAATTAGGACATCTGGTTTCTATGCCCATTTTAGTGCCCTATTTCTGCCCAAATCCTTGTTGGTCAAAAGAAATTGCAAGTGGGTCATATGTAAGTGACCCCCCTGTGTGGATTCCAAGTGTAACATTTTTTGACCAACGCTGTTTAACCCTTGCAGAACATCAGCTACTTATTCAAAATTAGGACATCTGGTTTCTATGCCCATTTTAGTGCCCTATTTCTGCCCAAATCCATGTTGGTCAAAATAAATTGCACGTGGGTCATATGTACGTGTACCACTTGTGCTGGTTTCAAGTGTAATATTTTTTGACCAATGCTGTTTAACCCTTGCAGGACACCAGCTACTTATTCAAAATGATATCTGGGACCCATGCCCATTTTTGTGCCCATTTTCTGCCCAAATCCTTGTTGGTCAAAAGAAATGGCAAGTGGGTCATATGTAAGTGACCCCCCTGTGCGGGTTTCCAGTGTAATATTTTTTGACCAACGCTGTTTAACCCTTGCAGGACACCAGCTACTTATTCAAAATGATATTTGGGACCCATGCCCATTTTTGTGCCCATTTTCTGCCCAAATCCTTGTTGTTCAAAAGAAATGGCAAGTGGGTCATATGTAAGTGACCCCCCTGTGCGGGTTTCCAGTGTAATATTTTTTGACCAACGTTGTTTAACCCTTGCAGGACACCAGCTACTTATTCAAAATGATGATTCTGGGACCCATGCCCACTTTACTGCCCTATTTCTGCTCATATCCTTGTTGGTCAAAAGAAATGGCAAGTGGGTCATATGTAAGTGACCCCCCTGTGCGGGTTTCCAGTGTAATATTTGTTGACCAACGCTGTTTAACCCTTGCAGAACACCAGCTACTTATTCAAAATGATGATTCTGGGACCCATGCCCACTTTACTGCCCTATTTCTGCCCAAATCCTTGTTGGTCAAAAGAAATTGCAAGTGGGTCATATGTAAGTGACCCCCCCTGTGTGGATTCCAAGTGTAACATTTTTTGACCAACGCTGTTTAACCCTTGCAGAACATCAGCTACTTATTCAAAATTAGGACATCTGGTTTCTATGCCCATTTTAGTGCCCTATTTCTGCCCAAATCCTTGTTGGTCAAAAGAAATTGCAAGTGGGTCATATGTAAGTGACCCCCCTGTGTGGATTCCAAGTGTAACATTTTTTGACCAACGCTGTTTAACCCTTGCAGAACATCAGCTACTTATTCAAAATTAGGACATCTGGTTTCTATGCCCATTTTAGTGCCCTATTTCTGCCCAAATCCATGTTGGTCAAAATAAATTGCACGTGGGTCATATGTACGTGTACCACTTGTGCTGGTTTCAAGTGTAATATTTTTTGACCAATGCTGTTTAACCCTTGCAGGACACCAGCTACTTATTCAAAATGATATCTGGGACCCATGCCCATTTTTGTGCCCATTTTCTGCCCAAATCCTTGTTGGTCAAAAGAAATGGCAAGTGGGTCATATGTAAGTGACCCCCCTGTGCGGGTTTCCAGTGTAATATTTTTTGACCAACGCTGTTTAACCCTTGCAGGACACCAGCTACTTATTCAAAATGATATTTGGGACCCATGCCCATTTTTGTGCCCATTTTCTGCCCAAATCCTTGTTGTTCAAAAGAAATGGCAAGTGGGTCATATGTAAGTGACCCCCCTGTGCGGGTTTCCAGTGTAATATTTTTTGACCAACGTTGTTTAACCCTTGCAGGACACCAGCTACTTATTCAAAATGATGATTCTGGGACCCATGCCCACTTTACTGCCCTATTTCTGCCCAAATCCTTGTTGGTCAAAAGAAATGGCAAGTGGGTCATATGTAAGTGACCCCCCTGTGCGGGTTTCCAGTGTAATATTTTTTGACCAACGTTGTTTAACCCTTGCAGGACACCAGCTACTTATTCAAAATGATGATTCTGGGACCCATGCCCACTTTACTGCCCTATTTCTGCCCAAATCCTTGTTGGTCAAAAGAAATTGCAAGTGGGTCATATGTAAGTGACCCCCCTGTGTGGATTCCAAGTGTAACATTTTTTGACCAACGCTGTTTAACCCTTGCAGAACATCAGCTACTTATTAAAAATGATGACATCTGTGACCCATGCCCAATTTACTGCCCTTTTACTGCCCAAATCCTTTTTGGTCAAAAGAAATGGCAAGTGAGTCATATGTATCTGACCCCCCTGTGTGGATTCCAAGTGTAACATTTTTTGACCAAGGCTGTTTAACCCTTGCAGAACACCAGCTACTTATTCAAAATGATGATTCTGGGACCCATGCCCACTTTACTGCCCTATTTCTGCCCAAATCCTTGTTGGTCAAAAGAAATGGCAAGTGGGTCATATGTAAGTGACCCCCCTGTGTGGATTCCAAGTGTAACATTTTTTGACCAACGCTGTTTAACCCTTGCAGGACACCAGCTACTTATTCGAAAAGATATCTGGGACCCATGCCCATTTTTGTGCCCATTTTCTGCCCAAATCCTTGTTGGTCAAAAGAAATTGCAAGTGGGTCATATGTAGGTGACCCCCCTGTGTGGATTCCAAGTGTAACATTTTTTGACCAACGCTGTTTAACCCTTGCAGGACACCAGCTACTTATTCAAAATGATGAAATCTGGGACCTATGCCCACTTTACTGCCCTATTTCTGCCCAAATCCTTGTTGGTCAAAAGAAATGGCAAGTGCATCATATGTATATGACCCCCCTGTGCGGGTTTCCAGTGTAATATTTTTTGACCAACGCTGTTTAACCCTTGCAGGACACCAGCTACTTATTCAAAATGATGATTCTGGGACCCATGCCCACTTTACTGCCCTATTTCTGCCCAAATCCTTGTTGGTCAAAAGAAATTGCAAGTGGGTCATATGTAAGTGACCCCCCTGTGTGGATTCCAAGTGTAACATTTTTTGACCAACGCTGTTTAACCCTTGCAGAACATCAGCTACTTATTCAAAATGATGACATCTGTGACCCATGCCCAATTGACTGCCCTTTTACTGCCCAAATCCTTGTTGGTCAAAAGAAATGGCAAGTGAGTCATATGTATCTGACCCCCCTGTGTGGATTCCAAGTGTAAAATTTTTTGACCAACGCTGTTTAACCCTTGCAGGACACCAGCTACTTATTCAAAATGATGATTCTGGGACCCATGCCCACTTTACTGCCCTATTTCTGCCCAAATCCTTGTTGGTCAAAAGAAATGGCAAGTGGGTCATATGTAGGTGACCCCCCTGTGTGGATTCCAAGTGTAACATTTTTTGACCAACGCTGTTTAACCCTTGCAGGACACCAGCTACTTATTCGAAAAGATATCTGGGACCCATGCCCATTTTTGTGCCCATTTTCTGCCCAAATCCTTGTTGGTCAAAAGAAATTGCAAGTGGGTCATATGTAGGTGACCCCCCTGTGTGGATTCCAAGTGTAACATTTTTTGACCAACGCTGTTTAACCGTTGCAGGACACCAGCTACTTATTCAAAATGATGAAATCTGGGACCTATGCCCACTTTACTGCCCTATTTCTGCCCAAATCCTTGTTGTTCAAAAGAAATGGCAAGTGCGTCATATGTATATGACCCCCCTGTGCGGGTTTCCAGTGTAATATTTTTTGACCAACGCTGTTTAACCCTTGCAGGACACCAGCTACTTATTCAAAATGATGAAATCTGGGACCCATGCCCACTTTACTGCCCTATTTCTGCCCAAATCCTTGTTGGTCAAAAGAAATGGCAAGTGGGTCATATGTATTTGACCCCCCTGTGTGGATTCCAAGTATAACATTTTTTGACCAACGCTGTTTAACCCTTGCAGGACACCAGCTACTTATTCGAAAAGATATCTGGTACCCATGCCCATTTTTGTGCCCATTTTCTGTCCAAATCCTTGTTGGTCAAAAGAAATTGCAAGTGGGTCATATGTAGGTGACCCCCCTGTGTGGGTTTCAAGTGTAATATGTTTTGACCAACACTGTTTAACCCTTGCAGGACACCAGCTACTTATTCAAAATAATGACATCTGGGACCTATGCCCAGTTTCGTGCCCAATTTCTACCCAAATCCTTGTTGGTCAAAAGAAATTGCAAGTGGGTCATATGTAGGTGACCCCCCCCGTGTGGATTCCAAGTATAATATGTGTTGACCAACGCTGTTTAACCCTTGCAGGACACCAGCTACTTATTCAAAATGATGAAATCTGTGACCCATGCCCACTTTACTGCCCTATTACTGCCCAAATCCTTGTTGGTCAAAAGAAATGGCAAGTGGGTCATATGTAAGTGACCCCCCTGTGTGGATTCCAATTGTAATATTTTTTGACCAACGCTGTTTAACCCTTGCAGGACACCAGCTACTTATTCAAAATGATGATACTGGAACCCATGCCCACTTTACTGCCCTATTTCTGCCCAAATCCTTGTTGGTCAAAAGAAATGGCAAGTGGGTCATATGTAAGTGACCCCCCTGTGCGGGTTTCCAGTGTAATATTTGTTGACCAACGCTGTTTAACCCTTGCAGAACACCAGCTACTTATTCAAAATGATGATTCTGGGACCCATGCCCACTTTACTGCCCTATTTCTGCCCAAATCCTTGTTGGTCAAAAGAAATTGCAAGTGGGTCATATGTAAGTGACCCCCCTGTGTGGATTCCAAGTGTAACATTTTTTGACCAACGCTGTTTAACCCTTGCATAACATCAGCTACTTATTCAAAATGATGACATCTGTGACCCATGCCCAATTTACTGCCCTTTTACTGCCCAAATCCTTGTTGGTCAAAAGAAATGGCAAGTGAGTCATATGTATCTGACCCCCCTGTGTGGATTCCAAGTGTAACATTTTTTGACCAACGCTGTTTAACCCTTGCAGGACACCAGCTACTTATTCAAAATGATGATTCTGGACCCATGCCCACTTTACTGCCCTATTTCTGCCCAAATCCTTGTTGGTCAAAAGAAATGGCAAGTGGGTCATATGTAAGTGACCCCCCTGTGTGGATTCCAAGTGTAACATTTTTTGACCAACGCTGTTTAACCCTTGCAGGACACCAGCTACTTATTCGAAAAGATATCTGGGACCCATGCCCATTTTTGTGCCCATTTTCTGCCCAAATCCTTGTTGGTCAAAAGAAATTGCAAGTGGGTCATATGTAGGTGACCCCCCTGTGTGGATTCCAAGTGTAACATTTTAGACCAACGCTGTTTAACCCTTGCAAGACACCAGCTACTTATTCAAAATGATGAAATCTGGGACCTATGCCCACTTTACTGCCCTATTTCTGCCCAAATCCTTGTTGGTCAAAAGAAATGGCAAGTGCGTCATATGTATATGACCCCCCTGTGCGGGTTTCCAGTGTAATATTTTTTGACCAACGCTGTTTAACCCTTGCAGGACACCAGCTACTTATTCAAAATGATGATTCTGGGACCCATGCCCAATTTACTGCCCTTTTACTGCCCAAATCCTTGTTGGTCAAAAGAAATGGCAAGTGAGTCATATGTATCTGACCCCCCTGTGTGGATTCCAAGTGTAACATTTTTTGACCAACGCTGTTTAACCCTTGCAGGACACCAGCTACTTATTCAAAATGATGATTCTGGGACCCATGCCCACTTTACTGCCCTATTTCTGCCCAAATCCTTGTTGGTCAAAAGAAATTGCAAGTGGGTCATATGTAGGTGACCCCCCTGTGTGGATTCCAAGTGTAACATTTTTTGACCAACGCTGTTTAACCCTTGCAGGACACCAGCTACTTATTCGAAAAGATATCTGGGACCCATGCCCATTTTTGTGCCCATTTTCTGCCCAAATCCTTGTTGGTCAAAAGAAATTGCAAGTGGGTCATATGTAGGTGACCCCCCTGTGTGGATTCCAAGTGTAATATGTTTTGACCAACACTGTTTAACCCTTGCAGGACACCAGCTACTTATTCAAAATAATGACATCTGGGACCTATGCCCAGTTTCGTGCCCAATTTCTACCCAAATCCTTGTTGGTCAAAAGAAATTGCAAGTGGGTCATATGTAGGTGACCCCCCTGTGTGGATTCCAAGTGTAATATGTGTTGACCAACGCTGTTTAACCCTTGCAGGACACCAGCTACTTATTCAAAATGATGAAATCTGTGACCCATGCCCACTTTACTGCCCTATTACTGCCCAAATCCTTGTTGGTCAAAAGAAATGGCAAAAGGGTCATATGTAAGTGACCCCCCTGTGTGGATTCCAATTGTAATATTTTTTGACCAACGCTGTTTAACCCTTGCAGGACACCAGCTACTTATTCAAAATGATGATACTGGGACCCATGCCCACTTTACTGCCCTATTTCTGCCCAAATCCTTGTTGGTCAAAAGAAATGGCAAGTGGGTCATATGTAAGTTACCCCCCCTGTGCGGGTTTCCAGTGTAATATTTGTTGACCAACGCTGTTTAACCCTTGCAGAACACCAGCTACTTATTCAAAATGATGATTCTGGGACCCATGCCCACTTTACTGCCCTATTACTGCCCAAATCCTTGTTGGTCAAAAGAAATGGCAAGTGGGTGATATGTAAGTGACCCCCCTGTGTGGATTCCAAGTGTAATATTTGTTGACCAACGCTGTTTAACCCTTGCAGGACACCAGCTACTTATTCAAAATGATGAAATCTGGGACCTATGCCCACTTTAGTGCCCATTTTCTGCCCAAATCCTTGTTGGTCAAAAGAAATTGCAAGTCGGTCATATGTAAGTGACCTCCCTGTGTGGATTCCAAGTGTAACATTTTTTGACCAACGCTGTTTAACCCTTGCAGGACACCAGCTACTTATTCAAAATGATGAAATCTGTGACCCATGCCCTCTTTACTGCCCTATTACTGCCCAAATCCTTGTTGGTCAAAAGAAATGGCAAGTGGGTCATATGTAAGTGACCCCCCTGTGTGGATTCCAAGTGTAATATTTTTTGACCAACGCTGTTTAACCCTTGCAGGACACCAGCTACTTATTCAAAATGATGATTCTGGGACCCATGCCCACTTTACTGCCCTATTTCTGCCCAAATCCTTGTTGGTCAAAAGAAATGGCAAGTGGGTCATATGTAAGTGACCCCCCTGTGCGGGTTTCCAGTGTAATATTTTTTGACCAACGCTGTTTAACCCTTGCAGGACACCAGCTACTTATTCAAAATGATATCTGGGACCCATGCCCATTTTTGTGCCCATTTTCTGCCCAAATCCTTGTTGGTCAAAATAAATTGCTAGTGGGTCATATGTACGTGACCCCCTGTGTTGATTTCTGCAGTCAAATTTGTGGTTTAAGATTCATTAACCCTTGTAAAAGTGATTGTCCTGAATAAGAAGCTGGAGCTCGAATAAGAAGCTGGAGCTCGAATAAGAAGCTGGCCGAATAAGAAGCCAACTTCAGCCTCGTATGTCCGAGTCACAAAATGTTTCGGTGTGTCTGTGTGCAACCCAACTTCCCACTATTTACCAGTCTTTTGTTCATGCTGCTATGGAATACTATGAGCTTATATTTTATATTGATTCAATGTACTTAATTATGTCCGCCTTCCTTCTTTCAATCAATTAATTAATTAAATAACTTTGTAATTGCTGTTATTCTTAGTGGTAATAGATGAATTAAAAAGTAGTCTATCATTAATGTGATACTGTGCTCCATTCCAAGGTGCTGTTCTCCCGACGGTATACGGTCGCTAGGACAACACTATGAAGGTTGACACATGAAATAGGTCGACATGGCTAAGGTCGACAGGGTCTGAAGGACGATACAAACATTAGGAAGGTCGACATAAGTTTTTCGCAAGTAAACCTTTTGTAATAAAACAGTATAAGTGTTTGTGGTCACAATTGGTTGGACACAGGATCATGTGAGTCACAGTGTTCAGGTGGTCACAATTGGTTGGACACAGGATCATGTGAGCCAGTGTTCAGGTGGTCACAATTGGTTGGACACAGGATCATGTGAGCCAGTGTTCAGGTGGTCACAATTGGTTGGACACAGGATCATGTGAGCCACAGTGTTCAGGTGGTCACAATTGGTTGGACACAGGATCATGTGAGCCACAGTGTTCAGGTGGTCACAATTGGTTGGACACAGGATCATGTGAGCCACAGTGTTCAGGTGGTCACAATTGGTTGGACACAGGATCATGTGAGCCACAGTGTTCAGGTGGTCACAATTGGTTGGACACAGGATCATGTGAGCCACAGTGTTCAGGTGGCTGTGTTGATGAGTAGAAGGTTATAAGAATAGTCAGGTCTCAAATACATAGATGTCATTTAAAAATTCCGGTAAAGTATATTGTATCAGCGTAAATCAATGGTTTTTTTGCTTATATATCTAGAAATGCTGTGGACCCACAATGTATCTAGCAGTTTGGAGGAACCATGTCCTGTGGGTGCATACCCAACCTATTTGTGCTAGGAATCCCTGGTAGAGAGATCTAGAATGATCACCTAATGGTGTTTGCAATGTCAATGAAAAAGAAATATAAATTAAATGCAAGTTATCAGAAAGAAGAGCCACGAGTCTCCCTTTGGGTAGCTGCTGACCCACTGTGTGCTGCAACGGTGAGTGAAGTGTGTCCGGAGAAAAAAGGTAGAATCTTTGGCTATAGAAATTATAGTTTAGGTCTACTGTTGTCTGTGATGGTCTTTAGGACAATCCCACAATGAGAACCTGATGATAAGTAAAAGCAGTTCTGCTTTTGGCATATGCAACCATGTCCCACCTGATGGAACGTGCCAGAGCAGGGAGGCAGGAGAGAACGCAATACAACACAACTAGAAACCCGCCTGTCAACCCATGATATTTATAATCCATTCCAGTCAGGATTCAGGAGAAGACATAGCACTGAAACAGCCTTGGTATGTGTGCTGAATGATCTTCTAATGGCAAGAGACCCAGTTCATGGTTTGACACTGTGGATCATGGAATTTCTGTGAACAGGATGGCACAGTTCTTAGCAGGTTCAAATCTTTTCTCACTGGCTGGTCACAGAGAGTTTCTTCTGGAATCTTCTACTCATCATCATCAATGCCACTGATATGAGGTGTCCAACAAGATTCTATACTATCTCACATGCTTTTTTGCAGTATACATGCTACCACTGGGTGACCTAATCAGATGCCATGGCCTGGTTTACCACTGCTATGCAGACAACACACAACTGTACCGGTCTCTTGCTATAGATATCAAATTGTAAAGTGGTGGCCAACCTGTGGCTCTTGAGCCTCATGCGGCTCTCCCCCTTGTAAAGTGTGTCTCCTGCTCCCACTGCTGCCCGCCGTCCACCGTCTGTCCCAGTCCCCCCTGCTGCCGGTTCCCTGAATCCCTTCTCCTTCTGAGGGGAGGAGAGCGCGCATTGTGCATCTCTCCTACCCCTTACTGTGCATCCTTGTGACTGGGCCGTTAGCCAATCAGAGCTCGTGGGCCAGCATCCAATCAGGAGCCGGCCAGCGAGCTTAAATTGGTGGGCGGCCCAGTCACAGGGAAGTGAGTGGGGAAGGACTAGGAGTCACGCGGTGTGCTGTGCTCTCCTCCCATCGGTGACATGACAGGAGGACTGCAGGGGGACACCAGACTGTCCTCTCCCCGCCTGGCAGCAACAACGGTGAGTGCTGCTGCTGGGAAATTTGCACTGTGGGGGCATAACAGTTTGTGGCACTGTGGGGGCATAGCAGTTGGTGGCACTGTGGGGGCATAGCAGTTGGTGGCACTGTGGGGGCATAGCAGATTGTTGCACTGTGGGGGCATAGCAGTTGGTGGCACTGTGGGGGCATAGCAGTTGGTGGCACTGTGGGGGCATAGCAGTTGGTGGCACTGTGGGGGCATAACAGTTTTTGGCACTGTGGGGGCATAGCAGTTTTTGGCACTGTGGGGGCATACCAGCTTGTTGGCACTGTGGGGGCATACCCGGCACCGTGTGGTGCATACCTGGCACCGTAGGGGGCATATGTGTTTCTGGCACTATTGGGGGCATATGTATATATGGCACTAACAAATGTGTCCTGCGATCAGATCTAAATAAGGGCCATAGCCAGAATCAAGCATTTATTTCTCCCAGAAGTATCTGATCTTCCCTGTCAGGTACTGTGGGTGATTATCTCTCCCATTACAATCTGTGGCGTACGCACTTCCTCCCCTTTCACAATGGGCCTTATTCTAGTTCACTCTTTCTGACAAAATCCTTCTTAGATGGACAAAACCATGTGCACTGCAGGGGGGAAGATGTAAAATGTGCAGAGAGAATTAGATTTGGGTGAGTTATTTTGTTTCTGTGCAGGGTAAATACTGGCTGCTTTATTTTTACACTGCAATATAGATCTCACTTTGAAGTAAAACCCCACCTAAATCTATTTATCTCTGCACAAGTAATATCTGCTCCCCTGCAGTGCACATGGTTTTGTCCATCTAAGAAGGATTTTGTCAGAAAGAGTGAACTAGAATAAGGCCCAATATCCTCCGCCTCTCATTGGCATTGCGTACTCTCCAGCCCCCTGGCTTTGGCATGTACCACCAGGTGGGAATTGGTTGCATTAATCAACAGCAAACGTGTTACTTTTGCACTTTCTCTGACCTACACTACTTATCAGGCTCTCATTGTGGGGTTATCCTAAAAACTATCACATCAACAGCAGACCTGAACTATCATTTCTATAGCCAGAGAATCTCCATTTTTTCTTAGGGCACACTCAAATCACTGTTCACTGCTACGGCACATGGTGGGTCAGCAGCTACCCCAAGTGAGACTCATGGCTCTTCTTTCTACTAACTTACTTTTAATTTCTATCTATTTGTCATTTACATTGAAAACACCATTAGGTGATCAATCTAGTTCTCTTTATCAGGGATTCCTAGCACAAATAAGTTGGGTACGAACCCACAGGACATGATTCATCCAAATTGCTAGATACATTGTGGGTCCACAGCCTTAATAGATATAAAAAAAATTTGCTTTACGCTGATACTGTACAAAATATTATTTTTATAATACATCTATGTATTTGATACCTGAATATTCTTATAACCTTCTACTCATCAACACAGCCACCTGAACACTGTGGTTCACAGGATCCTGTGTCCAACCAATTGTGCCCACAAAAAGGAATGCTGCCCATACACTTATGCAATGGGATTTGATGCGACATCGAAGTACGATATCCATTGAATCCGATCAAATTTTTGGGTGTAAAAGTCAGCACCCGATGTCGAATGCCATCTTCCGATGGCACATCGGGTGCTGGAAGAGGGCGGGCAGGGGGCGGCGGAGTAGTGTATGCTAGCAATAGCACTTGCGGGCGGCGGGAGTCAGCGGTGCAGAAGATTTGTTTAAAACACTGGGCTGCCCTGTGATTGGCTGAGCTCTCTCAACCAATCACAGGGCAGCCCGGTATTTTAAACAATTCTCCCGCCACCACTGACTCCCGCCACCCGCAAGCGCTACTGCTAGCACTACACTACTCCATCGCCCCCTGATACGAGACGCAGGTACTGTACACCGCCAGCAGTCCCTAAGGCCCCCGCTCACCAAACCCCACAATGCTGAATGTGTCCCCTCCGCCCCCGGATTTATATTCTAGCAATCGCATGTGGTTAAAAACGCATCACGTCGAAAAGTCCCTTAAAGATGCTTAGATTTATCATCCAGAATTGGTTGAAATCAAATGATTGTATACAATATCCTCAAAAGAATATATGTACATAGACATCTCTTCGATTATCTCCTTTGTGTGTGAAAATACTGAGACATAACATTTTATGATAAGTAAAAGTTCAGTTTTAACTCCGGACAGCGGTTTAACCTTCCTGTTGCTGTTCTAAAATGATTACTCCATAGGCCTGATTCAGACCCAGTCACAAATCTGTGAAAATCACTATTCGTTCAGACTCGTGATCGCAGCTTAAGTTCCAACACGAGTGCGGCAACTACATGTTTTCCGGGAGCAGTCTGGAAAGGAGGTTGTTTTTGGGGTGCATCGGCTGAATGATGTCACAGGCAGCCGCTGGGTCCTAAAACATGGCCAGCCTGCGCCTGGCAGCCAGAGGGCTGCCAGTCATGTGCAATTGCTTCGCTGTGGAGAAAATGCTCACACTTTAACAATGTGACTGCAAATTTTTGCAAGCGCATAGCTGGAAGAGACCCGGCGAGAAGGCAGTCTTGCTCTGTGCTGGGCAGCCTTCTTCCCCTGCAGACTACTGCCGCCAGTTTTACCTCAGCAAAGATTATCTAAAGTACAACTGACTCTGAATCAGGCCCCATATGCCATTAAGGTTGGTTTTGAAAAAATGTTGCTCAATAAATATACTGTGCCCTCTGGCATCGGAGGATTCAGGTGGTGGTGTGGTGGCACCAAGGCATGCGTCTCCTCGTCATTTAGTAGATTTTGTTAAATTATGATGTTGCAATACCTTTGGCCTGCCTGCCCACAAACAAGATGATTCCGGCGGCTGTCAACAGGGCAACCGGGAGCCTCCAGAGATGCCAGTGTCAGAGTGTCTGATCCTCCAGCGTGGCAAGCTAAGGCATTACAATTCCCACAGCCTCTCGTCTCAACTTGTTTGATTGCAGGTACAGGTCAAGTATCCCGTATCCGAATATCCGTTATCCGAATTATTCCGAAAACCAGACATTCCAGAAAGTGAAATTTTTTTTTTTTTTTTGCTAAAAACTCACTTAGGACATTTGTAACAGCATCACTGGGGACATGATATGTAACTGGCACTATATATGTGCAAGACAATGATTGCTTGGCATTCAAATTCAGTGCTGAGATAGTACACACATTTTGTTTCGCGTTTTGAAACCTTGTTTTTTGAACAAATAAAATATATTTGTGTGTATTTTATGTGGTAATAAAATATATTTGTGTGTATATTATGTGTTTATACAGCATAAATGCAAGATACTTCAAAATACATCATTGAAATATTAAAATATTCCGAAATACGGAATAATCCGTTATCCAAAATTCTCCTGGTCCCGAGCATTTTGGATACGGGATACTCAACCTGTACTCACATTCCCTCCTCTGTGATTGCAGATAAAGGCCTCACCTGTGATCGCAGCCAGAATCAAGCATTTATTTCTCCCAGAAGTATCTGATCTTCCCTGTCAGGTACTGTGGGTGATTATCTCTCCCATTACAATCTGTGGCGTACGCACTTCCTCCCCTTTCACAATGGGCCTTATTCTAGTTCACTCTTTCTGACAAAATCCTTCTTAGATGGACAAAACCATGTGCACTGCAGGGGGGAAGATGTAAAATGTGCAGAGAGAATTAGATTTGGGTGAGTTATTTTGTTTCTGTGCAGGGTAAATACTGGCTGCTTTATTTTTACACTGCAATATAGATCTCACTTTGAAGTAAAACCCCACCTAAATCTATTTATCTCTGCACAAGTAATATCTGCTCCCCTGCAGTGCACATGGTTTTGTCCATCTAAGAAGGATTTTGTCAGAAAGAGTGAACTAGAATAAGGCCCAATATCCTCCGCCTCTCATTGGCATTGCGTACTCTCCAGCCCCCTGGCTTTGGCATGTACCACCAGGTGGGAATTGGTTGCATTAATCAACAGCAAACGTGTTACTTTTGCACTTTCTCTGACCTACACTACTTATCAGGCTCTCATTGTGGGGTTATCCTAAAAACTATCACATCAACAGCAGACCTGAACTATCATTTCTATAGCCAGAGAATCTCCATTTTTTCTTAGGGCACACTCAAATCACTGTTCACTGCTACGGCACATGGTGGGTCAGCAGCTACCCCAAGTGAGACTCATGGCTCTTCTTTCTACTAACTTACTTTTAATTTCTATCTATTTGTCATTTACATTGAAAACACCATTAGGTGATCAATCTAGTTCTCTTTATCAGGGATTCCTAGCACAAATAAGTTGGGTACGAACCCACAGGACATGATTCATCCAAATTGCTAGATACATTGTGGGTCCACAGCCTTAATAGATATAAAAAAAATTTGCTTTACGCTGATACTGTACAAAATATTATTTTTATAATACATCTATGTATTTGATACCTGAATATTCTTATAACCTTCTACTCATCAACACAGCCACCTGAACACTGTGGTTCACAGGATCCTGTGTCCAACCAATTGTGCCCACAAAAAGGAATGCTGCCCATACACTTATGCAATGGGATTTGATGCGACATCGAAGTACGATATCCATTGAATCCGATCAAATTTTTGGGTGTAAAAGTCAGCACCCGATGTCGAATGCCATCTTCCGATGGCACATCGGGTGCTGGAAGAGGGCGGGCAGGGGGCGGCGGAGTAGTGTATGCTAGCAATAGCACTTGCGGGCGGCGGGAGTCAGCGGTGCAGAAGATTTGTTTAAAACACTGGGCTGCCCTGTGATTGGCTGAGCTCTCTCAACCAATCACAGGGCAGCCCGGTATTTTAAACAATTCTCCCGCCACCACTGACTCCCGCCACCCGCAAGCGCTACTGCTAGCACTACACTACTCCATCGCCCCCTGATACGAGACGCAGGTACTGTACACCGCCAGCAGTCCCTAAGGCCCCCGCTCACCAAACCCCACAATGCTGAATGTGTCCCCTCCGCCCCCGGATTTATATTCTAGCAATCGCATGTGGTTAAAAACGCATCACGTCGAAAAGTCCCTTAAAGATGCTTAGATTTATCATCCAGAATTGGTTGAAATCAAATGATTGTATACAATATCCTCAAAAGAATATATGTACATAGACATCTCTTCGATTATCTCCTTTGTGTGTGAAAATACTGAGACATAACATTTTATGATAAGTAAAAGTTCAGTTTTAACTCCGGACAGCGGTTTAACCTTCCTGTTGCTGTTCTAAAATGATTACTCCATAGGCCTGATTCAGACCCAGTCACAAATCTGTGAAAATCACTATTCGTTCAGACTCGTGATCGCAGCTTAAGTTCCAACACGAGTGCGGCAACTACATGTTTTCCGGGAGCAGTCTGGAAAGGAGGTTGTTTTTGGGGTGCATCGGCTGAATGATGTCACAGGCAGCCGCTGGGTCCTAAAACATGGCCAGCCTGCGCCTGGCAGCCAGAGGGCTGCCAGTCATGTGCAATTGCTTCGCTGTGGAGAAAATGCTCACACTTTAACAATGTGACTGCAAATTTTTGCAAGCGCATAGCTGGAAGAGACCCGGCGAGAAGGCAGTCTTGCTCTGTGCTGGGCAGCCTTCTTCCCCTGCAGACTACTGCCGCCAGTTTTACCTCAGCAAAGATTATCTAAAGTACAACTGACTCTGAATCAGGCCCCATATGCCATTAAGGTTGGTTTTGAAAAAATGTTGCTCAATAAATATACTGTGCCCTCTGGCATCGGAGGATTCAGGTGGTGGTGTGGTGGCACCAAGGCATGCGTCTCCTCGTCATTTAGTAGATTTTGTTAAATTATGATGTTGCAATACCTTTGGCCTGCCTGCCCACAAACAAGATGATTCCGGCGGCTGTCAACAGGGCAACCGGGAGCCTCCAGAGATGCCAGTGTCAGAGTGTCTGATCCTCCAGCGTGGCAAGCTAAGGCATTACAATTCCCACAGCCTCTCGTCTCAACTTGTTTGATTGCAGGTACAGGTCAAGTATCCCGTATCCGAATATCCGTTATCCGAATTATTCCGAAAACCAGACATTCCAGAAAGTGAAATTTTTTTTTTTTTTTTGCTAAAAACTCACTTAGGACATTTGTAACAGCATCACTGGGGACATGATATGTAACTGGCACTATATATGTGCAAGACAATGATTGCTTGGCATTCAAATTCAGTGCTGAGATAGTACACACATTTTGTTTCGCGTTTTGAAACCTTGTTTTTTGAACAAATAAAATATATTTGTGTGTATTTTATGTGGTAATAAAATATATTTGTGTGTATATTATGTGTTTATACAGCATAAATGCAAGATACTTCAAAATACATCATTGAAATATTAAAATATTCCGAAATACGGAATAATCCGTTATCCAAAATTCTCCTGGTCCCGAGCATTTTGGATACGGGATACTCAACCTGTACTCACATTCCCTCCTCTGTGATTGCAGATAAAGGCCTCACCTGTGATCGCAGGTACAGCTACCCCATGCTCGGCAGGCACTGCACCCCCCACCCTTAATAATGGGTACAGCTCCTCAATATGTGCCTCCAGGAACCAGTGCCAGCCTTCTCTCCCCTAACCCCATTACAAATAGTACAGCCTTCTCTCCACTACCCTGCTGACCAGTAGTACAGCCTTCTCTCCCCTACCCTTCCTGACCAGCAGCACAGCCTCCTACCCCCCCCCCCTCCCGACCAGAACCGCTACCTCTTCTGCCCTACTCCCTCTGACCAGCAGCTCAGCCTTCTCTACCCTACCCCCCCCCCCCCCCCCCCCCCCTGACCATTTGATCGGGGGTGGTCAGGGGATTGTTACAGAAAAAGTGCCAAAATTTGTCATTTTCTTAGATACTGATGGAGATTTCCAAGTAGCTATTTTAGGGGAGGAGAGTGGATGAGAATACAAGGGAACGTCTCAAAAACTTAGTTATATAATTGTTTTTATTTAATTAATATCTTATTTTGATTTAATTTGCTTTATGATTTCATTGAAGTTTGATGTGTTCGTGAATGACCGCTAAATAGTGAAATCCGCCAAATACTAATAAAGCAGTTACGCAAAATGTCATGGTTTTCTGGGTGCCTCATCTGTTGCAATTTTACATGTGTTAAGGTTTATTTGTGATGCCTGCTAAATTAGGCCAATGGTTTCAACCTGGGTCAGACCCCATTTACCTGGGACCAGAGTTATTCCTGGGTGGGTCCCGTAGTCACTGACCACAGGTCTGACCTGCATCTCAACAGACACACCCATGAGTATACACAGCCAAACAGCAGCTGTTAGGCATAACCCAGATCCTGCTACTTGCATTGCACAGTTACCTAGGGTCAGAGTGTCTGGTCACTTGACCTGCATTTCAAGGACTCTTTACACCAAGCCACAACTCAGGTACACCCCGCAATAACCTGGGTTATTACGACAGTAGAAATGGGTTAGATTAATTCCTATTGTTAGTACTTCTAGACAAAATTCTAAATATGAATAAAACGTCCCAAAGCAGTGTAATCATAAATGGTGGATTTATTTGCATGGGGTGATTATGTTTGGCTCCCAAAACACCAATGAGATATGAGTGATCTACAGCAATACATTACTGCTTCCTAAAACGTAAGCATCTGCTTAAAACTGAGGGGTAAATTTACTAAGACGGGAGTTTTATCGAAGATGAGATGCTACTTATATCAACCAATCAGATTCTATCAGGTGCTAAATAAATAAGAAGTTGAATCTGCTTGGTTGCTATGGGCAACATTCCATCTTCAATTGAACTCCCATCTTAGTAAATTATTTAACCCAGAGAATGTATCAAATGACCATCCCTTCTATATGCCTAGTCAGTTAGTGTAGGCTTACTATGTATGTACATGTGGGAATGGGACGCTTTCAAAAAGAAAGGATAAAATGCTGCATATTACCAAAGGGAGTTTAAAAAAAGAAAAGAACCTCAGATGACACAAATATAAGAAATACTGTATGCTCACAGTACTAATACACTCTCGTTCTGACCATAGTTGGTGTGGTGTAGGTGGTCAGAGATCCTGATGAATTGGGATCTTGTTTGTGAACACGTGTGAATGTGGTCTTCACCCTTGATTCAGTTTTTTTCAGCCATAGCTACGTCCTCATTTGGGGACAGAACAGTCTCAAATTGAAATGACACAATGTGGTTGTGCTTGAATTTTTTTAGAGCCGGATCTGCAGCGCTCCCATAAACCTCTTCTTCAGCTGGACAGGTTACAGGCAGGGAGCTCCTCCTACTCTTCTGCACATTTCTGCTCTCTGCTTTATCAACAGATGGTACATTTGCCATAACCTAGAGAGAAAAAATAAACATGGAAACTTTATCTTCTTATGCAAAGTCTAATTGCTGGACAGATTTAAGAATTAAAGGACTTCTCTACCTTCAGATGCTTTTTTTAAATTATATTTTTGTAAGAGCCTTGCTGCAACTTTTACTAACACACAATTTTATTGCTCCGTAACCTTTTTGTGCTTTCTGTGTCTTTATATAAACAGAAACAATTGTTCACATTTGTTTCCATTGTAATACAACATAGCATACCCTAGCCCAGGCATTCCCAACCACGGTCCTCAAGGCACACCCACAGTGCAGGTTTGAGTGATATCCAGGCTTCAGCACAGATGGATTATTCAGAATCACTGAGGTACTAATTAAGTCACCTGTGCTAAAGCCTGGATATCACAAAAACCTGCACTGTTGGTGTGCCTTGAGGACCGTGGTTGGGAATGCCTACCCTAGCCTCTGTGATATCCTATGGCAATACACATAAGGGGAAATTTACTAAGATGTGTATTCTACATCACATGTGATGTTGCTATGGGCAACCAATCAGATCCTGACTACTATCTTCTACAGGGTGCTAAATAAATAAGTACTGTAGATTCTGATTGGCTGCCCATATCAACATCACATGTGAAGTAGAATACACATCTTAGTAAATTTGCCCCATAATGTCTAATGATATAAATACACAGAATTCATCAAATCAATAAGAGTTGGCGGAAGATATATACAAGCCAATAAAAAGAATCCAAAGTCCAACTGTTTCTTCTAAAATACATGGAAAACAATCAGAGTAGGTTTCTCTACTTCCTATTAGCAATATGAAACTTACCATCTGTCTAACTGTTGCCTTCTGTCCGTCAGGAGGGGTGAACTGCACCAAGTCATCATTCCTAGGGCTCACATAACTATTGGATGCATCCACAATATGATTCTGCAAAATAACAGACAGAAAGGGCATTCTCAAAAACGACAGCTTTCAAGTACAATTATGGGGGTATTCAATCCCCAATGCTATTTCTGAAGGGGGAAATAGTGGCAGGCGCCTATTCAATGCTGTCTTTCCCGACAGTGGCAGCACGTCAGAATGGACCCGACTTTAAAAGCATTCGAGACAGTTTTGCCGAAAACAGCAGTGGATTGTGTAGATCTTACAGCTGTTTTTGCAGGCACGCCCCCTTTTCGCCAATCGGCAGGCGGAAATTGAATCCCACCTGCCGATAAACAGATGAGTGGACCGAAAACGGACCAGGGTCCCGACTGTTGGTACGGGTGTGATATGCCGTTCTGACAGTCGGGATCCCGACAGTCATTAGCCCGACGTTGGGATCCCGACTGGCCGGACTTGCTGCGCTCGCCATGCTGCCATGCTACACTCGCCACCTATTCTATTCTCCCTCTATGGGGGGTCGTGGACCCCCACGAGGGAGAATAGCCGTCGGTGTTTTAACAGTCGGGATCCCGACGTCGGGTTAATGACTGTCGGGATCCCGACGTCGGGTTAATGACTGTCGGGATCCCGACGTCGGGTTAATGACTGTCGGGATCCCGACGTCGGGTTAATGACTGTCGGGATCCCGACGTCGGGTTAATGACTGTCGGGATCCCGACGTCGGGTTAATGACTGTCGGGATCCCGTCCGGCACCCATTGGTACAACCTGGGACTAATACAACCCTTAGATTCAATGCGCATGCACATTTATAGAGGTTTGCTAATCTTTTATTTATGAATTTCTTCATTAACAAAACTCAATTATAACAAAATATGTTGGGGATCTACACAGGTTGAATAATGTACATTACATAAAGTTAGCAAAACAATTGTGGGCTACCTACTTCACTAGAAGAATGGGCATTCCTGCTAAACATCATAAAGAACGGTGTTTGTTTTGTTACTGGATTAATCAATGTACGGAACTGAAATAAAATTGGATCCAAGTGCTCATCCCAATCTCTCGGATTGCTGTTCACGGCCCTCCTTATGGAGGATTTTAGCAGTTCATAAGAGCGCTCATCTAATCCAGTATGTTCCCAAGTATCTGCTACAGTCAGGGCTTGTGATATGTTCCACCTTTCACACAGCAGCCTAGTGACCTGCAAGCAAAAGATACTGTAAGCATTATTTTTCATTATGTCCCCATCAAATACACACACTGAAGACAACCACCTGGTGGGCTAAACCTGTAATGAGCATACATAACTAGAACACTTGCCAAAAATCAATAACAGTGATGATATTTTCAAATAGTCAAAAAAGTTGGCACAGGCAAGATTGCGGCTGTTTGACAGATTTTTTGTCACTTTTTTTGCCGTTGCAGTTTAGAAAAACGTGAAAAACCCACGTTGACCTTTTGACTGCTGACCTTCCTATTGTCAACCTAATGCTTGTGTCGACCTTTGGTCCCTGTGAACCTTACCCATGTCGACCTTTTTTAAGTGTCGACTTAAGTTGACATTTAGTGGTGGACCCAATGCATGTCGACCTTAATTTGGTTGACCCAATGACCCATACTTGTTTTGCCGATGTGCGTACACTCTATGTGAGGGATGGGGCTCTGGTGTGCGTATACTCCATGTGGGGGGTGTACATATACTCTATGGGGGGGTTTGCTGGTGTGCGTACATTCCATGTGTGTGAGGGGGGGGGGGGGTACCTATACTCTATGAGGGGGGTGTGTGTCTATACAAAAAAACACATTAAATTAAAACATTAGTCTTTTAAAAAATAAAAAAAAATGTAACACTTTTCGCCACACGACCCCCAGGTGTATAAAAAGACTAGAAAATGACCACGTTTGGATGTCTATTAAAGAGTACCATTCAGACTGAAATAAAATGTTCAAAAATCGGTCAACTTTTTGCGAAGAATTGAATATCACACTAATATCTCGACACATAAAAATTGTGGGGAAAAAAGGTAGAATAGGCATGAAAAATGGAAAAAAAAATTGAATACACCCAAAATATCTGTACACCATGTGTAATGGAGAGGCCAATGTGTTTTCTAAAGCTAATATTAAGGCGTGGATTCTGTGCTGGAATCACAGTCAAAACAAGTAATTGACAATACCATGGTACAGTGTAGGTGGGGGATAAAAAATGTGCAAAGAGATTATGTTCAAACTCCGATCTAAATCGCATTGTAAAAATAAAGCCGCCCAACATTTGTGGGCTACATGCTAATGCAGCCATTATTTACCCTGCACACACAGTGTATTCGGTGACAAGTGACAGCCAACATTTCAGGGTGTAAGCCCCGTCTTCAGACCCCACCTACAGTCTGAGGACGGGTTCCCCCCTGAAACATTGCTTGTCACCGAATACAACCATTTCCATATCAATAACGACTCATAATTCTGTTTTTCTATGAAGAAAGCACGACATATATCTCTATGTGTATCACCTATCCTTGATGGCAGACACTATGTACTTCAGGTACAGATAAAGCCATCTACAATCTTTCTGAGAGGGTTTCAGTTTAAGATGCCGAAGCTGTATAAGACTAGCGCTTGTACAGTGCTAGAAACGTCAGCCCACGTTTAACCATTGCATAGATACTGGGTTGAGAGAATCTGAAGAAAAAAATAATTAGAAAGGGTAAATCATAATTTTTATAATGTAATCTTAATGTTTACAGCTCATACTACTTAGATATTTACATCAGTGCCCCCCAAGAGGATTACCATGATTTTAGCTGGTTAATTTATAGCTTGTATAAAACAGTAAAAAAAAAAGGTTAGATGAAAGCAGTGGTGTTCCTGATCGTGTTCTATTGTAGATAACGAACAACAAAAGCTCTAGTCACATCTAAAGCAGTAGTTTTAACCTACAGGAGATTTCTGGTGCTTATACTGTAGTTCTCTCACTGCACAATGTTATTTAGACGTGTTACTGTAGGTTCCACATTTTTACCATTCCTTGCTAAGTCACCATGTTTCCTACCTCCTCACAGAAGTCCCAGGTTTGATTGGAATAAATGCTTTTTGCAGCCCCAAATCTGCATTAAAAAGAAGGTAGATCAAAAAAGATATATCAAATATTGACAAATAAGCCACATTCATTGATATATAAAATTATATTACATAAATAATATCACATGGCACACTTAAAGGGGCAACAGGTAACTATCTTTAATAAGCTTTTACTACAGGCTTCCTAATATAAAAATAAATAAATACAATAAACAGGGGTCACTAACTGTTCTCATAGCAGTGTCTGAATATTTACTTAGAAGATACGGTACTTGTGTATTATAGCGGCGCCCATCGCACCGCATACCAAAAGGCATGCGATGCGATATCGCGCGATGTTGTACAATGTCATACAATTTAAAAATTGTATGACATTGTATATGGCATACAATGCCATACAATGCGATGCGATTAAAAATTGTATAAGCACCCAAACGGGTGCTTACAATGTTAAATGCACCCCCACGCCACCCCCCCACTATAAACGTGAACCCGAAGCGTGGCGAGCGCAGCGAGCCTGCGTGGGGCGGCGCTACGCGTCCTACGACCTTTTCATACCCCCACTATCGACATCGGCGTGGAGTTGAGAATAGAAAGTGTGGCGAGCGCAGCCACCGAGCCCGAAGCGTGGCGAGCACAGCGAGCCCCGCAAGGGGACGCGGATACCTGTGAAGCCCGCGAGGGGACGCCGATACCTGTGAAGGTATCCGCGTCCCCTCGCCATGCTTCGGGCTCGGTGGCTCGCTGCGCTCGTCCCAACTTTATATTCTCAACTCCAAGCCGGCATGGATAGTGGGTGTATGAAAAGGTCGTTGGACGCGTACCGCCGCCCCTCGCCACGCTTCGGGTTCACGTTTATAGTGGGGGGGTGGGGTGGCGTGGGGGTGCATTTAACATTGTAAGCACTCATTTGGGTGCTTAAAAGTACCCTTTAGGGTGCTTATACAATTTTTCATCGTATAGGGGGAAAAAAATCGCGTTGCATCGCATGCCATCGGGTGTATGGCATGCAATGCGATAAAACATTGTACGACCAACATCGGGGGCGCCGCTATAATATACGAGTACCGAAGATACTTTTACAGTTGTAAATATTAGGTGTACAACCGTCATTGAAATTCTTTTCTCTTTCTTCAAAATTGGTAAAATGTTACATTTCCTAACAAATGTACGATTGCACAAACCGGTATCTATTGTCAAACCTGTAATAAATGGAAGCCAGCACTTTGGCAACACACACAACATCCTTTCTGGGGACGGCTGTAGCTTCTGTCCATTTTGTAAAGAAGTCGGTCACTGTTATTACATAGGTATTGAGTTGACCACTTGGAGGAAACGGACCTGACAAATAAATTAAAGGCAAAAAAAAATATATATATATATATATGAAATTAGAATTGAAAAATTTAATCTTGGCAAGTAAAGCACACCCTTACCTTCCCCTCACTTCATACCCTAACCTTAAGATGGGGATGGCGTCTCATATGTATATATGCTGTATGTGTACATAAATAGAATTGTGTGCCTATCTATACATGTACAGTATCTATATATATATATATATATATATATATATATATATATATATATATATATACATACATACATACATACATAGAGTATGTATGCATGCATGTATTTACATACCTATGTATATTGATATAAGCAAGCTACAGCATATTTCTGTTTGTTTATAGGAGTATATGTGTACATGTGTAATAACGTGCTCACAGAATAAATTAATAATCATACAGCAGCACACAGCTTGGGATCCATTGGTACAGAGAGTTCAGTAGTGTAGGGTACAGGGTCTGTAATGTTGTGTAGTGTATGATAGGTCAGTGCTGTAGTGTAATGTGAAAAAGCAAAGAACACTGCGCTAGGTACAATTGAATGACAGTATAAAAATTAATTATGTAACAATAATTGCCAATAATGTGCCAATGGTAGGGTAAAAGTATCACTTTTAATAAAAATATGGGGAAGATGAATGGAAAGAGGATTGTTAAAAAATTAATGATAATAAAAAAAGTCCAATGTGTCCAGATGGCAGGCACTTTGTGGAGAGGCAATCTCCTGGTGTATCACCTTATGTCCTGTATAGGGCAAGTGTAACACCTTGATAAAGCCAGGGAACTGGCGAAACGCGTTGGTGGACTACCAGGAATACCCTTGCCCAGTTCTAAACCCCCATATTGACCACTACTTGGATCCGGACCAGTCTTCCATTCCTTTTTCTCCTCCTTCCCGTACATCAGGGAACTCCATTGGCACCCTGGGCAAAACCATCTGAAGCCATCTATTTAGAGGCCTACACTTGCCCTATACAGGACATAAGGTGATACACCAGGAGATTGCCTCTCCACAAAGTGCCTGCCATCTGGACACATTGGACCCACTATCTACATCCTATGGAAGACACCTAATAGGAACGGACCCACACACTTATGGTCATAAAAATACGGTACCGTATGAACTGGACTTTTTAAAGCACTCTTTTTTTATTATCATTAATTTTTTAACAATCCTCTTTCCATTCATCTTCCCCATATTTTTATTAAAAGTGATACTTTTACCCTACCATTGGCACATTATTGGCAATTATTGTTACATAATTAATTTTTATACTGTCATTCAATTGTACCTAGCGCAGTGTTCTTTGCTTTTTCTTCTTTCTAGTTGGGGACTAACTATCCCCTTTTTCTTACACTGCAGCTTGGCAGCACAACCCATATACTTTGCGCCCCCCACACCGGTGGATAACTTGTTATCCACTATCCTTTCCTGTAGTGTAATGTGTAGGGGGGCTGATATGTAGTGTGGACTATGGAGGTGTCAGACTTGTGAGGATCCTGGTATCTCCAATGTGATCCTTATTAGTCAAGACTAGCAGGCAGAAGGAAAAAGCATACAGCAGGAACCCCCTTCTTGCTGCTTCTTGTACCAGGCCTCTTGCCCCCTTCCCAACCAGCGCTGCCCTACTGGGCAGTGGGTCATCATAAGCGCCAAAACGGAAATGGGCTACCTGGGGTAGCAACAATCCCTGTCCATTCTCTGGTATTCTGCCCCCCCCCCAAACTCCATGTGGCTTGCAGGGGGGCTCTTTGAAAATCAAGCTGTATCATGGATAGTTTGGTGTCGGGTTTAGGTATTTCACTAGGACTGCCATTAAAAGCAATGTTACATAATACATCTTGTACTTTTGATTCTGCAGTACTTAAGTTGTCAATGTGAGGGCATTTTCCATGATGTGCCTCTAGAATGTAAAATGTATCCTAAGAGGTTACCCTGCCAGCAGTGTATGCTGGATATAGCACATACCATGGAAAGAGAGGCCCAAGATCTCCCAAGGATGGTCCACTTTCACAGGTTTGCATTTTTTGGATGGATACTTGTGGTATTCAGCATTCTGACATGTCTCACATACTTTGATCTGCATTAGGACACACAACACAGGGGAAAAAAGTGTTCAAATGTTGGCACTTTATAATAATAGAGCATGGTCCTTGAGACACAACAGTCCAATTTTAGATTTTAGAGTGATAGCCATACTTGTACACAGGTGACTTAATTAGCACCTCCTTTATTTTCATTTGATCATCTGCGCTCAAGCAGAGCTATCACTAAGATCTGAGCTTGGGAAACACGGATATAGAGAATATATTTGACAAAGAAACAGAAGACAATTCGCCTGGTAATTACAGGAATTACATCTGGTAGTTTACTTTCACAATCAATGTGACAGTGGTCATTCTTTTAAAGTCTGGTCTTATATTGGTTACAGTTGTAGTGATTAAACCTGGTCCTCCAGTCCCCTAAAGGGGCGTACTAGCAATATGCCTGTGAACGGCATCATTCAGAAATATGCATTGGCTGTGCAACACAACTAATGCAGATATATCTAAAGGTCCATACACACAGGGCAACTATGGCCAGTGTGTATGGACAGCAATGATAGCGTTCATCGATGCGGGGAAAGCTGCTCAGTGCATACACACTGAGCAGCTTTCCTCCTGCCCGGCGCTGACGGAAGGGGGGGGCGGCATTGCATAGCGCTATGCAAAGCCGTCCTGAAAGCCGATCATTTGCTGGTATAATCATCACCGAGCCATACACACTGGGCGGCTTTGAGCTGAAAACCACTAAAACCTGTTGTCTTCAGCGACTTTCAGCTCAAAGTCGCCCAGTGTGTATGGGCCTTAATAGTGTGTAACCAGCCTATAGTGGGATATAGATATATTGATCTGCAGATATATCGCTCGTCAGATCAGGCAGCGTGGTCTCCATACACACTGCCCAATCCTTCCTGCCGAGTAGAGATGTCAATCACCTCCAGCCCCCATGCAGGTTCATGGGCAGTTGGTGGCGTGCCTGTACACAGAGCGCGATGTGCCAATATATCGCGCATCAGCTGAGTTTCACAGTATACGCTATATGTCTGTTAACGATGCCGCTCACAGATATATAGCTGGTACACACTGGCTGATTGGGTTTGAGAACCTATGGTTTATAGCAGCTATAAATAAAAAAAAACAACTACATACAGTTAACACGTATAAATAAAACAAACTACATCCATACAGTAATATAAACTATTCTCTTTCTGGGCCTGATTCTGGTTAATTCGCAAAAGCAAATTCTGTCTTTAATGGACAAAACCATGTGCACTGCAGGTGGGGCAGATGTAACATGTGCAGAGAGAGTTAGATTTGGGTGAGTTATTTTGTTTTCGGTGCAGGGTAAATGCTGGCTATTTATCTCCAATATAATAGTCAAATTGGGGACAGACAGTAGTGAAACCTGTCCATTACCACATACAGTAACGGATCCTAAGGATGAGATATAAACACAATGGGGGGGAATTTACGAAGATGTGTATTCTACTTCACATATGATGTTGCTATGGGCAACCAATCAGATCCTGTCTACTACCTTCTAGAGGGTGCTAAATAAATAAGTAGATTCTGATTGGTTGCCCATAGCAACATCACATGTGAAGTAGAATACACATCTTAGTAAATTTTCCCCAATATATTTAACTTAATATTTGTTTCTGACTTTCTTAATGATAAACCTTTAGCCTAGGGGTGCCACGAAAACATTTCTGGTGCTTCGGGGTGCCGTGATTAAAAAAGTTTGGGAACCCCTGGTCTAGGCAAACTTACCCAGTCTATAACATCCTTCACAACCCCAAGCCAGTAATATCTGGTTTGAATTCGATTCACTGTCTTCTTTTGGCCTAAATGATGACCAGACTCTGTGAGATGACTCTCCAGGAATACGTGGTGTCTTCTCTCTGGGTCCACAAGCACCTCCCTCTTCTCTTCATTTTTTGGTCCAATGTAGTACAAACAACCACCTAAACCAAAAAAAGAGTAGAGAAGAAAAGATAGAATACAATACATTGTGGCAGTACTATAAAAATTATACAAATTGATCCTAATAAAATATTCTAAAATAACTTTTAATTAAATCTAGAAATAGCAAAAATTATAACTATATAGAACAATAACAACAATAATTATTGTTTTTCAATTGAAATATTGGAAATCTAATGCCTTTCACCTGATCTAGCAGCAGTTCTGGTGGTGGTGGGGGGGTTGGCTCAATGTGGAGCACTACTATAGCATAATGTGTGCAAGGGGTACTAATGTGGCATACAATGTACAAGGGATGCAACTGTGTGGTGCAATGTGAACTATTGTGTGACCATACCTGTCTCCTATGAGACTGCACCCCTTTTGTTGGATGCATACTGTTCCTGTTTAAAGTATTGGGGAAGGTGGTGCACCAGTGCTTTGTCTGACAATATGTCTCGTTATGACTCGCACCCATATCTTCTCTAGTTTACACCCTTTGCATCTGCTGCCATTGTACTCTACCTCCGCTACCAAAAACAATATACAAACCCACATAATATTCAATTAGGTACTTAAGGGTAGATGTATGAAGCAGTGATAAGGGAGGAGAAGTGACCGTCCAATCAGCTCCTAACTGTCCCTTTTTAAACCCAGCCTGTAAGTTAACGATCAGGAGCTGATTGGCCGGTGATAAAGTACCAGGCACTTTATCACTTCTTCTCCCTTATCACTACTTCATACATCTACCCCTTAGTATTCATTCACGGCCATTTACAGCTGGTTTTTAGTAATTTTTCGCTGATCCAGTTTCAGCAAATAAGGATTAAAAACAAAGGCGAAAATGGACACAAGTATGCAAAAAGAAATACATGGATCCACCTCTTTTTGACCATATTTTTTCAACTACTCAAAAAATTGCCACCTTAATGGAATAGGTGAAATGTAAATTTGACCCAAAAACTTTGAAAAGGTAATTTTTTTTTCATCTAGCACAAATTAATACCCCCATAGTCTCTTCTTCTGGCATAAGAATATTGACAAAAGTAATGGCTTAATATGGCCAGGACAAACTTAAACTTAAGATGTTTATTTTTAGATGATTAAATAACCAGAGGAGCCAGAGTAAAAAAAATATATATATATATATAATCACATAAGTAGAATGTGGTTTAGTAGATTGTGTTTATTCTGCCACAAAATATACACAAATTAGCTACAGTGTATTATTTACAATCACACAAAACCACCACCACTGGTCACCATACTGTATTTATTCTGGTTGTACAGGTAGAACACCTATACAATTGGTGAAAACCATTTACCTGGCACTGACAAATCCTCACCAGTTGCCCTATACCAGGCATGTAAGGTCCAACGCCATTCAGTCATAATGCCTCACTCCCATGCCCACATCTACCCCCACATTATACTTCTAAGCAGTTGTAAAAAGGGACAGGTGGCATGATGGAAGATAATGAAGCAGTGATAGTAGCAGGAACAAAAGGGGAAAAAAAGTATGTCACGACATGGTGCATGGTGCACGACATGAATAAAAATTAGCTTTTATTAACATGGTTTAAGATAGCGAAATATAAAAAAAAACAGACAGATCAACATAAATGGTGTGTTTAAAAACGGTGGCTCACTGAATTTGCACAATTTAAGGACTATTTCAATTGAAATAGTCCTTAAATTGTGCAAATTCAGTGTTAATAAAAGCTCATTTTTATTCGTGTGAGTCAATTTAGGTGCACCATGTCGTGACATACTTTTTCTTCCTTTTGTTCTATGTACAATTTAATATGTCCAATGGTAGCACACCCTCTATAGAAACAGATTAAGGAGCATAATCGTCCTCACTGTTCATCAGGGGGTCCACCTGTCATTCTCCAAAATCAATGAGGGTCCTGTGCAATGTTCCCTCTAATTTTACGAAGGCTGTGTGCGGCAAAAGATTTTGTTTGTGCAACTTTGGAAGGAAATTTTTGTGCGTCACTTATATATAACTGGAAAATGACGTTCAGCATTTGTGTTAACTTTACTTCAAAATGGTATTAAACATTTAAAACACAGCACACAATGTAGTTAATGGGTGAACACACATTAATTGAGTCCACAACTGCAAAAAGGGACCACTGCTGCTTTGTGCGCTCTGTTGTAATGTCTGTGCGCATGCTCGTCGAGTTGTGTGCGCACGCACGTGCGCACAGCTTAGAGGGAACACTGGTCCTGTGCGAATATCACATCCTTTGTGATAGTAGCAGGTGAGATACAATGAACATAAGGCAGCAGCAGCACGGGGCAGGGTTGCACGGTATCCCAATGCCTAGGTCGACAGTCACTAGGTTGACCACTAATGTTCGAAAATGATTAGTTTGACACCTAAGAATGGTCAACATAGACATAAGCAAAAGGTTGACACAAACATGGCCAACACAGGAAATGATCAACATAGGTTTTTCATGATTTTTGATTTAACTGACTTGTTCATACTTTACCATCCGAGTGGGCATAGAAGGAGAATATAAAAGTGCCCAAAGCATGGCCAGAACAGCGAGCTATTGCGAGGGGACGGGTACACTTATAGTGTCCATGTCGCTATAGACACAAAAACGTATAAAACTCGGAGTCGACCTTTTCATGTGTTGACCATCGTCATATCGACCTTCTGTCAATGTTGACCATTCTTAGGTGTCAACCTAATCACTGTTGACCATTAGTGGTCGACTTCGTGAATGTCGTGAATGAAGGGCAGAAACCGCTAGGACATGGGACATGTAGAATGATGTATGACTGTCAGTCACCTTCAAGGAGGAACTTGCGTGCGTATCTTTTCAAGTTCTTCTTCTTGATGGAGCAGAAGGATGTTGGGAATGCGCCCTCGGCCAGCAGCCTGTATATATCCTCTAGCTTGTTAGGGCTGGACTCCACCACCTCCTCTGCCACCTGCAGGGGCTCCATGACCAGCTTGGACCCCTACTTTCGGCGGGGCCACTGATCGGCAATGAGGCGGGCACCGGGCACAGTGTATGGGAGGAGAAGCGCCATCAGCTCCCGTTCCAGCAGGGCTGCCTAAATTGTACTGCAGTAGGTTGTATTAGCCGTGGGGAGCAGTTTCCCGGGACCTCATTTACTGTGACACCGGCATATAAGGAAGGAACCGTGAGACAAGCACCAGCCGGGGCAGACACGCAGCTGTCATAGTACCACACGTGCTATTGTATTGTTATCCTCAGATTGAGGGGAAGATACTTTTATATGACATAATAGAGTGTAATGACGAGGTGAGCTGCTGTAAACCTGTAATCCACACAGGAGCGTATATATATGCTGGGCAGGCTGCCTCTCCCTAATGGTCAGCAGCAAGTGGGGGCGGGGCCGGAAGCCCGGTGTTGTTGCTGTCACTGTGTGTGTTGCTGTCAGGCACGGGATACGCTATATTACATGTTGATGTGGGGACATTGAGTATAATGGAGGTGTGTCCGCCTCCTCCTGCGGCTCCCCGCAATTACCTTTGCGGCTGCTACTACACAGATAACATATACCTGCAGGAGTACCAGCTGCATGTGCGCTTCACAGACGTGCCGCAGTTCTCCCGGGACTATGAGAGGGTAATGTACCTCTGTGACATGTTGCTGTGTCTGGTCTGGTCTGGGCTGGGTAATGAAAAATCAGCCAGGAATAAATTTATTCCTGGCTGATTTTTCATGGCATAACTAGATATTCGTAGGCCCCATAGCAAAAGTTTGTAAGGGCCCCCTATTTAGCGACTGATGGTGGAAAATGTACAGTATGTAAAACATATTACTTAGACAGTAAAGATGGGCCCCCTTCAGCTCTGGGCCCCATAGCAGCTGCACCCCTTGCACCTATGGTAGTTATGCTCCTTGTTTTTTTCAAAGTGTATTCAAAAGTACCATTCCAACGTTTCGTGGCTGGTGCACCCCTTTGTCAAGGTGTAGGTGAACGGTTCACCTTGAAAAAACTTCCTCCGAGTGCCGCTGTTTGTTTCTTTTCACCACTATCTATAGTCTCCAAAAGGCTATTTGCACCCAGGTGGGAGAGTGCCGGGCCGCTTCCCAGATATATATATATTGCAACTTGTAAGCCCGCTCAATGCAAATGCTCTGAAAGCTAGTAAGGTGAGAGAAAGAGATGTAGCTTCACTTGCTGCCAACAGATGGCAGTGTTTAGGTGACACAGACATATATATATATATATATATATATATATATATATATATATATATATATACACACATACAGGGCTATTTTTGTGCAGGCTCCAGCAGGAACTGAGGCCCTTATTCTAGTTCACTCTTTTAGACAAAATATTTCTTAAGGTGCGTACACACGGGGCAATAAGATCGCTGGCAATATATTGCTAGCAATATATTGCTCAGCAATCATATTGCCCCGTGTCCCGTTTTCATCTGCGACCAGAGATGGTCGCAGATGAAAATTTAAACACTGCTGGGTAAAGAGGCAGGGGATGTCGCTGGTCGGAGGAGCATGTTCCTCCGACCAGCGACCATTCAGGGGCTGAAAACGGGAGCGCGCACCCGGCGATTTATTGCTGGTGCACACTCCAATCATTGGCAATATGGTCGCTCAGCGACCATATTCCCAAAAATTTCAGCCCCTATCGCCCCCGTGTGTACACAGCATTAGATGGACAAAACCATGTGCACTGCAGGTGAGGCAGGTGTTACTTGTGCAGAGATTATTAGATTTGGGTGGGGTTTTACACCTGCAGTGCACATGGTTTTGTCCATCTAAGAAATATGTTGTCAGAGTGAACTAGAATAAGGGCCTCAGTTGCTGCTGGAGCCTGCACAAAAATAGCCCTGTATGTATGTGTGTGTGTGTGTGTATATATATATATATATATATATATATATATATATATATATATATATTGTTCAGAGTGCTCCTCTATTTCAACAATGCAATTAATATGTAATCACTTAATAAAATACAATAAGTACAAGGTAGGTGAAATCCAGTATATAGTAAAAAGTAAAATAATTTTTAATATCTTCCAAATGATGTTGCTATACCAGCGCGTTTCGTCAATGGCTTGACTTTATCAGGGGCATTGAAAGTAGATTGATACAAGACAGGTTCACACAAGGCAATTGTTTTAGATGGGTAGACTGCATAGTTATAACATATGTTCCCATATGATGAATCGAACATAAAATCATTGATGATCAATCGATACAATTAAATATCATTAGTAACTGTTTCAGGTTATCCAAAAAGTCAATTGATTGAAGGGGAATTGATAGCCCCCAAACACCAGAACCAATGGTGCCAGGAATATATCAAGTTTAGTGGTGCTAAACCGGATGTGGATACCAGGATTCCAAACTCTGAAACGCGTTGGGCGTTAACATCATTTGGAAGATATTAAAAACTATTTTAATTTTTACTATATACTGGATTTCACCTTGTACTTATTGTATTTTATTAAGTGATTACATATTAATTGCATTATGGAAATAGAGGCGCACTCTGAACCTTCTATTCTTTCATCTCTACACGCCTGGGTTCCGTCTAACAGGGGATCCCTCAGAGGTGCTGCCCTAAATCTGTTGAAGCACGGTTGGGGTACTTTGTATCTGATTTCAGTTTCGGGGGTGCAATCCCCTTCATCAGGACGACCAACAGAGTGATGTGTTACAAACAACAAAACATGATATATATATAGTGTTCATTCTAGCACCCGCCATATTTAAAAACCCATGCAGTTCCTCTTCCCTGCCTGCTGTAGTGCTTCTAGCACAGTGTGGTCTGTATATCAGCACTAATATGCAAACCAGACCTGTGCTAGAAACACCACAGTATATATTATTATTATAATATGCTATAACAGTGGTTTCCAAACAGTGTGCCTAGGCACCCTGGGGTGCCTCAGGACACTTGCAGGGGTGCCTTGGGTTGGTGGACCAAGATCAATTCATATTATTTATGGTCAATGTACCAGGCAAAACCAGTGCTGGTGGCTGTCAATCATAATATATGTGGACAAACAGAAGCAAATCATGTCCCTCACCAGATAACTGTGACATAAACACAATGCACTTAATTTAATAAAAAAAATTCTGCATTTGGCCTAGGGGTGCCTTGAAAATATTTTGATGCTCTAGGGTGCCGTGATTCAAAAACGTTTGGGAACCACTGCTATATAATGATAAAAGCTAGTCTTTTCACAGAAAATTACTGAGCTGGCCATATGCACTGTGTAATATACAGAAGGACACGTACATACTGATACTTTGGGCTCTGTTCATGTCATGTAGACCAGTGCTTACTAATGCATTACTAACTGTTACATTTTCAAACATGTTCTACATTTATTCCTAACCCGGCATAACACAGGGTGATTTTAACAGCATTCTAACCGATATGACAAGATCACTTAAGTCCTGTACACGTGGGGCTAATCTAGCCATTATGCAAAACATCTATTCGCAGCTGTGTGGGCGAATTCGCCCTGCTAAAGGGGGCGGAGGTCTGTGCGAATGGCGGGCAGGCTAAAAGAAGACACGCAGCGCTGTGGACTTAGCAGCACTGGGTGTCAATCAGAATAACCTCCATTTTGTGTGCATCGCTTGTGTGCTCATCGATCTGTGATTAAGCTAGCTCACTCAGCACATCTCCCCGTCGCCCCATGTGTATGGGTCTTAACTGACACATTCTACAAATCCGCAGGTGGCCTGAAAAACATGCACTATTGGTAGAGCTTGTGGGTAGGGGGGCCATCCTGGGATTCAAATCCAAAAATGCCCTAAATCCTGGGATCCCGCCCATCCCGATCCCGGGATAGGCATCCCTAGTCACACAGCCGGTTGTATTGTGGATGATCCAATGCTCAGTTCATTAATGCAAGCAGGACATACTCGCCTACCCTTCTGGAATGGCCAGGAGGCTCACGATTGCTGCAGCAATCTGTGTACCCCACTCCCCCATTTCGGTATCACTACAGCAGTCTGTGTCTCTCTCTCCCCCTATATCTCTAAAGCAGCAGCCTTTTCCCCTACCACCACTTACCTGCGATTTAACGCATATTAATAAACTATCAGAAATGTGCTGGGGGAGTTCAAAGAAAATCAGATGCGATACATACCAGGTGCTAAAAGCACCCTCCATGGGTCCGATTTCGACTTATCCAATGTCTGCAGGTCCCACCTCCGATCGATGCCATGCGGGAAACACCCCAGGCAGGAAAGAGGAAATACACAGGTGTTGAATGGTGCAGGGTTCTAGAATGAGCACTGTACTATGATGGTCATCTGTGTAGCCCCAAACATTTTTCAGATATACCCACGCTGTGGGTATTGTATGCACGTGTAACAGTATGATGTGTAAAGTTAAATACTTGAACTAAAATCTTCTTGTTTTACCTGTTTCCAAAGGCATTGCAAAATAAAGGATGTCGTACCCCTGAGAAGTTTGCACATGTCCTGGAAAAGGTATTTGTAATCTATTTATTCAGTATTGATCTAATTAGCATAACTACCAACTGCCTTCTCTACAGTGATTCCTGCTGTCAGTTCTTACATACTTTACTGCAATAAACAGTAATGTTATGTCTCTGTCTTTCTACAATTTGTACTAATCAGCAGCAGGAATAAAAGCACAGGGACATACGTACTAAGCCATGGAGAGGGATAAACTGCCAAATGAACAGCTCCATACCCTCCAACATTTTAAGGGCAGAAATCGGTAGCCATTCGAGAAAGGGGCGTGGCCATGGATAAAGTGGGCGTGGTCACACCCCCTTTCCGAATGTTCACTGGGCATTTCGGCACCTCCACATCTACCACACGCACAGCAACACCGCAGGCACTGCTTACTGGTGGGTGTCTGGGAGGAAGAGGGTGCTTCTTCATCTGGCCGCCAGCTCTTTTAAAATAAAGCCTGGGAGCTTGAAGTTCCTGGAGGGGAGGCGCTGCGCACTGCTGATAATGTATATAGTAATACTCGGGAGGCAGGCAAGGCTCCTGGCCCCCGGCCCCTCTGTTAAGGTCGCGGGCAGATGACACGTCACGCCCGCGACCAGACACTTGAGCCCCGGCCCAGTCAGCGTCACAGCCACCCTGTGGTCACGGTCAGATGTGACACATCACACCCGCGACCAGAAACCGGCACCCACAGTCACGGAGCGGGAGCAACAGTGGACGCTGTTAAAGCTCCGCTCCTTTCTTTGACCCCAGGAGCCAGACTCTGGAGACAATGGCGACTCCATTGCCTCAGGCAGTTAAAAACCGGTACAATTGGTACATCCGTTTTTAGCCGGTACAGACCGTTAAAAAATGGTACTGTACCGGCTAAATCGGTACAGTTGGAGGGTATGCAGCTCCTATATGCCATTTTTTAAACAAAGCTCCACTTTATCACTTTCCAGCATACCTCCATCCCCGACAACCCTTAAGCGCTGCCCGCACATTCTGATTGGCCCATGTAGAGATGGGTAGTCCACAGCTGAGTTGGTCCAAAGATCCGGGTCTTCCATATGAACAGAATGAGCCGTGAGCTGTTAAAAGTGAGCGATGGCTCCTGTAGTGAGACAGTTCTTTTCCAATCACTGGCTGTCAGTGATATAAAGAAAAATCTTGCTACAGGAACCGCTGCTCAACCACACTCATGGTTCAATGACTCCTCCCACCGGCTCATAACTCGGCTCTCGTGGCTCATAGCTCGCTGGCCGCTCAGAGCCTCGCTGATGGCTCTCAGTACTTAGTTTTTCCTGTTAATCATAATAATATCAGTATTGAAAAAAAAAAAAGTTTAGTTTTGTTACCCAAGGTGCGGCCACAGCATTCAGAAGTGTGTGTATGTGTGTGTATATGAATGCTGTGGCCGCACCATGGGTAACAAGACTAAGCAGATTTTTTTTTAATACTGATATTATTTTAACTATGGTTAACTTTTAAAAATATATATAAAAAGAGAGTTGTTCAAAAGAACCGGCTCTTTCCCCCCGTGAGCTTGGCAGGGCAGAGCCGCTCACGGAAAAGAGCCGAGTTGCCCATCTCTAGGCCCATGGGCCAGTCAGTCAAAGAAAATGGATGACCATCGATAGCTAAAATTATAGCAACCATCGATGGTGACTGCACCGATGGCCATCCCTTTGCCAGATGCAGTACTGGGGCAAAGACACTGCTCCAGTGTCTGGAAACAGTCTTTTGGTTATGATTATGTCCTGATTTCATTATGGAGATGTCCTGATTAGTTACAGTCACAGAAACAGATTTACGTTTGCTTAGAGCAGGCATGTCCAAACTATGGACCCCCAGCTGTTGTGAAACTACAAGTCCCATCATGCCTTGACACAGTTTTGCTATTAGGGAATGCTAAAACTATGGCAAGGCATGCTGGGATGTGTAGTTTCACAACAGCTGGAGGGCCACAGTTTGGACATGCCTGACTGAAAGACAATTTTCCTTTTTAATCTTTTTTTTTATTGAAGCATAAAGTGTCACATATAAAGTCATTGTAAGGCTCTAAGGTACAATTAACAAGGACAGCAAAAATCACAGAAAGTTGTATAATAGAGTATGTAGAATTGTTGATACAATACAATCAAGTAATAAGCCATTGGTCTCTATTATGAAAACATGTGCCTCCAGCCCTTCATTTATGAAGTTTAAGACTAGATAATGCTCTTAATGGTATTAGGGGTCGTTGGCCACAATTTGTGCCATCTACCATGATGCGTTCTGTAAACTATAGTAAATTTGGCCCTTCATGGAGATAAAGTGTAGCTATGTAACTCTCCCACATGAGAAAAGAAAGGTTTCAGTTCTGTGTTCTTTGTCTAAGATAACCTCAATCCAATTAATTCTGAAAAAATAATGTAATTTATCTGTAAAAAGTGAAAGCAAGGTTGGGCGAGGAGTGGCCAAGTCTGCAAAATAGTTATACAAGCCACTGCACTTATTGCCAATAAAAGACAAGGCTCACCTGATTGATGTGGGTATTAGGGTGAAGCATTCCGAATAGGGCCCTGGTGTGAAAGGGATATAATTAACTAGTTTGTCTATAGAGGTTAGTTACAAACCTAAAGCCAAAACTCTCGGATTATGGGGTATTCCCAAAGGCAGTTGTATTGGTCTAAAGACTGAGTTGGACACTTTTAACTATTTAAATTTGGCAAATCTCCTACCAGAAATCTTCTATGCTGGCATAACTGAGCCCTGTTTAATATGTTTAGGAACATTGCAGTGTAAGAAGAGCGAAGGAATATAGGCCTTAGCATGAGAACGAAATAGATCAATGCTGATACGTTGGAGTCGAGAAATACAAGGGCTAAGTCTAGAAGAATTATCAGGATGGATGTGATGTGGAGACAAGTGGATATTGTTGGAGTGGCACTGCCTGCTACTGGTGAACTTTGTAAGAGTGTATCTAAAGGATTATCCCAGTCAGAAAAGGCAGAGAGAGCCTGTACAACAGAGCTAATATAATGCTGGGCTTGCAAAAATGCAAAAGGGTAAACTGCCAATGGAGGAAAACATTCTCTAGCATCTTGGAACATGAAAGGCCCCTTGGTGGACTTACTGATGAGCAAACCCACAGTACCTACCCCTTGTGAACTGAAAGACACCTTTAATCCTCTGAAACAGTGATTGTGAGAGTGGTTGCCTGAAAAACATTCAGAAAAAAATACAGCAGTATCATTTAGAATGGGGCCACAAAAAACAAACACAAAATCTCTAAGAGGCCAAAATCCATTACTCTAGCTAATTACTGCAGGCTTGTAGCAGTGCCCGGCGATATTAAATGTCAACCTGCAGGCTCATAGCCCCCTACTTAGGAGAAAGTAATCTGCAGTAAGTAGTGCTTTCTGCCCTTACCACAACTGCCACAAACACGTTTACTAATAGGGTTAATGTGCGTTAGTTGTGAACATACCACAAGAGCAAAAGGAGTGAGCAATTGAATAGGACTTGGTGACCAGTCTGAGCCTACAATCCCCCCAGCATGTATTGCAACTAATTAAATCCAGTAAGTTATTGGAACTGCTGTTGCGTTATATTACAGTTGGAGTCCATACTGAGGTGTTCAACTTTGTTACCCAAATTGGGAGAACTTTTCAAAATAATTTCTGTTTTGCATTGTTTATAATGAAATACACATACATATAAGCACCTCATTTTAAGAAATTCCGTTTCTGTGTTTTAATTGTATCCATTTGATTGTTTCAGGTTAAGGAAGAAGTGCAAAGAAGGATGAAGATAGCTGAGGAATCGATGCAAAGGAAAGCAGATATTGCACTGTGTTATAAACCTCTGCACCCGGAGGTGTACATTTTACAGGTAACTCAAGCTCTTTAGTTGAGTCTAAACATGAGTATGTATACTCTACTTTATTTCTCCTGGAAATAACCCTAGCTGATTACATTTCTGATAAAGACCTGGAACAGTAATTAGTTATTGTATCTGAAATTAGTTCATTTGCGAACACATTGTAAATATGGGAGCAGATCTTAGGCCATAGGCAATAGGCCATGTTGGTGGGTTTACATTCTCTATTTGCAGTCTGTTGCTCATACAGATGTTAGCAAATTACCTAGATCTCATTGACGAAACTTCTGCATTTGAAACTGTGAAACTATTTGTTTACTTGCTTATTGTTCATGTGTACTAATCTATAAAATGGTTTCTGATAGTTGGTTTTATTATTTTTATCATTGCAAGGAAAGTTTTTTATCGGAAGAATTTTCTGAAGCTGTGCGTTTCTGTACTTCTCCCCATGCAAGTCTGGAAGGCCTCTTAAACCATCTTAATTCAATTCCAGGTAGTGTACGTGTTGGTGGCATAACCCTCATTTCCATTTTTTTGTGTTAAGTTTAAGATTAAAATACTATAAATAATAATTAATATTTACATAGCACTAAAAAGGTTAAACAGCTTATCCACTTTTCCTTCTCTGCTCCAAACTGTACATGTTAAGATCTTATAGTATTTCTGGGTACGTTTTTTAATGCGAGCCATGCACCATTTCAGTTTCACTTCTTTGTACACTTTGTAATGTATTTCTATCACTTTGAGAATATGGCTTGCAGTACTGAACACCGTATTACAGATGAGGCCATACCAATGATCTATACAGTGTATACAGTCTGTATACATTGACCTATTCAGTGGACATTATGACTTCTTTATTTCTGCTAATGATTCTTATTATGCAACCAAGCATCTGACTTCTCATTGCTTTGATAAATTGCTTGGTTGTCCTATCTGGGAAGCACTGATGCTGGGATATGGGGGAGGGTCTGATGAGTATGCACAAAAACAATGAATTGACTGAATCCCCTCCTCCCTTATATTGTATACTTCCCTTCCCTTAACTCTCCAGTTATTTGTTTTAGTGTCAAGCAGGAGCAGAACCGATGATATACGTTTTTTTCTAGCCTAAAGTTTTACCCTAAAATTTTAGACCCTGAATCCCCTTATGAGATCAAGGCTGGAAGAGCTGGTATTAGGACCAGTACCGATATCTGTTCACACCTGCTGCATCCCGCTACATGCATCGGAAGAGGGTCACAGGGCATCCACACGTGTGCTGCGGACCTAGGCGAATAAATAAAGTCCCCATAGGATCCATTTTCCTTGTGCTGCAGCTGTGACTGGTGCTACATTTTACTGTTTTAATAATGCTGGGCGACCAAAAGGTGAATCATATGGCAAGGCAATGGCTCAGGCAGGGGTCTGGTTTCTCTTTGGGAGCTCCGGTTACCTCTAAGGGGTCACAAAAGGTACAATGAAGCGACCTGAATAAAAGATGCTTGCCCAAATATTAGCGGCTCAATCTGGTAATGATGGACACCTTGTTTCCCATACTCACAGTGACCTGTGGGAGGTCCTTCTTGGTCAGGTGATTTCTTGCTGAATTATTTTAAAACGGAAAGGAGCTTCTGCTCCTTGGAGATGCCGAGGAGGCTGGGGAGTGTGTCTGCAAAGGACCAACATGTTATAAATGTTCTGCCAAACTCCTTAAGTGGAGTAGGGTGCAGGAACCTCTTGCGCAGATTGTGAGATTGAGGTGAGACTGTGCTCATCCATGGACGCTCTGTCAGAGGAGGCAGGATCGCTTGCGGTCCTTTTCCATGCGTTATATGGCATGCCTCCCCTGCCAAACCTGCCCAGCTCAGAAGCAATCCAACAGATTACTTCTGCAGCCGGTATGACACGCAAGCTCCGTTGGACCTGCTGTCAATCTCTTAATGCGGTTGATCGCTGTAATTGCATGAAAAGAGCCCAAGTTGCACGTGAATCACCCTGGTGTATGGGGCCTTAAGAGAGATAAACGTGTTAAGCTTCCAGCAGGATTTGAATTCACTCATTTTTATGCTGAGAAGTTTACGGCTCCATGGGAGGTACCTCCAGTAGTGGATGCACCGATTGCCCATTTAAGACTACGGTTCTTCCAATGACTTCTGCAACTACAGTAAAGAATGCTATGGACCGTAAGGTGAACATCTGCTTAAATCCTTGTTTTCTTTAACAGGCACTACTCTGCATCTGGGGCTGGTGGGGCCTGGGCCCACCTACACCATAGAAACTTGGTCAGACCATTTAGCATAAGTTATTAGTTAGGTGCAAATTCTATAGATATCCTTACCATGGTGGATAACCTGACACAGACTTTCATTTATGAGTCATGTGTCTTTAGACACTACTCTCTTCTGGCAAGTATATCAACCTTATGTACTTTGGCCAGAATATTATGGTTACATTCATGGCAAGTGAGTCCAAGAGGGTTTTGGAGGAATTAAAATTTTCAGGTTAACATCTGTTTGGTCCAGAACTGTAAGGAATTATCCCTTTAGGTTAGTGTAGGAAAAAAGAGTGTTCCTTTAAGTGCTTACTTTCCGCTCTAGAACTTATATGTAAAGGCCCTTTCGGTACTCTGGTAGGTACCAGCCTTTGTCCACTAGAGGTGTGACAGGAGGTCAGCGAGTGTGTCATTTCAGGTGCCGTATGGCCATGGGGTCCTGTCGTCCTGGCACCTATAGGGGTGCAGGTCAACTGGCTTGGCATGTGAGACAAGTCTTTTGAGGTCCAAGGGGTTTTCTATAGCCGTTATTCAGTCTATGGCACAGGTTCTCAAACTGTGGGTCCTGACCCCAAAGTGGGTCCCGACCTTCTCAGCGGGGGGTCACGACTCCATGTTGCTGACCATCATGCTGATGACTTTTCTAATCTGTCTGAAACATCTGTTGAATGGTCTATTATTTTATACTCCTGACATCATTTAGTGCCTCCACAATGCTGCCATGTACAGTATGTGATTTCTGCTTACTACACATGACGTGACGGCCTTCTACAGTAACTTACTGGGGTCCTGTAATTATTTTTATTGTCTGATGGGGTCCCAGAGCAAAATAGTTTGAGGACCACTGGTCTATGGTATGAGGTGCATAAGTTCTATTTATTATAGGGTGTGAAAGGCTTACATCCTGTGGTGTGAATCTAGAAAGGTTTGTGGTTTCACTTATTGTATTTACTTTATTTTTTTACAGGATGGATTGTACAACGGCCTGGAGAGCTAAGGGAATAGGAGGGTATGTAAGGGAGGGTGAGTTCAGTCAATTCATTAATTTAGTGCCCACTCCTCTTCCCCTACCTCATATCCCAGTGTTGGTGATTCCCAGATGGACCAAGAGTAATTGATTATACGGTAATAATTCACAATCTTGTTTTCATCCCCTCCTATTGTGTCTACACTGTTGCACACCTTTGTGTCATCTTCAAAAAGGCATGCTTTTCTTGCAGCATGGTGGTTTTTTTTTTTTTGTTAGAGCTGTGGGGGAAGGGGGAGTTGGGGTTAGGGTGTGGGAGAGTGGTTTCTGATTGCCGATATCCCCAGTATACATATATATTATTACTCTATAACCTTTGTTCCTTTTTTTTGTCTTTTTCTTTCCTCTTTTTTTTTTTTCTTTTATCTTAGGAAAGAGAATCTATCGCTTCCCAGTATTTGTTCCACAGTTTTGCAGTGACCTTGTGGAAGAACTTGAAAATTTTGAAAGATCACATTTGCCAAAGGGACGTCCAAACACCATGAATAATTATGGGGTACACTTTATTTATTTATTAATATCAGCCGTTTATACTAAAGATTTTTGTGAGAACAGTAAAAATAATACTAATATTACAGTATCCGATTACTGATAAAATTATGTTCTCGGCACAACATTCCCTACACTGAAGGTATTGTGCAGCAATAACAGATTACGTATTAGTGAAGCAGTGCCTCCTCATTCCAGCACCAGTGAGGGGAGACACACAGACTCCAAACTATGTGTAATTACAGCACTAGGGGCTGGTCTCAGTAATGCTGGCAGCTGAAACGCTGGGCCCTCAGGGAGTGGCTGGCCCCAGACAGCATAACCTGCACAGCTCCTCTAACTGATTTCAGATGTATACTGAAAATTACATCTACAGCAGTCTCAGAGGTACTGATGTACAGATGGTGGAACATGGCTCCTCTTCGTCCAGCTTTGAACCTGCTGCATATAAATACCAATAGAAAGGGTGACCAGTGGTGCAACTCAACAGCAGCTGTTCCAGAGGGAGGTTGGTAATCTCCTAATAAAAATGGGGGGTAAATAAAAGATCAGACACCGCTGGTGTTTCACTGAGGTAAAAAAATAACAATATGGCTGCCGCTAGATGGTATAAGAATTTATTGTATTATAGAGAGCCTTGATTGATTATAAAGGTAGTTACACACACACACACACACGTATTAATGTATTGGACATCTCAAAATAAACTTGATAAGTCCTCTTATAGTAAAAGAGAGTCCTGGTAAAATATTCAGCAATTAAGGAGTTACCCAGGGAAGCTAAAAGTCTGTTAAAGTTATTACTGCTATCAATTGAGCAAAGTGTCCACAGTGGAAAGCATGTGTAGTGAAGGTAGAGAATGTCCTCGCTTGATATAGTATATAACGGTACCTAGGTTAGGTATACTTCTCCTATTGGTGGCCGTACCTGATTCAACAAGTGCTGAGAGTCCAAAATGTGAGAATGATGGTTCAGTATAGGTGGTGGCTCAACGCGCTTCAATGTGGAATTGCCCACGTCTTCTTCTTCAGGAGCTCCTGAGCTTGATGACATCCACAAGATGGAGTACATCTTTTTAAGGACACAGTCACTAATTGTTAACACCATGACAATTATCATTTAATTTAATTTACCCGCTTCCTCTGGGAGTGATGCTTCCCTGTATTCTCAGGTAATTTCTGAACTCTAATCTGCGGGCCACACAGTTTAGAGTCACACTGACTGCGTGTGACAGGGGTCTACCCTTGCCATGCGAGTGCTTTGCTATATGGGGAATTGTAGTTTGGGGATTTTTCACTAAACTACAACTCAGGCAGGATCAGGCCCTATGTACAGTGTTATCTATGGTCAATAGCATTAAAACACTTCTTGTTTTGTTGGGTCAAATTTTCAGGATCTGTTTTTATTAATGATTTTTAATGTGCCATTTTAAAAGTTTCCATCATATGCTGTTTGTTTTGGGCTGTACTTTATGTAAAACAGCCCCCCTAAATTATGTTTTTTAGAGTGTCTTGCACTCTATTTTACAGCCTGTACAATGCAAGATAGAAGCTAATTAGCTAGTATTTTATCTCTCATAATTCAATCTCTCTCCAAGCTTTGAAAAATAACCCCCCAAATACATAGTATTACTACAATATAAATGTTTTCCATTGTGACTGGGATGACAAATAGGTAGGCCACTGTAGTTTTTGTACAGATAATTTCAATGTTTTTTCTTTTTTTCATAGGTCCTTCTGAATGAGCTTGGACTAGATGACTTACTCATTACTCCATTGCGTGAGAAATATCTACAGCCTCTTGCCTCCCTGTTATATCCAGAATGGGGAGGGAGCTGCCTGGATAGCCACAAAGCGTTTGCCGTACAATACTGTCTGCACAAAGATTTAGATTTAAGCTGCCACTATGACAACTCCGAGGTCACTCTGAATGTTTCACTAGGGAAAGATTTCACTGATGGAAACCTGTATTTTTCAGACATGAGAGAGGTGACTTGTTTTCTAGATAATTAAAAAAAAAGCGTAGTAGAAAAACTGAGGCAAATCTTATTGTATATTGATGAAAGATCTACAAGTAAGTACCGTATATACTCGAGTATAAATCGACCCGAATATAAGCCGAGGCACCTAATTTTACAACATAAAAACTGGGAAAACTTATTGACTCAAGCGGGACCCTGACTCGAGTATAAGCCGAGGGGGGCTTTTTCAGCATAAAAAATGTTCTGAAAAAGTAGGCTTATACTCGAGTATATATGGTAAGTTTTATTTATATAGTGCACTTTCTCCAACAGGATTTAAGGCGGTTTATAGACATTTAAAATAACAATGCACATACTGCAATACAAAGGGTGGTACTTATGTAATATCTGGGCTCCCGTTTTTCTTATGAGACCGCGTCCCCTTGCGGGGCTCGCCACGCTTCGGGCACGGTGGCTCGCTTCGCTCGCCACACTATATAAAATCAACTCCATGCGTAGTTGGATAATAGGGGTATGAAAAAATGGGATGCATTTAACATGGGAGCCCAGATAATACATAAGTACCCAAAGGGTTATCAGTACAAGGAACAGGCAACAATGGCCGTACAGATATACATCACACGTACAGATATGCATAAGATGCATTCTAATAAGGGACACGAACATGGGGAACATATTTACCAAGCTGTGCAGTACCCAGGCAGCCATTCAGCGGCGCCACATGGTGATTGCACAGCCAGCTAGGTAGCCAGTAACAGTACTGATATACACATATATACATATACTAGATGTACTCTAATGAGAGGCACAGACATGGGGAACATATAATTACTGAGCTGTGCAGCACCCAGGCAGCCAATCAGCAGCGCCACATGGTGATTGCACCAGCCAGTACCGTACATATAGAACACAAAAGAACAGTACAGGGTACACAGAACTAGACATAGCACAATTCGTAGTACACAATACAGCTGAGATATAAGGAAGTGAAGGAGAATAGATGCAGGTATAGATTGTAGATGAGTAAGAGAGCTGTAGTTGAAATACAAGAGTGCTGTGAGAACAGGAGGGAGGAGGGTCCTGCTCTAAGGAGCTTACAATCTAGAGCATGGGTCCTCAAACTGCGGCCCTCCAGATGTTGTGAAACTACAAATCCCAGCATGCCTTGCCACAGTTTTAACACTCCCTTATAGCAAAACTGTGGCAAGGCATGATGGGATTTGTAGTTTCACAACATCTGGAGGGCCGCAGTTTGAGGACCCATAATCTAGAGGGAGGGAGAGACAGACAGGTGACATGAGGTGCAGGTAAGGAGACCTAAGCCAAGAAGGGAGGATGGCAGGGATGGTCAGAACATGAGGCAGCAGGTAAAGAGAATGGACAAAGTAGTCCCCTCTCTCCTCCTATCCTCCTCTTCCCCCTCCACCTGCACCCTTGACCCCTAACAGCTTTGCACCGTGGGCCATGCCACAACACACCCTGCTAGGGGCAGAAAGCATGCAGAGTGAATAGGGAATGCACAGGATTGAGGAACAACAGGGTAGAAACGCCAGGATGGGGAAAACAAATGATTAAGAGGTTCTCAAAATGTTTTATAATCATGGCACCCTAGCATATCGGAACTTTGTCATGGCACCCCAGGGACACATTTTTCTGTTTGAGAAAATTAGACAAAAATTGGAAATTAACCCTTTGAGTGCCAACATTGCTATGAGAGATCTTTAAAATATCTGCTAAAAATGCCAGCACCGCTCACAGCAACTGCTCTTTTTTTTGGGTGCAGTATTTACCTAAACTTCAATTAATTAACTTGGCTGTATTTGTATTTATTTATACTAAAAGAACAGTCGCTGTGAGCGATGTTGGCATTGTTAGCGGATATTTTGAGGATCTTTCACAGCAATGTTGGTACTCAAAGGGTTAATTGTAAATTGTGTTATAAGTCATCCTTAGGGTCAGTTATGTGGTTTGGGAAAGGATTGATTTCAGGTTGTTGTTGTTATTATAATATTATTCATAAGGCGCCTCTTATACAAGGGAACAGTAAAGGGAGACAAAACTTGGCATAACATTGAATAAATAACAAAAATAGAGTACAAATAAAAAGCGCCACAGTTCAATACACATTACAGCTTAAATGTAAGTAGTGAGGACTCAATAAGCATACAACTAGAGGCTTGAGGCCAATGATGGAGATGAGTATGCTGATGAAGATGGTCACTGAGTGTTTGAGTATAGGAGAGCTGTGAGTGAAATGTGAAGAGAAGAGGGCTTTGACAACAGGAGGGAGGAGGGGCTTACAATCTAGTAGGAAGGGGATACAGATTACAAGAGGTGCAAGCAAGTGGGTGGTGGCTAGATAGCAGGATGTAAACAGGCAAGGGGTCGGAGAACCAGCTAGTTTATGCAGGACTAGTTTATGCAGTGGAAGGGTACGCTTTGATGAATAGGTTCACATATTGTTCACATATTTTATGAGAGGAAGCCACAAGCACTGGCTTTGCCTAATACATTTGAATTGGGCCTGGAACACAAACCCAGGACACCCCTGCAAGTTGCTTCGAGGCACCCCAGGGTGCCACGGCACACCATTTATCTAGGTAGATGTCCAAGTCAACAGTGCCATTACTGCTAATGTATTGCTTAGATTTATAGCAACCAATACATTTTGAATATAACATTTCTCATGCATGGCATTAGTCTTGTTTTATTGAGCTCTACAAATTTAAATACATTATTATTTTTTGGTAATGTTAATAAGTATAGCAAAACAATAAAGTTTCTGTCTTTTCTGGTTTGTCCAGGTGCCAGCCAATGAAAGAACATATACAGAGGTCGAACACCTCATTGGCCAGGGAATATTACACAGAGGGCAACATGTTCACGGAGCCCTCCCCATTACTTCTGGTGAACGGTGGAATCTTATCATATGGATGAGATCCTCATCAGTACGCAACAAATTCTGCCCCATGTGCAACAACGAGCCCCAGCTCATTGAGACAATAGGAGAAGGAGATGGATTTACACTTGCGAAAAGAGAGGACAGAGGAGAGACTGTGGATGTTTGTACTGTAATCTAAATGCCATGTTACTGTGTATATTAGGCTGGCTGCTAATATTCCCCCTTAAGTCTGTCTTCAACTGAAGCCATGAAGCAGCTTATCATTTTTGTTTTATTTGTGTTGAAGATCTATCGCTTTCTGAACTATTTTCAGTCCATTTAAGCTTAGGAAACTTTGGGGCCGATTCTGCCCCTTCCCCAATGGCTGGGGTCTGTGCATGCGCAAACCCCGGGAGCTAACGGCTTTGGCGAAATTTTACACTTGCCGATCCGTTCGCTCAAGGAGGAGAGGGAAGGGGGATTCAGCAGGGGAACACCCACAATTTTATGGGCGTCCCTATAAAAACGATGGGCGCTTCCTGCACATGGGGTGGGCGGCTGGCCATGTGACCATGATGTCAGCAATATAAATAAATATATATATATCTCCCATAAACAAAATCAACAAAATATCAAATATTTATTGACTGTCTTTATATTTCACTTCAACCCAGTTGGTTATAGCAACTGCAAAGAACGTCGTACGCAGCTCCCCCTAAAGCGCAGCATAATTGACAAACTGCTGTGGTTTGGAAGGGGGCGGTGACTAAGACCATGCTGCCAGAAGCCATCAATTTCCATAAGATGCCTCCTGCAGAATTAGCATGTGGACTACGCTCCTGTACAAACTGCAGCCATCTCTGAATCAGGTTCCATTCAGACACCGTCACTGAACAGTTCACACATTACAGTATGAATAACCCATATTAACTAATTATATAAATTATTAGAAGTTTTCTCTTAGCGGTCACTTTGTATATTACTGTAACTACGGAAGAAAAGATCATTTAGTTTCTGAGCATTTTCGAATTGTAATAATTGAATCTTTCTAGATGGTTGTATATTGTTCTATGCTGAAGAGGGACAACTGTTATATTAAAGAATATCAATAAAAAGTATGTTTTAACTATTTAGGTACTGATTTGTGCAGTTTACTCTTTATCTCTTTTTGATTTTTTTTATTAGGGCTGATAAATGTTCGATTATCTGAGATTCCAGTACCTTCTAGGGCAGGGGATCCCAAACTTTTTGAATCATGGCACCCCAAAGCACCAGAAATTTTTTCGCAGCACCCCTAGGCTAAATGTTTATCATTGAGAAAGTCAGAAACAAATATTAATATAAATAAATTGTGTTTATAACTCATCCTTAAGATCAGTTATGTGTTAATGAACAGGATTCCCTACTGTCTGTCCCCAATTTGACTATTATAGTGGACATAACATATTGGTGGTGGACCACCAACCCAAGCCACCCCTGAAAGTCCCCCAAAGCACACCAGGGTGCCACGGCACACAGTTTGGGAACCACTGTTCTAGGGATATCCAATTAGCAGTGGTAATTTACTGCTGCTAATAGGTGCGTCGGGGGCTATCATAGTTGCCCCGATGCTGGTGTCCTGATTCCCCAATGGTGGCACTTATTGGGTATTGTGCATTGCATAATTCTTGATAAGTTGCCCTCCAGACCCACGAGGCCCATGTGTTATCAGGAAACTGATTTCTCCGACGAAGAAAATGGGCTGTAATAGAATAACCCAAAGCTCATCATTGGGTTAAAATTGTGATATCTGCACGTTTTTTCTTTTTCCTCAGAAAAATGATTGGGACTAATTGGATACCCAGCAGGAGTAGTATTTGTTGGTTTGTTTCTACCCAGTTTGTTTAATCACTGTTGTTTTCAATTGTAAAGTGCAACGGAATATGCTGCGCTATATAAGAAAGTATAAATAAATAATTATTCATTGCATTATACTACTACTGGCACCCTATTTCCCCAACGCTGCACATCCACACATCCGGTATCCCTCACCCCGAGTGCCCCTTACAATCTATTGGAAATCCGAGCCGTCCCCAGATTTCTTGTTCACCACAAGGCACCTAACATCATTTGGAGGAACGCAACCTCCTTCATTTTGCCTCACTGGGACCGTGAACCACCCTCTCTGCTTCAGATATTCCAACATTTGGAAGAACACCGCCCCCATTATGCAACTGGAGGAAGCAGCATAAAGGGATGCTGTTCATCACCTATCACTCGGACCAACTCTTTTGGACCCAAAAGGAGGGACACTGCACTCATTGAGGTGACGTTACTAACATTATCCGATCTGGATGCAGCTGTTTTCGTATAAATATTATGCTCAGTTTTGAGCTTTTACAAAAATCTTACCACATAATTTTTTATTTGTAATATGTATTAATAAATGCACACTTTTATATTTATTCTCTAATTTTGCTGTATTACAGTATTTTTATATTTTCATTGAGCTAGTGCAACCACTATCATTTTACAATTGTTTCTTAAAGGGACTGACACCCCCTTTCTCCGGTTGCTGAATGACAAAGGTACTCAGGGACAGGCGCCCCTCCAGATACGAAAGTATCTGTTTCCCAGCTATTTCCTTACCCATACAAGTATGAAAACAATCAAATATTTGCAATAATAGATTAAATGTTACTAACAAGAACTTGCAATGTCTCTGCCCTGTGTCTACAAGTGGCATACCTAATGGGCCTGATTCAGTGTCTCTATGGTGTCGATCCTATTCCGTGCAGATGATTCGCGAGTGCGAATGGGCTGAATTTGCTTAAAAGCTCCCATAACTCCATATAGGGGTGCAAGCAATTTTATGCAAATTCTGCCCAGCATCGGCTTCATTCGGGTGCTGTTTTCAGCCTTTAAACACAGGAAAATGGCAACCAAATGGTACCTCGCACCCTTTGGCTATAATAGGATTGACCCCTTTGTCTTTATGTGATATTGATTCTGCCTTTTTATGCAAATGCAACTACTAACAATTCTCAGGTCAGTTGTACAAATGTAATCAATGTGAAAGGACTTAGATGCCCACTTTGTGTGTCTTCAGGTGCTCAAATAAAATGTACATCTTTAAATGCAACCACAGTTTGCACCATTAACACTTGAACCAGCCTTATGCTGTAGGTCTAATTCAGAGACCCAACTGTTAATGTACATCTCCAATGGTGTGGGATCTGTGCATGTGCAGATCTTATTCTGCGAGAATGCTCACCCGTGTCCTGGATGCTTGCATGTGGTACATTATATGTGGTGCTTTGACATGTAATATATCGCATTCAACCTCATTCCTTGCTGCCAGGAGAGGATCCAAGTTGGAGGTTAGACGTGCAACAGGCCCGATTTGACCACTTTTCACCCAATTTCTTGGCCAATCTGTCAGAATCCGGTGAAAAGTGGACAAATCGGACTAGTGAATGGAAGCCTTATGGGTAAGATGATGATGTTCATGCAACTAAAGGTACACTGAGCCTATTTGGGCCAATTTTGTTCAATGCCGACGAATCGGGCCATCAAATTAGGCCAAATCGGGTTAGTTTGATGTCCCCTCAGGTCCTATGCACGGTCCCGTGCACATCAGACCCGAATCGGTGGTTGGACCGGCCGGCTGACCACCCCACCTGGGACCTCCCTCCCGGTGGGGAGCAGGGGCGCATGCGATCCGTCACAACAAATTGTGATGGATCACATGCGTCCCTTGCTGGGCGGCTTGTGGGGTATCAGGCACCTCATCGCAGCAGTGTATGGGCACCTTTATAAGACTCTGAACTCTGTACACATACACAGTAGAAAAAATAAAACTGCGCCTAACATCAACATTGAGCCCGAATTATGGCCCCTGTATGCATATTCACACACACCGCACCACAGGCACATATCTAATGTAAATACTTGTAGATTAAAACCAGTGAGGAACATATTGTACTGTACATTCTTTTTTTGCCTTTAAGTGTACAGTTTATGGTATTGTGTCCTTCGCCATGCATCCTAGTCACTGCCTCCTGTGCATCCTTTTTATTTTGGGGATGCGGTAAATATGACGGCGGTTGGAATCCCGGCGGTCGAAATACCGTCGCCAGAATCCCGGCACTTTGTTCCTCTATGGGTGTCTACGACACTCATAGAGGGACAATAAAATAGTGTGCCGAGTGTAGCAAGCCCGCAAGGGGGGGCGATCCATGGCCCCCCCTTGTCGGCATTGTGGCGTCGGTATTTCGACAGCCGGATTCCGACCGCCGTCATATCCTACCGGACCCATATTTTGTGCATCTCCTGGTTTTATTTTCTGTATTTATAAAAATTGTTCAACACTATTATTGTACATTATTGTTGTTACTGTATAATTGTCTGAAATAAATAATCATTGATTACGTACAAAACCCCGTAAATACTAAGATTTGAGGAATTTGAAACTAAATAGATTGCAGAATTCTTTCTCTATTTGCCTTTACTTCAGAAGTGCGGAACTATAAGAATGTTGTTTGTTGCTTGGGACGCTTATGAGTGTAACACAAGGAACTGATCAGGTATATGAAGGATGATGATGATAACAACAGCACTTTTTAGCCGTTCTATTTAATATATTACTGTATGTACCGCGGCGGGTGACTGCTGTGACCTCTTACACCCTGTATGCCTGGAGCTGTTTCTGAGGGAGCGGGAGGAGTCACTCTACAGCGCCGGATACAGGGGCGCAGGGACCGGGCACAGAGCAGTACGCATGCGCAGAGTGAGTGAGCGTTTATTGCGCTGCAGCTGTCTGGCTATTCTTAGTGCATGTCGGCGGAATAAAGTCACGGAAATCAGTCAATGTTTTTGCAGTGATATAATGTGAGAGCCGCGTGATGTGCGTACAGTATGCAGTATATAATATGCGTGCATTGCTGATGAGGACAGTTATGCAAAGGCATTATTTGGTGTGCACAGCCCTGTTAGCTTCATTAGCTTGCTCTTCCTGCTCTATCTACCAATTGCAGGATTGATTCATCCCATTCATCTGCCAGGCACAGTGGTAGTGGAGCAAGGCACCTTGCTGGCAGCGTGGCAAGGGAAGCGGTACACTAATTGGGGTCACAAGTGGTTAAAAAAATGGCAAATGGCACCCATGCCGTCTAACTGGTTGGAAACCAAAGTTACATGATATGCATATACTGTACACTATGGTCTCTCTCAAGCAAGTGTATTGTTATAAGGCAGTGGTAGCCAACCCTAGCTCTCGAGAACTACCAACAGTTCACATTTTCGAGACAACCTAGCTGCTGCACTCATTAATCACTGACACATTTTAAAAGATACACAGATGTAGCTAATTAGCTCAATTGTGATTCTGTGAGGAGACCTGCAAAACATGCACTGTTGGTAGCTCTCGAGGACTAGGGTTGGCTACCCCAGCTATAAGGTATAATAAGCAGCACATCATACCATACATCAGTGGTTTCCAAACTCAGTTCTCAAAGATCACTAACCGCCTACGTTTTAAAGATCTATGTTTCAGCATCAGTGGTTAAATCATATTGACCGATGTACTAATTAAGTCATCTGTTGCCAAGCATGGCTATGCTGAAAACCTGGACTGTAAGTGCTACTTGAGAACCAAGTTTGGAAAACACTGCCATATATATCATACCTGATATGTTGGTTCTTTCTAACCCTTTTCCCTGAATTTTATTGTCTTCTCCAGTGTTTATATTAAGATCTTTTTAATGACTGTCACTAGTTGTATCCCTGAATGTACTTTGTGCCTGTAACTATGACAAATGTGTGTGTGTGTGATACTATCAGTTTTTCAGTAACATTGTATTCCGCTATTTTTGATTTACAGTGCTTCTTGATGAGAACCCATTATGGAGAACACTCGGACAAAAAAAAGACACCATAGTAGGAGCCATACTGTAGCTAACCACAAAGCAGAGAGGACAACATCATCCTCCAGACACAGAGACAGCAGCAGCAGCTCTTCCCCTGAAAGAAAGCACAAGTCTCTTGCCAAATATCATGCTGATACCTCTAGGAAAGGTTTGTGACACACTGTACAGCCTAATTAAAGTATATATATGCTCAGATGTTCTCTAGATAGTTATGTATACACAGATCTCACAGAGGGACAAAACAGGCGCATTCAGAGACTTTATAAATAATTGATATATAAGGGAAACCAGTTTACAATGTTTTGGGGGCTCACACGCCCTTTTCTTATGGTGAAAGAACAATGACAAAATAATTTATTATTTTTTTCTTGAAAGAGGGGAATGAAAGCCCTGTAACGTGAGGAAAAAATAAATACTAATAAATACATATGCTTTTTTTCTGCAGGTGAAGATTCACTTCTTTTTTTTATTTAGTTCTGCACCTGCACTTTATTTACATTGCACTTTAAAGTAGGGATGTGCACCGGCCACTTTTCGTGTTTTGGATCTGTAGTTTTTATTTTTATTTTCTCCTACACTATTATTAACCTCAGTAACATTAATTTACACTCATTTCCAGTCTGTCCTGAACACCTCACAATGTTGATTTTAGACCAAAAGGTTGCACCGAGGTAGCTGGATGACTATGCTAAGCGACACGTGGGCGGCACAAACACGTGGCACTGCAGTGGCAGACAGGATGGCAGTTTGAAAACTAGGCCCCAAAGAGCACATAATGCCAAAAAAAGAGGTGCCAGATGGAATTGTCCTTGTGCCCTCCCACTCACCCTTATGTTGTGTAAATAGGACATGCACACTGTCTTTAAGAAACCAATCATTTCAGCAACAGGGTCTGCCACATGACTGTGGCTGAAATGATTGGGTTGTTTGGGCCCCCACTGAAAAAATAAGAAATCATCTCTCACTGTACAAACTGGCTCTACAGAGGCAAGTTGTCATCCTCCAATTCCTCAACCCCTTCAGTGCGTAAATCCTCATCCTCACAGATTATCAATTTGTCCCCACTGGAATCCATCATCACAGGTCCATTTTTAGGGGGATATTCAATCCCCGGCGAGCATCTCACATCGGGGAAGATGGCCGCTGGGCCCTTTTTAATGCTGTCTTCCTCGACATCATTGAGCTGGGGAACTCGCAGAACGAGCCCGACTTCACAAGCAGTGAAGCTCCCAGCCACAGCTCAACGATTCCCGGACACTTCTTGTGGCCACGCCCCCTTCTCGCCCCCGGCAGGCGGGACATTGAATCCCAACTGCGATTTCTCAGTCGAGCTGACCGAGAATGGGACGACCCCACATTAAATACCCCCCTAAGTCTCTGGAGGCAATTGCTGGTCTTTGTTGAAGAATTGTTAATTCATTTACAGTAGATGAACATCATCTTCTCCGCATTTTGCGATAGCAGCCTCCTACAACGCTCGCTGACCAGGTTCCTCGGTGCACTAAAAACTCTAAATACACACTAGAGTGGGGACAACCGTTTCTTCCTGCCAGTACAGGTATAGACTGTCTGACATGTGTACTTGGATACTGTCACCAATGGAATCCTCCACAATTTTTTCAATGGTGACAGCATCATATGCAGCGACAGTAGACAGGTCAGCAATTCTTGGCAGATCCTTCAGTCCGGACCAGATGTCCTGCTTGCCCTGTGTCACCGCCAGCGGGTTGGATATTTGAGCTGTTTCCTCGCAGCCACAGGTGTATGAGAAAATGAAGGAGGAGCTGTTGCCGTGTCACGGTCCGCTTCGTATGACCACTGAGCAAGCATGAGATGGAGCATCTGTAAGCTTTAAACCAAGAATGAAGCACGGTGGCCAGAATGTATTCCTTAATAGACTGACCACCCTTGTATCCTGGCAAAGTGTATTAAGGGCTTCATCCACAAGACCTACATGCTTTGCGGAATTGCCGTGCTTTAGCTCCTCCTTCACTTTCTCCAGCTGCTTCTGCAACAGCCTGATCAAGGAAATTACCTGACTTAAGCTGGCAGTGTCGGAACTGACGGCTGGAGAACCTTGCACAACACGGAAATCGGAAATCAGTCTCCACTGCGTTTGAGTCAGGTGCATCTCCGCTCCTTTGCCTATGTCGTAGGTGGCTGTGTAGGCTTGAATGGCTTTTTGCTTCTTCTCCATCCTCTGCAGCATATAGAGGGTGGAGTTCCAGCGCATCACAACCTCTTGATGATGTGATGGCATGGCAGGTTCAGGAGTTTTTTATGTTGTTTCAGCCTTTGGCAGGCAGTGGCAGAATGGCGAATGTGTCCTGCAATTTTGCAGGCAACCGTAAGCATCTCCTGCACACTCCTATCACTTTTAAGGAAATGCTGCAGCACCTGATTTATTGTGTAGGCAAAATATGGCACATGTTGGAAATTGCCCATATGTAATGCCCATACAATGTTATTGGCGTTGTCCGATACCACACATCCCCAGGAGAGTCTAAGTGGGGTAAGCCACTGCGCGATGATTTGTCGGTGTTGTGCCTTACTGAAACTGGTGATACACAGCGTAGCCTGCCTTGGAAGGCACTGGCGTTTCGGTGATGCTGCTGCGAAAGGCGATGCATCTACACAGTGGGCTGTCACAGTCCTTAGTTTTTCCTTAACCACTTGTCCATATGTGCGTGGTTAAGTAGACAGTGGGAACAGCCGCATTTTTCAGGGCACTGTGGACACTTTTTCAGATGTCTCTGTACATCCTGGGTATCGCCTGCCTAGTGAAGTGGAATCTAAATGGGATTTGGTACCGGGAACACAATACCTCCATCAATCGTCTAAATCCCACTCCACTGATGGCGGACACCGGACGCACGTCTAACACATACTGTCTTACTTCATCCTCATTGCAAACGACTGTTGCTTAATGAAAGATGTAGTGGTCTTCCGACTTCCCCACTGGGATGATGAATGATTTGCAGCGCGGCAGCAGTAGGCGTAGCGCTGCAGGATCCTCCGGATGAATCAAGGTTAGAAGAGGAGTCAGTCATGCCGGTGACATGGCCTGCAGTACTACCTCTGATCCGGATGGAGGAGGGAATTGATGAGGAGTGACTTGCTGGTGTAGTTTTCAGGCGCTTGGATACAACAGGATCAAGGGATTGAGGTGTCCCTGGACTGCTTACGGTCCTAACCACAGTTTCTGTGATAAACAGTGACTTATGAACAAACTTCAGGCGATGCATAAATGAGGATGGCCCTAGGTGGCCAACAGCCTTACCCCTGCTTATTGCAGCATTACATAAGCTACATAAGGTGAGAAAATTGTTGTCTGGAACTGGATAAAAATAATTCCAGGCGAAAGAGGTGGATTTTTTGGTCTTCTGCCCAGGCATGGTGATGGCCTTTTGCATCCCACGGTCTCGCCTGGTGCTTCATTTAAGCAAATCACATCAGCAGCATTCTCCTCAACGCCAGCTACATCAATATCCTCCTCCTGGTGTATAACTTGACACCTTCAATCTAAAAATCAGGTACTGGACTGTGGGTGATCCTTCCAGCATATGCAGAGGGCGTGCTGCAACTGGTGGAAGGAGCCACCTCTTCCATACAGTGATGGGAAGGCCAGACATTGCAACCACCAACACCCTTGGACTCTCCTTGGGGAATTGTGATACCATGTCTTTAGAAGGCACAGTTGTTTGCTGTTTGTTGCCTAACTCTCTTAAAATTTCTAGCAGGAGGAGGGCTTAGATTGTCGTGTGAAGCTGAACCACTAGACATAGTTCATGGCCTTAGCCATTCCTTGGCATTCAGTGGCTTTAATGGCATATTGGCAAGCTTATGTTTCTCCTCAAACAATTTACATTCATTTTTTTTCTTCAAGTTCCTCTTCGATGACATTGGGCATACACTATAGCACTGAGTGCTGTCTATCAATGGACTGGACAATCACTGGACTTGACAACAGCAGTATCCTCACTGTACTAGTAGCAATAACTACAGTATCAGCAGGACGGCAGGCAGATGGCCAGGACACACGCACAATAGGCACAATGTAGTGTTGGTGCAGGCATTTTGGATAATAATTTCCACGAGTTGTGTATTGCACCATAACAAGGTACCAGGTGAGGCAGCCATCTTCGGTGCACTGCGTAAAATTACCTCTAGAAGAAATGACACAAAATGAAATGATTGCTTTGTAGAGTAGGGTCCTAATAAGACAGTCAAGTCCAGGTATTTTTCATCCCATCCACAAGTGTACCAGATGAGGCAGCCATGTTGGGCACACTATGAAGGTTACACTGTGGGAGGTGAGCAATATAAGGGCACAATGCATATATGGGAAAGCGGGTGCTTGTGTAGTAGTATGATATACAGTGTATGGAAACATCCACGTGAAGCACATTCTGCCCGCAGAGGAACCATCTGAGGCAACCAGCTGGGGTGCACTGCGTAGTCACTGGTGGCAGGGTGTGCAATTAGTGGAGGTATACATTACAGGATAGCACACTATAAGGCAGAATTACATGGTTGGAGGGGAAAAAAATTATAAACGCCTTTCCAGAGGACCATGAAAGGGGGATAATTTGGAATCATTAATTTGATAAAGTTATAAATGTACTGGTCTCATGAAGAGCACAGGAGCACATTCATGTATGCTGGAAGTGTTGCTATGTGGGCTTACCCTGTGGCTCTCCCCCACAGCTCACTATAAGGGGTAGGCCTGGGAACAGCTTTAACAAGGCCGTGAAGTGCTGCTTAACCTGTGTCCTGGGGAACCTTGACTAAGGACTTGTTGCTGTATCACAATATATATACACACAACATAATTGCAGCAAAGCATAATTTAAGACCATTAAAAAAAACAGCAATTTTGGGTTATAAAGATAACATAAGAATAAACATATAGAGAGACCCTATCTACCACAGTCAAACACGAGCACTCATGACTGCTGTGGCCACCCTACTAGAAACCTTATTGCTTTAACCCATGTATCATAGGATGAAGGGAATTGTGAAAACATAACCATGGAGACCAAGTGGAAGAGAAAAAAGCAGCCTTGTTATCAACTATGCTAGTAATAAAATCCATCTGGTAGGTAAACCTTTGTGATATAGGTTATTGAAGCGGTTAAATGTGATTTCCAATTGAATCCTATGTGGCACTTGACCACATTTAAAATATGCCAGATTAGTTTCTGTGTGGATTTTGGCATACCAGCACTAGGTGTGAGGCTGGCCTAGCGAGTTTGGTAATCTGAAGTATAGTGTAAATTGAAGAACCTTTGCACAGCCCCCACAGTTTCCCTCATCTCACGCTCCAAGGTCTCGTGAAGGGCCAAGCGCGGGATATCATGAGACATCAAAACACAATAAATATTATATAGCAAACCATTAACAGGAGAATCTTGCAATCAGGGAGATTCAAGAGTTCTCAATCTAGCTCTACAGGGGGAACAAATTGAAGTATGAAAGCTACTTAGGCGGATATTCAATCCCGGGTCATGACTGTCGACCCTGGTCCATTCTTGGCCTGCTCCACTGATAATCGGCAGGCGGAATTCAATGTCCCGCCTGCCGAGTGCCAAAAAGGGAGCGGGGCCGCAAGAAACGGCCGTGGATTGTCAAGATCCGGCTGTGAGCTCGACAATCCACAATCGTTCTCAACAAAAAAAAGCCTGCTTTTAAAGTCGGGGTCGTTTTGCCGAGATGCCTCTTTAATGCTGTCGGGAAAGACAGCATTGAATAGGCACCCGCCACTATTTCCCCTGTCAGAAATAGCGGCGGGGGATTGAATACCCCCCTTAGTTGCAAATACAACAAATACAATGCAATGGAAGAGAACATGAAACCTCAAATATCAGGGAAGTAGGGGAAAGATCGTAACAGAGCAATATCAGTTTAAACAGAGACCCCTTTTGATCCAAGGATAGGAAGCCTATGGCTAAAGCCAGTAGGGAAACCTGGGTTATCCCACAAAAAGTGAAGAGAAGATGTAGATGACAGGAGATCAAAAGCTTTTATAGTCCTCTACCAGACAACAACTGTGAATGCTTTTGTCGGTAACAAGGCAGTCCTACTGAGGAACTAAAGTAGATATGAAACAGATATACTTTGCAACCGTTCAGCTTCACGTTGAACCCACCTTCGAGAAGAAGTGTCTGAGTGCCAAAGCACTGCCTGTGCTAAATTAGCTGTATAACAATAAAATATAAGGTTAGGGACACCCAATCTAACCTCTCTGGTCATATATGTAAGTACCTCAGCCGTACTGTAGGTCTCTTTTACTCACAAGGAAGTGAATTTCCTCTGTAGCTCTAATAGAACTGTTGAAGGGACGTTTGCAGGAAGCGCTTAGAGAACATGTAGTAAGCAAGGTACTGTAGGGTATTCGGTTTAGGAGCATTAGCCCAACCAGTGCAAGAAATAAATTATGATGACACATTCTGGAGAACCCCAGCAATAGTGCCATACTGACCCAAGTAGTTTACTCCATTATACCAACTTCTTACAGTTTCTAGAACTGCAGCATTTAAAATGATACAATATTCAACATGCCCCAAAATAATCTTATACGCAATATTTCTAAGCAGTTGTCATTCCTCTAGTAATAGGTAAGAAATAAACTGAATGTGCTTCATTTTGTGACCACTCATTGCCTGCATAGTTCCAATTGCTGCCTTTGCAAATAATTAAGAAGAAAGGTCATGGAAGGGTCAGGCAGTATGAGGTCTTATTCAACTTTCTCATGGGTAATAAAATATGTATGCTTCCTTCCATCAAGGTGCATGAAGCCATCATTATACAAATGAGAGCATAGCATTTTCTATGTAATTCAAGATCTAATAAATACATTTTAAATATAGCATCTCTTTTATGTATCTCCTTTTTATGTGTATTTCTTAGACAGCATTATTCCTGATCAGAGCTATCAACATACTATAGTTTTGGGTGGTTTACAACAAGTTTTGGGTGGTTTACAACACTGCTGTTGCAATATCCTTTTTTTTTCTTTATGATGTGTTTATTTCAGAGAAAAGAAAGAAGAGAAAGAGGAAAGGTAGCAGATCATCATCTTCTACTTCGGAGAGAAACAGAAGGAGAAAGAGGAAGACTAGGTCATCTTCAGAGAGCTCCAGTACATCCTCATCCTCCTCCACATCATCATCGTCCTCATCAAGTTCTTCTTCAGAAGACTCAAGTGACCATTTGAAACACAGGAGCCATCACAAAAAGAGATCAAAACTCAAAAAGGGAAAGAAAAAAAAGTTGAAAAAGAAACGCAAAAAAGAGATCAAGAGAAATGTATCAAAGGTGAAAGGCCAGGAGGTCTTGTGCAGGACAGAAGAATCCCATCCTGGACCGTCTGTAGATCTGTGGAGAAAGGAACCTCTGGAAGACACTGGACCAGGTAAAAAGGGGTGACTATTGCTACATCTTCTGGCAAAAGTCTACAAGGAGTACCCAAAACACTCAATTTTAAATCAAAATTGAAAATGTTAACACATTGATTACTTAATAGATCCATAAAAAAGTAGCTATTTGTTGCCCTTTCCTACCAGTTTTAACTGATGAACAAAAGACCCGCATTCAAGCAATGAAACCAATGACTAAGGAAGAGTGGGATGCACGGCAGAGTGTTATCCGGAAAGTATTAGACCCGGAGACCGGTAGAACGAGGTAGGTCATTTATAAGTTATGAGCTGCAACATTATTTCATGTTTGAAATGTTTATATGTAGTCTGCGCAAAGCGGCTAAACCCATCTAATGTCCCAATTTGGGCACTCAAATTCCCAAGCACCCAATCCTTTGTAATTTTGCAGCAGATTTCTGTTCGCAACTCAGGATGCTGCGAGCTGAAATGTTTCTACCCTGCTACTTGTCCACCCAAACAGTGCAACAATTGAATTGGTACATTGTGTGCCATCTAGTGGTAGACCAGCGTGAAGAAAAATTTAATTGGACTCTTTCTCTATTTCCGAATTTTTATAATGATTAAACTGCTCAAAGATAGGGAATTTCCATTCTCCACAACATATCACCATATATTACTTGGCTCTATTTCCAGTGTAACTAAATGTAAGAAGAACAACATATGGAGCTGACTGGAGAATGCATTGACTATTATATTTGTATAATGAACCAGTTGCTGTAGTTCTGATTAAGGTAATATATATATATTTCCCAAGAAAACCAGTTGCTAGTGTAGGACTTGCAGTGAAATGGGGTCCCTTGGCGATGGGCTGCAAGCTTAAATGCATTGATCAATTCATGAACTAAAACCCCATTATTTATTTATTGATTATTTGAATGTTAAGGTGAGTTAGTTTGTTGTAGTGAGTGCTGGGCCCCCTGTGTTTGTATTTACTAGAGTGTGTGGTCACAGGCCACTGCACCCCACCCTGGGATATATATAGCAATCCAAAGTCTGCCGGCACTCTATGATGAATATAACAGCATGCCCCCGGTGCCAGAAGTAGAGATCCCAGAGGGGATGAAAAACGGCACTCAGGAGACGGTTTGTATGCAAATAAAAATGAATTTGGGGACGTTTCGGGGTATTAGCCCCGTCCTCAGCCCAACCCCTGGCTGTAGGTTTGGGCTGAGGACGGGGCTAATACCCCGAAACGTCCCCAAATACATTTTTATTTGCATACAAACCGTCTCCTGAGTGCCGTTTTTCATCCCCTCTGGGATGTTTGATTACTATATATATATATATATATATATATATATATATATATATGTGTGTGTAATGACAGGGAATGACCTACTTTCTACAGGAATTTTCATGCTAGAGAATTGTACAGTATAACTAGATACCTAAGCTAGAACAGAGCATGGTATTCTTGTGGCACATTTTGATCTAAAGGGCAGCGGCCATTCCCAAGAGACATCATTAAATGCTTCCTCTGCACATCACATAGTTCCTATATGCTCATTAAAGCTGCCGTCGTTCCAGATATATTCCTTTTTTTTATAATAATATAAGTATGTACAGTCTTTTAAGGCATTGCACTTTTACAGATATGAAATTCTGTGCTTTAAATCCCTCCACCATTCTAGCCTGTAATTAAAGTTTTTTTATAGACCCTTACTCAAACAAAACCTTATAAAAAAAAGAGGCAGTAAAGAAAATAAATATGGTGTGCTGACTTTGAAGGCAAACGATTAATGTTCGGCTCTTTTCATGTCTAGGCTCATTAAAGGGGATGGTGAAGTACTTGAAGAAATCGTAAGCAAAGACCGGCACAAGGAGATCAATAAGGTATGCAGAATTCTTTTGAAGATTTACACCGGTCTTATTTCAGAGATACAGATATCATTAAAATCAAAGATCTGTCAAGTGTTTTCTCTTCTGATGAATAAATAGAATACCATTTTATTTCTTTCAAACTGGTCTATAGCAGAGGTGCAGTTACAGGATAGTACAGGTTGAGTATCCCTTATCCGAAATGCTTGGGACCATAAGCATTTTGGATAAGTGTTTTTTTTTAAGGATTTGGTTGTATTTATTTATTTCATACTTACCTGATCCCCCAGCAGTGCCCCGATGGTCCCCCGACGTCCATGGTGTCCCCTGGCAGGGGATTCCGATGGCCGCCATGGACACCGGGGGGATGAGCCAAGTATGAAAAAAACAAAATATTCTGAAAAAGCGCAGTTTTCAGAATATTTTGGTTTTTGGAAAACACGGATAAGGGATACTCAACCTGTACAAGTTAACAAATAATTCTATGATTGAAACCAGTCAAAAAGCTGAGAATAATGCTAGGTCACCTTTGCAGTGACTTCTAGTGTTATTAAAATAAGCAGTAGGTGTTATGTTATTCTATATAGAACATAGATCTTTCCTAAAGCCAGCGAGGCAAGATGAGTACTTTAACAGTAAGAGGGGTAAATGTACTAAAAGTTTCTAAAAAATTAAAAGAGGTGATGTTGCCCATAACAACCAATCACATTCTGTCTATCATTTCTCTATTGCATCCTAGAAAATTATAAACAGAATCTGATTGGTTGCTATGGGAAAATTTACCCCATAGTGTTACTTATTAATGGATAACACAAATAATTATGCTGACACATTCACTCACATCCATTACTTGTAGTTATCCCTTAATGTTTATCGTACACTAACCATGAGCTCCAGTGGCGGCACACCGATTTGTAGGCTGAACCAATGTTCACGAGAATGCAACCTATTAATCACTATGGTTAGTTACATAGATAGATAAGTTCTCATACATCTTTGCAGCATGCACGCCAGAGACCCCTCTTGGCACGCCATGTTGAATAGTTATTTTGCCAAACATCTGTAGCAACATGACGAGGAGATGTTGCAGGAATAATTTTATATATGGCACTTGTTTATCTGTGTGCAACTGAGTCTTTGAACCTGTCTACAAAGTTCTACATTGTAGCAGATGCAGCTTTTTCCCAATACACGTTCTGTTCTGTATACAGTCACAGTCACACACAATATACAAGTGTCAAATCAAATTAATCAGCATAGTCTCCTCATGCATCCTAGTCGCATTTCTGAGAAAAAATGGTGCCTGGCGTTAGCAGAGTAGCAGGATACTTAGCGATCCGTTTCTTGCACTGCCTGTCATATTGATTGCCCTCTGCTATTGCATCATTAACGTCCAACAGCGTATAATTGCTGAAATATCTGTACCATTGTCACAAATTGAGTCATGTTGAGGAATCCGCGTTTGGCTGACCACTCCTCATTAACACCTCTAAACGCTGTATTCACTCGAAATTGGTGCGTTCAATATTCACTCCCTGCACTCCATGCAGTAGCCGCTTTATGACCACACCTGAATGAGCCGCTAGATGGTTTGGGATTTCTTGCACATCGCTTACATTACCCGTTGTATCTTTCCCTACAGCAAGCAACAGCAAGTGATGGCTTCGCTTTTCAGATGATGTCTGGGATGTTCTAAAGGCTGATTCTTTCTGAATGTAACTCCAAAATACATATCTTGTCACTGGACCACTGTGTGAAATTTTCTTGGTTGCATGTGAAATAATAAAATATAGAATCATGATTTGTGTAATGGTGTATATTCATTGACATATAAATTAAAGACACATTTATTGGAAAAAAAAGGTCTTTTTTTGACACATTTTATTTTAGCTACCCTCAAGTTTAGGTCTTAAATATTTGGTTCTTATTGTAATAAAATCCAACAAATAATCTGAGTCTTTGTAGGTGAATTGTAGGGCATCTAAGTGCTTTGCAGGGTGAAAATAGTTGCTTATGTTAACCAATGGATTTACAACAAGTATGGCTGGATAAAGGGCAAGTGTTGTTGTAGGCATGTAAATGGTTATATATGATCTCATCTTGGTTTTGTGTCAGATAGTCGGTCCATCTTTCTCTCTCTCCCTATCCTGGTTACCTCTGAAACATACATATATCCAAGCCCCAATGCATCTAATGTTACATTATACTGTATATATTGAAATGTATATGGTGATTGCTTTACTCTGATGAAAATGTTTGGGGTATAACCAAACTTGGATTTTATGTTTGTTAATGGAAAATTCACCCATAAATGGATCTCTGTACCCTTGCCCACAGACCTTTGGTCATGCATTACCCCTAGGAGGCAGAGCACTTGGTGAGGAGACAGTGGACTCCTACTTACCTCCATAACGTCTGCTTCTCCGTAACACAATAAGAGAAGCAGGACAAAGACCATTTGTTTGTGGATGGATTGTTCTGTATCCTATATAGCCTCAAGTAAAGTATATACAAGTGTAAAAAAATATATATAACTTTCCTTCACAGTAGGATGAACACAAATGTTGGGATACGCCATACAAATCCACGCTTGGCCACAGGTGAGTTAATTAGTACCTCAGTCAACTTGATTTAACCATCTTTGCTGAGCCATTCTTATCTTCAACACCTAGCCCGTTAGGCCAAACGCAGCTCTCAACGCACCCTTTATGAGAGACACAACAATGTTTTGTTAGGAGTGGTTGTCTATTTATAGTCCTTTTTTTTTTTTAGGATGACCTGGGGCCCTGTCTGGATTCAACCACATTCCAAGAGCCATGGCTTTAATGTATGGCCAACACAGCCTATGGCAGTAGTTATGGACATTCAGGGTGGCATTGCATTGTTCAGGCTCCGGATCTGACTGTGGTCTGTTTTGGAGAACAGGGCTTTCTTCTGGCTCCTGAGTCACAATTTTTTGACACTTTTGTTGTTATTGCCCCTTTGGCATCCCTAGAGCTGGGGGACGTCCCTGCTATCACACCTCTATTGCCTTTTGAAGACCCCACTTGCTGGGTCACTATGCAGAGTGGTGTGAAGTGACACTCTAAATCAGTGCAGAAAACCACTGATGGGGAACCAACCTGACCCTCTAGTCCTCCCCAGTAAGTGTTTTGTCATTCCTTTATATTTATTATGCATAAATGTCTATTATCATTTGAACACCATCTTGGCTTGTGCTGCACTGCATGGGAAAGGTCTGTATACACAGGAACCCACCTGAACAGTTTTCTCATGTTGTTACATCCATGCCTGATGAGGTACCCCAAACTGTTGCAGGGGTGCTGGTTTCCTAATTATCCGGAACGGGATGCAGTCACTTTCCCCGCACTTTGTCTCTCTGTGGGTGTCCACGACACCCATAGAGGGAGAATAAATTAGTGTGCCGAGCATAGCGAGGCACCGGGCCCACTGCGTGGCGAGCGCAGCGAGCCCGTAAAGGGGGGCGATCCACGTCCACCCCCTTGTTGGGATTTCAGCGGTCGGGATTCCAGCGTCTGGATTTTGACCACCGGAATTCCATACCAATTCCATCCGGAACAGCAGGTCGGTTAGTGGCAGACACAATCTACCTCATCCTTGTCATTGCACTTGTAAATTCAGCTTTGGTGACTGTGATCTGGATTCATGTCAGGCCCTTTCCTGGGAGTACAACTTTTAGGACTGCTGTCAATGGGTGCAGTTTATTCCTGAGTTATATGGAGATAGCCTATTGCTGATTTATGTAGATAGCTATTCAATATCATTTACACGTGTGCAGATGATGGGTTTTCTCCTTAAATGCTATAAAAATGAATAAACATTTTTCAGCCGTGTGCTTTCTAAATTAATATCTGATACACACAGCTGAAAATGAATTTGAGATCACTGTTCTGTCCAGTTTTTGCTGAGACCATAAGGCTGAGCTACCAAACTTCATATAGAACAGACATAAGAGCTAATGAGCAGATTTTTGTATCACTGGCTGGGAACATTCTGGCCAACTTGTCATTGAAGCAACATGTTCACTTGTCTCCTTTGACAGTGATGTTTGGATGATGTGTCTTCTGTCAAACAATCAAGCTTTCACTTCAGGCTTCCGTATATCAGCAGGAAGAGCCTCTACATTAATGTCTTGGCAGGATGAAGAGGAGCCTGTCAGCACCTCATTGTGCGTGACACTGCTGCCGGAAGGACTGCTGACTGCTAAGAGGGCGAGGCAGCTTTCTCTGAAACATTAACTAATGTGCTGCCATAGAGAAGACAGTCATCTGTAAACCGGAAATTACAAATGTTCAGTTATAATAATTATTCACATTTAATTACAAGATATGGCTGCAGATTGCTGCTTACAATCCACTAGTTGCTGTGACTGAAATAGACTGAAGCAGGCCACACATATTCTGATGCTGTCCAATCTGGCCATATTACTGCTAAGTAACATTGGACAAGATCTGGTGATTTAGCACAAACGCAGGAGAAAGATTGTTTCTGGCTACCCAAAGGATTCTAAGTAGAGGTGGAGAGTGATTATCATCTGCTCACATTTAACAATATTGGACTTCATTCAGATTGGATCGTATATGCTAAACTGCTTGCAGCAGCTTATCATATGCCATCATTAGCAATGCAAATGTAGGAGGAGGTACATGCCAGCTCCTGCCTGCATTGGCTAAAACTACAATGCGATAGCAGTTTTGGATGAACATCTAGTTCATCATGTTTGTCAGACAGCCTGTGGGTCTATAGTAGGAATGAATGCAGCACATGTTTGAAAATGTGACAGTAATGACTACAGCTGTGCACCAGCTAGGTGGTTTGGAAAACACGAACTGGTGGTACATCTTGAGGACCGGTTTGACCAGCCCTGATCTAGACAATCAATTGCGATGGTCATCTGTGACTGCAAGCCCGAGCAAGTCTGCCCCACAACAGGCGGTAGTCCTGGTAAGTCCAGGAATAATGTAGTCCTTCACCTCAATATGCCCCCATTTTCCAAGCTCCTCCCTGCAAATGTCTCTTTCTGACAATCAAACAGATGCGTTTACATTTCTGAGATGTGATCGCAGGACCTGTTCGGTTTCCAGATAATCCTGAATCTGATTTGGACCCACACTTTGTGGCCATTATTAATTCACTTTGCATTACTTTATGTACAGTACCGATTATTACTTGTAATTAACTTTCTGATCATGAATGGAGATTATTATAATAAGCTTTACATTAAATAATATGAATATAGTTTTTAGTTAGCAAAAACAAATCAATTTTCCTAGCTATGAATGGAAAATAGCATTAGCTGGCCTTAGGGAAACACACAGCTGAAATAAAAAATAATTGCAGAAAGAAAGAAGATGGTGGATGGATGTTGGTTTGTTGAAAAGGTGTCATCACCAGCCCTCTTTGGGGCACAGGCCTGGTCATCACTGTGACCATATACAACCAGGCAGGAGGGATTCAGTACTGAATCCCGGCGTTCAGAATCCCGACGCCGGAATCCCGACAGCCGACAAGGGGGGGACGTGGATCGCCCCCCCTTGCGGGCTCGCTGCGCTCGGCACACTAATTTATTCTCCCTCCAGGGGTGTCGTGGACACCCACGGAGGGAGAATGTGTCGGGATTTCGGCGGTCGGGATTCTGAACGCCGGGATCCCAACCGCCGGGATTTTAACTGCATCCCGGCAGGAGAGCAGTGTGGATACGGCAACAAGACAAAATCATAAGGCAGCTCCCCAGTCACATCATTTTAATCCAAATAATTAAATATAATGAAAGAAACCCTAAGGCCTTACCTTGTATCTGGAGAAGCTACTGTCTGAAGTGCTGGGCTATGGATAGCATGTGCTCATGCTATGGAATAATATGTAACTGCATAGCAATAGTGCATCATATCACCCAGGTTGAATGAGTAGTTAACAGTGGAACAAGAGCAGAGTGCGGTTACTGTACCTGCAAGACAACATATTCACATGGCACATCTTTCAAACCTGCTACAGTTTGGCTGGCAGACAAATTTAGCATGTTCCATTATAGAAGGGTCTTCTGGGCTGTGTGATGCAACCTTAGGGTTTGACATAACTGTGCACCTTAGTACACGTTCCTTAGTGTATATTGTGGAAGAGTGTATGGAAGTGTGCCTGAAGAAGAATAATGGCCTGTTCTGTTTGGCAGCTCTGCAGAGTTGGGGAGGGGTATAACTATCCCATCTTATAGACTAATCTACTACACTGACTATAAGGCTGGTGCAAGTACACACTGATGCTGCATATGGATATCAGATGGGTGCAATGCAAGATGCGTACAATCTGCATACAGGCGAATATATGCATTCATTTTGTATGCATGCAATGCAGTAGCGTATTCCATCTAACTCTGCATAATTCCCTTTATGTGCAGAGATAGCAGGAAACTAGAGAAACCCCGGAGTTACAAGGCAGAAAGTGTACAGTGGCTTTAAAAAGATATTCCGTCACTCATCAACATTGGGATCCTTCAAATTCTGCCATTTTACAACATGGGACCATCAAGGATTTAACTGAACTTTATTCCCAACTAATCAGCACAGTATACTTAATGTGTTATTCCAATCATTTGTCAAACTTACAAAAACAGAAAAGTAATGGCATTCGCATTCATCACCCAGCGTTACTACTCTAGAGCCACAGTTATAGCACATAGTCTAACATTTCCTAGACACTGGATTTGGGGCTCATTCTTCTAGAAGTTGCTCAAGCTCCAACAGGCATGATGTAGTTGGTTGGTTGGTACACAGCAATTTTGGAACATTGCCACAGATGCTCAATTGGATTAAAAGCTGGGTCTGTATTGGAATTTTGTGGCCCTTTTGTCTTTATAAAAAAAAAATCTGGCCTTTGACTTTGAAGCTACAGGACATTAACATTTTTGTTGTTGAGCATGTGCAGTTTGGCTTCTGATATATGTTTTGGGTCATTGTCATGGTGGAGGATATATCATTGCAATCAAGTACTTGGCCCTATACACACTAAATGGGTTCCCGTCAACAGATATTGGTGGCGGAGCTCACCGGCAAGCAAGCGCAATCAAGGGAGTTGTGGTGGGTCACCTGAACATGCAGGACAAGGGAGGGGGTCCTTAATGATCTGAGGGAGTGCGCACCGGTAACAATATTGAGTGTACACATTAGATGATATTGTGAAAAATAACAATCAGAAAGTCCTTTCTTAGCGATATGTTTACAATATGTGCATGGATCATTGGATAATAGACAGCAACTAGATTGGGAAGCATTAGGTTGACAACACTTGGTTATCATGTATAAAGGTTGACATGACTGAAGGTCAACACAAGCATTAGCTCGACATGGGGAAGGTCGATGGGCAAAAGGTCAACATGGGGTTTTTAAAATTTTTGCCCAAGTGTTGACACGGACACTAAAAAAGTGCACTGCTCTGCTCGCCATGCTGTGGGCACGGTGCCTCGCTGCGCGCGGCACACTATTTTACTTTCCAGCCATGCCCTAGTGGATGGTAGGGCATGAAATACCGCCTGTCGGCACATTTCGGCTATAAAAAAAAGTGCACTGCTCTGCTCGCCATGCTCGGCACACTATTTTACTCTCCCGCCACGCCCTAGTGGATGGTAGGGCATGAAATACCGCCTGTTGGCACATTTCGGCTAGAAAAAAAAGTGCACAATTTTTTTTAGCTAAAGGTTTTGTGCATGGGAGTGGGGTAGTGCTGCAGCTTCACCTATCTGCCAATGTGACAATGATTAATGGTGCTGAGCATCAGGAGCCAAGTGTGCAGTGCATTACTGGGAGTTGACTAAGTCCTATGACACTTTGCACCAGAGGGCAGAGGCTGAGACGTTTGTACTGAGGTCTGATTGGTGGACCTCATTACATGCTTTTCATGCCCATGGAGAACAGCAGCAGAAGCCTAGTCATGGGAGGGTTTTTAATCAGAGGCAGCACTGGGACTGTGAGGGCTCCTACAGGGTAAGGTGCATAGGGACAAA